>NC_140526.1:35651178-36346178 GCF_057382185.1 Mchenga conophoros
GACCGAAACAAAGTATAGGTTTTCATTATGTGTATAACTTGGAAATCTTAGCTCATACAGCTGCAAAACCTGTTTGCCCAGCACGGGAACCTTGAGTTCTATAAGATAAAGCCATAAACATGTTTGTCTGAGTCTTCTATCAAAAGTTACAGCTATTTATATGAAGATGTACAAAAACGCTTTCTTTCGCCAAGACAGTGCGTTTCTCACTGTTACATGCATTTGAATGGGGAACTCGCCTGAAAGAAAGTATAGGTTTTCATTATGTGAATAATTTTAAAGTTTTAGCTCAAACGGCTGCAAAACCTGTTTGCCCAGCACGGGGATATTGAGTTCTATAAGATAAAGCCATAAACATGTTTGTCTGAGTCTTCTATCAAAAGTTACAGCTATTTATATGAAGTTGTACAAAAACGCTTTATTTCGCCAAGACAGTGCGTTTCTCACTGTTACATGCATTTGAATGGGGAACTCGACCGAAACAAAGTATAGGTTTTCATTATGTGTATAACTTGGAAATCTTTGCTCAAACAGCTGCAAAACCTGTTTGCCCAGCACGGGAACCTTGAGTTCTATAAGATAAAGCCATAAACATGTTTGTCTGAGTCTTCTATCAAAAGTTACAGCTATTTATATGAAGTTGTACAAAAACGCTTTCTTTCGCCAAGACAGTGCGTTTCTCACTGTTACATGCATTTGAATGGGGAACTCGACCGAAACAAAGTATAGGTTTTCATTATGTGTATAACTTGGAAATCTTAGCTCATACAGCTGCAAAACCTGTTTGCCCAGCACGGGAACCTTGAGTTCTATAAGATAAAGCCATAAACATGTTTGTCTGAGTCTTCTATCAAAAGTTACAGCTATTTATATGAAGTTGTACAAAAACGCTTTCTTTCGCCAAGACAGTGCGTTTCTCACTGTTACAAGCATTTGAATGGGGAACTCGCCTGAAAGAAAGTATAGGTTTTCATTATGTGAATAATTTTAAAGTTTTAGCTCAAACGGCTGCAAAACCTGTTTGCCCAGCACGGGGATATTGAGTTCTATAAGATAAAGCCATAAACATGTGTATCCGAGTCTTCTATCAAAAGTTACAGCTATTTATATGAAGTTGTACAAAAACGCTTTCTTTCGCCAAGACAGTGCGTTTCTCACTGTTACATGCATTTGAATGGGGAACTCGACCGAAACAAAGTATAAGTTTTCATTATGTGTATAACTTGGACATCTTAGCTCAAACAGCTACAAAACCTGTTTTCCCAGCACGGGGATATTGAGTTCTATAAGATAAAGCCATAAACATGTTTGTCTGAGTCTTCTATCAAAAGTTACAGCTATTTATATGAAGTTGTACAAAAACGCTTTCTTTCGCCAAGACAGTGCGTTTCTCACTGTTACATGCATTTGAATGGGGAACTCGACCGAAACAAAGTATAAGTTTTCATTATGTTAATAACTTGGAAATCTTAGCTCAAACAGCTACAAAACCTGTTTTCCCAGCACGGGGACCTTGAGTTCTATAAGATAAAGCCATAAACATGTGTATCCGAGTCTTCTATCAAAAGTTACAGCTATTTATATGAAGTTGTACAAAAACGCTTTCTTTCGCCAAGACAGTGCGTTTCTCACTGTTACAAGCATTTGAATGGGGAACTCGCCTGAAAGAAAGTATAGGTTTTCATTATGTGAATAATTTTAAAGTTTTAGCTCAAACGGCTGCAAAACCTGTTTGCCCAGCACGGGGATATTGAGTTCTATAAGATAAAGCCATAAACATGTTTGTCTGAGTCTTCTATCAAAAGTTACAGCTATTTATATGAAGTTGTACAAAAACGCTTTATTTCGCCAAGACAGTGCGTTTCTCACTGTTACATGCATTTGAATGGGGAACTCGACCGAAACAAAGTATAGGTTTTCATTATGTGTATAACTTGGAAATCTTTGCTCAAACAGCTGCAAAACCTGTTTGCCCAGCACGGGAACCTTGAGTTCTATAAGATAAAGCCATAAACATGTTTGTCTGAGTCTTCTATCAAAAGTTACAGCGATTTATATGAAGTTGTTCAAAAACGCTTTCTTTCGCCAAGACAGTGCGTTTCTCACTGTTACATGCATTTGAATGGGGAACTCGACCGAAACAAAGTATAAGTTTTCATTATGTGAATAACTTGGAAATCTTAGCTCAAACAGCTACAAAACCTGTTTTCCCAGCACGGGGACTTTGAGTTCTATAAGATAAAGCCATAAACATGTGTATCCGACTCTTCTATCAAAAGTTACAGCTATTTATATGAAGTTGTACAAAAACGCTTTCTTTCGCCAAGACAGTGCGTTTCTCACTGTTACATGCATTTGAATGGGGAACTCGCCTGAAAGAAAGTATAGGTTTTCATTATGTGAATAATTTTAAAATTTTAGCTCAAACGGCTGCAAAACCTGTTTGCCCAGCACGGGGATATTGAGTTCTATAAGATAAAGCCATAAACATGTTTGTCTGAGTCTTCTATCAAAAGTTACAGCTATTTATATGAAGTTGTACAAAAACGCTTTCTTTCGCCAAGACAGTGCGTTTCTCACTGTTACATGCATTTGAATGGGGAACTCGACCGAAACAAAGTATAAGTTTTCATTATGTTAATAACTTGGAAATCTTAGCTCAAACAGCTGCAAAACCTGTTTTCCCAGCACGGGGACCTTGAGTTCTATAAGATAAAGCCATAAACATGTTTGTCTGAGTCTTCTATCAAAAGTTACAGCTATTTATATGAAGTTGTACAAAAACGCTTTCTTTCGCCAAGACAGTGCGTTTCTCACTGTTACATGCATTTGAATGGGGAACTCGACCGAAACAAAGTATAGGTTTTCATTATGTGTATAACTTGGAAATCTTAGCTCAAACAGCTGCAAAACCTGTTTTCCCAGCACGGGGACCTTGAGTTCTATAAGATAAAGCCATAAACATGTGTATCCGACTCTTCTATCAAAAGTTACAGCTATTTATATGAAGTTGTACAAAAACGCTTTCTTTCGCCAAGACAGTGCGTTTCTCACTGTTACATGCATTTGAATGGGGAACTCGACCGAAACAAAGTATAGGTTTTCATTATGTGTATAACTTGGAAATCTTAGCTCAAACAGCTGCAAAACCTGTTTTCCCAGCACGGGGACCTTGAGTTCTATAAGATAAAGCCATAAACATGTGTATCCGACTCTTCTATCAAAAGTTACAGCTATTTATATGAAGTTGTACAAAAACGCTTTCTTTCGCCAAGACAGTGCGTTTCTCACTGTTACATGCATTTGAATGGGGAACTCGACCGAAACAAAGTATAAGTTTTCATTATGTTAATAACTTGGAAATCTTAGCTCAAACAGCTGCAAAACCTGTTTTCCCAGCACGGGGACCTTGAGTTCTATAAGATAAAGCCATAAACATGTTTGTCTGAGTCTTCTATCAAAAGTTACAGCTATTTATATGAAGTTGTACAAAAACGCTTTCTTTCGCCAAGACAGTGCGTTTCTCACTGTTACATGCATTTGAATGGGGAACTCGACCGAAACAAAGTATAGGTTTTCATTATGTGTATAACTTGGAAATCTTAGCTCAAACAGCTGCAAAACCTGTTTTCCCAGCACGGGGACCTTGAGTTCTATAAGATAAAGCCATAAACATGTGTATCCGAGTCTTCAATCAAAAGTTACAGCTATTTATATGAAGTTGTACAAAAACGCTTTCTTTCGCCAAGACAGTGCGTTTCTCACTGTTACATGCATTTGAATGGGGAACTCGCCTGAAAGAAAGTATAGGTTTTCATTATGTGAATAATTTTAAAATTTTAGCTCAAACGGCTGCAAAACCTGTTTGCCCAGCACGGGGATATTGAGTTCTATAAGATAAAGCCATAAACATGTTTGTCTGAGTCTTCTATCAAAAGTTACAGCTATTTATATGAAGTTGTACAAAAACGCTTTCTTTCGCCAAGACAGTGCGTTTCTCACTGTTACATGCATTTGAATGGGGAACTCGACCGAAACAAAGTATAAGTTTTCATTATGTTAATAACTTGGAAATCTTAGCTCAAACAGCTGCAAAACCTGTTTTCCCAGCACGGGGACCTTGAGTTCTATAAGATAAAGCCATAAACATGTTTGTCTGAGTCTTCTATCAAAAGTTACAGCTATTTATATGAAGTTGTACAAAAACGCTTTCTTTCGCCAAGACAGTGCGTTTCTCACTGTTACATGCATTTGAATGGGGAACTCGACCGAAACAAAGTATAGGTTTTCATTATGTGTATAACTTGGAAATCTTAGCTCAAACAGCTGCAAAACCTGTTTTCCCAGCACGGGGACCTTGAGTTCTATAAGATAAAGCCATAAACATGTGTATCCGACTCTTCTATCAAAAGTTACAGCTATTTATATGAAGTTGTACAAAAACGCTTTCTTTCGCCAAGACAGTGCGTTTCTCACTGTTACATGCATTTGAATGGGGAACTCGACCGAAACAAAGTATAGGTTTTCATTATGTGTATAACTTGGAAATCTTAGCTCAAACAGCTGCAAAACCTGTTTTCCCAGCACGGGGACCTTGAGTTCTATAAGATAAAGCCATAAACATGTGTATCCGACTCTTCTATCAAAAGTTACAGCTATTTATATGAAGTTGTACAAAAACGCTTTCTTTCGCCAAGACAGTGCGTTTCTCACTGTTACATGCATTTGAATGGGGAACTCGACCGAAACAAAGTATAAGTTTTCATTATGTTAATAACTTGGAAATCTTAGCTCAAACAGCTGCAAAACCTGTTTTCCCAGCACGGGGACCTTGAGTTCTATAAGATAAAGCCATAAACATGTTTGTCTGAGTCTTCTATCAAAAGTTACAGCTATTTATATGAAGTTGTACAAAAACGCTTTCTTTCGCCAAGACAGTGCGTTTCTCACTGTTACATGCATTTGAATGGGGAACTCGACCGAAACAAAGTATAGGTTTTCATTATGTGTATAACTTGGAAATCTTAGCTCAAACAGCTGCAAAACCTGTTTTCCCAGCACGGGGACCTTGAGTTCTATAAGATAAAGCCATAAACATGTGTATCCGAGTCTTCAATCAAAAGTTACAGCTATTTATATGAAGTTGTACAAAAACGCTTTCTTTCGCCAAGACAGTGCGTTTCTCACTGTTACATGCATTTGAATGGGGAACTCGACCGAAACAAAGTATAGGTTTTCATTATGTGTATAACTTGGAAATCTTAGCTCATACAGCTGCAAAACCTGTTTGCCCAGCACGGGAACCTTGAGTTCTATAAGATAAAGCCATAAACATGTTTGTCTGAGTCTTCTATCAAAAGTTACAGCTATTTATATGAAGTTGTACAAAAACGCTTTCTTTCGCCAAGACAGTGCGTTTCTCACTGTTACAAGCATTTGAATGGGGAACTCGCCTGAAAGAAAGTATAGGTTTTCATTATGTGAATAATTTTAAAGTTTTAGCTCAAACGGCTGCAAAACCTGTTTGCCCAGCACGGGGATATTGAGTTCTATAAGATAAAGCCATAAACATGTTTGTCTGAGTCTTCTATCAAAAGTTACAGCTATTTATATGAAGTTGTACAAAAACGCTTTATTTCGCCAAGACAGTGCGTTTCTCACTGTTACATGCATTTGAATGGGGAACTCGACCGAAACAAAGTATAGGTTTTCATTATGTGTATAACTTGGAAATCTTTGCTCAAACAGCTGCAAAACCTGTTTGCCCAGCACGGGAACCTTGAGTTCTATAAGATAAAGCCATAAACATGTTTGTCTGAGTCTTCTATCAAAAGTTACAGCTATTTATATGAAGTTGTACAAAAACGCTTTCTTTCGCCAAGACAGTGCGTTTCTCACTGTTACATGCATTTGAATGGGGAACTCGACCGAAACAAAGTATAGGTTTTCATTATGTGTATAACTTGGAAATCTTAGCTCAAACAGCTGCAAAACCTGTTTTCCCAGCACGGGGACCTTGAGTTCTATAAGATAAAGCCATAAACATGTTTGTCTGAGTCTTCTATCAAAAGTTACAGCTATTTATATGAAGTTGTACAAAAACGCTTTATTTCGCCAAGACGGTGCGTTTCTCACTGTTACATGCATTTGAATGGGGAACTCGACCGAAACAAAGTATAGGTTTTCATTATGTGTATAACTTGGAAATCTTTGCTCAAACAGCTGCAAAACCTGTTTTCCCAGCACGGGGACCTTGAGTTCTATAAGATAAATCCATAAACATGTTTGTCTGAGTCTCTATCAAAAGTTACAGCTATTTATATGAAGTTGTACAAAAACGCTTTATTTCGCCAAGACAGTGCGTTTCTCACTGTTACATGCATTTGAATGGGGAACTCGACCGAAACAAAGTATAGGTTTTCATTATGTGTATAACTTGGAAATCTTTGCTCAAACAGCTGCAAAACCTGTTTGCCCAGCACGGGAACCTTGAGTTCTATAAGATAAAGCCATAAACATGTTTGTCTGAGTCTTCTATCAAAAGTTACAGCTATTTATATGAAGTTGTACAAAAACGCTTTCTTTCGCCAAGACAGTGCGTTTCTCACTGTTACATGCATTTGAATGGGGAACTCGACCGAAACAAAGTATAAGTTTTCATTATGTGTATAACTTGGACATCTTAGCTCAAACAGCTACAAAACCTGTTTTCCCAGCACGGGGACCTTGAGTTCTATAAGATAAAGCCATAAACATGTGTATCCGAGTCTTCTATCAAAAGTTACAGCTATTTATATGAAGTTGTACAAAAACGCTTTCTTTCGCCAAGACAGTGCGTTTCTCTCTGTTACATGCATTTGAATGGGGAACTCGACCGAAACAAAGTATAGGTTTTCATTATGTGTATAACTTGGAAATCTTAGCTCAAACAGCTGCAAAACCTGTTTTCCCAGCACGGGGACCTTGAGTTCTATAAGATAAAGCCATAAACATGTTTGTCTGAGTCTTCTATCAAAAGTTACAGCTATTTATATGAAGTTGTACAAAAACGCTTTCTTTCGCCAAGACAGTGCGTTTCTCACTGTTACAAGCATTTGAATGGGGAACTCGCCTGAAAGAAAGTATAGGTTTTCATTATGTGAATAATTTTAAAGTTTTAGCTCAAACGGCTGCAAAACCTGTTTGCCCAGCACGGGGATATTGAGTTCTATAAGATAAAGCCATAAACATGTTTGTCTGAGTCTTCTATCAAAAGTTACAGCTATTTATATGAAGTTGTACAAAAACGCTTTATTTCGCCAAGACAGTGCGTTTCTCACTGTTACATGCATTTGAATGGGGAACTCGACCGAAACAAAGTATAGGTTTTCATTATGTGTATAACTTGGAAATCTTTGCTCAAACAGCTGCAAAACCTGTTTGCCCAGCACGGGAACCTTGAGTTCTATAAGATAAAGCCATAAACATGTTTGTCTGAGTCTTCTATCAAAAGTTACAGCTATTTATATGAAGTTGTACAAAAACGCTTTCTTTCGCCAAGACAGTGCGTTTCTCACTGTTACATGCATTTGAATGGGGAACTCGACCGAAACAAAGTATAGGTTTTCATTATGTGTATAACTTGGAAATCTTAGCTCAAACAGCTGCAAAACCTGTTTTCCCAGCACGGGGACCTTGAGTTCTATAAGATAAAGCCATAAACATGTTTGTCTGAGTCTTCTATCAAAAGTTACAGCTATTTATATGAAGTTGTACAAAAACGCTTTATTTCGCCAAGACGGTGCGTTTCTCACTGTTACATGCATTTGAATGGGGAACTCGACCGAAACAAAGTATAGGTTTTCATTATGTGTATAACTTGGAAATCTTTGCTCAAACAGCTGCAAAACCTGTTTTCCCAGCACGGGGACCTTGAGTTCTATAAGATAAATCCATAAACATGTTTGTCTGAGTCTCTATCAAAAGTTACAGCTATTTATATGAAGTTGTACAAAAACGCTTTATTTCGCCAAGACAGTGCGTTTCTCACTGTTACATGCATTTGAATGGGGAACTCGACCGAAACAAAGTATAGGTTTTCATTATGTGTATAACTTGGAAATCTTTGCTCAAACAGCTGCAAAACCTGTTTGCCCAGCACGGGAACCTTGAGTTCTATAAGATAAAGCCATAAACATGTTTGTCTGAGTCTTCTATCAAAAGTTACAGCTATTTATATGAAGTTGTACAAAAACGCTTTCTTTCGCCAAGACAGTGCGTTTCTCACTGTTACATGCATTTGAATGGGGAACTCGACCGAAACAAAGTATAAGTTTTCATTATGTGTATAACTTGGACATCTTAGCTCAAACAGCTACAAAACCTGTTTTCCCAGCACGGGGATATTGAGTTCTATAAGATAAAGCCATAAACATGTTTGTCTGAGTCTTCTATCAAAAGTTACAGCTATTTATATGAAGTTGTACAAAAACGCTTTCTTTCGCCAAGACAGTGCGTTTCTCACTGTTACATGCATTTGAATGGGGAACTCGACCGAAACAAAGTATAAGTTTTCATTATGTTAATAACTTGGAAATCTTAGCTCAAACAGCTACAAAACCTGTTTTCCCAGCACGGGGACCTTGAGTTCTATAAGATAAAGCCATAAACATGTGTATCCGAGTCTTCTATCAAAAGTTACAGCTATTTATATGAAGTTGTACAAAAACGCTTTCTTTCGCCAAGACAGTGCGTTTCTCACTGTTACATGCATTTGAATGGGGAACTCGACCGAAACAAAGTATAGGTTTTCATTATGTGTATAACTTGGAAATCTTAGCTCAAACAGCTGCAAATCCTGTTTTCCCAGCACGGGGACCTTGAGTTCTATAAGATAAATCCATAAACATGTTTGTCTGAGTCTTCTATCAAAAGTTACAGCTATTTATATGAAGTTGTACAAAAACGCTTTATTTCGCCAAGACAGTGCGTTTCTCACTGTTACATGCATTTGAATGGGGAACTCGACCGAAACAAAGTATAGGTTTTCATTATGTGTATAACTTGGAAATCTTTGCTCAAACAGCTGCAAAACCTGTTTTCCCAGCACGGGGACCTTGAGTTCTATAAGATAAATCCATAAACATGTGTATCCGACTCTTCTATCAAAAGTTACAGCTATTTATATGAAGTTGTACAAAAACGCTTTATTTCGCCAAGACAGTGCGTTTCTCACTGTTACATGCATTTGAATGGGGAACTCACCGAAACAAAGTATAGGTTTTCATTATGTGTATAACTTGGAAATCTTAGCTCAAACAGCTGCAAAACCTGTTTTCCCAGCACGGGGACCTTGAGTTCTATAAGATAAATCCATAAACATGTGTATCCGACTCTTCTATCAAAAGTTACAGCTATTTATATGAAGTTGTACAAAAACGCTTTCTTTCGCCAAGACAGTGCGTTTCTCACTGTTACATGCATTTGAATGGGGAACTCGACCGAAACAAAGTATAGGTTTTCATTATGTGTATAACTTGGAAATCTTAGCTCAAACAGCTGCAAAACCTGTTTTCCCAGCACGGGGACCTTGAGTTCTATAAGATAAAGCCATAAACATGTTTGTCTGAGTCTTCTATCAAAAGTTACAGCTATTTATATGAAGTTGTACAAAAACGCTTTATTTCGCCAAGACAGTGCGTTTCTCACTGTTACATGCATTTGAATGGGGAACTCGACCGAAACAAAGTATAGGTTTTCATTATGTGTATAACTTGGAAATCTTTGCTCAAACAGCTGCAAAACCTGTTTTCCCAGCACGGGGACCTTGAGTTCTATAAGATAAATCCATAAACATGTTTGTCTGAGTCTTCTATCAAAAGTTACAGCTATTTATATGAAGTTGTACAAAAACGCTTTCTTTCGCCAAGACAGTGCGTTTCTCACTGTTACATGCATTTGAATGGGGAACTCGACCGAAACAAAGTATAGGTTTTCATTATGTGTATAACTTGGAAATCTTAGCTCAAACAGCTGCAAAACCTGTTTTCCCAGCACGGGGACCTTGAGTTCTATAAGATAAATCCATAAACATGTGTATCCGACTCTTCTATCAAAAGTTACAGCTATTTATATGAAGTTGTACAAAAACGCTTTCTTTCGCCAAGACAGTGCGTTTCTCACTGTTACATGCATTTGAATGGGGAACTCGACCGAAACAAAGTATAGGTTTTCATTATGTGTATAACTTGGAAATCTTAGCTCAAACAGCTGCAAAACCTGTTTTCCCAGCACGGGGACCTTGAGTTCTATAAGATAAATCCATAAACATGTGTATCCGACTCTTCTATCAAAAGTTACAGCTATTTATATGAAGTTGTTCAAAAACGCTTTATTTCGCCAAGACAGTGCGTTTCTCACTGTTACATGCATTTGAATGGGGAACTCACCGAAACAAAGTATAAGTTTTCATTATGTGAATAACTTGGAAATCTTAGCTCAAACAGCTACAAAACCTGTTTTCCCAGCACGGGGACCTTGAGTTCTATAAGATAAAGCCATAAACATGTGTATCCGACTCTTCTATCAAAAGTTACAGCTATTTATATGAAGTTGTACAAAAACGCTTTCTTTCGCCAAGACAGTGCGTTTCTCACTGTTACATGCATTTGAATGGGGAACTCGCCTGAAAGAAAGTATAGGTTTTCATTATGTGAATAATTTTAAAATTTTAGCTCAAACGGCTGCAAAACCTGTTTGCCCAGCACGGGGATATTGAGTTCTATAAGATAAAGCCATAAACATGTTTGTCTGAGTCTTCTATCAAAAGTTACAGCTATTTATATGAAGTTGTACAAAAACGCTTTATTTCGCCAAGACAGTGCGTTTCTCACTGTTACATGCATTTGAATGGGGAACTCGACCGAAACAAAGTATAAGTTTTCATTATGTTAATAACTTGGAAATCTTAGCTCAAACAGCTACAAAACCTGTTTTCCCAGCACGGGGACCTTGAGTTCTATAAGATAAAGCCATAAACATGTGTATCCGAGTCTTCTATCAAAAGTTACAGCTATTTATATGAAGTTGTACAAAAACGCTTTCTTTCGCCAAGACAGTGCGTTTCTCACTGTTACATGCATTTGAATGGGGAACTCGACCGAAACAAAGTATAGGTTTTCATTATGTGTATAACTTGGAAATCTTAGCTCAAACAGCTGCAAAACCTGTTTTCCCAGCACGGGGACCTTGAGTTCTATAAGATAAAGCCATAAACATGTTTGTCTGAGTCTTCTATCAAAAGTTACAGCTATTTATATGAAGTTGTACAAAAACGCTTTATTTCGCCAAGACAGTGCGTTTCTCACTGTTACATGCATTTGAATGGGGAACTCGACCGAAACAAAGTATAGGTTTTCATTATGTGTATAACTTGGAAATCTTTGCTCAAACAGCTGCAAAACCTGTTTTCCCAGCACGGGGACCTTGAGTTCTATAAGATAAATCCATAAACATGTTTGTCTGAGTCTTCTATCAAAAGTTACAGCTATTTATATGAAGTTGTACAAAAACGCTTTCTTTCGCCAAGACAGTGCGTTTCTCACTGTTACATGCATTTGAATGGGGAACTCGACCGAAACAAAGTATAGGTTTTCATTATGTGTATAACTTGGACATCTTAGCTCAAACAGCTACAAAACCTGTTTTCCCAGCACGGGGACCTTGAGTTCTATAAGATAAATCCATAAACATGTGTATCCGACTCTTCTATCAAAAGTTACAGCTATTTATATGAAGTTGTACAAAAACGCTTTATTTCGCCAAGACAGTGCGTTTCTCACTGTTACATGCATTTGAATGGGGAACTCACCGAAACAAAGTATAGGTTTTCATTATGTGTATAACTTGGACATCTTAGCTCAAACAGCTACAAAACCTGTTTTCCCAGCACGGGGACCTTGAGTTCTATAAGATAAAGCCATAAACATGTGTATCCGAGTCTTCTATCAAAAGTTACAGCTATTTATATGAAGTTGTACAAAAACGCTTTATTTCGCCAAGACAGTGCGTTTCTCACTGTTACATGCATTTGAATGGGGAACTCGCCTGAAACAAAGTATAGGTTTTCATTATGTGAATAACTTGAAAATCTTAGCTCAAACAGCTGCAAATCCTGTTTTCCCAGCACGGGGACCTTGAGTTCTATAAGATAAATCCATAAACATGTTTGTCTGAGTCTTCTATCAAAAGTTACAGCTATTTATATGAAGTTGTACAAAAACGCTTTCTTTCGCCAAGACAGTGCGTTTCTCACTGTTGCATGCATTTGAATGGGGAACTCGACCGAAACAAAGTATAGGTTTTCATTATGTGTATAACTTGGAAATCTTAGCTCAAACAGCTGCAAAACCTGTTTTCCCAGCACGGGGACCTTGAGTTCTATAAGATAAATCCATAAACATGTTTGTCTGAGTCTTCTATCAAAAGTTACAGCTATTTATATGAAGTTGTACAAAAACGCTTTCTTTCGCCAAGACAGTGCGTTTCTCACTGTTACATGCATTTGAATGGGGAACTCGACCGAAACAAAGTATAGGTTTTCATTATGTGTATAACTTGGAAATCTTAGCTCAAACAGCTGCAAAACCTGTTTTCCCAGCACGGGGACCTTGAGTTCTATAAGATAAATCCATAAACATGTGTATCCGACTCTTCTATCAAAAGTTACAGCTATTTATATGAAGTTGTACAAAAACGCTTTATTTCGCCAAGACAGTGCGTTTCTCACTGTTACATGCATTTGAATGGGGAACTCGACCGAAACAAAGTATAGGTTTTCATTATGTGTATAACTTGGACATCTTAGCTCAAACAGCTACAAAACCTGTTTTCCCAGCACGGGGACCTTGAGTTCTATAAGATAAATCCATAAACATGTGTATCCGACTCTTCTATCAAAAGTTACAGCTATTTATATGAAGTTGTACAAAAACGCTTTATTTCGCCAAGACAGTGCGTTTCTCACTGTTACATGCATTTGAATGGGGAACTCACCGAAACAAAGTATAGGTTTTCATTATGTGTATAACTTGGACATCTTAGCTCAAACAGCTACAAAACCTGTTTTCCCAGCACGGGGACCTTGAGTTCTATAAGATAAAGCCATAAACATGTGTATCCGAGTCTTCTATCAAAAGTTACAGCTATTTATATGAAGTTGTACAAAAACGCTTTATTTCGCCAAGACAGTGCGTTTCTCACTGTTACATGCATTTGAATGGGGAACTCGCCTGAAACAAAGTATAGGTTTTCATTATGTGAATAACTTGAAAATCTTAGCTCAAACAGCTGCAAATCCTGTTTTCCCAGCACGGGGACCTTGAGTTCTATAAGATAAATCCATAAACATGTTTGTCTGAGTCTTCTATCAAAAGTTACAGCTATTTATATGAAGTTGTACAAAAACGCTTTCTTTCGCCAAGACAGTGCGTTTCTCACTGTTGCATGCATTTGAATGGGGAACTCGACCGAAACAAAGTATAGGTTTTCATTATGTGTATAACTTGGAAATCTTAGCTCAAACAGCTGCAAAACCTGTTTTCCCAGCACAGGGACCTTGAGTTCTATAAGATAAATCCATAAACATGTTTGTCTGAGTCTTCTATCAAAAGTTACAGCTATTTATATGAAGTTGTACAAAAACGCTTTCTTTCGCCAAGACAGTGCGTTTCTCACTGTTACATGCATTTGAATGGGGAACTCGACCGAAACAAAGTATAGGTTTTCATTATGTGTATAACTTGGAAATCTTAGCTCAAACAGCTGCAAAACCTGTTTTCCCAGCACGGGGACCTTGAGTTCTATAAGATAAATCCATAAACATGTGTATCCGACTCTTCTATCAAAAGTTACAGCTATTTATATGAAGTTGTACAAAAACGCTTTCTTTCGCCAAGACAGTGCGTTTCTCACTGTTACATGCATTTGAATGGGGAACTCGACCGAAACAAAGTATAGGTTTTCATTATGTGTATAACTTGGAAATCTTAGCTCAAACAGCTGCAAAACCTGTTTTCCCAGCACGGGGACTCCATAAACATGTTTGTCTGAGTCTTCTATCAAAAGTTACAGCTATTTATATGAAGTTGTACAAAAACGCTTTCTTTCGCCAAGACAGTGCGTTTCTCACTGTTACATGCATTTGAATGGGGAACTCGACCGAAACAAAGTATAGGTTTTCATTATGTGTATAACTTGGAAATCTTAGCTCAAACAGCTGCAAAACCTGTTTTCCCAGCACGGGGACCTTGAGTTCTATAAGATAAATCCATAAACATGTGTATCCGACTCTTCTATCAAAAGTTACAGCGATTTATATGAAGTTGTACAAAAACGCTTTATTTCGCCAAGACAGTGCGTTTCTCACTGTTACATGCATTTGAATGGGGAACTCGACCGAAACAAAGTATAGGTTTTCATTATGTGTATAACTTGGAAATCTTAGCTCAAACAGCTGCAAAACCTGTTTTCCCAGCACGGGGACCTTGAGTTCTATAAGATAAATCCATAAACATGTGTATCCGACTCTTCTATCAAAAGTTACAGCTATTTATATGAAGTTGTACAAAAACGCTTTATTTCGCCAAGACAGTGCGTTTCTCACTGTTACATGCATTTGAATGGGGAACTCGCCTGAAACAAAGTATAGGTTTTCATTATGTGAATAACTTGAAAATCTTAGCTCAAACAGCTGCAAATCCTGTTTTCCCAGCACGGGGACCTTGAGTTCTATAAGATAAATCCATAAACATGTTTGTCTGAGTCTTCTATCAAAAGTTACAGCTATTTATATGAAGTTGTACAAAAACGCTTTCTTTCGCCAAGACAGTGCCACTGTCACATGCATTTGAATGTGGAACTCGACCGAAACAAAGTATAAGTTTTCATTATGTGAATAACTTGGAAATCTTAGCTCAAACAGCTACAAAACCTGTTTTCCCAGCACGGGGACCTTGAGTTCTATAAGATAAAGCCATAAACATGTGTATCCGACTCTTCTATCAAAAGTTACAGCTATTTATATGAAGTTGTACAAAAACGCTTTCTTTCGCCAAGACAGTGCGTTTCTCACTGTTACATGCATTTGAATGGGGAACTCGCCTGAAAGAAAGTATAGGTTTTCATTATGTGAATAATTTTAAAATTTTAGCTCAAACGGCTGCAAAACCTGTTTGCCCAGCACGGGGATATTGAGTTCTATAAGATAAAGCCATAAACATGTGTATCCGAGTCTTCTATCAAAAGTTACAGCTATTTATATGAAGTTGTACAAAAACGCTTTCTTTGGCCAAGACAGTGCGTTTCTCTCTGTTACATGCATTTGAATGGGGAACTCGACCGAAACAAAGTATAGGTTTTCATTATGTGTATAACTTGGAAATCTTAGCTCAAACAGCTGCAAATCCTGTTTTCCCAGCACGGGGACCTTGAGTTCTATAAGATAAAGCCATAAACATGTGTATCTGAGTCTTCTATCAAAAGTTACAGCTATTTATATGAAGCTGTACAAAAACGCTTTCTTTCGCCAAGACAGTGCGTTTCTCACTGTTACATGCATTTGAATGGGGAACTCGCCTGAAACAAAGTATAGGTTTTCATTATGTGAATAATTTTAAAATTTTAGCTCAAACGGCTGCAAAACCTGTTTGCCCAGCACGGGGATATTGAGTTCTATAAGATAAAGCCATAAACATGTGTTTCTGAGTCCTCTATCAAAAGTTACAGCGATTTATATGAAGTTGTTCAAAAACGCTTTATTTCGCCAAGACAGTGTGTTTCTCACTGTTACATGCATTTGAATGGGGAACTCGCCTGAAACAAAGTATAGGTTTTCATTATGTGAATAATTTTAAAATTTTAGCTCAAACGGCTGCAAAACCTGTTCTGTTTGCCCAGCACGGGGACCTTGAGTTCTATAAGATAAATCCATAAACATGTGTATCCGACTCTTCTATCAAAAGTTACAGCTATTTATATGAAGTTGTACAAAAACGCTTTCTTTCGCCAAGACAGTGCGTTTCTCACTGTTACATGCATTTGAATGGGGAACTCACCGAAACAAAGTATAGGTTTTCATTATGTGTATAACTTGAAAATCTTAGCTCAAACAGCTGCAAAACCTGTTTTCCCAGCACAGGGACCTTGAGTTCTATAAGATAAAGCCATAAACATGTGTATCCGAGTCTTCTATCAAAAGTTACAGCTATTTATATGAAGTTGTACAAAAACGCTTTCTTTCGCCAAGACAGTGCGTTTCTCACTGTTACATGCATTTGAATGGGGAACTCGACCGAAACAAAGTATAGGTTTTCATTATGTGTATAACTTGGAAATCTTAGCTCAAACAGCTGCAAAACCTGTTTTCCCAGCACGGGGACCTTGAGTTCTATAAGATAAATGTTTGTCTGAGTCTTCTATCAAAAGTTACAGCTATTTATATGAAGTTGTACAAAAACGCTTTCTTTCGCCAAGACAGTGCGTTTCTCACTGTTGCATGCATTTGAATGCAGTTCTTGCACGAAACAAAGTATAGGTTTTCATTATGTGAATAACTCGAAAATCTTAGCTCAAACCTGTTTGCTCAACACAGGGATACTAAATATTATAAGATAAAGCCATAACTACGTAAATCTGAATCTTCTATCAAAAGTTACAGCTAACTTCATGAAGTTGTACAAAAAGGCTTTATTTTGCAAAGATAGTGCGTTTCTGACTATTACATGCCAGACATGTGTCTCTTTACTGTGTTTAAGACACTTTACAGGTCCCTCCCCTAATGAAGAGTAGTGAGCAGCTGATTGGACCATGGAACAGGTGACCACGTTCAAAAAGCCGCTCTGACAGCTCCAGAGGGGAGAGAGGGAGAGAGTGTGTGCAACGAGCGAGTAGCCTGACAGCCGTCGCGGTCCTGACCATGGTTTTCCTAGCCTGTGCTTATCTTGTGTATTTGTGTGAGGGTGAATTGTAAAAGCCGCTCCTAGTGCATTAGCTGAGAGCTTAGGCACTCGTGGGCTGAAGCGGAAGGGGTGAGCTGCCTTTTCTTTTGGAATAGTTTTCTCCTGTTTTCTTGGTCAGGGAGCGAGGGTTAGCTCTGTCATTTGTTTGTTCTTTTTCTTTCCTAGGGTTTAGTTAGTCTTTTCTGGTGGGTCTTAGTTGGTTTTGTTTATTATTTTGGCCTGGGCTCACCTTGGAGCTATGCTTCTTGTCCTTAAATAAAATCACCTTTTTTTACTCACAACTGGTTTGGATGTTTGGCTTGGGAACCAGGGCGGGGATTTGTATCTCTCTCCTCCAACCTTATGTGCGTCCCTACATGCCTAGATTAGGGGCGTAACATAAATGGAGTTCTCACACGAAACAAAGTATAGCTTTTTATTTTGTGAATAACTTAAAAATCTTAGCTCACATAGCTTTAAACTGTTTGCTCAACGGGGATATTGAATTCTATAAGATAAAGCCATAAATACGTATATCTGAGTTTCCTATCAAAAGTTACAGCTGTCTTCATGAAGTTGTAAACCCTTTATTTCGCCGAGACAGTGCGTTTCTGACTTTTACATGCATTTGAATGGAGTTCTCGCACGAAACAAAGTATAGGCTTTCATTTTCATTTTTTTCAATAACTGGAAGCTCTTGGCTCAAACAGCTGCAAAACCTGTTTCCCCAGCACGGAGATGCTGAATTGTATAAGGCAAAGCCATAAACATGTTTGTCTGAGCCTTCTATCAAAAGTTACAGGTAACTTCATGAAGCTGTACAAAAACACTTTATTTCGCCGAGACCGTGCGTTTCTGACTATTACATGCATTTGAATGGAGTTCTCGCACGAAACAAAGTATAGGTTTTCATCTTGTGAATAACTTGAAAATCTTAACTCACATAGCTTTAAAACTGTTTGCTCAACACGGGGATATTGAATTCGATAAGATAAAGCCATAAATACGCATATCTGAGTCTCCTATCAAAAGTTAGAGCTGTCTTCATGAAGTTGTAAACGCTTTATTTCGCCAAGACAGTGCGTTTCTGACTATTACATGCATTTGAATGGAGTTGTCGCACGAAACAAAGTATAGGTATTCATTTTGTGAATAACTTGAAAATCTTAGATCAAACAGCTGAAAAACCTGTTTGCTCAACACGGGGATATCGAACTTTATAAGATAAAGCCATAAATATGTTTATATGCGTCTTCTATCAAAAGTTACAGCCGTCTTGAATGAAAGCATTATAGCAGCTTACCTCAATCATGTGGTAGAACAGACACATGGGCCACCTACGTGTCCTTCTACGGCAGGAGTAGTTGCCACAAACCTGCAAAACAAAAAGAAATGATCAGGTGACATGAACAGATTTATACAGCCATAAGCAAGAGATTCTTCCTGCCTGTGGGCGTCAAACTGGACCCCCCCCCCCCCCCCTCCCCCCTTACTGTAACTATCAAAACTATCATAGTCTAAAACTATCATCTCATATCAAAACTATTATAATCACATTATCTGACTTTATCAGTTATAACAATGAGAAACGGTAAACAATTTGGCAAATAAATTACTTATAATTGTGCTTACCTGGTCCAAATGATCCACAGTCCCTTTGCATTTGTTATAATCCAGGATGATGTGGGGCTTTCTCTTCCCAGAGTCCTGGACTTGTAGCTCACGGTGCCTGGTGCTCAATAAGACAACCTTTTTTCTTTGCTTGGGGATGTAGGAAACCACAGCCTTGCCCCCCCCCCCCCCCCCCCCCCCCCCCCCCCCCTGTAGCGACCTGGACGGGAGAGACGATCATCGAATCTTACTGCCCGATTAATTTGCTCAAATCTTTTTTTTTTTTTGACATGGTAGCATGAAACAGAAGAGCCCTGTCTCCCCATTTCACAGGCTTGTTGTCGTTTCATGTTGAGACCTGTACAGGCCAGCCAGCATCACAAGCCCCATGTAAGCCTGCAACTCCTCATCTATGTCCTTCCAGTCTTTTACTGACCTGTTGCCCCTGCAGGTTGGTGAAATGCAGGATTAGCTGCATAATGTCCTCTGCAAAAAAAAGATGGAAAGTGCTCACAGGGCTGCTGATCCTATACGAATTGCATAATGGGTTGGTCCTGGGGTTAAAATGGGGGGAGGAAAAAATGGCAGGACCTCTTCGTGTGTGGGTTGCCACATGATTTCTCCATTTTTAGATCTCCACTGGCCATCCTCCAGTCTTGTCTCTTCCTCCTGCTCTTCTTCCTCCTTCTCCTTCTCCTCCTCCGCACATGAGCTGCAAAGCTCCTCGGTGCCTGGCAAAAATTCTTCTTCGCTGTCAGAAGTATCTCCACTGCTTGTGGAGAGTGCAAAACTGCAGCAACAGCCTCCTCTAAACTGAGTGCACGCTTCATTGTGTCTGTGCAGAAATGACCACTCAGACCAGGCTGCAAAGTATTCTCATAGACTTCAAAGGTGCACCTGAATAAACATGCTATACCATACATCCAATAAGAGAGAGGAGGCACACTCTTGATCAAGAAAAAACATAAGCGCACGCCTTTGATCTCTCCCCCCCCCCTCTCTCTCTCTTTCTCTCTCTCTCTCTCTCTCTCTCTCTCTCACACACACACACACATGCACATGCACATACATACATACACAATACCATTTTATGGTGGTTAGCTGTTTTATTGTCATGCATTTTACAAGGTAAGATAACTATGTCCTGCATTCAAAACCACTGAAAATGTCTATGGTGGTGCTGTGCCTAATATTGTGCTGGTGTATGCTGGGTAATCGCACAGCTAGCGACTGGGTGACTTTATTCACCCGCTTCGGCTGTTATCAGTCCATATCCCCTAGATATGGACCATCTCCTGCTAGATTGTTCAGAAGGTTGTTATCATCCATCCAGATGGAGGATCACTAACAGGAGCGTGGGAAGACTCCAGAATCCACTCTGGCTGCAATCCGGTGGATACAGCAGTGTGTACAGGTAAGACCGTTTAAACGGACAGCATTTATAGAATGACTATTAAAAGTCAGACCAGCGAGTGTCAATAATGTTAATGTGGTTATGTTAGTAATACACCGAGTGCTAATATAACAGCTTTAAGATGCATTTGTAGATGTTATTACGTGTTTTACCGTCTTTATGGTGCTAGCTTAAAGTTACGGTGTAAACGTTAGCTTATATTGGAATAAAGCTGTTACTGTTTAAACGATGTTAGCACAGAAATATTAGCTTCTGTCATGACTGACGAAGTTACTAGTTAATAAAGTTTCCAGTAAAGTGTTTAATCGCAGCCACAGACTGACAGCAAATATCTCGATTAGCTTCAGTGCATCTGTAATAAATATGTGCAAGTTTCAGTGCTTCGTTTAAACTGTATGATACTTATACTGACCCAGGGTCAGTGTAAAATACAATCCTAGCTGTGTGAACAAAGCCTGGCTCCTTTAATCCTGCATGAAAAACCTCAGGATGCAGGCTATTATTACTCTTTCCTGCTGGCACACCTGTCACACCTGAGAGTCAGCTAGAAACTTACAGTGACGTGGACATCATGCAAAGACTGCCAGACTCTGACTCAAGTTAACACTAAACTTTAAACGGTACCTCTGTGTCTCTGTGTGCTGAACATTTAGGATTTAGTCAGGCTGCATCTGTGTTAGTCCTCTGACAGACTGGTGACCTGTCCAGGTGTGCTCTACTTATGACTACTGGGACAGGCTCTAGCTCCTGTAATAGAAATTTTATGTTATTCTCATTTAAGTGCTTATGCATATGCTTAGTTGTGACACTGTTATAGACTGTTCAATGAAAGTTTCTAAAACTAGATGAACTTACTTCAGCAGTTTGAGAAAACAACTCCCTTTACAGGTGCTGATAACGTCAAGGGCACAAAACAGCATAACCATTGATCCGTTAGGTTTCATAGCGAGACACGTGAAGTGGCAGAGCTGACATGACTGAACTGTGATGTTTGATGTGTGTTTGCTCTCCTGTGCACAGTAATAAATAGCATGATCACAGCTCTTTCTGTGTTGCAGACTTTATTTAAAAAATTCCATGACATCTACTATAACTGAACCAACCTGGTGCTCTTCATTTATGGAGGCTGTTGAGTCTGAATGTTGGATGTTGTGTATCTCGTGTTCTCTGGGCTTTGTTGTCCTCAGTCTTTTTGCAGGATCAGAAAACAAAACCGGGAGGCGCGTAAATGTTTCTTCTCCAGGATGTTTCTTCAAATGTTTCTTCTGGATGATGATATGACCGTGACACGGGATGCCACCTTTGGTCTTGTGACGAAGCAAAGCTCAGGAAGAAGTGTGATTAAATGGTACCCACATGTTGAGAAGGATGTACAGGGCACCTGCAGCCAAATCCAAGCTTCAGCTTAGTTGTAGTTGCAGAATGCTATAGGACTGAGACATCTAAGGCATCAAATGTTTGATTAAACGGATGAAAAAGAGAAGTTTTTTCCCTATAATTATCACTTCTTAAAATCTGTAGCAACTTCAAGTCTGTCAGCATGCTGAGCATGCTCAGAATGTGACAATATATTTTTGTTCAATATTTAATTTCTTTCAGTTGCAATTGTTAAATGAAAAAATATATATTCTTATAATTTAGCAAATGAATTTATCAAAAAAAAAAGAAGATACATATATCTGTATTAGTTTTAGTAAATTAATTTGACACCTGTATTGAAAATACCATATTGTATTCATACAGAATCAGTATGGTATCATTGTTTGTCTGTTCACTGATTGTTGAAGCTAAGAGCTACTTTGATCTGTTTAGATCTAAAGTATCCAAAGTTGAGTTCTAATGTTTCTTCACCCCTGTGTGTGTGATATGTGATTTCCTACATGCTGGCAGAGCAGAGCAGCAGTTTGTGCTCACAGATGGTGACGGTGTGGAGAGACGGTGGTATTTCCTCAGAAGAACCAGCAGAGTCACAAAGGACACCAGTCCATCTCACCACCTTGACTTGCTGACTGATGTTCGTCTGCACTGCACAGAGGAAATCAACTGACCGAGGTTTGTCCAGTGACGTGTTATGAAATGTATATTTGTTTTATGCTTACAGATATGTTTTTCTTGACAGAGGCTCTGCAGAGGTTAGACAAAGCAGAGAAAACATGTGCTTTACATTTTACTGTGATTTATTGAGATATTTGTTGCCTGATGTTCAGCAGGAATGGAGAAATAGAATCAAAGGGAGATGTTTTTCCTGTTTTTGTAATGATGTAAGTAAATCTTCAATATTATTTATTTGCTTGGTTATATTAGGAGCGTTTCTGAGTGAGGGGGAGAGGAGTCATCATCCAGGTAAAGTGACGTGGATCAGTGGATACACTTGTCTCCCCTTTAAAGGAGACGATCCAAGTCATCCTTAAATGTTAGCGCTTTCAAATACACAAACATTTTTAAAGGACAAAAATGAACATCCAACTTTGACTGTAATACAAAATAAATCTTTGCATGTGTGTTTTCAAACTCTCAGATGGGCAGTATATCAGTCTTGGACTGTCTAACCTGCCGGAGCAGCACTGAATGACCACCGCACGAGCATGTTCCTGCAACATTCAGCATCTGATCCTTCATCTGTGTGCTTCTGCTTTTGGTAAGTAGAGTTACCCAACTCCAGTAACTCTAAACACATGCCATCCATTTCTAACGGCCTGGTTACTTCCTGTCAGTTACTTTAGAAACCATGTGGTCACCTGACCTAACACTGTTTCTTCTTCTTCCCCTTAATGTTGAAGTGTCAAATGTCAAACAGCTGGAGAGGAAACTACACCAGTGTACTGGGATGTTTCAGCAACACGTGCCAGATGCTGTTCCTTCATGGTGACATCACCAGAGACAGTCCCGCCCACCTCAGGACCCATTGATTATGATGATCTGATCCATCAAACCCCCAGCAGGTGAACTTTATTCATGACATAACACCGCAACAATGTAAAAAATTAAACAGCAACAGTCTAAATGTAAAGTGCATTCTAAAGTCCTCTTCAATAAATTGTATGCAAAGAGTCATTCAGGTCACTACAGAACCCAGAGTCTTCATCATTAAATCTCTGGTTGCTTCATTTTTTCTATCCTATATCAGATATTTTAAAGGTTAGCTTAGGTAAAGTTCCATTCTCATGGTGAGGCAAAGTGCTTTATGTGTGTGTGTGTGCGCGTGTCATGAACGGCTATAAAAGGCCTATAATTAAAGAACAAAGCGGGGTTTGAGTTCGAGTTGCGGCAGACTGTCACTACTTGTAAATGGAACGCAGCCTTCCTACGGCGGACAGCTAATAACAGGAATCGGACGCGGTCCAGCCAAGTCCACAGCAACCACCATAGCAACCGCCTAGCATGACCTTAAAAACATATTCTGTCTTCATAACTATCAAAATCGTGAAATGATTTGCAAAGTGTGAAAGTGTTACAGCTGCAGAGAGCTATGGCGGTATCTATGGAAGCTGTTTACATAGCTAATAATATACGATGTAACCATGGAGACAGTCAGTCACTTGAGCTAGCGGTGCATGTTTACTACAGTGAATAAGGTGATTGAGTGCACAGCGTCCACACTCTGCAGGGGGTAAAGACATTACTTCAATATTGTTTTATATTGATATATATTAGCCTTCTGTTGACCATCACCTCAGGTTCACCATTACAGTTTCAGATTACAGATGCACACTGTCTAAACACATTCAAAAACTCATGTCTCAGAAATAAGCACAGCTGTTCATGTTTGTCATTAGAGTTTTATTTGTAAGAAAATTATGAACTTCATATTGTGCATTAAATAAAAGAACATTTCACAACTCTGAGTCAACAGAAACAGGTAACAGAAATGTCTCTAATGTGTACAGTGTAGTGTAAGCATTAAAAGATCATAAAGGAAAAACTAACATTTATGTGAAACTAATTGTAATAAAAAATGAGCAGGTGCTTTATAGATTTAAAAGAAAGAATCTGAAAACAACACTTTTTTGGTCTAAGTGATCAAAGTAGAAAACAGAACTGATGTTCAAGAACAAACCGTAGCTGCACTAATATTACACATCTCGATCGTTGTACTGAACAGACATTGTTGCTTTTAAAACCACATGCAGTGTGTGACCATGACTGTTCACTGAGACCATGAACGCCACTTCGCTGAAGCATTCTTCTTCTTCTTCTTGCCATTAAATTGGAAGCAGAAGCAGCACGAGCTGATTTGATCTACTGAAAGGAAAAAGCAGAACATCTGAGTTGAAACCAGTCAGCTGAAATCATTAAGACAGGAACAAATTCAATGCAGTGTCTCAAGTGGCTTAGCCTGTTACAACTGTTGATACAAGCTAAATACGGTTAACACACAGTGTCAGGGAGCTCCAGTGTGGGAACTAGTGGCTTTAGGTTTGTAGTCATTTAACTTTCATCCATTCATTCATTTAATTCAGGAGGAAGAAATGCCAGGTTGGTGCAGGCTGGTTACATGCATTTGGTCCCATGCTGTCTTTAATTAAATGACTTGGTTCATTTTATGGCTGGGCTTTATGTGGGGTTATATCATGTTATTTGGGCAGGAGTACCTGTCCCCTGTTAGACTTAGAAAGTTTCTCCATAAGTAGAGTTTCTAACTCTTCTAGCACATCTGTGGCTGACAGCTTTTTGGTGGCTCTTTTTACCCCACACTGGTTGTGAGTGTGTAAATAGCCCCACTAGTTATTTTGGGTTGCAGTTAACTAGGGAGGAAGGGGTGGGTATGCCATGATTAGGTGAATAACAATTATATGTGATACATAAATTTCACAATGCATGCATATATCTCTATCAATTAAACCTGGCCTGAGGGCTGCCATTTTTTACATTCAGTTATTTCTCTTAGAAATGTTGGAACTAAATAATGAATGTGTTACAGTTAAAGTGAAACACTGGTCAGTGTAAATGGCTCATTGGGACACAGAAACCTTTAAATTAAACCTGATATCTAGTGTCAAACAATATCAAAGCTGTAAAAGATGTTTACATTCAGAATTTATAAAACTATGATTGTAAATAAATTCAAACAAGTGAGCTTTTCTCTTTGTGCTGAATATCAACACTGTGGTTTCTTAGACTGTAAGCTTTACTTTAGTGCAACCAGTTGCAGAAGCTGCCACTCCAAATGTCTTTTGATAACAAGAAAAAAATACCTTTTCAGTACACGGCCTGAAGTTCTTCTCCGACATCTTCTGCAATCGGCTTTGTCTGCTGGTTTGAAGACAATAAACCACAAAAAAGATGATTTAGTCACTTTGTCTGCGTCATGCAGCTCGAATGTGTCGTGTAACAATGTTGAATAGCCGTCGTTATCCCTCTGCTTTGAGCCTTTTATCAAAAGTTACAGCTAACTTCATGAAGTTGTACAAAAAGGCTTCATTTCGCCGAGACAGTGCGTTTCTGACTATTACATGCATTTGAATGGAGTTCTTGCACGAAACAAAGTATAAGTTTTCATTATGTGAATAACTTGTATTTTACACTGACCCTGGGTCAGTATCAACTTCATGAAGACAGCTGTAACTTTTGATAGAGGACTCACACACACACATATTTATGGCTTTGCCTTATAGAATTCAGCATCTCCGTGCTGAGGAAATAGGTTTTGCAGCTGTTTGAGCTAAGATTTTCAAGTTATTCACAAATTGAAAACCTATACTTTGTGTCGGTCGAGTTCTCCATTCAAATACATGTAATAGCGAGAAACGCACTAACGTGGTGAAATAAAGCGTTTTTCCATAAACTTCATAAAGACAGCTGTAAATTTTGAGAGAAGACTCACACACACATTGGGGGGATATTGAAGTCTATAAGATAAAGCCATGAATATCTTTGTCTGAGTCTTCTATCAAAAGTTACAGCAAGCTCTATGAAGTTGATGAGAAACGCTTTACTTCGCCAAGACAGTGCGTTTCTCACTGTTACATGCATTTGAATTTAGTTCTTGCCCGACACAAAGTATAGGTTTTAATTTGTGAATAACTTGAAAATCTTAGCTCAAACAGCTGCAAAACCTATTTCCTGAGCACTGAGATGCTGAATTCTATAAGGCAAAGCCATAAATATGTGTGTGTGATTCTTCTATCAACAGTTACAGCTGTCTTCTTGAAGTTGATACTGACCCAGGGTCAGTGTAAAATACAATCCTAGCTGTGTGAACAAAGCTTGGCTCCTTTAATCCTGCATGACAAACCTCAGGATGCAGGTTATTATTACTCTTTCCTGCTGGCACACCTGAGAGTCAGCTAGAAACTTACAGTGACGTGGACATCATGCAAAGACTGCCAGACTCTGTAATACTGTGAATGATCAGTGACTCAAGTTAACACTAAACTTTAAACAGTACCTCTGTGTCTCTGTGTGCTGAACATTTAGGATTGAGTCTGCATTGACTTTATTTATTGAGACTTTAATGTGCTAAAAGCAGGTTGAAGACAGCTCAGAAACATTTGAAGATTAAAATTTAGCATTATGGCTGCTGGTGGTTTGTAAAGCCTATACTCAGCTGTAGTTTTTGTTACTAATTTATGTTTGTTGTTGTTTAACACAGATTTCAGAAGAGCAAATATGCTTAATAGTTTAACTAGATTTCATTTGTCAGTGTGGGACTGCTGAGTCACCTGAAGAACTCATTTCATTCATTCTCCACATGATGTTCATATACAGAAATGTTTCACAGGAACTGGTTCCTCCCAAACTGTGAACTAGTGTGTTTCCATAGATTATCTCTGTATGAATGTACTTTTAAATGAAGGCAAGTGTTTGTCCTTTTTTGTTCCTCAGTTACAGTACGTGATATCTTGATATCAGGCGGTCAACACTGGGGGAAGACAAGAAGCAGACGTACTTCCAAGAGGGAGCTGCAGTGAGGACACAGCCAGGTCACTGAGGTCAGAGGTCAGAATCTGAAACAGCTCAGGTTTATATTTTAGGGGTTATAAAAAATCAAAATGTATTTATGAAGAAACCTTTAAATAATAGTCATAATTATGATTATTATAAGAAATATCAAACATTTAAGTGGATTTTCTGTTACACATATTGTATTAGCCCTGCAATAAACTGGCAGCCTGTCTTTGTCCTGTATCAGCTGGGATAGGCTTCATCCTCCCGCAACCCTGAATTGGATACATTGTATTCCAATTATGTAATCTGATCATTTACAAACTCAAGGTATCTAATCAAAATGTAAGTAATAATTATAAAATGGGAAAGCAGAAATAAGTGTGACATAAATGTAAATGTGTTAGCTGACATAGAGGACAGCTACATGTAGTCTGAAAAACCTTTGTTGTCAAGTTTGCAGGTATATCAGCACGAGACATTCTTACATAGAAGAGTCTGTTAAAGTCTCTAACTCAGCGAAGCATTATTGGTCCCGTCTGTTTGGATAAATATAGTAAGTTGATGTTTGTCCATTTATTGACACATTTTCTTAAGTGCTTATCCAGTTCAGGATCACAGTGGAGCTGCAGCTGGATATGTTCATTAAATAAACCTTACAAAAGTTAACAATAAACCTGCATCCATGTACGTTGTTGTCCACAGGATAAGAAAATCAAACTGGAACACTGTGGAACATGTTAATAAATGTTTGTGTGTTTATGCCTGTGTCTTTCACAGGAGGCGCTGGAAGGTTTCCCTAATAGTTCCTGGTGAATCAAAGCAGAACCATAAAGGTTGCTGGATTGCATGATGGCCTTACCCCTGAGCAGTCATCCTGTTAAAGGAGGAACCAGTTAGAAACTGTTTTCAAAGTAGCTGAGCAGATTTCATCTCAAGTAAGCGATTAACTGTTTGTTCATCTGTTCTGCCACTTAAAGAGCATTTAAGGACGTCTTTTGAGTGTCCAGCTGAATTAATTCTACTGGCTCTCATGGTCATTTGTTATTATAGACATATTTTTCATGTTCATCCAGCTATTTAGTAAATTCTATCTATTTAGTAATATCCGTCAGCTATAAAATGTAATATAAATATAAAAAATATCTAAATATCTCCTGCACTTTATATTTTAATGATGTAAGTCTGTTATCGTGTTACATTAGCATTCCTCACATATCAATGAGATGCTGTACAGTACAATCCTACTGACGCAGCAGAGGGATAACGACGGCTATTCAACATTGTTACACGACACATTCGAGCTGCATGACGCAGACAAAGTGACTAAATCATCTTTTTTATGGTTTATTGTCTTCAAACCAGCAGACAAAGCCGATTGCAGAAGATGTCGGAGAAGAACTTCAGGCCATGTACTGAAAAGGTATTTTTTTCTTGTTATCAAAAGACATTTGGAGTGGCAGCTTCTGCAACTGGTTGCACTAAAGTAAAGCTTACAGTCTAAGAAACCACAGTGTTGATATTCAGCACAAAGAGAAAAGCTCACTTGTTTGAATTTATTTACAATCATAGTTTTATAAATTCTGAATGTAAACATCTTTTACAGCTTTGATATTGTTTGACACTAGATATCAGGTTTAATTTAAAGGTTTCTGTGTCCCAATGAGCCATTTACACTGACCAGTGTTTCACTTTAACTGTAACACATTCATTATTTAGTTCCAACATTTCTAAGAGAAATAACTGAATGTAAAAAATGGCAGCCCTCAGGCCAGGTTTAATTGATAGAGATATATGCATGCATTGTGAAATTTATGTATCACATATAATTGTTATTCACCTAATCATGGCATACCCACCCCTTCCTCCCTAGTTAACTGCAACCCAAAATAACTAGTGGGGCTATTTACACACTCACAACCAGTGTGGGGTAAAAAGAGCCACCAAAAAGCTGTCAGCCACAGATGTGCTAGAAGAGTTAGAAACTCTACTTATGGAGAAACTTTCTAAGTCTAACAGGGGACAGGTACTCCTGCCCAAATAACATGATATAACCCCACATACAGCCCAGCCATAAAATGAACCAAGTCATTTAATTAAAGACAGCATGGGACCAAATGCATGTAACCAGCCTGCACCAACCTGGCATTTCTTCCTCCTGAATTAAATGAATGAATGGATGAAAGTTAAATGACTACAAACCTAAAGCCACTAGTTCCCACACTGGAGCTCCCTGACACTGTGTGTTAACCGTATTTAGCTTGTATCAACAGTTGTAACAGGCTAAGCCACTTGAGACACTGCATTGAATTTGTTCCTGTCTTAATGATTTCAGCTGACTGGTTTCAACTCAGATGTTCTGCTTTTTCCTTTCAGTAGATCAAATCAGCTTGTGCTGCTTCTGCTTCCAATTTAATGGCAAGAAGAAGAAGAAGAATGCTTCAGCGAAGTGGCGTTCATGGTCTCAGTGAACAGTCATGGTCACACACTGCATGTGGTTTTAAAAGCAACAATGTCTGTTCAGTACAACGATCAAGATGTGTAATATTAGTGCAGCTACGGTTTGTTCTTGAACATCAGTTCTGTTTTCTACTTTGATCACTTAGACCAAAAAAGTGTTGTTTTCAGATTCTTTCTTTTAAATCTATAAAGCACCTGCTCATTTTTTATTACAATTAGTTTCACATAAATGTTAGTTTTTCCTTTATGATCTTTTAATGCTTACACTACACTGTACACATTAGAGACATTTCTGTTACCTGTTTCTGTTGACTCAGAGTTGTGAAATGTTCTTTTATTTAATGCACAATATGAAGTTCATAATTTTCTTACAAATAAAACTCTAATGACAAACATGAACAGCTGTGCTTATTTCTGAGACATGAGTTTTTGAATGTGTTTAGACAGTGTGAATCTGTAATCTGAAACTGTAATGGTGAACCTGAGGTGATGGTCAACAGAAGGCTAATATATATCAATATAAAACAATATTGAAGTAATGTCTTTACCCCCTGCAGAGTGTGGACGCTGTGCACTCAATCACCTTATTCACTGTAGTAAACATGCACCGCTAGCTCAAGTGACTGACTGTCTCCATGGTTACATCGTATATTATTAGCTATGTAAACAGCTTCCATAGATACCGCCATAGCTCTCTGCAGCTGTAACACTTTCACACTTTGCAAATCATTTCACGATTTTGATAGTTATGAAGACAGAATATGTTTTTAAGGTCATGCTAGGCGGTTGCTATGGTGGTTGCTGTGGACTTGGCTGGACCGCGTCCGATTCCTGTTATTAGCTGTCCGCCGTAGGAAGGCTGCGTTCCATTTACAAGTAGTGACAGTCTGCCGCAACTCGAACTCAAACCCCGCTTTGTTCTTTAATTATAGGCCTTTTATAGCCGTTCATGACATGCGCACACACACACATAAAGCACTTTGCCTCACCATGAGAATGGAACTTTACCTAAGATAACCTTTAAAATATCTGATATAGGATAGAAAAATGAAGCAACCAGAGATTTAATGATGAAGACTCTAAAACCCACTGTCTTGACAAAATAAAGCGTTTTTGTACAACTTCATATAAATAGCTGTAACTTTTGATAGAAGATTCAGATATACGTATTCATGACTTTATCTTATAGAACTCAATGTCCCCGTGCTGGGCAAACAGGTTTTGCAGCCGTTTGAGCTAAGATTTTAAAATTATTCACATAATGAAAACCTATACTTTGTTTCAGGCGAGTTTCCCATTCAAATGCATGTAACAGTGAGAAACGCATTGTCTTGGCAAAATAAAGCGTTTTTGAACAACTTCATATAAATCGCTGTAACTTTTGATAGAAGACTCAGACAAACATGTTTATGGCTTTATCTTATAGAACTCAATATCCCCGTGCTGGGCAAACAGAACAGGTTTTGCAGCCGTTTGAGCTAAGATTTTAAAATTATTCACATAATGAAAACCTATACTTTGTTTCAGGCGAGTTTCCCATTCAAATGCATGTAACAGTGAGAAACGCATTGTCTTGGCAAAATAAAGCGTTTTTGAACAACTTCATATAAATCGCTGTAACTTTTGATAGAAGACTCAGACAAACATGTTTATGGCTTTATCTTATAGAACTCAAGATCCCCGTGCTGGGCAAACAGAACAGGTTTTGCAGCCGTTTGAGCTAAGATTTTAAAATTATTCACATAATGAAAACCTATACTTTGTTTCAGGCGAGTTTCCCAATCAAATGCATGTAAACAGTGAGAAACGCATTGTCTTGGCGAAATAAAGCGTTTTTGAACAACTTCATATAAATCGCTGTAACTTTTGATAGAAGACTCAGACAAACATGTTTATGGCTTTATCTTATAGAACTCAAGGTCCCCGTGCTGGGCAAACAGAACAGGTTTTGCAGCCGTTTGAGCTACGATTTTAAAATTATTCACATAATGAAAACCTATACTTTGTTTCAGGCGAGTTTCCCATTCAAATGCATGTAACAGTGAGAAACGCATTGTCTTGGCAAAATAAAGCGTTTTTGAACAACTTCATATAAATCGCTGTAACTTTTGATAGAAGACTCAGACAAACATGTTTATGGCTTTATCTTATAGAACTCAATATCCCCGTGCTGGGCAAACAGAACAGGTTTTGCAGCCGTTTGAGCTACGATTTTAAAATTATTCACATAATGAAAACCTATACTTTGTTTCAGGCGAGTTTCCCATTCAAATGCATGTAACAGTGAGAAACGCATTGTCTTGGCGAAATAAAGCGTTTTTGAACAACTTCATATAAATCGCTGTAACTTTTGATAGAAGACTCAGACAAACATGTTTATGGCTTTATCTTATAACTTATAGAACTCAAGATCCCCGTGCTGGGCAAACAGGTTTTGCAGCCGTTTGAGCTAAGATTTTAAAATTATTCACATAATGAAAACCTATACTTTGTTTCAGGCGAGTTTCCCATTCAAATGCATGTAAACAGTGAGAAACGCATTGTCTTGGCGAAATAAAGCGTTTTTTAACAACTTCATATAAATCGCTGTAACTTTTGATAGAAGACTCAGACAAACATGTTTATGGCTTTATCTTATAGAACTCAATATCCCCGTGCTGGGCAAACAGAACAGGTTTTGCAGCCGTTTGAGCTAAGATTTTAAAATTATTCACATAATGAAAACCTATACTTTGTTTCAGGCGAGTTTCCCATTCAAATGCATGTAACAGTGAGAAACGCATTGTCTTGGCAAAATAAAGCGTTTTTGAACAACTTCATATAAATCGCTGTAACTTTTGATAGAAGACTCAGACAAACATGTTTATGGCTTTATCTTATAGAACTCAAGATCCCCGTGCTGGGCAAACAGAACAGGTTTTGCAGCCGTTTGAGCTACGATTTTAAAATTATTCACATAATGAAAACCTATACTTTGTTTCAGGCGAGTTTCCCATTCAAATGCATGTAACAGTGAGAAACGCATTGTCTTGGCGAAATAAAGCGTTTTTGAACAACTTCATATAAATCGCTGTAACTTTTGATAGAAGACTCAGACAAACATGTTTATGGCTTTATCTTATAACTTATAGAACTCAAGATCCCCGTGCTGGGCAAACAGGTTTTGCAGCCGTTTGAGCTAAGATTTTAAAATTATTCACATAATGAAAACCTATACTTTGTTTCAGGCGAGTTTCCCATTCAAATGCATGTAACAGTGAGAAGCATTGTCTTGGCAAAATAAAGCGTTTTTGAACAACTTCATATAAATCGCTGTAACTTTTGATAGAAGACTCAGACAAACATGTTTATGGCTTTATCTTATAGAACTCAAGATCCCCGTGCTGGGCAAACAGGTTTTGCAGCTGTTTGAGCTAAGATTTGAAAATTATTCACATAATGAAAACCTATACTTTGTTTCAGGCGAGTTTCCCATTCAAATGCATGTAACAGTGAGAAACGCATTGTCTTGGCGAAATAAAGCGTTTTTGAACAACTTCATATAAATCGCTGTAACTTTTGATAGAAGACTCAGACAAACATGTTTATGGCTTTATCTTATAGAACTCAAGATCCCTGTGCTGGGCAAACAGGTTTTGCAGCCGTTTGAGCTAAGATTTTAAAATTATTCACATAATGAAAACCTATACTTTGTTTCAGGCGAGTTTCCCATTCAAATGCATGTAACAGTGAGAAACGCATTGTCTTGGCAAAATAAAGCGTTTTTGAACAACTTCATATAAATCGCTGTAACTTTTGATAGAAGACTCAGACAAACATGTTTATGGCTTTATCTTATAGAACTCAAGATCCCCGTGCTGGGCAAACAGGTTTTGCAGCCGTTTGAACTAAGATTTTAAAATTATTCACATAATGAAAACCTATACTTTGTTTCAGGCGAGTTTCCCATTCAAATGCATGTAACAGTGAGAAACGCATTGTCTTGGCGAAATAAAGCGTTTTTGAACAACTTCATATAAATCGCTGTAACTTTTGATAGAAGACTCAGACAAACATGTTTATGGCTTTATCTTATAGAACTCAATATCCCCGTGCTGGGCAAACAGGTTTTGCAGCCGTTTGAGCTAAGATTTTAAAATTATTCACATAATGAAAACCTATACTTTGTTTCAGGCGAGTTTCCCAATCAAATGCATGTAAACAGTGAGAAACGCATTGTCTTGGCGAAATAAAGCGTTTTTGAACAACTTCATATAAATCGCTGTAACTTTTGATAGAAGACTCAGACAAACATGTTTATGGCTTTATCTTATAGAACTCAATATCCCCGTGCTGGGCAAACAGAACAGGTTTTGCAGCCGTTTGAGCTAAGATTTTAAAATTATTCACATAATGAAAACCTATACTTTGTTTCAGGCGAGTTTCCCATTCAAATGCATGTAACAGTGAGAAACGCATTGTCTTGGCAAAATAAAGCGTTTTTGAACAACTTCATATAAATCGCTGTAACTTTTGATAGAAGACTCAGACAAACATGTTTATGGCTTTATCTTATAGAACTCAAGGTCCCCGTGCTGGGCAAACAGAACAGGTTTTGCAGCCGTTTGAGCTACGATTTTAAAATTATTCACATAATGAAAACCTATACTTTGTTTCAGGCGAGTTTCCCATTCAAATGCATGTAACAGTGAGAAACGCATTGTCTTGGCGAAATAAAGCGTTTTAGAACAACTTCATATAAATCGCTGTAACTTTTGATAGAAGACTCAGACAAACATGTTTATGGCTTTATCTTATAGAACTCAATATCCCCGTGCTGGGCAAACAGGTTTTGCAGCCGTTTGAGCTAAGATTTTAAAATTATTCACATAATGAAAACCTATACTTTGTTTCAGGCGAGTTTCCCATTCAAATGCATGTAACAGTGAGAAACGCATTGTCTTGGCGAAATAAAGCGTTTTTGAACAACTTCATATAAATCGCTGTAACTTTTGATAGAAGACTCAGACAAACATGTTTATGGCTTTATCTTATAGAACTCAAGATCCCCGTGCTGGGCAAACAGGTTTTGCAGCCGTTTGAGCTAAGATTTTAAAATTATTCACATAATGAAAACCTATACTTTGTTTCAGGCGAGTTTCCCATTCAAATGCATGTAACAGTGAGAAGCATTGTCTTGGCAAAATAAAGCGTTTTTGAACAACGTCATATAAATCGCTGTAACTTTTGATAGAAGACTCAGACAAACATGTTTATGGCTTTATCTTATAGAACTCAAGATCCCCGTGCTGGGCAAACAGGTTTTGCAGCCGTTTGAACTAAGATTTTAAAATTATTCACATAATGAAAACCTATACTTTGTTTCAGGCGAGTTTCCCATTCAAATGCATGTAACAGTGAGAAACGCATTGTCTTGGCAAAATAAAGCGTTTTTGAACAACTTCATATAAATCGCTGTAACTTTTGATAGAAGACTCAGACAAACATGTTTATGGCTTTATCTTATAGAACTCAATATCCCCGTGCTGGGCAAACAGAACAGGTTTTGCAGCCGTTTGAGCTACGATTTTAAAATTATTCACATAATGAAAACCTATACTTTGTTTCAGGCGAGTTTCCCATTCAAATGCATGTAACAGTGAGAAACGCATTGTCTTGGCAAAATAAAGCGTTTTTGAACAACTTCATATAAATCGCTGTAACTTTTGATAGAAGACTCAGACAAACATGTTTATGGCTTTATCTTATAGAACTCAAGGTCCCCGTGCTGGGCAAACAGAACAGGTTTTGCAGCCGTTTGAGCTACGATTTTAAAATTATTCACATAATGAAAACCTATACTTTGTTTCAGGCGAGTTTCCCATTCAAATGCATGTAACAGTGAGAAACGCATTGTCTTGGCGAAATAAAGCGTTTTAGAACAACTTCATATAAATCGCTGTAACTTTTGATAGAAGACTCAGACAAACATGTTTATGGCTTTATCTTATAGAACTCAATATCCCCGTGCTGGGCAAACAGGTTTTGCAGCCGTTTGAGCTAAGATTTTAAAATTATTCACATAATGAAAACCTATACTTTGTTTCAGGCGAGTTTCCCATTCAAATGCATGTAACAGTGAGAAACGCATTGTCTTGGCGAAATAAAGCGTTTTTGAACAACTTCATATAAATCGCTGTAACTTTTGATAGAAGACTCAGACAAACATGTTTATGGCTTTATCTTATAGAACTCAAGATCCCCGTGCTGGGCAAACAGGTTTTGCAGCCGTTTGAGCTAAGATTTTAAAATTATTCACATAATGAAAACCTATACTTTGTTTCAGGCGAGTTTCCCATTCAAATGCATGTAACAGTGAGAAGCATTGTCTTGGCAAAATAAAGCGTTTTTGAACAACGTCATATAAATCGCTGTAACTTTTGATAGAAGACTCAGACAAACATGTTTATGGCTTTATCTTATAGAACTCAAGATCCCCGTGCTGGGCAAACAGGTTTTGCAGCCGTTTGAACTAAGATTTTAAAATTATTCACATAATGAAAACCTATACTTTGTTTCAGGCGAGTTTCCCATTCAAATGCATGTAACAGTGAGAAACGCATTGTCTTGGCGAAATAAAGCGTTTTTGAACAACTTCATATAAATCGCTGTAACTTTTGATAGAAGACTCAGACAAACATGTTTATGGCTTTATCTTATAGAACTCAATATCCCCGTGCTGGGCAAACAGGTTTTGCAGCCGTTTGAGCTAAGATTTTAAAATTATTCACATAATGAAAACCTATACTTTGTTTCAGGCGAGTTTCCCAATCAAATGCATGTAAACAGTGAGAAACGCATTGTCTTGGCAAAATAAAGCGTTTTTGAACAACTTCATATAAATCGCTGTAACTTTTGATAGAAGACTCAGACAAACATGTTTATGGCTTTATCTTATAGAACTCAATATCCCCGTGCTGGGCAAACAGAACAGGTTTTGCAGCCGTTTGAGCTACGATTTTAAAATTATTCACATAATGAAAACCTATACTTTGTTTCAGGCGAGTTTCCCATTCAAATGCATGTAACAGTGAGAAACGCATTGTCTTGGCAAAATAAAGCGTTTTTGAACAACTTCATATAAATCGCTGTAACTTTTGATAGAAGACTCAGACAAACATGTTTATGGCTTTATCTTATAGAACTCAAGGTCCCCGTGCTGGGCAAACAGAACAGGTTTTGCAGCCGTTTGAGCTACGATTTTAAAATTATTCACATAATGAAAACCTATACTTTGTTTCAGGCGAGTTTCCCATTCAAATGCATGTAACAGTGAGAAACGCATTGTCTTGGCGAAATAAAGCGTTTTAGAACAACTTCATATAAATCGCTGTAACTTTTGATAGAAGACTCAGACAAACATGTTTATGGCTTTATCTTATAGAACTCAATATCCCCGTGCTGGGCAAACAGGTTTTGCAGCCGTTTGAGCTAAGATTTTAAAATTATTCACATAATGAAAACCTATACTTTGTTTCAGGCGAGTTTCCCATTCAAATGCATGTAACAGTGAGAAACGCATTGTCTTGGCGAAATAAAGCGTTTTTGAACAACTTCATATAAATCGCTGTAACTTTTGATAGAAGACTCAGACAAACATGTTTATGGCTTTATCTTATAGAACTCAAGATCCCCGTGCTGGGCAAACAGGTTTTGCAGCCGTTTGAGCTAAGATTTTAAAATTATTCACATAATGAAAACCTATACTTTGTTTCAGGCGAGTTTCCCATTCAAATGCATGTAACAGTGAGAAGCATTGTCTTGGCAAAATAAAGCGTTTTTGAACAACGTCATATAAATCGCTGTAACTTTTGATAGAAGACTCAGACAAACATGTTTATGGCTTTATCTTATAGAACTCAAGATCCCCGTGCTGGGCAAACAGGTTTTGCAGCCGTTTGAACTAAGATTTTAAAATTATTCACATAATGAAAACCTATACTTTGTTTCAGGCGAGTTTCCCATTCAAATGCATGTAACAGTGAGAAACGCATTGTCTTGGCGAAATAAAGCGTTTTTGAACAACTTCATATAAATCGCTGTAACTTTTGATAGAAGACTCAGACAAACATGTTTATGGCTTTATCTTATAGAACTCAATATCCCCGTGCTGGGCAAACAGGTTTTGCAGCCGTTTGAGCTAAGATTTTAAAATTATTCACATAATGAAAACCTATACTTTGTTTCAGGCGAGTTTCCCAATCAAATGCATGTAAACAGTGAGAAACGCATTGTCTTGGCAAAATAAAGCGTTTTTGAACAACTTCATATAAATCGCTGTAACTTTTGATAGAAGACTCAGACAAACATGTTTATGGCTTTATCTTATAGAACTCAATATCCCCGTGCTGGGCAAACAGAACAGGTTTTGCAGCCGTTTGAGCTACGATTTTAAAATTATTCACATAATGAAAACCTATACTTTGTTTCAGGCGAGTTTCCCATTCAAATGCATGTAACAGTGAGAAACGCACTGTCTTGGCGAAATAAAGCGTTTTTGAACAACTTCATATAAATCGCTGTAACTTTTGATAGAAGACTCAGACAAACATGTTTATGGCTTTATCTTATAACTTATAGAACTCAAGATCCCCGTGCTGGGCAAACAGGTTTTGCAGCCGTTTGAGCTAAGATTTTAAAATTATTCACATAATGAAAACCTATACTTTGTTTCAGGCGAGTTTCCCATTCAAATGCATGTAACAGTGAGAAGTATTGTCTTGGCAAAATAAAGCGTTTTTGAACAACGTCATATAAATCGCTGTAACTTTTGATAGAAGACTCAGACAAACATGTTTATGGCTTTATCTTATAGAACTCAAGATCCCCGTGCTGGGCAAACAGGTTTTGCAGCCGTTTGAGCTAAGATTTTAAAATTATTCACATAATGAAAACCTATACTTTGTTTCAGGCGAGTTTCCCATTCAAATGCATGTAACAGTGAGAAACGCATTGTCTTGGCAAAATAAAGCGTTTTTGAACAACTTCATATAAATCGCTGTAACTTTTGATAGAAGACTCAGACAAACATGTTTATGGCTTTATCTTATAGAACTCAAGATCCCCGTGCTGGGCAAACAGGTTTTGCAGCCGTTTGAGCTAAGATTTTAAAATTATTCACATAATGAAAACCTATACTTTGTTTCAGGCGAGTTTCCCATTCAAATGCATGTAACAGTGAGAAACGCATTGTCTTGGCAAAATAAAGCGTTTTTGAACAACTTCATATAAATCGCTGTAACTTTTGATAGAAGACTCAGACAAACATGTTTATGGCTTTATCTTATATAACTCAATATCCCCGTGCTAGGCAAACAGGTTTTGCAGCCGTTTGAGCTAAGATTTTAAAATTATTCACATAATGAAAACCTATACTTTGTTTCAGGCGAGTTTCCCATTCAAATGCATGTAACAGTGAGAAACGCATTGTCTTGGCAAAATAAAGCGTTTTTGAACAACTTCATATAAATCGCTGTAACTTTTGATAGAAGACTCAGACAAACATGTTTATGGCTTTATCTTATAGAACTCAAGATCCCCGTGCTGGGCAAACAGGTTTTGCAGCCGTTTGAACTAAGATTTTAAAATTATTCACATAATGAAAACCTATACTTTGTTTCAGGCGAGTTTCCCATTCAAATGCATGTAACAGTGAGAAACGCATTGTCTTGGCGAAATAAAGCGTTTTTGAACAACTTCATATAAATCGCTGTAACTTTTGATAGAAGACTCAGACAAACATGTTTATGGCTTTATCTTATAGAACTCAAGATCCCCGTGCTGGGCAAACAGGTTTTGCAGCCGTTTGAGCTAAGATTTTAAAATTATTCACATAATGAAAACCTATACTTTGTTTCAGGCGAGTTTCCCATTCAAATGCATGTAACAGTGAGAAACGCATTGTCTTGGCGAAATAAAGCGTTTTTGAACAACTTCATATAAATCGCTGTAACTTTTGATAGAAGACTCAGACAAACATGTTTATGGCTTTATCTTATAGAACTCAAGATCCCTGTGCTGGGCAAACAGGTTTTGCAGCCGTTTGAGCTAAGATTTTAAAATTATTCACATAATGAAAACCTATACTTTGTTTCAGGCGAGTTTCCCATTCAAATGCATGTAACAGTGAGAAACGCATTGTCTTGGCAAAATAAAGCGTTTTTGAACAACTTCATATAAATCGCTGTAACTTTTGATAGAAGACTCAGACAAACATGTTTATGGCTTTATCTTATAGAACTCAAGATCCCCGTGCTGGGCAAACAGGTTTTGCAGCCGTTTGAGCTAAGATTTTAAAATTATTCACATAATGAAAACCTATACTTTGTTTCAGGCGAGTTTCCCATTCAAATGCATGTAACAGTGAGAAACGCATTGTCTTGGCGAAATAAAGCGTTTTTGAACAACTTCATATAAATCGCTGTAACTTTTGATAGAAGACTCAGACAAACATGTTTATGGCTTTATCTTATAGAACTCAAGATCCCCGTGCTGGGCAAACAGGTTTTGCAGCCGTTTGAGCTAAGATTTTAAAATTATTCACATAATGAAAACCTATACTTTGTTTCAGGCGAGTTTCCCATTCAAATGCATGTAACAGTGAGAAACGCATTGTCTTGGCAAAATAAAGCGTTTTTGAACAACTTCATATAAATCGCTGTAACTTTTGATAGAAGACTCAGACAAACATGTTTATGGCTTTATCTTATAGAACTCAAGATCCCCGTGCTGGGCAAACAGGTTTTGCAGCCGTTTGAGCTAAGATTTTAAAATTATTCACATAATGAAAACCTATACTTTGTTTCAGGCGAGTTTCCCATTCAAATGCATGTAACAGTGAGAAACGCATTGTCTTGGCGAAATAAAGCGTTTTTGAACAACTTCATATAAATCGCTGTAACTTTTGATAGAAGACTCAGACAAACATGTTTATGGCTTTATCTTATAGAACTCAAGATCCCTGTGCTGGGCAAACAGGTTTTGCAGCCGTTTGAGCTAAGATTTTAAAATTATTCACATAATGAAAACCTATACTTTGTTTCAGGCGAGTTTCCCATTCAAATGCATGTAACAGTGAGAAACGCATTGTCTTGGCAAAATAAAGCGTTTTTGAACAACTTCATATAAATCGCTGTAACTTTTGATAGAAGACTCAGACAAACATGTTTATGGCTTTATCTTATAGAACTCAAGATCCCCGTGCTGGGCAAACAGGTTTTGCAGCCGTTTGAGCTAAGATTTTAAAATTATTCACATAATGAAAACCTATACTTTGTTTCAGGCGAGTTTCCCATTCAAATGCATGTAACAGTGAGAAACGCATTGTCTTGGCGAAATAAAGCGTTTTTGAACAACTTCATATAAATCGCTGTAACTTTTGATAGAAGACTCAGACAAACATGTTTATGGCTTTATCTTATAGAACTCAAGATCCCCGTGCTGGGCAAACAGGTTTTGCAGCCGTTTGAGCTAAGATTTTAAAATTATTCACATAATGAAAACCTATACTTTGTTTCAGGCGAGTTTCCCATTCAAATGCATGTAACAGTGAGAAACGCATTGTCTTGGCAAAATAAAGCGTTTTTGAACAACTTCATATAAATCGCTGTAACTTTTGATAGAAGACTCAGACAAACATGTTTATGGCTTTATCTTATAGAACTCAAGATCCCCGTGCTGGGCAAACAGGTTTTGCAGCCGTTTGAGCTAAGATTTTAAAATTATTCACATAATGAAAACCTATACTTTGTTTCAGGCGAGTTTCCCATTCAAATGCATGTAACAGTGAGAAACGCATTGTCTTGGCAAAATAAAGCGTTTTTGAACAACTTCATATAAATCGCTGTAACTTTTGATAGAAGACTCAGACAAACATGTTTATGGCTTTATCTTATAGAACTCAAGATCCCCGTGCTGGGCAAACAGGTTTTGCAGCCGTTTGAGCTAAGATTTTAAAATTATTCACATAATGAAAACCTATACTTTGTTTCAGGCGAGTTTCCCATTCAAATGCATGTAACAGTGAGAAACGCATTGTCTTGGCAAAATAAAGCGTTTTTGAACAACTTCATATAAATCGCTGTAACTTTTGATAGAAGACTCAGACAAACATGTTTATGGCTTTATCTTATAGAACTCAAGATCCCTGTGCTGGGCAAACAGGTTTTGCAGCCGTTTGAGCTAAGATTTTAAAATTATTCACATAATGAAAACCTATACTTTGTTTCAGGCGAGTTTCCCATTCAAATGCATGTAACAGTGAGAAACGCATTGTCTTGGCAAAATAAAGCGTTTTTGAACAACTTCATATAAATCGCTGTAACTTTTGATAGAAGACTCAGACAAACATGTTTATGGCTTTATCTTATAGAACTCAATATCCCCGTGCTAGGCAAACAGGTTTTGCAGCCGATTGAGCTAAGATTTTAAAATTATTCACATAATGAAAACCTATACTTTGTTTCAGGCGAGTTTCCCATTCAAATGCATGTAACAGTGAGAAACGCATTGTCTTGGCAAAATAAAGCGTTTTTGAACAACTTCATATAAATCGCTGTAACTTTTGATAGAAGACTCAGACAAACATGTTTATGGCTTTATCTTATAGAACTCAAGATCCCCGTGCTGGGCAAACAGGTTTTGCAGCCGTTTGAGCTAAGATTTTAAAATTATTCACATAATGAAAACCTATACTTTGTTTCAGGCGAGTTTCCCATTCAAATGCATGTAACAGTGAGAAACGCATTGTCTTGGCAAAATAAAGCGTTTTTGAACAACTTCATATAAATCGCTGTAACTTTTGATAGAAGACTCAGACAAACATGTTTATGGCTTTATCTTATAGAACTCAAGATCCCCGTGCTGGGCAAACAGGTTTTGCAGCCGTTTGAGCTAAGATTTTAAAATTATTCACATAATGAAAACCTATACTTTGTTTCAGGCGAGTTTCCCATTCAAATGCATGTAACAGTGAGAAACGCATTGTCTTGGCAAAATAAAGCGTTTTTGAACAACTTCATATAAATCGCTGTAACTTTTGATAGAAGACTCAGACAAACATGTTTATGGCTTTATCTTATAGAACTCAATATCCCCGTGCTAGGCAAACAGGTTTTGCAGCCGTTTGAGCTAAGATTTTAAAATTATTCACATAATGAAAACCTATACTTTGTTTCAGGCGAGTTTCCCATTCAAATGCATGTAACAGTGAGAAACGCATTGTCTTGGCGAAATAAAGCGTTTTTGAACAACTTCATATAAATCGCTGTAACTTTTGATAGAAGACTCAGACAAACATGTTTATGGCTTTATCTTATAGAACTCAAGATCCCCGTGCTGGGCAAACAGGTTTTGCAGCCGTTTGAGCTAAGATTTTAAAATTATTCACATAATGAAAACCTATACTTTGTTTCAGGCGAGTTTCCCATTCAAATGCATGTAACAGTGAGAAACGCATTGTCTTGGCGAAATAAAGCGTTTTTGAACAACTTCATATAAATCGCTGTAACTTTTGATAGAAGACTCAGACAAACATGTTTATGGCTTTATCTTATAGAACTCAAGATCCCTGTGCTGGGCAAACAGGTTTTGCAGCCGTTTGAGCTAAGATTTTAAAATTATTCACATAATGAAAACCTATACTTTGTTTCAGGCGAGTTTCCCATTCAAATGCATGTAACAGTGAGAAACGCATTGTCTTGGCAAAATAAAGCGTTTTTGAACAACTTCATATAAATCGCTGTAACTTTTGATAGAAGACTCAGACAAACATGTTTATGGCTTTATCTTATAGAACTCAAGATCCCCGTGCTGGGCAAACAGGTTTTGCAGCCGTTTGAGCTAAGATTTTAAAATTATTCACATAATGAAAACCTATACTTTGTTTCAGGCGAGTTTCCCATTCAAATGCATGTAACAGTGAGAAACGCATTGTCTTGGCGAAATAAAGCGTTTTTGAACAACTTCATATAAATCGCTGTAACTTTTGATAGAAGACTCAGACAAACATGTTTATGGCTTTATCTTATAGAACTCAAGATCCCTGTGCTGGGCAAACAGGTTTTGCAGCCGTTTGAGCTAAGATTTTAAAATTATTCACATAATGAAAACCTATACTTTGTTTCAGGCGAGTTTCCCATTCAAATGCATGTAACAGTGAGAAACGCATTGTCTTGGCAAAATAAAGCGTTTTTGAACAACTTCATATAAATCGCTGTAACTTTTGATAGAAGACTCAGACAAACATGTTTATGGCTTTATCTTATAGAACTCAAGATCCCCGTGCTGGGCAAACAGGTTTTGCAGCCGTTTGAGCTAAGATTTTAAAATTATTCACATAATGAAAACCTATACTTTGTTTCAGGCGAGTTTCCCATTCAAATGCATGTAACAGTGAGAAACGCATTGTCTTGGCAAAATAAAGCGTTTTTGAACAACTTCATATAAATCGCTGTAACTTTTGATAGAAGACTCAGACAAACATGTTTATGGCTTTATCTTATAGAACTCAAGATCCCCGTGCTGGGCAAACAGGTTTTGCAGCCGTTTGAGCTAAGATTTTAAAATTATTCACATAATGAAAACCTATACTTTGTTTCAGGCGAGTTTCCCATTCAAATGCATGTAACAGTGAGAAACGCATTGTCTTGGCAAAATAAAGCGTTTTTGAACAACTTCATATAAATCGCTGTAACTTTTGATAGAAGACTCAGACAAACATGTTTATGGCTTTATCTTATAGAACTCAAGATCCCCGTGCTGGGCAAACAGGTTTTGCAGCCGTTTGAGCTAAGATTTTAAAATTATTCACATAATGAAAACCTATACTTTGTTTCAGGCGAGTTTCCCATTCAAATGCATGTAACAGTGAGAAACGCATTGTCTTGGCAAAATAAAGCGTTTTTGAACAACTTCATATAAATCGCTGTAACTTTTGATAGAAGACTCAGACAAACATGTTTATGGCTTTATCTTATAGAACTCAAGATCCCCGTGCTGGGCAAACAGGTTTTGCAGCCGTTTGAGCTAAGATTTTAAAATTATTCACATAATGAAAACCTATACTTTGTTTCAGGCGAGTTTCCCATTCAAATGCATGTAACAGTGAGAAACGCATTGTCTTGGCAAAATAAAGCGTTTTTGAACAACTTCATATAAATCGCTGTAACTTTTGATAGAAGACTCAGACAAACATGTTTATGGCTTTATCTTATAGAACTCAAGATCCCCGTGCTGGGCAAACAGGTTTTGCAGCCGTTTGAGCTAAGATTTTAAAATTATTCACATAATGAAAACCTATACTTTGTTTCAGGCGAGTTTCCCATTCAAATGCATGTAACAGTGAGAAACGCATTGTCTTGGCAAAATAAAGCGTTTTTGAACAACTTCATATAAATCGCTGTAACTTTTGATAGAAGACTCAGACAAACATGTTTATGGCTTTATCTTATATAACTCAATATCCCCGTGCTAGGCAAACAGGTTTTGCAGCCGTTTGAGCTAAGATTTTAAAATTATTCACATAATGAAAACCTATACTTTGTTTCAGGCGAGTTTCCCATTCAAATGCATGTAACAGTGAGAAACGCATTGTCTTGGCAAAATAAAGCGTTTTTGAACAACTTCATATAAATCGCTGTAACTTTTGATAGAAGACTCAGACAAACATGTTTATGGCTTTATCTTATAGAACTCAAGATCCCCGTGCTGGGCAAACAGGTTTTGTTTGAACTAAGATTTTAAAATTATTCACATAATGAAAACCTATACTTTGTTTCAGGCGAGTTTCCCATTCAAATGCATGTAACAGTGAGAAACGCATTGTCTTGGCAAAATAAAGCGTTTTTGAACAACTTCATATAAATCGCTGTAACTTTTGATAGAAGACTCAGACAAACATGTTTATGGCTTTATCTTATAGAACTCAAGATCCCCGTGCTGGGCAAACAGGTTTTGCAGCCGTTTGAACTAAGATTTTAAAATTATTCACATAATGAAAACCTATACTTTGTTTCAGGCGAGTTTCCCATTCAAATGCATGTAACAGTGAGAAACGCATTGTCTTGGCGAAATAAAGCGTTTTTGAACAACTTCATATAAATCGCTGTAACTTTTGATAGAAGACTCAGACAAACATGTTTATGGCTTTATCTTATAGAACTCAAGATCCCTGTGCTGGGCAAACAGGTTTTGCAGCCGTTTGAGCTAAGATTTTAAAATTATTCACATAATGAAAACCTATACTTTGTTTCAGGCGAGTTTCCCATTCAAATGCATGTAACAGTGAGAAACGCATTGTCTTGGCAAAATAAAGCGTTTTTGAACAACTTCATATAAATCGCTGTAACTTTTGATAGAAGACTCAGACAAACATGTTTATGGCTTTATCTTATAGAACTCAAGATCCCCGTGCTGGGCAAACAGGTTTTGCAGCCGTTTGAGCTAAGATTTTAAAATTATTCACATAATGAAAACCTATACTTTGTTTCAGGCGAGTTTCCCATTCAAATGCATGTAACAGTGAGAAACGCATTGTCTTGGCAAAATAAAGCGTTTTTGAACAACTTCATATAAATCGCTGTAACTTTTGATAGAAGACTCAGACAAACATGTTTATGGCTTTATCTTATAGAACTCAAGATCCCCGTGCTGGGCAAACAGGTTTTGCAGCCGTTTGAACTAAGATTTTAAAATTATTCACATAATGAAAACCTATACTTTGTTTCAGGCGAGTTTCCCATTCAAATGCATGTAACAGTGAGAAACGCATTGTCTTGGCGAAATAAAGCGTTTTTGAACAACTTCATATAAATCGCTGTAACTTTTGATAGAAGACTCAGACAAACATGTTTATGGCTTTATCTTATAGAACTCAAGATCCCCGTGCTGGGCAAACAGGTTTTGCAGCCGTTTGAGCTAAGATTTTAAAATTATTCACATAATGAAAACCTATACTTTGTTTCAGGCGAGTTTCCCATTCAAATGCATGTAACAGTGAGAAACGCATTGTCTTGGCAAAATAAAGCGTTTTTGAACAACTTCATATAAATCGCTGTAACTTTTGATAGAAGACTCAGACAAACATGTTTATGGCTTTATCTTATAGAACTCAAGATCCCCGTGCTGGGCAAACAGGTTTTGCAGCCGTTTGAACTAAGATTTTAAAATTATTCACATAATGAAAACCTATACTTTGTTTCAGGCGAGTTTCCCATTCAAATGCATGTAACAGTGAGAAACGCATTGTCTTGGCAAAATAAAGCGTTTTTGAACAACTTCATATAAATCGCTGTAACTTTTGATAGAAGACTCAGACAAACATGTTTATGGCTTTATCTTATAGAACTCAAGATCCCCGTGCTGGGCAAACAGGTTTTGCAGCCGTTTGAACTAAGATTTTAAAATTATTCACATAATGAAAACCTATACTTTGTTTCAGGCGAGTTTCCCATTCAAATGCATGTAACAGTGAGAAACGCATTGTCTTGGCAAAATAAAGCGTTTTTGAACAACTTCATATAAATCGCTGTAACTTTTGATAGAAGACTCAGACAAACATGTTTATGGCTTTATCTTATAGAACTCAAGATCCCCGTGCTGGGCAAACAGGTTTTGCAGCCGTTTGAACTAAGATTTTAAAATTATTCACATAATGAAAACCTATACTTTGTTTCAGGCGAGTTTCCCATTCAAATGCATGTAACAGTGAGAAACGCATTGTCTTGGCGAAATAAAGCGTTTTTGAACAACTTCATATAAATCGCTGTAACTTTTGATAGAAGACTCAGACAAACATGTTTATGGCTTTATCTTATAGAACTCAAGATCCCCGTGCTGGGCAAACAGGTTTTGCAGCCGTTTGAACTAAGATTTTAAAATTATTCACATAATGAAAACCTATACTTTGTTTCAGGCGAGTTTCCCATTCAAATGCATGTAACAGTGAGAAACGCATTGTCTTGGCGAAATAAAGCGTTTTTGAACAACTTCATATAAATCGCTGTAACTTTTGATAGAAGACTCAGACAAACATGTTTATGGCTTTATCTTATAGAACTCAAGATCCCTGTGCTGGGCAAACAGGTTTTGCAGCCGTTTGAGCTAAGATTTTAAAATTATTCACATAATGAAAACCTATACTTTGTTTCAGGCGAGTTTCCCATTCAAATGCATGTAACAGTGAGAAACGCATTGTCTTGGCGAAATAAAGCGTTTTTGAACAACTTCATATAAATCGCTGTAACTTTTGATAGAAGACTCAGACAAACATGTTTATGGCTTTATCTTATAGAACTCAAGATCCCCGTGCTGGGCAAACAGGTTTTGCAGCCGTTTGAGCTAAGATTTTAAAATTATTCACATAATGAAAACCTATACTTTGTTTCAGGCGAGTTTCCCATTCAAATGCATGTAACAGTGAGAAACGCATTGTCTTGGCGAAATAAAGCGTTTTTGAACAACTTCATATAAATCGCTGTAACTTTTGATAGAAGACTCAGACAAACATGTTTATGGCTTTATCTTATAGAACTCAAGATCCCCGTGCTGGGCAAACAGGTTTTGCAGCCGTTTGAACTAAGATTTTAAAATTATTCACATAATGAAAACCTATACTTTGTTTCAGGCGAGTTTCCCATTCAAATGCATGTAACAGTGAGAAACGCATTGTCTTGGCGAAATAAAGCGTTTTTGAACAACTTCATATAAATCGCTGTAACTTTTGATAGAAGACTCAGACAAACATGTTTATGGCTTTATCTTATAGAACTCAAGATCCCCGTGCTGGGCAAACAGGTTTTGCAGCCGTTTGAGCTAAGATTTTAAAATTATTCACATAATGAAAACCTATACTTTGTTTCAGGCGAGTTTCCCATTCAAATGCATGTAACAGTGAGAAACGCATTGTCTTGGCAAAATAAAGCGTTTTTGAACAACTTCATATAAATCGCTGTAACTTTTGATAGAAGACTCAGACAAACATGTTTATGGCTTTATCTTATAGAACTCAAGATCCCCGTGCTGGGCAAACAGGTTTTGCAGCCGTTTGAGCTAAGATTTTAAAATTATTCACATAATGAAAACCTATACTTTGTTTCAGGCGAGTTTCCCATTCAAATGCATGTAACAGTGAGAAACGCATTGTCTTGGCAAAATAAAGCGTTTTTGAACAACTTCATATAAATCGCTGTAACTTTTGATAGAAGACTCAGACAAACATGTTTATGGCTTTATCTTATAGAACTCAAGATCCCCGTGCTGGGCAAACAGGTTTTGCAGCCGTTTGAACTAAGATTTTAAAATTATTCACATAATGAAAACCTATACTTTGTTTCAGGCGAGTTTCCCATTCAAATGCATGTAACAGTGAGAAACGCATTGTCTTGGCAAAATAAAGCGTTTTTGAACAACTTCATATAAATCGCTGTAACTTTTGATAGAAGACTCAGACAAACATGTTTATGGCTTTATCTTATAGAACTCAAGATCCCCGTGCTGGGCAAACAGGTTTTGCAGCCGTTTGAACTAAGATTTTAAAATTATTCACATAATGAAAACCTATACTTTGTTTCAGGCGAGTTTCCCATTCAAATGCATGTAACAGTGAGAAACGCATTGTCTTGGCAAAATAAAGCGTTTTTGAACAACTTCATATAAATCGCTGTAACTTTTGATAGAAGACTCAGACAAACATGTTTATGGCTTTATCTTATAGAACTCAAGATCCCCGTGCTGGGCAAACAGGTTTTGCAGCCGTTTGAACTAAGATTTTAAAATTATTCACATAATGAAAACCTATACTTTGTTTCAGGCGAGTTTCCCATTCAAATGCATGTAACAGTGAGAAACGCATTGTCTTGGCGAAATAAAGCGTTTTTGAACAACTTCATATAAATCGCTGTAACTTTTGATAGAAGACTCAGACAAACATGTTTATGGCTTTATCTTATAGAACTCAAGATCCCCGTGCTGGGCAAACAGGTTTTGCAGCCGTTTGAACTAAGATTTTAAAATTATTCACATAATGAAAACCTATACTTTGTTTCAGGCGAGTTTCCCATTCAAATGCATGTAACAGTGAGAAACGCATTGTCTTGGCGAAATAAAGCGTTTTTGAACAACTTCATATAAATCGCTGTAACTTTTGATAGAAGACTCAGACAAACATGTTTATGGCTTTATCTTATAGAACTCAAGATCCCTGTGCTGGGCAAACAGGTTTTGCAGCCGTTTGAGCTAAGATTTTAAAATTATTCACATAATGAAAACCTATACTTTGTTTCAGGCGAGTTTCCCATTCAAATGCATGTAACAGTGAGAAACGCATTGTCTTGGCGAAATAAAGCGTTTTTGAACAACTTCATATAAATCGCTGTAACTTTTGATAGAAGACTCAGACAAACATGTTTATGGCTTTATCTTATAGAACTCAAGATCCCCGTGCTGGGCAAACAGGTTTTGCAGCCGTTTGAGCTAAGATTTTAAAATTATTCACATAATGAAAACCTATACTTTGTTTCAGGCGAGTTTCCCATTCAAATGCATGTAACAGTGAGAAACGCATTGTCTTGGCGAAATAAAGCGTTTTTGAACAACTTCATATAAATCGCTGTAACTTTTGATAGAAGACTCAGACAAACATGTTTATGGCTTTATCTTATAGAACTCAAGATCCCCGTGCTGGGCAAACAGGTTTTGCAGCCGTTTGAGCTAAGATTTTAAAATTATTCACATAATGAAAACCTATACTTTGTTTCAGGCGAGTTTCCCATTCAAATGCATGTAACAGTGAGAAACGCATTGTCTTGGCAAAATAAAGCGTTTTTGAACAACTTCATATAAATCGCTGTAACTTTTGATAGAAGACTCAGACAAACATGTTTATGGCTTTATCTTATAGAACTCAAGATCCCCGTGCTGGGCAAACAGGTTTTGCAGCCGTTTGAACTAAGATTTTAAAATTATTCACATAATGAAAACCTATACTTTGTTTCAGGCGAGTTTCCCATTCAAATGCATGTAACAGTGAGAAACGCATTGTCTTGGCGAAATAAAGCGTTTTTGAACAACTTCATATAAATCGCTGTAACTTTTGATAGAAGACTCAGACAAACATGTTTATGGCTTTATCTTATAGAACTCAAGATCCCCGTGCTGGGCAAACAGGTTTTGCAGCCGTTTGAGCTAAGATTTTAAAATTATTCACATAATGAAAACCTATACTTTGTTTCAGGCGAGTTTCCCATTCAAATGCATGTAACAGTGAGAAACGCATTGTCTTGGCAAAATAAAGCGTTTTTGAACAACTTCATATAAATCGCTGTAACTTTTGATAGAAGACTCAGACAAACATGTTTATGGCTTTATCTTATAGAACTCAAGATCCCCGTGCTGGGCAAACAGGTTTTGCAGCCGTTTGAGCTAAGATTTTAAAATTATTCACATAATGAAAACCTATACTTTGTTTCAGGCGAGTTTCCCATTCAAATGCATGTAACAGTGAGAAACGCATTGTCTTGGCAAAATAAAGCGTTTTTGAACAACTTCATATAAATCGCTGTAACTTTTGATAGAAGACTCAGACAAACATGTTTATGGCTTTATCTTATAGAACTCAAGATCCCCGTGCTGGGCAAACAGGTTTTGCAGCCGTTTGAGCTAAGATTTTAAAATTATTCACATAATGAAAACCTATACTTTGTTTCAGGCGAGTTTCCCATTCAAATGCATGTAACAGTGAGAAACGCATTGTCTTGGCAAAATAAAGCGTTTTTGAACAACTTCATATAAATCGCTGTAACTTTTGATAGAAGACTCAGACAAACATGTTTATGGCTTTATCTTATAGAACTCAAGATCCCCGTGCTGGGCAAACAGGTTTTGCAGCCGTTTGAACTAAGATTTTAAAATTATTCACATAATGAAAACCTATACTTTGTTTCAGGCGAGTTTCCCATTCAAATGCATGTAACAGTGAGAAACGCATTGTCTTGGCGAAATAAAGCGTTTTTGAACAACTTCATATAAATCGCTGTAACTTTTGATAGAAGACTCAGACAAACATGTTTATGGCTTTATCTTATAGAACTCAAGATCCCCGTGCTGGGCAAACAGGTTTTGCAGCCGTTTGAGCTAAGATTTTAAAATTATTCACATAATGAAAACCTATACTTTGTTTCAGGCGAGTTTCCCATTCAAATGCATGTAACAGTGAGAAACGCATTGTCTTGGCAAAATAAAGCGTTTTTGAACAACTTCATATAAATCGCTGTAACTTTTGATAGAAGACTCAGACAAACATGTTTATGGCTTTATCTTATAGAACTCAAGATCCCCGTGCTGGGCAAACAGGTTTTGCAGCCGTTTGAACTAAGATTTTAAAATTATTCACATAATGAAAACCTATACTTTGTTTCAGGCGAGTTTCCCATTCAAATGCATGTAACAGTGAGAAACGCATTGTCTTGGCAAAATAAAGCGTTTTTGAACAACTTCATATAAATCGCTGTAACTTTTGATAGAAGACTCAGACAAACATGTTTATGGCTTTATCTTATAGAACTCAAGATCCCCGTGCTGGGCAAACAGGTTTTGCAGCCGTTTGAACTAAGATTTTAAAATTATTCACATAATGAAAACCTATACTTTGTTTCAGGCGAGTTTCCCATTCAAATGCATGTAACAGTGAGAAACGCATTGTCTTGGCAAAATAAAGCGTTTTTGAACAACTTCATATAAATCGCTGTAACTTTTGATAGAAGACTCAGACAAACATGTTTATGGCTTTATCTTATAGAACTCAAGATCCCCAACAGGTTTTGCAGCCGTTTGAACTAAGATTTTAAAATTATTCACATAATGAAAACCTATACTTTGTTTCAGGCGAGTTTCCCATTCAAATGCATGTAACAGTGAGAAACGCATTGTCTTGGCAAAATAAAGCGTTTTTGAACAACTTCATATAAATCGCTGTAACTTTTGATAGAAGACTCAGACAAACATGTTTATGGCTTTATCTTATAGAACTCAAGATCCCCGTGCTGGGCAAACAGGTTTTGCAGCCGTTTGAGCTAAGATTTTAAAATTATTCACATAATGAAAACCTATACTTTGTTTCAGGCGAGTTTCCCATTCAAATGCATGTAACAGTGAGAAACGCATTGTCTTGGCAAAATAAAGCGTTTTTGAACAACTTCATATAAATCGCTGTAACTTTTGATAGAAGACTCAGACAAACATGTTTATGGCTTTATCTTATAGAACTCAAGATCCCCGTGCTGGGCAAACAGGTTTTGCAGCCGTTTGAGCTAAGATTTTAAAATTATTCACATAATGAAAACCTATACTTTGTTTCAGGCGAGTTTCCCATTCAAATGCATGTAACAGTGAGAAACGCATTGTCTTGGCAAAATAAAGCGTTTTTGAACAACTTCATATAAATCGCTGTAACTTTTGATAGAAGACTCAGACAAACATGTTTATGGCTTTATCTTATAGAACTCAAGATCCCCGTGCTGGGCAAACAGGTTTTGCAGCCGTTTGAGCTAAGATTTTAAAATTATTCACATAATGAAAACCTATACTTTGTTTCAGGCGAGTTTCCCATTCAAATGCATGTAACAGTGAGAAACGCATTGTCTTGGCAAAATAAAGCGTTTTTGAACAACTTCATATAAATCGCTGTAACTTTTGATAGAAGACTCAGACAAACATGTTTATGGCTTTATCTTATAGAACTCAAGATCCCCGTGCTGGGCAAACAGGTTTTGCAGCCGTTTGAGCTAAGATTTTAAAATTATTCACATAATGAAAACCTATACTTTGTTTCAGGCGAGTTTCCCATTCAAATGCATGTAACAGTGAGAAACGCATTGTCTTGGCGAAATAAAGCGTTTTTGAACAACTTCATATAAATCGCTGTAACTTTTGATAGAAGACTCAGACAAACATGTTTATGGCTTTATCTTATAGAACTCAAGATCCCTGTGCTGGGCAAACAGGTTTTGCAGCCGTTTGAGCTAAGATTTTAAAATTATTCACATAATGAAAACCTATACTTTGTTTCAGGCGAGTTTCCCATTCAAATGCATGTAACAGTGAGAAACGCATTGTCTTGGCAAAATAAAGCGTTTTTGAACAACTTCATATAAATCGCTGTAACTTTTGATAGAAGACTCAGACAAACATGTTTATGGCTTTATCTTATAGAACTCAAGATCCCCGTGCTGGGCAAACAGGTTTTGCAGCCGTTTGAGCTAAGATTTTAAAATTATTCACATAATGAAAACCTATACTTTGTTTCAGGCGAGTTTCCCATTCAAATGCATGTAACAGTGAGAAACGCATTGTCTTGGCAAAATAAAGCGTTTTTGAACAACTTCATATAAATCGCTGTAACTTTTGATAGAAGACTCAGACAAACATGTTTATGGCTTTATCTTATAGAACTCAAGATCCCCGTGCTGGGCAAACAGGTTTTGCAGCCGTTTGAGCTAAGATTTTAAAATTATTCACATAATGAAAACCTATACTTTGTTTCAGGCGAGTTTCCCATTCAAATGCATGTAACAGTGAGAAACGCATTGTCTTGGCAAAATAAAGCGTTTTTGAACAACTTCATATAAATCGCTGTAACTTTTGATAGAAGACTCAGACAAACATGTTTATGGCTTTATCTTATAGAACTCAAGATCCCCGTGCTGGGCAAACAGGTTTTGCAGCCGTTTGAGCTAAGATTTTAAAATTATTCACATAATGAAAACCTATACTTTGTTTCAGGCGAGTTTCCCATTCAAATGCATGTAACAGTGAGAAACGCATTGTCTTGGCAAAATAAAGCGTTTTTGAACAACTTCATATAAATCGCTGTAACTTTTGATAGAAGACTCAGACAAACATGTTTATGGCTTTATCTTATAGAACTCAAGATCCCTGTGCTGGGCAAACAGGTTTTGCAGCCGTTTGAGCTAAGATTTTAAAATTATTCACATAATGAAAACCTATACTTTGTTTCAGGCGAGTTTCCCATTCAAATGCATGTAACAGTGAGAAACGCATTGTCTTGGCAAAATAAAGCGTTTTTGAACAACTTCATATAAATCGCTGTAACTTTTGATAGAAGACTCAGACAAACATGTTTATGGCTTTATCTTATAGAACTCAAGATCCCCGTGCTGGGCAAACAGGTTTTGCAGCCGTTTGAGCTAAGATTTTAAAATTATTCACATAATGAAAACCTATACTTTGTTTCAGGCGAGTTTCCCATTCAAATGCATGTAACAGTGAGAAACGCATTGTCTTGGCAAAATAAAGCGTTTTTGAACAACTTCATATAAATCGCTGTAACTTTTGATAGAAGACTCAGACAAACATGTTTATGGCTTTATCTTATAGAACTCAAGATCCCCGTGCTGGGCAAACAGGTTTTGCAGCCGTTTGAGCTAAGATTTTAAAATTATTCACATAATGAAAACCTATACTTTGTTTCAGGCGAGTTTCCCATTCAAATGCATGTAACAGTGAGAAACGCATTGTCTTGGCAAAATAAAGCGTTTTTGAACAACTTCATATAAATCGCTGTAACTTTTGATAGAAGACTCAGACAAACATGTTTATGGCTTTATCTTATAGAACTCAAGATCCCTGTGCTGGGCAAACAGGTTTTGCAGCCGTTTGAGCTAAGATTTTAAAATTATTCACATAATGAAAACCTATACTTTGTTTCAGGCGAGTTTCCCATTCAAATGCATGTAACAGTGAGAAACGCATTGTCTTGGCAAAATAAAGCGTTTTTGAACAACTTCATATAAATCGCTGTAACTTTTGATAGAAGACTCAGACAAACATGTTTATGGCTTTATCTTATAGAACTCAAGATCCCCGTGCTTGGCAAACAGGTTTTGCAGCCGTTTGAGCTAAGATTTTAAAATTATTCACATAATGAAAACCTATACTTTGTTTCAGGCGAGTTTCCCATTCAAATGCATGTAACAGTGAGAAACGCATTGTCTTGGCGAAATAAAGCGTTTTTGAACAACTTCATATAAATCGCTGTAACTTTTGATAGAAGACTCAGACAAACATGTTTATGGCTTTATCTTATAGAACTCAAGATCCCCGTGCTGGGCAAACAGGTTTTGCAGCCGTTTGAGCTAAGATTTTAAAATTATTCACATAATGAAAACCTATACTTTGTTTCAGGCGAGTTTCCCATTCAAATGCATGTAACAGTGAGAAACGCATTGTCTTGGCAAAATAAAGCGTTTTTGAACAACTTCATATAAATCGCTGTAACTTTTGATAGAAGACTCAGACAAACATGTTTATGGCTTTATCTTATAGAACTCAAGATCCCCGTGCTGGGCAAACAGGTTTTGCAGCCGTTTGAGCTAAGATTTTAAAATTATTCACATAATGAAAACCTATACTTTGTTTCAGGCGAGTTTCCCATTCAAATGCATGTAACAGTGAGAAACGCATTGTCTTGGCAAAATAAAGCGTTTTTGAACAACTTCATATAAATCGCTGTAACTTTTGATAGAAGACTCAGACAAACATGTTTATGGCTTTATCTTATAGAACTCAAGATCCCCGTGCTGGGCAAACAGGTTTTGCAGCCGTTTGAGCTAAGATTTTAAAATTATTCACATAATGAAAACCTATACTTTGTTTCAGGCGAGTTTCCCATTCAAATGCATGTAACAGTGAGAAACGCATTGTCTTGGCAAAATAAAGCGTTTTTGAACAACTTCATATAAATCGCTGTAACTTTTGATAGAAGACTCAGACAAACATGTTTATGGCTTTATCTTATAGAACTCAAGATCCCCGTGCTGGGCAAACAGGTTTTGCAGCCGTTTGAACTAAGATTTTAAAATTATTCACATAATGAAAACCTATACTTTGTTTCAGGCGAGTTTCCCATTCAAATGCATGTAACAGTGAGAAACGCATTGTCTTGGCAAAATAAAGCGTTTTTGAACAACTTCATATAAATCGCTGTAACTTTTGATAGAAGACTCAGACAAACATGTTTATGGCTTTATCTTATAGAACTCAAGATCCCCGTGCTGGGCAAACAGGTTTTGCAGCCGTTTGAGCTAAGATTTTAAAATTATTCACATAATGAAAACCTATACTTTGTTTCAGGCGAGTTTCCCATTCAAATGCATGTAACAGTGAGAAACGCATTGTCTTGGCGAAATAAAGCGTTTTTGAACAACTTCATATAAATCGCTGTAACTTTTGATAGAAGACTCAGACAAACATGTTTATGGCTTTATCTTATAGAACTCAAGATCCCCGTGCTGGGCAAACAGGTTTTGCAGCCGTTTGAACTAAGATTTTAAAATTATTCACATAATGAAAACCTATACTTTGTTTCAGGCGAGTTTCCCATTCAAATGCATGTAACAGTGAGAAACGCATTGTCTTGGCGAAATAAAGCGTTTTTGAACAACTTCATATAAATCGCTGTAACTTTTGATAGAAGACTCAGACAAACATGTTTATGGCTTTATCTTATAGAACTCAAGATCCCTGTGCTGGGCAAACAGGTTTTGCAGCCGTTTGAGCTAAGATTTTAAAATTATTCACATAATGAAAACCTATACTTTGTTTCAGGCGAGTTTCCCATTCAAATGCATGTAACAGTGAGAAACGCATTGTCTTGGCGAAATAAAGCGTTTTTGAACAACTTCATATAAATCGCTGTAACTTTTGATAGAAGACTCAGACAAACATGTTTATGGCTTTATCTTATAGAACTCAAGATCCCCGTGCTGGGCAAACAGGTTTTGCAGCCGTTTGAACTAAGATTTTAAAATTATTCACATAATGAAAACCTATACTTTGTTTCAGGCGAGTTTCCCATTCAAATGCATGTAACAGTGAGAAACGCATTGTCTTGGCGAAATAAAGCGTTTTTGAACAACTTCATATAAATCGCTGTAACTTTTGATAGAAGACTCAGACAAACATGTTTATGGCTTTATCTTATAGAACTCAAGATCCCTGTGCTGGGCAAACAGGTTTTGCAGCCGTTTGAGCTAAGATTTTAAAATTATTCACATAATGAAAACCTATACTTTGTTTCAGGCGAGTTTCCCATTCAAATGCATGTAACAGTGAGAAACGCATTGTCTTGGCAAAATAAAGCGTTTTTGAACAACTTCATATAAATCGCTGTAACTTTTGATAGAAGACTCAGACAAACATGTTTATGGCTTTATCTTATAGAACTCAAGATCCCCGTGCTGGGCAAACAGGTTTTGCAGCCGTTTGAGCTAAGATTTTAAAATTATTCACATAATGAAAACCTATACTTTGTTTCAGGCGAGTTTCCCATTCAAATGCATGTAACAGTGAGAAACGCATTGTCTTGGCAAAATAAAGCGTTTTTGAACAACTTCATATAAATCGCTGTAACTTTTGATAGAAGACTCAGACAAACATGTTTATGGCTTTATCTTATAGAACTCAAGATCCCCGTGCTGGGCAAACAGGTTTTGCAGCCGTTTGAACTAAGATTTTAAAATTATTCACATAATGAAAACCTATACTTTGTTTCAGGCGAGTTTCCCATTCAAATGCATGTAACAGTGAGAAACGCATTGTCTTGGCGAAATAAAGCGTTTTTGAACAACTTCATATAAATCGCTGTAACTTTTGATAGAAGACTCAGACAAACATGTTTATGGCTTTATCTTATAGAACTCAAGATCCCCGTGCTGGGCAAACAGGTTTTGCAGCCGTTTGAGCTAAGATTTTAAAATTATTCACATAATGAAAACCTATACTTTGTTTCAGGCGAGTTTCCCATTCAAATGCATGTAACAGTGAGAAGCATTGTCTTGGCAAAATAAAGCGTTTTTGAACAACGTCATATAAATCGCTGTAACTTTTGATAGAAGACTCAGACAAACATGTTTATGGCTTTATCTTATAGAACTCAAGATCCCCGTGCTGGGCAAACAGGTTTTGCAGCCGTTTGAGCTAAGATTTTAAAATTATTCACATAATGAAAACCTATACTTTGTTTCAGGCGAGTTTCCCATTCAAATGCATGTAACAGTGAGAAACGCATTGTCTTGGCGAAATAAAGCGTTTTTGAACAACTTCATATAAATCGCTGTAACTTTTGATAGAAGACTCAGACAAACATGTTTATGGCTTTATCTTATAGAACTCAAGATCCCTGTGCTGGGCAAACAGGTTTTGCAGCCGTTTGAGCTAAGATTTTAAAATTCTTCACATAATGAAAACCTATACTTTGTTTCAGGCGAGTTTCCCATTCAAATGCATGTAACAGTGAGAAACGCATTGTCTTGGCGAAATAAAGCGTTTTTGAACAACTTCATATAAATCGCTGTAACTTTTGATAGAAGACTCAGACAAACATGTTTATGGCTTTATCTTATAGAACTCAAGATCCCCGTGCTGGGCAAACAGGTTTTGTTTGAACTAAGATTTTAAAATTATTCACATAATGAAAACCTATACTTTGTTTCAGGCGAGTTTCCCATTCAAATGCATGTAACAGTGAGAAACGCATTGTCTTGGCGAAATAAAGCGTTTTTGAACAACTTCATATAAATCGCTGTAACTTTTGATAGAAGACTCAGACAAACATGTTTATGGCTTTATCTTATAGAACTCAAGATCCCTGTGCTGGGCAAACAGGTTTTGCAGCCGTTTGAGCTAAGATTTTAAAATTATTCACATAATGAAAACCTATACTTTGTTTCAGGCGAGTTTCCCATTCAAATGCATGTAACAGTGAGAAACGCATTGTCTTGGCAAAATAAAGCGTTTTTGAACAACTTCATATAAATCGCTGTAACTTTTGATAGAAGACTCAGACAAACATGTTTATGGCTTTATCTTATAGAACTCAAGATCCCCGTGCTGGGCAAACAGGTTTTGTTTGAACTAAGATTTTAAAATTATTCACATAATGAAAACCTATACTTTGTTTCAGGCGAGTTTCCCATTCAAATGCATGTAACAGTGAGAAACGCATTGTCTTGGCAAAATAAAGCGTTTTTGAACAACTTCATATAAATCGCTGTAACTTTTGATAGAAGACTCAGACAAACATGTTTATGGCTTTATCTTATAGAACTCAAGATCCCCGTGCTGGGCAAACAGGTTTTGCAGCCGTTTGAACTAAGATTTTAAAATTATTCACATAATGAAAACCTATACTTTGTTTCAGGCGAGTTTCCCATTCAAATGCATGTAACAGTGAGAAACGCATTGTCTTGGCGAAATAAAGCGTTTTTGAACAACTTCATATAAATCGCTGTAACTTTTGATAGAAGACTCAGACAAACATGTTTATGGCTTTATCTTATAGAACTCAAGATCCCTGTGCTGGGCAAACAGGTTTTGCAGCCGTTTGAGCTAAGATTTTAAAATTATTCACATAATGAAAACCTATACTTTGTTTCAGGCGAGTTTCCCATTCAAATGCATGTAACAGTGAGAAACGCATTGTCTTGGCAAAATAAAGCGTTTTTGAACAACTTCATATAAATCGCTGTAACTTTTGATAGAAGACTCAGACAAACATGTTTATGGCTTTATCTTATAGAACTCAAGATCCCCGTGCTGGGCAAACAGGTTTTGCAGCCGTTTGAGCTAAGATTTTAAAATTATTCACATAATGAAAACCTATACTTTGTTTCAGGCGAGTTTCCCATTCAAATGCATGTAACAGTGAGAAACGCATTGTCTTGGCAAAATAAAGCGTTTTTGAACAACTTCATATAAATCGCTGTAACTTTTGATAGAAGACTCAGACAAACATGTTTATGGGTTTATCTTATAGAACTCAAGATCCCCGTGCTGGGCAAACAGGTTTTGCAGCCGTTTGAACTAAGATTTTAAAATTATTCACATAATGAAAACCTATACTTTGTTTCAGGCGAGTTTCCCATTCAAATGCATGTAACAGTGAGAAACGCATTGTCTTGGCGAAATAAAGCGTTTTTGAACAACTTCATATAAATCGCTGTAACTTTTGATAGAAGACTCAGACAAACATGTTTATGGCTTTATCTTATAGAACTCAAGATCCCCGTGCTGGGCAAACAGGTTTTGCAGCCGTTTGAGCTAAGATTTTAAAATTATTCACATAATGAAAACCTATACTTTGTTTCAGGCGAGTTTCCCATTCAAATGCATGTAACAGTGAGAAACGCATTGTCTTGGCAAAATAAAGCGTTTTTGAACAACTTCATATAAATCGCTGTAACTTTTGATAGAAGACTCAGACAAACATGTTTATGGCTTTATCTTATAGAACTCAAGATCCCCGTGCTGGGCAAACAGGTTTTGCAGCCGTTTGAACTAAGATTTTAAAATTATTCACATAATGAAAACCTATACTTTGTTTCAGGCGAGTTTCCCATTCAAATGCATGTAACAGTGAGAAACGCATTGTCTTGGCAAAATAAAGCGTTTTTGAACAACTTCATATAAATCGCTGTAACTTTTGATAGAAGACTCAGACAAACATGTTTATGGCTTTATCTTATAGAACTCAAGATCCCCGTGCTGGGCAAACAGGTTTTGCAGCCGTTTGAACTAAGATTTTAAAATTATTCACATAATGAAAACCTATACTTTGTTTCAGGCGAGTTTCCCATTCAAATGCATGTAACAGTGAGAAACGCATTGTCTTGGCAAAATAAAGCGTTTTTGAACAACTTCATATAAATCGCTGTAACTTTTGATAGAAGACTCAGACAAACATGTTTATGGCTTTATCTTATAGAACTCAAGATCCCCGTGCTGGGCAAACAGGTTTTGCAGCCGTTTGAACTAAGATTTTAAAATTATTCACATAATGAAAACCTATACTTTGTTTCAGGCGAGTTTCCCATTCAAATGCATGTAACAGTGAGAAACGCATTGTCTTGGCGAAATAAAGCGTTTTTGAACAACTTCATATAAATCGCTGTAACTTTTGATAGAAGACTCAGACAAACATGTTTATGGCTTTATCTTATAGAACTCAAGATCCCCGTGCTGGGCAAACAGGTTTTGCAGCCGTTTGAACTAAGATTTTAAAATTATTCACATAATGAAAACCTATACTTTGTTTCAGGCGAGTTTCCCATTCAAATGCATGTAACAGTGAGAAACGCATTGTCTTGGCGAAATAAAGCGTTTTTGAACAACTTCATATAAATCGCTGTAACTTTTGATAGAAGACTCAGACAAACATGTTTATGGCTTTATCTTATAGAACTCAAGATCCCTGTGCTGGGCAAACAGGTTTTGCAGCCGTTTGAGCTAAGATTTTAAAATTATTCACATAATGAAAACCTATACTTTGTTTCAGGCGAGTTTCCCATTCAAATGCATGTAACAGTGAGAAACGCATTGTCTTGGCGAAATAAAGCGTTTTTGAACAACTTCATATAAATCGCTGTAACTTTTGATAGAAGACTCAGACAAACATGTTTATGGCTTTATCTTATAGAACTCAAGATCCCCGTGCTGGGCAAACAGGTTTTGCAGCCGTTTGAGCTAAGATTTTAAAATTATTCACATAATGAAAACCTATACTTTGTTTCAGGCGAGTTTCCCATTCAAATGCATGTAACAGTGAGAAACGCATTGTCTTGGCGAAATAAAGCGTTTTTGAACAACTTCATATAAATCGCTGTAACTTTTGATAGAAGACTCAGACAAACATGTTTATGGCTTTATCTTATAGAACTCAAGATCCCCGTGCTGGGCAAACAGGTTTTGCAGCCGTTTGAACTAAGATTTTAAAATTATTCACATAATGAAAACCTATACTTTGTTTCAGGCGAGTTTCCCATTCAAATGCATGTAACAGTGAGAAACGCATTGTCTTGGCGAAATAAAGCGTTTTTGAACAACTTCATATAAATCGCTGTAACTTTTGATAGAAGACTCAGACAAACATGTTTATGGCTTTATCTTATAGAACTCAAGATCCCCGTGCTGGGCAAACAGGTTTTGCAGCCGTTTGAGCTAAGATTTTAAAATTATTCACATAATGAAAACCTATACTTTGTTTCAGGCGAGTTTCCCATTCAAATGCATGTAACAGTGAGAAACGCATTGTCTTGGCAAAATAAAGCGTTTTTGAACAACTTCATATAAATCGCTGTAACTTTTGATAGAAGACTCAGACAAACATGTTTATGGCTTTATCTTATAGAACTCAAGATCCCCGTGCTGGGCAAACAGGTTTTGCAGCCGTTTGAGCTAAGATTTTAAAATTATTCACATAATGAAAACCTATACTTTGTTTCAGGCGAGTTTCCCATTCAAATGCATGTAACAGTGAGAAACGCATTGTCTTGGCAAAATAAAGCGTTTTTGAACAACTTCATATAAATCGCTGTAACTTTTGATAGAAGACTCAGACAAACATGTTTATGGCTTTATCTTATAGAACTCAAGATCCCCGTGCTGGGCAAACAGGTTTTGCAGCCGTTTGAACTAAGATTTTAAAATTATTCACATAATGAAAACCTATACTTTGTTTCAGGCGAGTTTCCCATTCAAATGCATGTAACAGTGAGAAACGCATTGTCTTGGCGAAATAAAGCGTTTTTGAACAACTTCATATAAATCGCTGTAACTTTTGATAGAAGACTCAGACAAACATGTTTATGGCTTTATCTTATAGAACTCAAGATCCCCGTGCTGGGCAAACAGGTTTTGCAGCCGTTTGAGCTAAGATTTTAAAATTATTCACATAATGAAAACCTATACTTTGTTTCAGGCGAGTTTCCCATTCAAATGCATGTAACAGTGAGAAACGCATTGTCTTGGCAAAATAAAGCGTTTTTGAACAACTTCATATAAATCGCTGTAACTTTTGATAGAAGACTCAGACAAACATGTTTATGGCTTTATCTTATAGAACTCAAGATCCCCGTGCTGGGCAAACAGGTTTTGCAGCCGTTTGAACTAAGATTTTAAAATTATTCACATAATGAAAACCTATACTTTGTTTCAGGCGAGTTTCCCATTCAAATGCATGTAACAGTGAGAAACGCATTGTCTTGGCAAAATAAAGCGTTTTTGAACAACTTCATATAAATCGCTGTAACTTTTGATAGAAGACTCAGACAAACATGTTTATGGCTTTATCTTATAGAACTCAAGATCCCCGTGCTGGGCAAACAGGTTTTGCAGCCGTTTGAACTAAGATTTTAAAATTATTCACATAATGAAAACCTATACTTTGTTTCAGGCGAGTTTCCCATTCAAATGCATGTAACAGTGAGAAACGCATTGTCTTGGCAAAATAAAGCGTTTTTGAACAACTTCATATAAATCGCTGTAACTTTTGATAGAAGACTCAGACAAACATGTTTATGGCTTTATCTTATAGAACTCAAGATCCCCAACAGGTTTTGCAGCCGTTTGAACTAAGATTTTAAAATTATTCACATAATGAAAACCTATACTTTGTTTCAGGCGAGTTTCCCATTCAAATGCATGTAACAGTGAGAAACGCATTGTCTTGGCGAAATAAAGCGTTTTTGAACAACTTCATATAAATCGCTGTAACTTTTGATAGAAGACTCAGACAAACATGTTTATGGCTTTATCTTATAGAACTCAAGATCCCCGTGCTGGGCAAACAGGTTTTGCAGCCGTTTGAACTAAGATTTTAAAATTATTCACATAATGAAAACCTATACTTTGTTTCAGGCGAGTTTCCCATTCAAATGCATGTAACAGTGAGAAACGCATTGTCTTGGCGAAATAAAGCGTTTTTGAACAACTTCATATAAATCGCTGTAACTTTTGATAGAAGACTCAGACAAACATGTTTATGGCTTTATCTTATAGAACTCAAGATCCCTGTGCTGGGCAAACAGGTTTTGCAGCCGTTTGAGCTAAGATTTTAAAATTATTCACATAATGAAAACCTATACTTTGTTTCAGGGAGTTTCCCATTCAAATGCATGTAACAGTGAGAAACGCATTGTCTTGGCGAAATAAAGCGTTTTTGAACAACTTCATATAAATCGCTGTAACTTTTGATAGAAGACTCAGACAAACATGTTTATGGCTTTATCTTATAGAACTCAAGATCCCCGTGCTGGGCAAACAGGTTTTGCAGCCGTTTGAGCTAAGATTTTAAAATTATTCACATAATGAAAACCTATACTTTGTTTCAGGCGAGTTTCCCATTCAAATGCATGTAACAGTGAGAAACGCATTGTCTTGGCGAAATAAAGCGTTTTTGAACAACTTCATATAAATCGCTGTAACTTTTGATAGAAGACTCAGACAAACATGTTTATGGCTTTATCTTATAGAACTCAAGATCCCCGTGCTGGGCAAACAGGTTTTGCAGCCGTTTGAACTAAGATTTTAAAATTATTCACATAATGAAAACCTATACTTTGTTTCAGGCGAGTTTCCCATTCAAATGCATGTAACAGTGAGAAACGCATTGTCTTGGCGAAATAAAGCGTTTTTGAACAACTTCATATAAATCGCTGTAACTTTTGATAGAAGACTCAGACAAACATGTTTATGGCTTTATCTTATAGAACTCAAGATCCCCGTGCTGGGCAAACAGGTTTTGCAGCCGTTTGAGCTAAGATTTTAAAATTATTCACATAATGAAAACCTATACTTTGTTTCAGGCGAGTTTCCCATTCAAATGCATGTAACAGTGAGAAACGCATTGTCTTGGCAAAATAAAGCGTTTTTGAACAACTTCATATAAATCGCTGTAACTTTTGATAGAAGACTCAGACAAACATGTTTATGGCTTTATCTTATAGAACTCAAGATCCCCGTGCTGGGCAAACAGGTTTTGCAGCCGTTTGAGCTAAGATTTTAAAATTATTCACATAATGAAAACCTATACTTTGTTTCAGGCGAGTTTCCCATTCAAATGTATGTAACAGTGAGAAACGCATTGTCTTGGCAAAATAAAGCGTTTTTGAACAACTTCATATAAATCGCTGTAACTTTTGATAGAAGACTCAGACAAACATGTTTATGGCTTTATCTTATAGAACTCAAGATCCCCGTGCTGGGCAAACAGGTTTTGCAGCCGTTTGAACTAAGATTTTAAAATTATTCACATAATGAAAACCTATACTTTGTTTCAGGCGAGTTTCCCATTCAAATGCATGTAACAGTGAGAAACGCATTGTCTTGGCGAAATAAAGCGTTTTTGAACAACTTCATATAAATCGCTGTAACTTTTGATAGAAGACTCAGACAAACATGTTTATGGCTTTATCTTATAGAACTCAAGATCCCCGTGCTGGGCAAACAGGTTTTGCAGCCGTTTGAGCTAAGATTTTAAAATTATTCACATAATGAAAACCTATACTTTGTTTCAGGCGAGTTTCCCATTCAAATGCATGTAACAGTGAGAAACGCATTGTCTTGGCAAAATAAAGCGTTTTTGAACAACTTCATATAAATCGCTGTAACTTTTGATAGAAGACTCAGACAAACATGTTTATGGCTTTATCTTATAGAACTCAAGATCCCCGTGCTGGGCAAACAGGTTTTGCAGCCGTTTGAGCTAAGATTTTAAAATTATTCACATAATGAAAACCTATACTTTGTTTCAGGCGAGTTTCCCATTCAAATGCATGTAACAGTGAGAAACGCATTGTCTTGGCGAAATAAAGCGTTTTTGAACAACTTCATATAAATCGCTGTAACTTTTGATAGAAGACTCAGACAAACATGTTTATGGCTTTATCTTATAGAACTCAAGATCCCCGTGCTGGGCAAACAGGTTTTGCAGCCGTTTGAGCTAAGATTTTAAAATTATTCACATAATGAAAACCTATACTTTGTTTCAGGCGAGTTTCCCATTCAAATGCATGTAACAGTGAGAAACGCATTGTCTTGGCGAAATAAAGCGTTTTTGAACAACTTCATATAAATCGCTGTAACTTTTGATAGAAGACTCAGACAAACATGTTTATGGCTTTATCTTATAGAACTCAAGATCCCCGTGCTGGGCAAACAGGTTTTGCAGCCGTTTGAGCTAAGATTTTAAAATTATTCACATAATGAAAACCTATACTTTGTTTCAGGCGAGTTTCCCATTCAAATGCATGTAACAGTGAGAAACGCATTGTCTTGGCAAAATAAAGCGTTTTTGAACAACTTCATATAAATCGCTGTAACTTTTGATAGAAGACTCAGACAAACATGTTTATGGCTTTATCTTATAGAACTCAAGATCCCCGTGCTGGGCAAACAGGTTTTGCAGCCGTTTGAGCTAAGATTTTAAAATTATTCACATAATGAAAACCTATACTTTGTTTCAGGCGAGTTTCCCATTCAAATGTATGTAACAGTGAGAAACGCATTGTCTTGGCAAAATAAAGCGTTTTTGAACAACTTCATATAAATCGCTGTAACTTTTGATAGAAGACTCAGACAAACATGTTTATGGCTTTATCTTATAGAACTCAAGATCCCCGTGCTGGGCAAACAGGTTTTGCAGCCGTTTGAACTAAGATTTTAAAATTATTCACATAATGAAAACCTATACTTTGTTTCAGGCGAGTTTCCCATTCAAATGCATGTAACAGTGAGAAACGCATTGTCTTGGCGAAATAAAGCGTTTTTGAACAACTTCATATAAATCGCTGTAACTTTTGATAGAAGACTCAGACAAACATGTTTATGGCTTTATCTTATAGAACTCAAGATCCCCGTGCTGGGCAAACAGGTTTTGCAGCCGTTTGAGCTAAGATTTTAAAATTATTCACATAATGAAAACCTATACTTTGTTTCAGGCGAGTTTCCCATTCAAATGCATGTAACAGTGAGAAACGCATTGTCTTGGCAAAATAAAGCGTTTTTGAACAACTTCATATAAATCGCTGTAACTTTTGATAGAAGACTCAGACAAACATGTTTATGGCTTTATCTTATAGAACTCAAGATCCCCGTGCTGGGCAAACAGGTTTTGCAGCCGTTTGAGCTAAGATTTTAAAATTATTCACATAATGAAAACCTATACTTTGTTTCAGGCGAGTTTCCCATTCAAATGCATGTAACAGTGAGAAACGCATTGTCTTGGCGAAATAAAGCGTTTTTGAACAACTTCATATAAATCGCTGTAACTTTTGATAGAAGACTCAGACAAACATGTTTATGGCTTTATCTTATAGAACTCAAGATCCCCGTGCTGGGCAAACAGGTTTTGCAGCCGTTTGAGCTAAGATTTTAAAATTATTCACATAATGAAAACCTATACTTTGTTTCAGGCGAGTTTCCCATTCAAATGCATGTAACAGTGAGAAACGCATTGTCTTGGCGAAATAAAGCGTTTTTGAACAACTTCATATAAATCGCTGTAACTTTTGATAGAAGACTCAGACAAACATGTTTATGGCTTTATCTTATAGAACTCAAGATCCCCGTGCTGGGCAAACAGGTTTTGCAGCCGTTTGAGCTAAGATTTTAAAATTATTCACATAATGAAAACCTATACTTTGTTTCAGGCGAGTTTCCCATTCAAATGCATGTAACAGTGAGAAACGCATTGTCTTGGCAAAATAAAGCGTTTTTGAACAACTTCATATAAATCGCTGTAACTTTTGATAGAAGACTCAGACAAACATGTTTATGGCTTTATCTTATAGAACTCAAGATCCCCGTGCTGGGCAAACAGGTTTTGCAGCCGTTTGAACTAAGATTTTAAAATTATTCACATAATGAAAACCTATACTTTGTTTCAGGCGAGTTTCCCATTCAAATGCATGTAACAGTGAGAAACGCATTGTCTTGGCGAAATAAAGCGTTTTTGAACAACTTCATATAAATCGCTGTAACTTTTGATAGAAGACTCAGACAAACATGTTTATGGCTTTATCTTATAGAACTCAAGATCCCCGTGCTGGGCAAACAGGTTTTGCAGCCGTTTGAACTAAGATTTTAAAATTATTCACATAATGAAAACCTATACTTTGTTTCAGGCGAGTTTCCCATTCAAATGCATGTAACAGTGAGAAACGCATTGTCTTGGCGAAATAAAGCGTTTTTGAACAACTTCATATAAATCGCTGTAACTTTTGATAGAAGACTCAGACAAACATGTTTATGGCTTTATCTTATAGAACTCAAGATCCCCGTGCTGGGCAAACAGGTTTTGCAGCCGTTTGAGCTAAGATTTTAAAATTATTCACATAATGAAAACCTATACTTTGTTTCAGGCGAGTTTCCCATTCAAATGCATGTAACAGTGAGAAACGCATTGTCTTGGCAAAATAAAGCGTTTTTGAACAACTTCATATAAATCGCTGTAACTTTTGATAGAAGACTCAGACAAACATGTTTATGGCTTTATCTTATAGAACTCAAGATCCCCGTGCTGGGCAAACAGGTTTTGCAGCCGTTTGAACTAAGATTTTAAAATTATTCACATAATGAAAACCTATACTTTGTTTCAGGCGAGTTTCCCATTCAAATGCATGTAACAGTGAGAAACGCATTGTCTTGGCGAAATAAAGCGTTTTTGAACAACTTCATATAAATCGCTGTAACTTTTGATAGAAGACTCAGACAAACATGTTTATGGCTTTATCTTATAGAACTCAAGATCCCCGTGCTGGGCAAACAGGTTTTGCAGCCGTTTGAGCTAAGATTTTAAAATTATTCACATAATGAAAACCTATACTTTGTTTCAGGCGAGTTTCCCATTCAAATGCATGTAACAGTGAGAAACGCATTGTCTTGGCAAAATAAAGCGTTTTTGAACAACTTCATATAAATCGCTGTAACTTTTGATAGAAGACTCAGACAAACATGTTTATGGCTTTATCTTATAGAACTCAAGATCCCCGTGCTGGGCAAACAGGTTTTGCAGCCGTTTGAACTAAGATTTTAAAATTATTCACATAATGAAAACCTATACTTTGTTTCAGGCGAGTTTCCCATTCAAATGCATGTAACAGTGAGAAACGCATTGTCTTGGCGAAATAAAGCGTTTTTGAACAACTTCATATAAATCGCTGTAACTTTTGATAGAAGACTCAGACAAACATGTTTATGGCTTTATCTTATAGAACTCAAGATCCCCGTGCTGGGCAAACAGGTTTTGCAGCCGTTTGAGCTAAGATTTTAAAATTATTCACATAATGAAAACCTATACTTTGTTTCAGGCGAGTTTCCCATTCAAATGCATGTAACAGTGAGAAACGCATTGTCTTGGCAAAATAAAGCGTTTTTGAACAACTTCATATAAATCGCTGTAACTTTTGATAGAAGACTCAGACAAACATGTTTATGGCTTTATCTTATAGAACTCAAGATCCCCGTGCTGGGCAAACAGGTTTTGCAGCCGTTTGAGCTAAGATTTTAAAATTATTCACATAATGAAAACCTATACTTTGTTTCAGGCGAGTTTCCCATTCAAATGCATGTAACAGTGAGAAACGCATTGTCTTGGCAAAATAAAGCGTTTTTGAACAACTTCATATAAATCGCTGTAACTTTTGATAGAAGACTCAGACAAACATGTTTATGGCTTTATCTTATAGAACTCAAGATCCCCGTGCTGGGCAAACAGGTTTTGCAGCCGTTTGAACTAAGATTTTAAAATTATTCACATAATGAAAACCTATACTTTGTTTCAGGCGAGTTTCCCATTCAAATGCATGTAACAGTGAGAAACGCATTGTCTTGGCGAAATAAAGCGTTTTTGAACAACTTCATATAAATCGCTGTAACTTTTGATAGAAGACTCAGACAAACATGTTTATGGCTTTATCTTATAGAACTCAAGATCCCCGTGCTGGGCAAACAGGTTTTGCAGCCGTTTGAGCTAAGATTTTAAAATTATTCACATAATGAAAACCTATACTTTGTTTCAGGCGAGTTTCCCATTCAAATGCATGTAACAGTGAGAAACGCATTGTCTTGGCAAAATAAAGCGTTTTTGAACAACTTCATATAAATCGCTGTAACTTTTGATAGAAGACTCAGACAAACATGTTTATGGCTTTATCTTATAGAACTCAAGATCCCCGTGCTGGGCAAACAGGTTTTGCAGCCGTTTGAACTAAGATTTTAAAATTATTCACATAATGAAAACCTATACTTTGTTTCAGGCGAGTTTCCCATTCAAATGCATGTAACAGTGAGAAACGCATTGTCTTGGCGAAATAAAGCGTTTTTGAACAACTTCATATAAATCGCTGTAACTTTTGATAGAAGACTCAGACAAACATGTTTATGGCTTTATCTTATAGAACTCAAGATCCCCGTGCTGGGCAAACAGGTTTTGCAGCCGTTTGAACTAAGATTTTAAAATTATTCACATAATGAAAACCTATACTTTGTTTCAGGCGAGTTTCCCATTCAAATGCATGTAACAGTGAGAAACGCATTGTCTTGGCGAAATAAAGCGTTTTTGAACAACTTCATATAAATCGCTGTAACTTTTGATAGAAGACTCAGACAAACATGTTTATGGCTTTATCTTATAGAACTCAAGATCCCCGTGCTGGGCAAACAGGTTTTGCAGCCGTTTGAACTAAGATTTTAAAATTATTCACATAATGAAAACCTATACTTTGTTTCAGGCGAGTTTCCCATTCAAATGCATGTAACAGTGAGAAACGCATTGTCTTGGCGAAATAAAGCGTTTTTGAACAACTTCATATAAATCGCTGTAACTTTTGATAGAAGACTCAGACAAACATGTTTATGGCTTTATCTTATAGAACTCAAGATCCCCGTGCTGGGCAAACAGGTTTTGCAGCCGTTTGAACTAAGATTTTAAAATTATTCACATAATGAAAACCTATACTTTGTTTCAGGCGAGTTTCCCATTCAAATGCATGTAACAGTGAGAAACGCATTGTCTTGGCGAAATAAAGCGTTTTTGAACAACTTCATATAAATCACTGTAACTTTTGATAGAAGACTCAGACAAACATGTTTATGGCTTTATCTTATAGAACTCAAGATCCCCGTGCTGGGCAAACAGGTTTTGCAGCCGTTTGAGCTAAGATTTTAAAATTATTCACATAATGAAAACCTATACTTTGTTTCAGGCGAGTTTCCCATTCAAATGCATGTAACAGTGAGAAACGCATTGTCTTGGCAAAATAAAGCGTTTTTGAACAACTTCATATAAATCGCTGTAACTTTTGATAGAAGACTCAGACAAACATGTTTATGGCTTTATCTTATAGAACTCAAGATCCCCGTGCTGGGCAAACAGGTTTTGCAGCCGTTTGAACTAAGATTTTAAAATTATTCACATAATGAAAACCTATACTTTGTTTCAGGCGAGTTTCCCATTCAAATGCATGTAACAGTGAGAAACGCATTGTCTTGGCGAAATAAAGCGTTTTTGAACAACTTCATATAAATCGCTGTAACTTTTGATAGAAGACTCAGACAAACATGTTTATGGCTTTATCTTATAGAACTCAAGATCCCCGTGCTGGGCAAACAGGTTTTGCAGCCGTTTGAACTAAGATTTTAAAATTATTCACATAATGAAAACCTATACTTTGTTTCAGGCGAGTTTCCCATTCAAATGCATGTAACAGTGAGAAACGCATTGTCTTGGCGAAATAAAGCGTTTTTGAACAACTTCATATAAATCACTGTAACTTTTGATAGAAGACTCAGACAAACATGTTTATGGCTTTATCTTATAGAACTCAAGATCCCCGTGCTGGGCAAACAGGTTTTGCAGCCGTTTGAGCTAAGATTTTAAAATTATTCACATAATGAAAACCTATACTTTGTTTCAGGCGAGTTTCCCATTCAAATGCATGTAACAGTGAGAAACGCATTGTCTTGGCAAAATAAAGCGTTTTTGAACAACTTCATATAAATCGCTGTAACTTTTGATAGAAGACTCAGACAAACATGTTTATGGCTTTATCTTATAGAACTCAAGATCCCCGTGCTGGGCAAACAGGTTTTGCAGCCGTTTGAGCTAAGATTTTAAAATTATTCACATAATGAAAACCTATACTTTGTTTCAGGCGAGTTTCCCATTCAAATGCATGTAACAGTGAGAAACGCATTGTCTTGGCGAAATAAAGCGTTTTTGAACAACTTCATATAAATCGCTGTAACTTTTGATAGAAGACTCAGACAAACATGTTTATGGCTTTATCTTATAGAACTCAAGATCCCCGTGCTGGGCAAACAGGTTTTGCAGCCGTTTGAGCTAAGATTTTAAAATTATTCACATAATGAAAACCTATACTTTGTTTCAGGCGAGTTTCCCATTCAAATGCATGTAACAGTGAGAAACGCATTGTCTTGGCAAAATAAAGCGTTTTTGAACAACTTCATATAAATCGCTGTAACTTTTGATAGAAGACTCAGACAAACATGTTTATGGCTTTATCTTATAGAACTCAAGATCCCCGTGCTGGGCAAACAGGTTTTGCAGCCGTTTGAACTAAGATTTTAAAATTATTCACATAATGAAAACCTATACTTTGTTTCAGGCGAGTTTCCCATTCAAATGCATGTAACAGTGAGAAACGCATTGTCTTGGCGAAATAAAGCGTTTTTGAACAACTTCATATAAATCGCTGTAACTTTTGATAGAAGACTCAGACAAACATGTTTATGGCTTTATCTTATAGAACTCAAGATCCCCGTGCTGGGCAAACAGGTTTTGCAGCCGTTTGAGCTAAGATTTTAAAATTATTCACATAATGAAAACCTATACTTTGTTTCAGGCGAGTTTCCCATTCAAATGCATGTAACAGTGAGAAACGCATTGTCTTGGCAAAATAAAGCGTTTTTGAACAACTTCATATAAATCGCTGTAACTTTTGATAGAAGACTCAGACAAACATGTTTATGGCTTTATCTTATAGAACTCAAGATCCCCGTGCTGGGCAAACAGGTTTTGCAGCCGTTTGAGCTAAGATTTTAAAATTATTCACATAATGAAAACCTATACTTTGTTTCAGGCGAGTTTCCCATTCAAATGCATGTAACAGTGAGAAACGCATTGTCTTGGCAAAATAAAGCGTTTTTGAACAACTTCATATAAATCGCTGTAACTTTTGATAGAAGACTCAGACAAACATGTTTATGGCTTTATCTTATAGAACTCAAGATCCCCGTGCTGGGCAAACAGGTTTTGCAGCCGTTTGAACTAAGATTTTAAAATTATTCACATAATGAAAACCTATACTTTGTTTCAGGCGAGTTTCCCATTCAAATGCATGTAACAGTGAGAAACGCATTGTCTTGGCGAAATAAAGCGTTTTTGAACAACTTCATATAAATCGCTGTAACTTTTGATAGAAGACTCAGACAAACATGTTTATGGCTTTATCTTATAGAACTCAAGATCCCCGTGCTGGGCAAACAGGTTTTGCAGCCGTTTGAGCTAAGATTTTAAAATTATTCACATAATGAAAACCTATACTTTGTTTCAGGCGAGTTTCCCATTCAAATGCATGTAACAGTGAGAAACGCATTGTCTTGGCAAAATAAAGCGTTTTTGAACAACTTCATATAAATCGCTGTAACTTTTGATAGAAGACTCAGACAAACATGTTTATGGCTTTATCTTATAGAACTCAAGATCCCCGTGCTGGGCAAACAGGTTTTGCAGCCGTTTGAACTAAGATTTTAAAATTATTCACATAATGAAAACCTATACTTTGTTTCAGGCGAGTTTCCCATTCAAATGCATGTAACAGTGAGAAACGCATTGTCTTGGCGAAATAAAGCGTTTTTGAACAACTTCATATAAATCGCTGTAACTTTTGATAGAAGACTCAGACAAACATGTTTATGGCTTTATCTTATAGAACTCAAGATCCCCGTGCTGGGCAAACAGGTTTTGCAGCCGTTTGAACTAAGATTTTAAAATTATTCACATAATGAAAACCTATACTTTGTTTCAGGCGAGTTTCCCATTCAAATGCATGTAACAGTGAGAAACGCATTGTCTTGGCGAAATAAAGCGTTTTTGAACAACTTCATATAAATCGCTGTAACCTTTGATAGAAGACTCAGACAAACATGTTTATGGCTTTATCTTATAGAACTCAAGATCCCCGTGCTGGGCAAACAGGTTTTGCAGCCGTTTGAACTAAGATTTTAAAATTATTCACATAATGAAAACCTATACTTTGTTTCAGGCGAGTTTCCCATTCAAATGCATGTAACAGTGAGAAACGCATTGTCTTGGCGAAATAAAGCGTTTTTGAACAACTTCATATAAATCGCTGTAACTTTTGATAGAAGACTCAGACAAACATGTTTATGGCTTTATCTTATAGAACTCAAGATCCCCGTGCTGGGCAAACAGGTTTTGCAGCCGTTTGAGCTAAGATTTTAAAATTATTCACATAATGAAAACCTATACTTTGTTTCAGGCGAGTTTCCCATTCAAATGCATGTAACAGTGAGAAACGCATTGTCTTGGCAAAATAAAGCGTTTTTGAACAACTTCATATAAATCGCTGTAACTTTTGATAGAAGACTCAGACAAACATGTTTATGGCTTTATCTTATAGAACTCAAGATCCCCGTGCTGGGCAAACAGGTTTTGCAGCCGTTTGAGCTAAGATTTTAAAATTATTCACATAATGAAAACCTATACTTTGTTTCAGGCGAGTTTCCCATTCAAATGCATGTAACAGTGAGAAACGCATTGTCTTGGCGAAATAAAGCCTTTTTGAACAACTTCATATAAATCGCTGTAACTTTTGATAGAAGACTCAGACAAACATGTTTATGGCTTTATCTTATAGAACTCAAGATCCCCGTGCTGGGCAAACAGGTTTTGCAGCCGTTTGAACTAAGATTTTAAAATTATTCACATAATGAAAACCTATACTTTGTTTCAGGCGAGTTTCCCATTCAAATGCATGTAACAGTGAGAAACGCATTGTCTTGGCGAAATAAAGCGTTTTTGAACAACTTCATATAAATCGCTGTAACTTTTGATAGAAGACTCAGACAAACATGTTTATGGCTTTATCTTATAGAACTCAAGATCCCCGTGCTGGGCAAACAGGTTTTGCAGCCGTTTGAGCTAAGATTTTAAAATTATTCACATAATGAAAACCTATACTTTGTTTCAGGCGAGTTTCCCATTCAAATGCATGTAACAGTGAGAAACGCATTGTCTTGGCAAAATAAAGCGTTTTTGAACAACTTCATATAAATCGCTGTAACTTTTGATAGAAGACTCAGACAAACATGTTTATGGCTTTATCTTATAGAACTCAAGATCCCCGTGCTGGGCAAACAGGTTTTGCAGCCGTTTGAGCTAAGATTTTAAAATTATTCACATAATGAAAACCTATACTTTGTTTCAGGCGAGTTTCCCATTCAAATGCATGTAACAGTGAGAAACGCATTGTCTTGGCGAAATAAAGCGTTTTTGAACAACTTCATATAAATCGCTGTAACTTTTGATAGAAGACTCAGACAAACATGTTTATGGCTTTATCTTATAGAACTCAAGATCCCCGTGCTGGGCAAACAGGTTTTGCAGCCGTTTGAACTAAGATTTTAAAATTATTCACATAATGAAAACCTATACTTTGTTTCAGGCGAGTTTCCCATTCAAATGCATGTAACAGTGAGAAACGCATTGTCTTGGCGAAATAAAGCGTTTTTGAACAACTTCATATAAATCGCTGTAACTTTTGATAGAAGACTCAGACAAACATGTTTATGGCTTTATCTTATAGAACTCAAGATCCCCGTGCTGGGCAAACAGGTTTTGCAGCCGTTTGAGCTAAGATTTTAAAATTATTCACATAATGAAAACCTATACTTTGTTTCAGGCGAGTTTCCCATTCAAATGCATGTAACAGTGAGAAACGCATTGTCTTGGCGAAATAAAGCGTTTTTGAACAACTTCATATAAATCGCTGTAACTTTTGATAGAAGACTCAGACAAACATGTTTATGGCTTTATCTTATAGAACTCAAGATCCCCGTGCTGGGCAAACAGGTTTTGCAGCCGTTTGAGCTAAGATTTTAAAATTATTCACATAATGAAAACCTATACTTTGTTTCAGGCGAGTTTCCCATTCAAATGCATGTAACAGTGAGAAACGCATTGTCTTGGCAAAATAAAGCGTTTTTGAACAACTTCATATAAATCGCTGTAACTTTTGATAGAAGACTCAGACAAACATGTTTATGGCTTTATCTTATAGAACTCAAGATCCCCGTGCTGGGCAAACAGGTTTTGCAGCCGTTTGAACTAAGATTTTAAAATTATTCACATAATGAAAACCTATACTTTGTTTCAGGCGAGTTTCCCATTCAAATGCATGTAACAGTGAGAAACGCATTGTCTTGGCAAAATAAAGCGTTTTTGAACAACTTCATATAAATCGCTGTAACTTTTGATAGAAGACTCAGACAAACATGTTTATGGCTTTATCTTATAGAACTCAAGATCCCCGTGCTGGGCAAACAGGTTTTGCAGCCGTTTGAACTAAGATTTTAAAATTATTCACATAATGAAAACCTATACTTTGTTTCAGGCGAGTTTCCCATTCAAATGCATGTAACAGTGAGAAACGCATTGTCTTGGCGAAATAAAGCGTTTTTGAACAACTTCATATAAATCGCTGTAACTTTTGATAGAAGACTCAGACAAACATGTTTATGGCTTTATCTTATAGAACTCAAGATCCCCGTGCTGGGCAAACAGGTTTTGCAGCCGTTTGAGCTAAGATTTTAAAATTATTCACATAATGAAAACCTATACTTTGTTTCAGGCGAGTTTCCCATTCAAATGCATGTAACAGTGAGAAACGCATTGTCTTGGCGAAATAAAGCGTTTTTGAACAACTTCATATAAATCGCTGTAACTTTTGATAGAAGACTCAGACAAACATGTTTATGGCTTTATCTTATAGAACTCAAGATCCCCGTGCTGGGCAAACAGGTTTTGCAGCCGTTTGAGCTAAGATTTTAAAATTATTCACATAATGAAAACCTATACTTTGTTTCAGGCGAGTTTCCCATTCAAATGCATGTAACAGTGAGAAACGCATTGTCTTGGCAAAATAAAGCGTTTTTGAACAACTTCATATAAATCGCTGTAACTTTTGATAGAAGACTCAGACAAACATGTTTATGGCTTTATCTTATAGAACTCAAGATCCCCGTGCTGGGCAAACAGGTTTTGCAGCCGTTTGAACTAAGATTTTAAAATTATTCACATAATGAAAACCTATACTTTGTTTCAGGCGAGTTTCCCATTCAAATGCATGTAACAGTGAGAAACGCATTGTCTTGGCGAAATAAAGCGTTTTTGAACAACTTCATATAAATCGCTGTAACTTTTGATAGAAGACTCAGACAAACATGTTTATGGCTTTATCTTATAGAACTCAAGATCCCCGTGCTGGGCAAACAGGTTTTGCAGCCGTTTGAGCTAAGATTTTAAAATTATTCACATAATGAAAACCTATACTTTGTTTCAGGCGAGTTTCCCATTCAAATGCATGTAACAGTGAGAAACGCATTGTCTTGGCAAAATAAAGCGTTTTTGAACAACTTCATATAAATCGCTGTAACTTTTGATAGAAGACTCAGACAAACATGTTTATGGCTTTATCTTATAGAACTCAAGATCCCCGTGCTGGGCAAACAGGTTTTGCAGCCGTTTGAACTAAGATTTTAAAATTATTCACATAATGAAAACCTATACTTTGTTTCAGGCGAGTTTCCCATTCAAATGCATGTAACAGTGAGAAACGCATTGTCTTGGCGAAATAAAGCGTTTTTGAACAACTTCATATAAATCGCTGTAACTTTTGATAGAAGACTCAGACAAACATGTTTATGGCTTTATCTTATAGAACTCAAGATCCCCGTGCTGGGCAAACAGGTTTTGCAGCCGTTTGAGCTAAGATTTTAAAATTATTCACATAATGAAAACCTATACTTTGTTTCAGGCGAGTTTCCCATTCAAATGCATGTAACAGTGAGAAACGCATTGTCTTGGCGAAATAAAGCGTTTTTGAACAACTTCATATAAATCGCTGTAACTTTTGATAGAAGACTCAGACAAACATGTTTATGGCTTTATCTTATAGAACTCAAGATCCCCGTGCTGGGCAAACAGGTTTTGCAGCCGTTTGAACTAAGATTTTAAAATTATTCACATAATGAAAACCTATACTTTGTTTCAGGCGAGTTTCCCATTCAAATGCATGTAACAGTGAGAAACGCATTGTCTTGGCGAAATAAAGCGTTTTTGAACAACTTCATATAAATCGCTGTAACTTTTGATAGAAGACTCAGACAAACATGTTTATGGCTTTATCTTATAGAACTCAAGATCCCCGTGCTGGGCAAACAGGTTTTGCAGCCGTTTGAGCTAAGATTTTAAAATTATTCACATAATGAAAACCTATACTTTGTTTCAGGCGAGTTTCCCATTCAAATGCATGTAACAGTGAGAAACGCATTGTCTTGGCAAAATAAAGCGTTTTTGAACAACTTCATATAAATCGCTGTAACTTTTGATAGAAGACTCAGACAAACATGTTTATGGCTTTATCTTATAGAACTCAAGATCCCCGTGCTGGGCAAACAGGTTTTGCAGCCGTTTGAACTAAGATTTTAAAATTATTCACATAATGAAAACCTATACTTTGTTTCAGGCGAGTTTCCCATTCAAATGCATGTAACAGTGAGAAACGCATTGTCTTGGCGAAATAAAGCGTTTTTGAACAACTTCATATAAATCGCTGTAACTTTTGATAGAAGACTCAGACAAACATGTTTATGGCTTTATCTTATAGAACTCAAGATCCCCGTGCTGGGCAAACAGGTTTTGCAGCCGTTTGAACTAAGATTTTAAAATTATTCACATAATGAAAACCTATACTTTGTTTCAGGCGAGTTTCCCATTCAAATGCATGTAACAGTGAGAAACGCATTGTCTTGGCGAAATAAAGCGTTTTTGAACAACTTCATATAAATCGCTGTAACTTTTGATAGAAGACTCAGACAAACATGTTTATGGCTTTATCTTATAGAACTCAAGATCCCCGTGCTGGGCAAACAGGTTTTGCAGCCGTTTGAGCTAAGATTTTAAAATTATTCACATAATGAAAACCTATACTTTGTTTCAGGCGAGTTTCCCATTCAAATGCATGTAACAGTGAGAAACGCATTGTCTTGGCAAAATAAAGCGTTTTTGAACAACTTCATATAAATCGCTGTAACTTTTGATAGAAGACTCAGACAAACATGTTTATGGCTTTATCTTATAGAACTCAAGATCCCCGTGCTGGGCAAACAGGTTTTGCAGCCGTTTGAGCTAAGATTTTAAAATTATTCACATAATGAAAACCTATACTTTGTTTCAGGCGAGTTTCCCATTCAAATGCATGTAACAGTGAGAAACGCATTGTCTTGGCGAAATAAAGCGTTTTTGAACAACTTCATATAAATCGCTGTAACTTTTGATAGAAGACTCAGACAAACATGTTTATGGCTTTATCTTATAGAACTCAAGATCCCCGTGCTGGGCAAACAGGTTTTGCAGCCGTTTGAGCTAAGATTTTAAAATTATTCACATAATGAAAACCTATACTTTGTTTCAGGCGAGTTTCCCATTCAAATGCATGTAACAGTGAGAAACGCATTGTCTTGGCGAAATAAAGCGTTTTTGAACAACTTCATATAAATCGCTGTAACTTTTGATAGAAGACTCAGACAAACATGTTTATGGCTTTATCTTATAGAACTCAAGATCCCCGTGCTGGGCAAACAGGTTTTGCAGCCGTTTGAGCTAAGATTTTAAAATTATTCACATAATGAAAACCTATACTTTGTTTCAGGCGAGTTTCCCATTCAAATGCATGTAACAGTGAGAAACGCATTGTCTTGGCGAAATAAAGCGTTTTTGAACAACTTCATATAAATCGCTGTAACTTTTGATAGAAGACTCAGACAAACATGTTTATGGCTTTATCTTATAGAACTCAAGATCCCCGTGCTGGGCAAACAGGTTTTGCAGCCGTTTGAGCTAAGATTTTAAAATTATTCACATAATGAAAACCTATACTTTGTTTCAGGCGAGTTTCCCATTCAAATGCATGTAACAGTGAGAAACGCATTGTCTTGGCAAAATAAAGCGTTTTTGAACAACTTCATATAAATCGCTGTAACTTTTGATAGAAGACTCAGACAAACATGTTTATGGCTTTATCTTATAGAACTCAAGATCCCCGTGCTGGGCAAACAGGTTTTGCAGCCGTTTGAACTAAGATTTTAAAATTATTCACATAATGAAAACCTATACTTTGTTTCAGGCGAGTTTCCCATTCAAATGCATGTAACAGTGAGAAACGCATTGTCTTGGCGAAATAAAGCGTTTTTGAACAACTTCATATAAATCGCTGTAACTTTTGATAGAAGACTCAGACAAACATGTTTATGGCTTTATCTTATAGAACTCAAGATCCCCGTGCTGGGCAAACAGGTTTTGCAGCCGTTTGAACTAAGATTTTAAAATTATTCACATAATGAAAACCTATACTTTGTTTCAGGCGAGTTTCCCATTCAAATGCATGTAACAGTGAGAAACGCATTGTCTTGGCGAAATAAAGCGTTTTTGAACAACTTCATATAAATCGCTGTAACTTTTGATAGAAGACTCAGACAAACATGTTTATGGCTTTATCTTATAGAACTCAAGATCCCCGTGCTGGGCAAACAGGTTTTGCAGCCGTTTGAGCTAAGATTTTAAAATTATTCACATAATGAAAACCTATACTTTGTTTCAGGCGAGTTTCCCATTCAAATGCATGTAACAGTGAGAAACGCATTGTCTTGGCAAAATAAAGCGTTTTTGAACAACTTCATATAAATCGCTGTAACTTTTGATAGAAGACTCAGACAAACATGTTTATGGCTTTATCTTATAGAACTCAAGATCCCCGTGCTGGGCAAACAGGTTTTGCAGCCGTTTGAGCTAAGATTTTAAAATTATTCACATAATGAAAACCTATACTTTGTTTCAGGCGAGTTTCCCATTCAAATGCATGTAACAGTGAGAAACGCATTGTCTTGGCGAAATAAAGCGTTTTTGAACAACTTCATATAAATCGCTGTAACTTTTGATAGAAGACTCAGACAAACATGTTTATGGCTTTATCTTATAGAACTCAAGATCCCCGTGCTGGGCAAACAGGTTTTGCAGCCGTTTGAGCTAAGATTTTAAAATTATTCACATAATGAAAACCTATACTTTGTTTCAGGCGAGTTTCCCATTCAAATGCATGTAACAGTGAGAAACGCATTGTCTTGGCAAAATAAAGCGTTTTTGAACAACTTCATATAAATCGCTGTAACTTTTGATAGAAGACTCAGACAAACATGTTTATGGCTTTATCTTATAGAACTCAAGATCCCCGTGCTGGGCAAACAGGTTTTGCAGCCGTTTGAGCTAAGATTTTAAAATTATTCACATAATGAAAACCTATACTTTGTTTCAGGCGAGTTTCCCATTCAAATGCATGTAACAGTGAGAAACGCATTGTCTTGGCGAAATAAAGCGTTTTTGAACAACTTCATATAAATCGCTGTAACTTTTGATAGAAGACTCAGACAAACATGTTTATGGCTTTATCTTATAGAACTCAAGATCCCCGTGCTGGGCAAACAGGTTTTGCAGCCGTTTGAGCTAAGATTTTAAAATTATTCACATAATGAAAACCTATACTTTGTTTCAGGCGAGTTTCCCATTCAAATGCATGTAACAGTGAGAAACGCATTGTCTTGGCAAAATAAAGCGTTTTTGAACAACTTCATATAAATCGCTGTAACTTTTGATAGAAGACTCAGACAAACATGTTTATGGCTTTATCTTATAGAACTCAAGATCCCCGTGCTGGGCAAACAGGTTTTGCAGCCGTTTGAACTAAGATTTTAAAATTATTCACATAATGAAAACCTATACTTTGTTTCAGGCGAGTTTCCCATTCAAATGCATGTAACAGTGAGAAACGCATTGTCTTGGCGAAATAAAGCGTTTTTGAACAACTTCATATAAATCGCTGTAACTTTTGATAGAAGACTCAGACAAACATGTTTATGGCTTTATCTTATAGAACTCAAGATCCCCGTGCTGGGCAAACAGGTTTTGCAGCCGTTTGAGCTAAGATTTTAAAATTATTCACATAATGAAAACCTATACTTTGTTTCAGGCGAGTTTCCCATTCAAATGCATGTAACAGTGAGAAACGCATTGTCTTGGCAAAATAAAGCGTTTTTGAACAACTTCATATAAATCGCTGTAACTTTTGATAGAAGACTCAGACAAACATGTTTATGGCTTTATCTTATAGAACTCAAGATCCCCGTGCTGGGCAAACAGGTTTTGCAGCCGTTTGAACTAAGATTTTAAAATTATTCACATAATGAAAACCTATACTTTGTTTCAGGCGAGTTTCCCATTCAAATGCATGTAACAGTGAGAAACGCATTGTCTTGGCGAAATAAAGCGTTTTTGAACAACTTCATATAAATCGCTGTAACTTTTGATAGAAGACTCAGACAAACATGTTTATGGCTTTATCTTATAGAACTCAAGATCCCCGTGCTGGGCAAACAGGTTTTGCAGCCGTTTGAGCTAAGATTTTAAAATTATTCACATAATGAAAACCTATACTTTGTTTCAGGCGAGTTTCCCATTCAAATGCATGTAACAGTGAGAAACGCATTGTCTTGGCAAAATAAAGCGTTTTTGAACAACTTCATATAAATCGCTGTAACTTTTGATAGAAGACTCAGACAAACATGTTTATGGCTTTATCTTATAGAACTCAAGATCCCCGTGCTGGGCAAACAGGTTTTGCAGCCGTTTGAACTAAGATTTTAAAATTATTCACATAATGAAAACCTATACTTTGTTTCAGGCGAGTTTCCCATTCAAATGCATGTAACAGTGAGAAACGCATTGTCTTGGCGAAATAAAGCGTTTTTGAACAACTTCATATAAATCGCTGTAACTTTTGATAGAAGACTCAGACAAACATGTTTATGGCTTTATCTTATAGAACTCAAGATCCCCGTGCTGGGCAAACAGGTTTTGCAGCCGTTTGAACTAAGATTTTAAAATTATTCACATAATGAAAACCTATACTTTGTTTCAGGCGAGTTTCCCATTCAAATGCATGTAACAGTGAGAAACGCATTGTCTTGGCGAAATAAAGCGTTTTTGAACAACTTCATATAAATCGCTGTAACTTTTGATAGAAGACTCAGACAAACATGTTTATGGCTTTATCTTATAGAACTCAAGATCCCCGTGCTGGGCAAACAGGTTTTGCAGCCGTTTGAGCTAAGATTTTAAAATTATTCACATAATGAAAACCTATACTTTGTTTCAGGCGAGTTTCCCATTCAAATGCATGTAACAGTGAGAAACGCATTGTCTTGGCAAAATAAAGCGTTTTTGAACAACTTCATATAAATCGCTGTAACTTTTGATAGAAGACTCAGACAAACATGTTTATGGCTTTATCTTATAGAACTCAATATCCCCGTGCTGGGCAAACAGGTTTTGCAGCCGTTTGAACTAAGATTTTAAAATTATTCACATAATGAAAACCTATACTTTGTTTCAGGCGAGTTTCCCATTCAAATGCATGTAACAGTGAGAAACGCATTGTCTTGGCGAAATAAAGCGTTTTTGAACAACTTCATATAAATCGCTGTAACTTTTGATAGAAGACTCAGACAAACATGTTTATGGCTTTATCTTATAGAACTCAAGATCCCCGTGCTGGGCAAACAGGTTTTGCAGCCGTTTGAGCTAAGATTTTAAAATTATTCACATAATGAAAACCTATACTTTGTTTCAGGCGAGTTTCCCATTCAAATGCATGTAACAGTGAGAAACGCATTGTCTTGGCGAAATAAAGCGTTTTTGAACAACTTCATATAAATCGCTGTAACTTTTGATAGAAGACTCAGACAAACATGTTTATGGCTTTATCTTATAGAACTCAAGATCCCCGTGCTGGGCAAACAGGTTTTGCAGCCGTTTGAGCTAAGATTTTAAAATTATTCACATAATGAAAACCTATACTTTGTTTCAGGCGAGTTTCCCATTCAAATGCATGTAACAGTGAGAAACGCATTGTCTTGGCAAAATAAAGCGTTTTTGAACAACTTCATATAAATCGCTGTAACTTTTGATAGAAGACTCAGACAAACATGTTTATGGCTTTATCTTATAGAACTCAAGATCCCCGTGCTGGGCAAACAGGTTTTGCAGCCGTTTGAGCTAAGATTTTAAAATTATTCACATAATGAAAACCTATACTTTGTTTCAGGCGAGTTTCCCATTCAAATGCATGTAACAGTGAGAAACGCATTGTCTTGGCAAAATAAAGCGTTTTTGAACAACTTCATATAAATCGCTGTAACTTTTGATAGAAGACTCAGACAAACATGTTTATGGCTTTATCTTATAGAACTCAAGATCCCCGTGCTGGGCAAACAGGTTTTGCAGCCGTTTGAACTAAGATTTTAAAATTATTCACATAATGAAAACCTATACTTTGTTTCAGGCGAGTTTCCCATTCAAATGCATGTAACAGTGAGAAACGCATTGTCTTGGCGAAATAAAGCGTTTTTGAACAACTTCATATAAATCGCTGTAACTTTTGATAGAAGACTCAGACAAACATGTTTATGGCTTTATCTTATAGAACTCAAGATCCCCGTGCTGGGCAAACAGGTTTTGCAGCCGTTTGAGCTAAGTGTTGGGTCTAAACTCAGACCCCGCTGTATCCAAGACTTATTCCCATGAAAGAAAAGCAAGGCAACAGTGTTCGATCGATTTCTTGCGCAAGGGAGGCCTCTCGTCTGTGACCAGCACGTTGAAATGACCACGCTGGTGGCCTCCTCTCGCCGCCTTTTATTGACAAACTTCAAACAATAGTTTACAAAACACCTCCCCTTGCAACCCCCTTTGGTTACAAAGACAAGGCACTGTATGTAAGTGTGTGTGTGTGGGTGTTATGTGAGAATGTGTGTGTGTGTGTGTGTGTGTGTGTGTGTGTGTGTGTGTGTGTGTGTGTGTGTGTGTGTGTGTGTGTGTTTGATCAAAGGGTCATAAAACCTAAAAGCAGGAACAACATCCTTGGTCATAAAGAGGGTAGTCTTCCCCCACACCCAATGTATGGTTTACCAAAGATAACACAGTGAAACCATACAAAGGGTAGGAAGCTCTACCAAACATCAAACAGATCTTCAAGTTAGGATGTATCTACAATAAAACCTCCCCCAGCACAGAGTGGCTGGAGAGGTGGTCAGGATCAAAGGAATGGCTTTGATCCTACTGCTTAAACTAAGACTGTACAAATTTAAGAAACACAATGGCAACATTCAACAATTAGACTTAACATTTCCCTCCTTTTTGTCATTGTTCTTAAATTTCAACTTATGCACCCTTTGTTTAGACAGTGTCAGTGTAGATTTCATTCATGCACAGTAAACTACATCCTATACATAAGCAAATCAGTATCAACAGTTCAAAAACAGGAATTAATATCTTCAAAAGAAGATGCCACCAAGGACCAGACAGTAACCAAGCTATCCAGCCTTGTGGCGGATCTACTCCTGTCGTGCAATTCATTATGTATTTCTTCAAGTAAACAACTGAATGTCAAAGGTCAAACAAGAAGAATCATCATTCTCAAAAATCATATGTCACTACAAGGGTCATAAAACCTAAAAGCAGGAACAACATCCTTGGTCATAAAGAGGGTAGTCTTCCCCCACACCCAATGTATGGTTTACCAAAGATAACACAGTGAAACCATACAAAGGGTAGGAAGCTCTACCAAACATCAAACAGATCTTCAAGTTAGGATGTATCTACAATAAAACCTCCCCCAGCACAGAGTGGCTGGAGAGGTGGTCAGGATCAAAGGAATGGCTTTGATCCTACTGCTTAAACTAAGACTGTACAAATTTAAGAAACACAATGGCAACATTCAACAATTAGACTTAACATTTCCCTCCTTTTTGTCATTGTTCTTAAATTTCAACTTATGCACCCTTTGTTTAGACAGTGTCAGTGTAGATTTCATTCATGCACAGTAAACTACATCCTATACATAAGCAAATCAGTATCAACAGTTCAAAAACAGGAATTAATATCTTCAAAAGAAGATGCCACCAAGGACCAGACAGTAACCAAGCTATCCAGCCTTGTGGCGGATCTACTCCTGTCGTGCAATTCATTATGTATTTCTTCAAGTAAACAACTGAATGTCAAAGGTCAAACAAGAAGAATCATCATTCTCAAAAATCATATGTCACTACAATCCAACTGTATACAGACATAGGTATTTAAACGCATCAGTTGACTTTATTGTTTGTCCATGTGGCTCTCAGCTAACTTCAAAGCTGCAGCAAGTCAACACCCTTCTTTATGACTCCTATCAACCCCCCAAATCTTCTCACTGTAGGCATCCTGTGGGGGTTAGAGTCAACTTGTGAATTATCTGCATTTACAACTCTTCTCCTGTCCTGTTGTCACCGGAGAAAAAGCTTTGTAAAGGAAATTGGATCAAGGTGTTTTGATCTTCTTGGCTCAAAACCTCAAGTGTTCATGATGTAAATGTAGACAAAAGGCTTCTCTGTTCACATCCTTCTTGCAAAAGACAAAAGAATAGGTGATGTTGCCATGTTCCATGGTTAATCTCCAACTTGGGCTAATCCATTGTCCTTCGTACACATAGGCAATTGGCCTGTTTCCAGTTCGTTTAACTGTATAATGTCCTGCAACAAGTCATATTCTTTGAGTCAGACGAGCAGGTCTGTCCTACCAGAGCAGTTCACCTTCCCAGCTACTGGTGAATCAACCTTCCATTCAGGTTCAGAGCAGTTGAAAAGTTGGCAGTGTTCCTGGATGTGTTGCTAAAGCAACCAAACAAACTGTCTCGCTCCAAGTGATGCTATCCGGTTGTGTTCTTAAACTGCCACCAGTAGTTGGTTGAAAACCCATGCGGGTACTGGGTGTGATTTGCTCTGTCCCAATGCGCTCCTGTCATCCCACTCAGGGTCCACAGGCACAAGAAGATGCACAGCACATTCCCAGCCATTCTGATGAGTACCTGTGGCTCAGTTGGTTTCTTCACCGGATTGAGACGAGGGGCCCTGGAGGCTTTCCCCCCCTTTGTTCCCGGTCTTCCTGCCACTTACTCCGAGCTGGCCTGGATGTGTGTCACCTTCTTGCAGTGCGCTTGATGTATCCAAGTGTTCCTTCCAGCAATCTTCACTGCTGTGGTCGTCGTCAGCAGCATCCGATATGGACCTTCCCACCATGGACTGGACCAGCACTTCCTCTCCATGGCCTTATCATCATCCAATCTCCAGACTTCAGGCTCTGCTCCTGCGAAGAAACAGAATCATCTGGCAGATCATTTGTTCTCATGACTACTTTACTTTTAAACATTTTCAAGCATCTAATCTGCTAATATGCTCTCTCTTCTGCTTTTCTATCATCACTACAGAAGACTGGAACTCTAAATGCTCTAACATGTGTAATCTCAAAGAGTCAGACCATTCTCTGTTGGAGTAATCCTCATGTACTTATTCTATACAGTCTAACCATGTCCTGCCTGTCTTCCTAAATCTTAACTTTACTGTCTGCAAAAGTTTTTTTTTTAAAGTATTTAATAATCCTAGAGTGAGTATAACGACTGCTCATCTCCCTCCTGTTTGAGACATGGCATAGCCAATGGCTCAAAATAGCAGCAGTCTTATACAAATTATCAGGCAGTACTGGTGTATCACACAGATAAAAAATCATCCTGCAAGCTTGCTCCCTCTGTAAGTCACAACTGTTTTCCTGCTGTAGGTGAGTGGATGTGCATGTCTGCTGATGCTGTATTTCTAAAATGTTAACACCATGTTTAACTAAAGCTGCCTCTTTTGCGATCTTATCTGCAAAAACTTTCCCTAATGCAACCGGATCTTTCCCTCACATGTGTGCTGCACATTTACAAACGGCAATTCCACTGGTTAATAACGCTGCATCCAGCAGAATTTGCAAGAGTTTGGTGTGTTCTGCAGGTTTCCCTGTAGAGGTTGTCACACCTCGTCTCACTCACTGCACTACAAAGAAATGTACAGTAGCAAATGTATACTACCTATCAGTGTATATTGTCTCTCTACAGCTTTACACGCTTCCGTTAAAGCTAGCATCTCTGCTGCTCAAGCAAATATGAAACATGCTAGTTGTCCTACATAGATAACTCTCTCTCACTGTCAGCTACAGTAAAACGTGTTCTAGTCTGTCCCTCTGCTGTTGTAAAACTCAAATCATCAACAAACCAAACCTTTCCCTCAACGAGTGGCACATCTATTAAGTCATCCCTCAGCTTACACTTCTTCTCCTCGCGCTCTCTACTCTCATGAGAAGTGCCCTCCTCCGTTGGCAAAAAGGGTTGGGCACATTCAGAATTCTGCACCACTTTATGGTAATATGTGTGGTTGTGAGAATAACTGTAACATTAAAGACAAGTGTCTTGTAGGTGACAGAAATGTAAGTTTAGTCTGCAATAGTAAACATCTACCTCGTGTGGAACTAACAGTGTCAAAGGGTGAAATAAACTATTGAAACATTGTACAGCTTAAGCTGCTGCACATACTGATCTCACGCATGGAGGTAAAGCACGAGCAACTAGAGCTAATCTTTTAGGATAGTAAGTTACTGGCTTCACTTGTGGAAAAAGTGCTGTTAGTTATTTTACAGTCACCTGGCATTTGTGCTGTTCACAGAACCACAAGTCCATCGCTGGACCTCCTCTGCGCTGTCACTTTTTGGAGCTTGGCACGCTCCCTCAGGTTCCATTTTCCAACGCTGAAAGTCTCCTTGTGACAATCCTTTGGAAGCCCAGTAGCACAGCTCTCTGTGCTGAAGGTGATCTCCGATCCTCCTGAAGACTCCCTCCAGGCCTCAGCTTCCATCTTGTGGACGATCCTCTCAGTCTCTCCTTCTCATCATGGCACCTCACGACATCTACAAATTGAAAAAAATGACACTCCTCTCGCCACACGGCTTTCGCCATGTGTCAACTCCCCAATGAGACATGTACAAGAGTGTTGCACAGTCTCCCTAAAACAATCTCCAGGGTTTGTCCCTTGGAGAAGCTTCACTCCAAGCTGTAACCCTGTGTAAGAACATTAATCAGCACTTAAATGTTCAGCTTGTTTAACTCCCAGCTCCTGTATCACAGAAGACAAAGTCTTAAATTTAAACAACTTCACATTTGCAACCAACTGTAGATCATAAGAGTAATAAAGTATTCAGCATCACAGAGACAAGTATCATTGCAGGTTTATTCTAAACTCATTAAACTCCTACGTTTTCCCATAATTTATTCCAAATTATTTAACATCTCAATGTTATTCCACATTGTAATCAGTGAACTTCACTTATAGGCCATCAAAGCCTCATCTGAACATGGATGCACCACTTGCATAGGTTTAATACTTGTAAATAAACAGCTAATCACACAAATCACTGCAACAATAATAGAAAACCTTGTTTAATATTAATTCTGGACCCCACCTCTTGACGCATGGACACTTCTCATGCGTCAACTCACCAAACCTGGATCCCTGTCTTAAAAACTGGTTCCACCAGGAGCCTGCATACTCACCATCATGCCTGGAAAACAAGATCTGGAAGTAAAATCAAACTTCACACTTATAAACAAGTATATCACAAGGGTAACAAGCATTCAGCATCAGCAAGACAAGTGTCATGTGCAGGTTTTCTCAAATCATTAAATCACTATTGTTACCATAATTCGCCTCAAACATGGATCATCCCATGTGCTCAGTTAACATTAATGTAATCGGTGACTTCTCTTAAGCAAAGTCACTCCACTCATATATTTATTATGGGTCCAAAAGTGGCCAGCAAATGAGCCCATAATAAACTATTCCATAAATATCGTAATCTCTTATTTGTTTTACTCATGTCACTTGTCCGCTTCTGCTGAATGCTACATGCACTCTTAAAGAAAACAAAACCTGTAATAAAGAAACAAACATCCACCAGTTGTTCTGCTAAAAACCACATCATCAAATCACATGAAAAACTGCAATGCTGTAAGAAAAAATGCAAATGTTAGCGCTGCGCAGGTGTGTACACACTTTCTCACAGTAACTTCTGTGAGTACCACAAGCCCATGAATAACACACCTCTGATAGATTCACAAACATAAAAATGGCATTTAAAAGGTTAAACCATCACGCAACCTCAGATGTTGCTATCATCTTTCTGCTCCTGTAACAGAGACACACACACAGAGATACATCCACACCTTTGTCAAGTGGGGGTTGACTTCACACAATGGTGTTAAGTCAGTCAGTCAGTTCCCCATTTATTTTAAAATTCTTACTCATTCACTCAGTGATTCCTTCTTTTGCTAATTGTGGAAATTATCGTCGCATTCGTTTCCACGCTCAGCAAAACAACGTCATTTCAAAAAGAAAAATAATTTAGACTGGATTTCCTCGTTGAATCCTTTTGGACAGGAATTTGTTTCCTGATTGTCCCAAATAAGAGCCCATTTTAATTTTGGGGAAGCTCACTTTGCAACAGTTTTCTCGACGACGCTTCGATTCTAATCGTGCAGATCTGCTCAACAGAGATCATCAAACAAAACTTTCAGTGCACCATGAAAGTAACAAAATAAAAGAAAGAAAATAAAGGAAATCAAAGGAAAGAAAGGCCTTGTTTAAGTCATGACATGTGTTCTTCATGCCAGGGGGATAAATCGTAACAAAAGACAAATCAAACAGCCAGTTTAATCTCAAACATTCATCCAATCAGCCATACACACAACATACAGCATAACCCTGTTGTCTTAGCACATAATAAGTTTTAGTTCTCATGTAACTAAATGTGTGCCATGGTAAAACTTCTTCACACACCAGAAACTCACAATCAGCTCACTCAACTCACTCATTTAAGACCTCTCATCAGCATTCTGTTTCCTCCTCTATGATGCAACCATCTGTCCTCCTATAATATTCAGTCCACTAGTCTATGTATCACTTTCATCTTACTAGTGACTTGGACAAGATGACAAACAGAATCTCATGCTTAAGATGCTGTCTGGTCTCATGAGTATCATTGTATGTGTATATGTTTGTAGGGATAGTATGGTTAATGCATTTTCAGTATGTTTTTGTGTTCATCTCTCACCACACTTCCATTATTCTCATCACTGCTTAAAACAACACACATCTCTCTGTTTTTTTTCTTTAACTGTACTTTTCTCCAAAACAGAAAATAGCATTACAGCTGTTTCAGACTGAGAAACACCAAACACTCTTCGTGCCATCATTCATCCACACAACTATTTTATTTCTTTTTGTCCACTGGGCAGGTGACCTGCAGAATCACGTCTGCCCCAGCTGGATACCTTTCACACACACCATGACGTCAGACACTCTCACACTCGCGGAATTGATCAGGAGAAAACTTTCTTCATCTTCACACTCTGTTACAGAAACACCATATTTTTTTTTTTTTTTTTTTTTGTGTTGTGTCAGGGATGGATATGTAGTTGTAACGTTTGTGTTCACTTTCTTTCCTTTCTGTCTCCTCTCTTGCCTAGTCTGTCTTGGACTCAATGCTGCTCCTAATATGCCTTTAATCTCTCCTCCACTTCTGCCTCTGCTCTCTCACGCTCTTCTCTGACTCTACTTTCTGCTAACATTCTTGCTCTTCCTAATGCTTTTCTACGGTGTTGTTCTAGAGTAGTTGCAGTGGATTGAGCTGTAGTTTCATCCTCAGGTTTCACAACTACTTCTTGCAATATTGCTCTTTTAACATTCTGTGCTTCTCTCCTCCTCTGAGCCTGCTCCAGCCACAACTTAGCAACTGCTAACTGCAATTCCTTCCTCTGCTTCGCTTTACCTGTTTTACCTGCTACACTTACAGATATTCTTTCTACCAGCATTTTACACTTAACTTCCACTAATGTCCCTTCAAATCCACATTTCTTACACCAACAACCTACATACTGCGTGCTGCCTGGTAAAACTTTCTGCATAAATTTTACATCTCCTTCTAAGGCAGACTTACACATTTTATTCTCCATTACAAGACAACAATCAGCCACACTCACGCAGACCACGTCTGGCCCGCACACACACACAACATAGGCCTATCGCTTGCGTCTGCACGCACAGCTAGCGCTCTCTGTTGAAAACTCTCAAACGCCCCATATGGCGGAGAATTCAACCTTCGGACACTCTCCAACGCCCCAAATGGCGGAGATTCCGGACTCTGAACCTAGGTTCTCTCCACGCCCCAAATGGCGGAGAACTCTCTACGCCCCAAACGGCGGAGAAGCCTGCGTCTCTCTCACGCGGCTAGCGCGCTCCCGGACTCACGTTTAACGCACAGCCCGTAGCCGCTCTCTATTGTTTTGGGTCCACGTGCGCTCTCGTGACCAGCGCTCCCCGGGACTCAAACGTTTCACGCAGAATCACGGTGACGCGTATCTAGGATCCCACATTCATTCACACGGTTATAGAGACGCTCTCTAAGGCCTTCTGTACTCACTGTTTGTTTACGTTCATGGGAAGAGTCTCTGGATCCCGTCAATCGTCATCCATCCCGAGGGGAGGTCAGGCGCAAACTTCCCGGCCTGGTGGCAAGCCAAAAACACCAGGGCTTTACGTCAATCATCCCAGACGTTGCGGTGGCGTCCTCTCCCTCTCCTCGGTGGATGCAATGTGTTAGGCTCCGGCTCCGAAGGACCAAATAATGTTGGGTCTAAACTCAGACCCCGCTGTATCCAAGACTTATTCCCATGAAAGAAAAGCAAGGCAACAGTGTTCGATCGATTTCTTGCGCAAGGGAGGCCTCTCGTCTGTGACCAGCACGTTGAAATGACCACGCTGGTGGCCTCCTCTCGCCGCCTTTTATTGACAAACTTCAAACAATAGTTTACAAAACACCTCCCCTTGCAACCCCCTTTGGTTACAAAGACAAGGCACTGTATGTAAGTGTGTGTGTGTGGGTGTTATGTGAGAATGTGTGTGTGTGTGTGTGTGTGTGTGTGTGTGTGTGTGTGTTTGATCAAAGGGTCATAAAACCTAAAAGCAGGAACAACATCCTTGGTCATAAAGAGGGTAGTCTTCCCCCACACCCAATGTATGGTTTACCAAAGATAACACAGTGAAACCATACAAAGGGTAGGAAGCTCTACCAAACATCAAACAGATCTTCAAGTTAGGATGTATCTACAATAAAACCTCCCCCAGCACAGAGTGGCTGGAGAGGTGGTCAGGATCAAAGGAATGGCTTTGATCCTACTGCTTAAACTAAGACTGTACAAATTTAAGAAACACAATGGCAACATTCAACAATTAGACTTAACACTAAGATTTTAAAATTATTCACATAATGAAAACCTATACTTTGTTTCAGGCGAGTTTCCCATTCAAATGCATGTAACAGTGAGAAACGCATTGTCTTGGCAAAATAAAGCGTTTTTGAACAACTTCATATAAATCGCTGTAACTTTTGATAGAAGACTCAGACAAACATGTTTATGGCTTTATCTTATAGAACTCAAGATCCCCGTGCTGGGCAAACAGGTTTTGCAGCCGTTTGAGCTAAGATTTTAAAATTATTCACATAATGAAAACCTATACTTTGTTTCAGGCGAGTTTCCCATTCAAATGCATGTAACAGTGAGAAACGCATTGTCTTGGCAAAATAAAGCGTTTTTGAACAACTTCATATAAATCGCTGTAACTTTTGATAGAAGACTCAGACAAACATGTTTATGGCTTTATCTTATAGAACTCAAGATCCCCGTGCTGGGCAAACAGGTTTTGCAGCCGTTTGAACTAAGATTTTAAAATTATTCACATAATGAAAACCTATACTTTGTTTCAGGCGAGTTTCCCATTCAAATGCATGTAACAGTGAGAAACGCATTGTCTTGGCGAAATAAAGCGTTTTTGAACAACTTCATATAAATCGCTGTAACTTTTGATAGAAGACTCAGACAAACATGTTTATGGCTTTATCTTATAGAACTCAAGATCCCCGTGCTGGGCAAACAGGTTTTGCAGCCGTTTGAGCTAAGATTTTAAAATTATTCACATAATGAAAACCTATACTTTGTTTCAGGCGAGTTTCCCATTCAAATGCATGTAACAGTGAGAAACGCATTGTCTTGGCGAAATAAAGCGTTTTTGAACAACTTCATATAAATCGCTGTAACTTTTGATAGAAGACTCAGACAAACATGTTTATGGCTTTATCTTATAGAACTCAAGATCCCCGTGCTGGGCAAACAGGTTTTGCAGCCGTTTGAGCTAAGATTTTAAAATTATTCACATAATGAAAACCTATACTTTGTTTCAGGCGAGTTTCCCATTCAAATGCATGTAACAGTGAGAAACGCATTGTCTTGGCAAAATAAAGCGTTTTTGAACAACTTCATATAAATCGCTGTAACTTTTGATAGAAGACTCAGACAAACATGTTTATGGCTTTATCTTATAGAACTCAAGATCCCCGTGCTGGGCAAACAGGTTTTGCAGCCGTTTGAACTAAGATTTTAAAATTATTCACATAATGAAAACCTATACTTTGTTTCAGGCGAGTTTCCCATTCAAATGCATGTAACAGTGAGAAACGCATTGTCTTGGCAAAATAAAGCGTTTTTGAACAACTTCATATAAATCGCTGTAACTTTTGATAGAAGACTCAGACAAACATGTTTATGGCTTTATCTTATAGAACTCAAGATCCCCGTGCTGGGCAAACAGGTTTTGCAGCCGTTTGAGCTAAGATTTTAAAATTATTCACATAATGAAAACCTATACTTTGTTTCAGGCGAGTTTCCCATTCAAATGCATGTAACAGTGAGAAACGCATTGTCTTGGCAAAATAAAGCGTTTTTGAACAACTTCATATAAATCGCTGTAACTTTTGATAGAAGACTCAGACAAACATGTTTATGGCTTTATCTTATAGAACTCAAGATCCCCGTGCTGGGCAAACAGGTTTTGCAGCCGTTTGAACTAAGATTTTAAAATTATTCACATAATGAAAACCTATACTTTGTTTCAGGCGAGTTTCCCATTCAAATGCATGTAACAGTGAGAAACGCATTGTCTTGGCAAAATAAAGCGTTTTTGAACAACTTCATATAAATCGCTGTAACTTTTGATAGAAGACTCAGACAAACATGTTTATGGCTTTATCTTATAGAACTCAAGATCCCCGTGCTGGGCAAACAGGTTTTGCAGCCGTTTGAACTAAGATTTTAAAATTATTCACATAATGAAAACCTATACTTTGTTTCAGGCGAGTTTCCCATTCAAATGCATGTAACAGTGAGAAACGCATTGTCTTGGCGAAATAAAGCGTTTTTGAACAACTTCATATAAATCGCTGTAACTTTTGATAGAAGACTCAGACAAACATGTTTATGGCTTTATCTTATAGAACTCAAGATCCCCGTGCTGGGCAAACAGGTTTTGCAGCCGTTTGAGCTAAGATTTTAAAATTATTCACATAATGAAAACCTATACTTTGTTTCAGGCGAGTTTCCCATTCAAATGCATGTAACAGTGAGAAACGCATTGTCTTGGCAAAATAAAGCGTTTTTGAACAACTTCATATAAATCGCTGTAACTTTTGATAGAAGACTCAGACAAACATGTTTATGGCTTTATCTTATAGAACTCAAGATCCCCGTGCTGGGCAAACAGGTTTTGCAGCCGTTTGAACTAAGATTTTAAAATTATTCACATAATGAAAACCTATACTTTGTTTCAGGCGAGTTTCCCATTCAAATGCATGTAACAGTGAGAAACGCATTGTCTTGGCGAAATAAAGCGTTTTTGAACAACTTCATATAAATCGCTGTAACTTTTGATAGAAGACTCAGACAAACATGTTTATGGCTTTATCTTATAGAACTCAAGATCCCCGTGCTGGGCAAACAGGTTTTGCAGCCGTTTGAGCTAAGATTTTAAAATTATTCACATAATGAAAACCTATACTTTGTTTCAGGCGAGTTTCCCATTCAAATGCATGTAACAGTGAGAAACGCATTGTCTTGGCGAAATAAAGCGTTTTTGAACAACTTCATATAAATCACTGTAGCTTTTGATAGAAGACTCAGACAAACATGTTTATGGCTTTATCTTATAGAACTCAAGATCCCCGTGCTGGGCAAACAGGTTTTGCAGCCGTTTGAGCTAAGATTTTAAAATTATTCACATAATGAAAACCTATACTTTGTTTCAGGCGAGTTTCCCATTCAAATGCATGTAACAGTGAGAAACGCATTGTCTTGGCAAAATAAAGCGTTTTTGAACAACTTCATATAAATCGCTGTAACTTTTGATAGAAGACTCAGACAAACATGTTTATGGCTTTATCTTATAGAACTCAAGATCCCCGTGCTGGGCAAACAGGTTTTGCAGCCGTTTGAACTAAGATTTTAAAATTATTCACATAATGAAAACCTATACTTTGTTTCAGGCGAGTTTCCCATTCAAATGCATGTAACAGTGAGAAACGCATTGTCTTGGCGAAATAAAGCGTTTTTGAACAACTTCATATAAATCGCTGTAACTTTTGATAGAAGACTCAGACAAACATGTTTATGGCTTTATCTTATAGAACTCAAGATCCCCGTGCTGGGCAAACAGGTTTTGCAGCCGTTTGAGCTAAGATTTTAAAATTATTCACATAATGAAAACCTATACTTTGTTTCAGGCGAGTTTCCCATTCAAATGCATGTAACAGTGAGAAACGCATTGTCTTGGCGAAATAAAGCGTTTTTGAACAACTTCATATAAATCGCTGTAACTTTTGATAGAAGACTCAGACAAACATGTTTATGGCTTTATCTTATAGAACTCAAGATCCCCGTGCTGGGCAAACAGGTTTTGCAGCCGTTTGAGCTAAGATTTTAAAATTATTCACATAATGAAAACCTATACTTTGTTTCAGGCGAGTTTCCCATTCAAATGCATGTAACAGTGAGAAACGCATTGTCTTGGCGAAATAAAGCGTTTTTGAACAACTTCATATAAATCGCTGTAACTTTTGATAGAAGACTCAGACAAACATGTTTATGGCTTTATCTTATAGAACTCAAGATCCCCGTGCTGGGCAAACAGGTTTTGCAGCCGTTTGAGCTAAGATTTTAAAATTATTCACATAATGAAAACCTATACTTTGTTTCAGGCGAGTTTCCCATTCAAATGCATGTAACAGTGAGAAACGCATTGTCTTGGCAAAATAAAGCGTTTTTGAACAACTTCATATAAATCGCTGTAACTTTTGATAGAAGACTCAGACAAACATGTTTATGGCTTTATCTTATAGAACTCAAGATCCCCGTGCTGGGCAAACAGGTTTTGCAGCCGTTTGAACTAAGATTTTAAAATTATTCACATAATGAAAACCTATACTTTGTTTCAGGCGAGTTTCCCATTCAAATGCATGTAACAGTGAGAAACGCATTGTCTTGGCGAAATAAAGCGTTTTTGAACAACTTCATATAAATCGCTGTAACTTTTGATAGAAGACTCAGACAAACATGTTTATGGCTTTATCTTATAGAACTCAAGATCCCCGTGCTGGGCAAACAGGTTTTGCAGCCGTTTGAGCTAAGATTTTAAAATTATTCACATAATGAAAACCTATACTTTGTTTCAGGCGAGTTTCCCATTCAAATGCATGTAACAGTGAGAAACGCATTGTCTTGGCAAAATAAAGCGTTTTTGAACAACTTCATATAAATCGCTGTAACTTTTGATAGAAGACTCAGACAAACATGTTTATGGCTTTATCTTATAGAACTCAAGATCCCCGTGCTGGGCAAACAGGTTTTGCAGCCGTTTGAACTAAGATTTTAAAATTATTCACATAATGAAAACCTATACTTTGTTTCAGGCGAGTTTCCCATTCAAATGCATGTAACAGTGAGAAACGCATTGTCTTGGCGAAATAAAGCGTTTTTGAACAACTTCATATAAATCGCTGTAACTTTTGATAGAAGACTCAGACAAACATGTTTATGGCTTTATCTTATAGAACTCAAGATCCCCGTGCTGGGCAAACAGGTTTTGCAGCCGTTTGAACTAAGATTTTAAAATTATTCACATAATGAAAACCTATACTTTGTTTCAGGCGAGTTTCCCATTCAAATGCATGTAACAGTGAGAAACGCATTGTCTTGGCGAAATAAAGCGTTTTTGAACAACTTCATATAAATCGCTGTAACTTTTGATAGAAGACTCAGACAAACATGTTTATGGCTTTATCTTATAGAACTCAAGATCCCCGTGCTGGGCAAACAGGTTTTGCAGCCGTTTGAGCTAAGATTTTAAAATTATTCACATAATGAAAACCTATACTTTGTTTCAGGCGAGTTTCCCATTCAAATGCATGTAACAGTGAGAAACGCATTGTCTTGGCAAAATAAAGCGTTTTTGAACAACTTCATATAAATCGCTGTAACTTTTGATAGAAGACTCAGACAAACATGTTTATGGCTTTATCTTATAGAACTCAAGATCCCCGTGCTGGGCAAACAGGTTTTGCAGCCGTTTGAACTAAGATTTTAAAATTATTCACATAATGAAAACCTATACTTTGTTTCAGGCGAGTTTCCCATTCAAATGCATGTAACAGTGAGAAACGCATTGTCTTGGCGAAATAAAGCGTTTTTGAACAACTTCATATAAATCGCTGTAACTTTTGATAGAAGACTCAGACAAACATGTTTATGGCTTTATCTTATAGAACTCAAGATCCCCGTGCTGGGCAAACAGGTTTTGCAGCCGTTTGAGCTAAGATTTTAAAATTATTCACATAATGAAAACCTATACTTTGTTTCAGGCGAGTTTCCCATTCAAATGCATGTAACAGTGAGAAACGCATTGTCTTGGCAAAATAAAGCGTTTTTGAACAACTTCATATAAATCGCTGTAACTTTTGATAGAAGACTCAGACAAACATGTTTATGGCTTTATCTTATAGAACTCAAGATCCCCGTGCTGGGCAAACAGGTTTTGCAGCCGTTTGAACTAAGATTTTAAAATTATTCACATAATGAAAACCTATACTTTGTTTCAGGCGAGTTTCCCATTCAAATGCATGTAACAGTGAGAAACGCATTGTCTTGGCGAAATAAAGCGTTTTTGAACAACTTCATATAAATCGCTGTAACTTTTGATAGAAGACTCAGACAAACATGTTTATGGCTTTATCTTATAGAACTCAAGATCCCCGTGCTGGGCAAACAGGTTTTGCAGCCGTTTGAACTAAGATTTTAAAATTATTCACATAATGAAAACCTATACTTTGTTTCAGGCGAGTTTCCCATTCAAATGCATGTAACAGTGAGAAACGCATTGTCTTGGCAAAATAAAGCGTTTTTGAACAACTTCATATAAATCGCTGTAACTTTTGATAGAAGACTCAGACAAACATGTTTATGGCTTTATCTTATAGAACTCAAGATCCCCGTGCTGGGCAAACAGGTTTTGCAGCCGTTTGAACTAAGATTTTAAAATTATTCACATAATGAAAACCTATACTTTGTTTCAGGCGAGTTTCCCATTCAAATGCATGTAACAGTGAGAAACGCATTGTCTTGGCGAAATAAAGCGTTTTTGAACAACTTCATATAAATCGCTGTAACTTTTGATAGAAGACTCAGACAAACATGTTTATGGCTTTATCTTATAGAACTCAAGATCCCCGTGCTGGGCAAACAGGTTTTGCAGCCGTTTGAACTAAGATTTTAAAATTATTCACATAATGAAAACCTATACTTTGTTTCAGGCGAGTTTCCCATTCAAATGCATGTAACAGTGAGAAACGCATTGTCTTGGCGAAATAAAGCGTTTTTGAACAACTTCATATAAATCGCTGTAACTTTTGATAGAAGACTCAGACAAACATGTTTATGGCTTTATCTTATAGAACTCAAGATCCCCGTGCTGGGCAAACAGGTTTTGCAGCCGTTTGAGCTAAGATTTTAAAATTATTCACATAATGAAAACCTATACTTTGTTTCAGGCGAGTTTCCCATTCAAATGCATGTAACAGTGAGAAACGCATTGTCTTGGCAAAATAAAGCGTTTTTGAACAACTTCATATAAATCGCTGTAACTTTTGATAGAAGACTCAGACAAACATGTTTATGGCTTTATCTTATAGAACTCAAGATCCCCGTGCTGGGCAAACAGGTTTTGCAGCCGTTTGAACTAAGATTTTAAAATTATTCACATAATGAAAACCTATACTTTGTTTCAGGCGAGTTTCCCATTCAAATGCATGTAACAGTGAGAAACGCATTGTCTTGGCGAAATAAAGCGTTTTTGAACAACTTCATATAAATCGCTGTAACTTTTGATAGAAGACTCAGACAAACATGTTTATGGCTTTATCTTATAGAACTCAAGATCCCCGTGCTGGGCAAACAGGTTTTGCAGCCGTTTGAACTAAGATTTTAAAATTATTCACATAATGAAAACCTATACTTTGTTTCAGGCGAGTTTCCCATTCAAATGCATGTAACAGTGAGAAACGCATTGTCTTGGCGAAATAAAGCGTTTTTGAACAACTTCATATAAATCGCTGTAACTTTTGATAGAAGACTCAGACAAACATGTTTATGGCTTTATCTTATAGAACTCAAGATCCCCGTGCTGGGCAAACAGGTTTTGCAGCCGTTTGAGCTAAGATTTTAAAATTATTCACATAATGAAAACCTATACTTTGTTTCAGGCGAGTTTCCCATTCAAATGCATGTAACAGTGAGAAACGCATTGTCTTGGCAAAATAAAGCGTTTTTGAACAACTTCATATAAATCGCTGTAACTTTTGATAGAAGACTCAGACAAACATGTTTATGGCTTTATCTTATAGAACTCAAGATCCCCGTGCTGGGCAAACAGGTTTTGCAGCCGTTTGAACTAAGATTTTAAAATTATTCACATAATGAAAACCTATACTTTGTTTCAGGCGAGTTTCCCATTCAAATGCATGTAACAGTGAGAAACGCATTGTCTTGGCGAAATAAAGCGTTTTTGAACAACTTCATATAAATCGCTGTAACTTTTGATAGAAGACTCAGACAAACATGTTTATGGCTTTATCTTATAGAACTCAAGATCCCCGTGCTGGGCAAACAGGTTTTGCAGCCGTTTGAACTAAGATTTTAAAATTATTCACATAATGAAAACCTATACTTTGTTTCAGGCGAGTTTCCCATTCAAATGCATGTAACAGTGAGAAACGCATTGTCTTGGCGAAATAAAGCGTTTTTGAACAACTTCATATAAATCGCTGTAACTTTTGATAGAAGACTCAGACAAACATGTTTATGGCTTTATCTTATAGAACTCAAGATCCCCGTGCTGGGCAAACAGGTTTTGCAGCCGTTTGAGCTAAGATTTTAAAATTATTCACATAATGAAAACCTATACTTTGTTTCAGGCGAGTTTCCCATTCAAATGCATGTAACAGTGAGAAACGCATTGTCTTGGCAAAATAAAGCGTTTTTGAACAACTTCATATAAATCGCTGTAACTTTTGATAGAAGACTCAGACAAACATGTTTATGGCTTTATCTTATAGAACTCAAGATCCCCGTGCTGGGCAAACAGGTTTTGCAGCCGTTTGAACTAAGATTTTAAAATTATTCACATAATGAAAACCTATACTTTGTTTCAGGCGAGTTTCCCATTCAAATGCATGTAACAGTGAGAAACGCATTGTCTTGGCGAAATAAAGCGTTTTTGAACAACTTCATATAAATCGCTGTAACTTTTGATAGAAGACTCAGACAAACATGTTTATGGCTTTATCTTATAGAACTCAAGATCCCCGTGCTGGGCAAACAGGTTTTGCAGCCGTTTGAACTAAGATTTTAAAATTATTCACATAATGAAAACCTATACTTTGTTTCAGGCGAGTTTCCCATTCAAATGCATGTAACAGTGAGAAACGCATTGTCTTGGCGAAATAAAGCGTTTTTGAACAACTTCATATAAATCGCTGTAACTTTTGATAGAAGACTCAGACAAACATGTTTATGGCTTTATCTTATAGAACTCAAGATCCCCGTGCTGGGCAAACAGGTTTTGCAGCCGTTTGAGCTAAGATTTTAAAATTATTCACATAATGAAAACCTATACTTTGTTTCAGGCGAGTTTCCCATTCAAATGCATGTAACAGTGAGAAACGCATTGTCTTGGCAAAATAAAGCGTTTTTGAACAACTTCATATAAATCGCTGTAACTTTTGATAGAAGACTCAGACAAACATGTTTATGGCTTTATCTTATAGAACTCAAGATCCCCGTGCTGGGCAAACAGGTTTTGCAGCCGTTTGAACTAAGATTTTAAAATTATTCACATAATGAAAACCTATACTTTGTTTCAGGCGAGTTTCCCATTCAAATGCATGTAACAGTGAGAAACGCATTGTCTTGGCGAAATAAAGCGTTTTTGAACAACTTCATATAAATCGCTGTAACTTTTGATAGAAGACTCAGACAAACATGTTTATGGCTTTATCTTATAGAACTCAAGATCCCCGTGCTGGGCAAACAGGTTTTGCAGCCGTTTGAACTAAGATTTTAAAATTATTCACATAATGAAAACCTATACTTTGTTTCAGGCGAGTTTCCCATTCAAATGCATGTAACAGTGAGAAACGCATTGTCTTGGCGAAATAAAGCGTTTTTGAACAACTTCATATAAATCGCTGTAACTTTTGATAGAAGACTCAGACAAACATGTTTATGGCTTTATCTTATAGAACTCAAGATCCCCGTGCTGGGCAAACAGGTTTTGCAGCCGTTTGAGCTAAGATTTTAAAATTATTCACATAATGAAAACCTATACTTTGTTTCAGGCGAGTTTCCCATTCAAATGCATGTAACAGTGAGAAACGCATTGTCTTGGCGAAATAAAGCGTTTTTGAACAACTTCATATAAATCGCTGTAACTTTTGATAGAAGACTCAGACAAACATGTTTATGGCTTTATCTTATAGAACTCAAGATCCCCGTGCTGGGCAAACAGGTTTTGCAGCCGTTTGAGCTAAGATTTTAAAATTATTCACATAATGAAAACCTATACTTTGTTTCAGGCGAGTTTCCCATTCAAATGCATGTAACAGTGAGAAACGCATTGTCTTGGCGAAATAAAGCGTTTTTGAACAACTTCATATAAATCGCTGTAACTTTTGATAGAAGACTCAGACAAACATGTTTATGGCTTTATCTTATAGAACTCAAGATCCCCGTGCTGGGCAAACAGGTTTTGCAGCCGTTTGAGCTAAGATTTTAAAATTATTCACATAATGAAAACCTATACTTTGTTTCAGGCGAGTTTCCCATTCAAATGCATGTAACAGTGAGAAACGCATTGTCTTGGCAAAATAAAGCGTTTTTGAACAACTTCATATAAATCGCTGTAACTTTTGATAGAAGACTCAGACAAACATGTTTATGGCTTTATCTTATAGAACTCAAGATCCCCGTGCTGGGCAAACAGGTTTTGCAGCCGTTTGAACTAAGATTTTAAAATTATTCACATAATGAAAACCTATACTTTGTTTCAGGCGAGTTTCCCATTCAAATGCATGTAACAGTGAGAAACGCATTGTCTTGGCGAAATAAAGCGTTTTTGAACAACTTCATATAAATCGCTGTAACTTTTGATAGAAGACTCAGACAAACATGTTTATGGCTTTATCTTATAGAACTCAAGATCCCCGTGCTGGGCAAACAGGTTTTGCAGCCGTTTGAACTAAGATTTTAAAATTATTCACATAATGAAAACCTATACTTTGTTTCAGGCGAGTTTCCCATTCAAATGCATGTAACAGTGAGAAACGCATTGTCTTGGCGAAATAAAGCGTTTTTGAACAACTTCATATAAATCGCTGTAACTTTTGATAGAAGACTCAGACAAACATGTTTATGGCTTTATCTTATAGAACTCAAGATCCCCGTGCTGGGCAAACAGGTTTTGCAGCCGTTTGAGCTAAGATTTTAAAATTATTCACATAATGAAAACCTATACTTTGTTTCAGGCGAGTTTCCCATTCAAATGCATGTAACAGTGAGAAACGCATTGTCTTGGCAAAATAAAGCGTTTTTGAACAACTTCATATAAATCGCTGTAACTTTTGATAGAAGACTCAGACAAACATGTTTATGGCTTTATCTTATAGAACTCAAGATCCCCGTGCTGGGCAAACAGGTTTTGCAGCCGTTTGAACTAAGATTTTAAAATTATTCACATAATGAAAACCTATACTTTGTTTCAGGCGAGTTTCCCATTCAAATGCATGTAACAGTGAGAAACGCATTGTCTTGGCGAAATAAAGCGTTTTTGAACAACTTCATATAAATCGCTGTAACTTTTGATAGAAGACTCAGACAAACATGTTTATGGCTTTATCTTATAGAACTCAAGATCCCCGTGCTGGGCAAACAGGTTTTGCAGCCGTTTGAACTAAGATTTTAAAATTATTCACATAATGAAAACCTATACTTTGTTTCAGGCGAGTTTCCCATTCAAATGCATGTAACAGTGAGAAACGCATTGTCTTGGCGAAATAAAGCGTTTTTGAACAACTTCATATAAATCGCTGTAACTTTTGATAGAAGACTCAGACAAACATGTTTATGGCTTTATCTTATAGAACTCAAGATCCCCGTGCTGGGCAAACAGGTTTTGCAGCCGTTTGAACTAAGATTTTAAAATTATTCACATAATGAAAACCTATACTTTGTTTCAGGCGAGTTTCCCATTCAAATGCATGTAACAGTGAGAAACGCATTGTCTTGGCGAAATAAAGCGTTTTTGAACAACTTCATATAAATCGCTGTAACTTTTGATAGAAGACTCAGACAAACATGTTTATGGCTTTATCTTATAGAACTCAAGATCCCCGTGCTGGGCAAACAGGTTTTGCAGCCGTTTGAGCTAAGATTTTAAAATTATTCACATAATGAAAACCTATACTTTGTTTCAGGCGAGTTTCCCATTCAAATGCATGTAACAGTGAGAAACGCATTGTCTTGGCGAAATAAAGCGTTTTTGAACAACTTCATATAAATCACTGTAACTTTTGATAGAAGACTCAGACAAACATGTTTATGGCTTTATCTTATAGAACTCAAGATCCCCGTGCTGGGCAAACAGGTTTTGCAGCCGTTTGAGCTAAGATTTTAAAATTATTCACATAATGAAAACCTATACTTTGTTTCAGGCGAGTTTCCCATTCAAATGCATGTAACAGTGAGAAACGCATTGTCTTGGCAAAATAAAGCGTTTTTGAACAACTTCATATAAATCGCTGTAACTTTTGATAGAAGACTCAGACAAACATGTTTATGGCTTTATCTTATAGAACTCAAGATCCCCGTGCTGGGCAAACAGGTTTTGCAGCCGTTTGAGCTAAGATTTTAAAATTATTCACATAATGAAAACCTATACTTTGTTTCAGGCGAGTTTCCCATTCAAATGCATGTAACAGTGAGAAACGCATTGTCTTGGCAAAATAAAGCGTTTTTGAACAACTTCATATAAATCGCTGTAACTTTTGATAGAAGACTCAGACAAACATGTTTATGGCTTTATCTTATAGAACTCAAGATCCCCGTGCTGGGCAAACAGGTTTTGCAGCCGTTTGAACTAAGATTTTAAAATTATTCACATAATGAAAACCTATACTTTGTTTCAGGCGAGTTTCCCATTCAAATGCATGTAACAGTGAGAAACGCATTGTCTTGGCGAAATAAAGCGTTTTTGAACAACTTCATATAAATCGCTGTAACTTTTGATAGAAGACTCAGACAAACATGTTTATGGCTTTATCTTATAGAACTCAAGATCCCCGTGCTGGGCAAACAGGTTTTGCAGCCGTTTGAGCTAAGATTTTAAAATTATTCACATAATGAAAACCTATACTTTGTTTCAGGCGAGTTTCCCATTCAAATGCATGTAACAGTGAGAAACGCATTGTCTTGGCAAAATAAAGCGTTTTTGAACAACTTCATATAAATCGCTGTAACTTTTGATAGAAGACTCAGACAAACATGTTTATGGCTTTATCTTATAGAACTCAAGATCCCCGTGCTGGGCAAACAGGTTTTGCAGCCGTTTGAGCTAAGATTTTAAAATTATTCACATAATGAAAACCTATACTTTGTTTCAGGCGAGTTTCCCATTCAAATGCATGTAACAGTGAGAAACGCATTGTCTTGGCAAAATAAAGCGTTTTTGAACAACTTCATATAAATCGCTGTAACTTTTGATAGAAGACTCAGACAAACATGTTTATGGCTTTATCTTATAGAACTCAAGATCCCCGTGCTGGGCAAACAGGTTTTGCAGCCGTTTGAACTAAGATTTTAAAATTATTCACATAATGAAAACCTATACTTTGTTTCAGGCGAGTTTCCCATTCAAATGCATGTAACAGTGAGAAACGCATTGTCTTGGCGAAATAAAGCGTTTTTGAACAACTTCATATAAATCACTGTAACTTTTGATAGAAGACTCAGACAAACATGTTTATGGCTTTATCTTATAGAACTCAAGATCCCAGTGCTGGGCAAACAGGTTTTGCAGCCGTTTGAGCTAAGATTTTAAAATTATTCACATAATGAAAACCTATACTTTGTTTCAGGCGAGTTTCCCATTCAAATGCATGTAACAGTGAGAAACGCATTGTCTTGGCAAAATAAAGCGTTTTTGAACAACTTCATATAAATCGCTGTAACTTTTGATAGAAGACTCAGACAAACATGTTTATGGCTTTATCTTATAGAACTCAAGATCCCCGTGCTGGGCAAACAGGTTTTGCAGCCGTTTGAACTAAGATTTTAAAATTATTCACATAATGAAAACCTATACTTTGTTTCAGGCGAGTTTCCCATTCAAATGCATGTAACAGTGAGAAACGCATTGTCTTGGCAAAATAAAGCGTTTTTGAACAACTTCATATAAATCGCTGTAACTTTTGATAGAAGACTCAGACAAACATGTTTATGGCTTTATCTTATAGAACTCAAGATCCCCGTGCTGGGCAAACAGGTTTTGCAGCCGTTTGAGCTAAGATTTTAAAATTATTCACATAATGAAAACCTATACTTTGTTTCAGGCGAGTTTCCCATTCAAATGCATGTAACAGTGAGAAACGCATTGTCTTGGCAAAATAAAGCGTTTTTGAACAACTTCATATAAATCGCTGTAACTTTTGATAGAAGACTCAGACAAACATGTTTATGGCTTTATCTTATAGAACTCAAGATCCCCGTGCTGGGCAAACAGGTTTTGCAGCCGTTTGAACTAAGATTTTAAAATTATTCACATAATGAAAACCTATACTTTGTTTCAGGCGAGTTTCCCATTCAAATGCATGTAACAGTGAGAAACGCATTGTCTTGGCGAAATAAAGCGTTTTTGAACAACTTCATATAAATCGCTGTAACTTTTGATAGAAGACTCAGACAAACATGTTTATGGCTTTATCTTATAGAACTCAAGATCCCCGTGCTGGGCAAACAGGTTTTGCAGCCGTTTGAGCTAAGATTTTAAAATTATTCACATAATGAAAACCTATACTTTGTTTCAGGCGAGTTTCCCATTCAAATGCATGTAACAGTGAGAAACGCATTGTCTTGGCAAAATAAAGCGTTTTTGAACAACTTCATATAAATCGCTGTAACTTTTGATAGAAGACTCAGACAAACATGTTTATGGCTTTATCTTATAGAACTCAAGATCCCCGTGCTGGGCAAACAGGTTTTGCAGCCGTTTGAGCTAAGATTTTAAAATTATTCACATAATGAAAACCTATACTTTGTTTCAGGCGAGTTTCCCATTCAAATGCATGTAACAGTGAGAAACGCATTGTCTTGGCAAAATAAAGCGTTTTTGAACAACTTCATATAAATCGCTGTAACTTTTGATAGAAGACTCAGACAAACATGTTTATGGCTTTATCTTATAGAACTCAAGATCCCCGTGCTGGGCAAACAGGTTTTGCAGCCGTTTGAGCTAAGATTTTAAAATTATTCACATAATGAAAACCTATACTTTGTTTCAGGCGAGTTTCCCATTCAAATGCATGTAACAGTGAGAAACACATTGTCTTGGCAAAATAAAGCGTTTTTGAACAACTTCATATAAATCGCTGTAACTTTTGATAGAAGACTCAGACAAACATGTTTATGGCTTTATCTTATAGAACTCAAGATCCCCGTGCTGGGCAAACAGGTTTTGCAGCCGTTTGAGCTAAGATTTTAAAATTATTCACATAATGAAAACCTATACTTTGTTTCAGGCGAGTTTCCCATTCAAATGCATGTAACAGTGAGAAACGCATTGTCTTGGCGAAATAAAGCGTTTTTGAACAACTTCATATAAATCGCTGTAACTTTTGATAGAAGACTCAGACAAACATGTTTATGGCTTTATCTTATAGAACTCAAGATCCCCGTGCTGGGCAAACAGGTTTTGCAGCCGTTTGAGCTAAGATTTTAAAATTATTCACATAATGAAAACCTATACTTTGTTTCAGGCGAGTTTCCCATTCAAATGCATGTAACAGTGAGAAACGCATTGTCTTGGCAAAATAAAGCGTTTTTGAAGAACTTCATATAAATCGCTGTAACTTTTGATAGAAGACTCAGACAAACATGTTTATGGCTTTATCTTATAGAACTCAAGATCCCCGTGCTGGGCAAACAGGTTTTGCAGCCGTTTGAGCTAAGATTTTAAAATTATTCACATAATGAAAACCTATACTTTGTTTCAGGCGAGTTTCCCATTCAAATGCATGTAACAGTGAGAAACGCATTGTCTTGGCAAAATAAAGCGTTTTTGAACAACTTCATATAAATCGCTGTAACTTTTGATAGAAGACTCAGACAAACATGTTTATGGCTTTATCTTATAGAACTCAAGATCCCCGTGCTGGGCAAACAGGTTTTGCAGCCGTTTGAGCTAAGATTTTAAAATTATTCACATAATGAAAACCTATACTTTGTTTCAGGCGAGTTTCCCATTCAAATGCATGTAACAGTGAGAAACGCATTGTCTTGGCAAAAAAAAGCGTTTTTGAACAACTTCATATAAATCGCTGTAACTTTTGATAGAAGACTCAGACAAACATGTTTATGGCTTTATCTTATAGAACTCAAGATCCCCGTGCTGGGCAAACAGGTTTTGCAGCCGTTTGAGCTAAGATTTTAAAATTATTCACATAATGAAAACCTATACTTTGTTTCAGGCGAGTTTCCCATTCAAATGCATGTAACAGTGAGAAACGCATTGTCTTGGCAAAATAAAGCTTTTTTGAACAACTTCATATAAATCGGTGTAACTTTTGATAGAAGACTCAGACAAACATGTTTATGGCTTTATCTTATAGAACTCAAGATCCCCGTGCTGGGCAAACAGGTTTTGCAGCCGTTTGAGCTAAGATTTTAAAATTATTCACATAATGAAAACCTATACTTTGTTTCAGGCGAGTTTCCCATTCAAATGCATGTAACAGTGAGAAACGCATTGTCTTGGCAAAATAAAGCGTTTTTGAACAACTTCATATAAATCGCTGTAACTTTTGATAGAAGACTCAGACAAACATGTTTATGGCTTTATCTTATAGAACTCAAGATCCCCGTGCTGGGCAAACAGGTTTTGCAGCCGTTTGAGCTAAGATTTTAAAATTATTCACATAATGAAAACCTATACTTTGTTTCAGGCGAGTTTCCCATTCAAATGCATGTAACAGTGAGAAACGCATTGTCTTGGCGAAATAAAGCGTTTTTGAACAACTTCATATAAATCGCTGTAACTTTTGATAGAAGACTCAGACAAACATGTTTATGGCTTTATCTTATAGAACTCAAGATCCCCGTGCTGGGCAAACAGGTTTTGCAGCCGTTTGAGCTAAGATTTTAAAATTATTCACATAATGAAAACCTATACTTTGTTTCAGGCGAGTTTCCCATTCAAATGCATGTAACAGTGAGAAACGCATTGTCTTGGCAAAATAAAGCGTTTTTGAACAACTTCATATAAATCGCTGTAACTTTTGATAGAAGACTCAGACAAACATGTTTATGGCTTTATCTTATAGAACTCAAGATCCCCATGCTGGGCAAACAGGTTTTGCAGCCGTTTGAGCTAAGATTTTAAAATTATTCACATAATGAAAACCTATACTTTGTTTCAGGCGAGTTTCCCATTCAAATGCATGTAACAGTGAGAAACGCATTGTCTTGGCGAAATAAAGCGTTTTTGAACAACTTCATATAAATCGCTGTAACTTTTGATAGAAGACTCAGACAAACATGTTTATGGCTTTATCTTATAGAACTCAAGATCCCCGTGCTGGGCAAACAGGTTTTGCAGCCGTTTGAGCTAAGATTTTAAAATTATTCACATAATGAAAACCTATACTTTGTTTCAGGCGAGTTTCCCATTCAAATGCATGTAACAGTGAGAAGCACACTGTCTTGGCGAAATAAAGCGTTTTTGAACAACTTCATATAAATCGCTGTAACTTTTGATGGAAGACTCAGACAAACATGTTTATGGCTTTATCTTATATAACTCAATATCCCTGTGCTGGGCAAACAGGTTTTGCAGCCGTTTGAGCTACGATTTTAAAATTATTCACATAATGAAAACCTATACTTTGTTTCAGGCGAGTTTCCCATTCAAATGCATGTAACAGTGAGAAACGCATTGTCTTGGCGAAAGAAAGCGTTTTTGAACAACTTCATATAAATCGCTGTAACTTTTGATAGAGTACCCAGACAAACATGTTTATGGCTTTATCTTATATAACTCAATATCCCCGTTGCAGCCGTTTGAGCTAAGATTTTAAAATTATTCACATAATGAAAACCTATACTTTGTCTCGGGCGAGTTTCCCATTCAAATGCATGTAACAGTGAGAAACGCACTGTCTTGGCGAAATAAAGCATTTTCGTACAACTTCATATAAATCGCTGTAACTTTTGATAGAAGACTCAGAAACACATGTTCATGGCTTTATCTTATAGAACTCAAAATCCCCCTGCTGGGCAAACAGGGTTTGCAGCCGATTGAGCTAAGATTTTAAAATTATTCACATAATGAAAACCTATACTTTGTTTCAGGCGAGTTTCCCATTCAAATGCATGTAACAGTGAGAAACACACTGTCTTGGCGAAATAAAGCGTTTTTGAACAACTTCATATAAATCGCTGTAACTTTTGATAGAAGACTCAGACAAACATGTTTATGGCTTTATCTTATATAACTCAATATCCCCGTTGCAGCCGTTTGAGCTAAGATTTTAAAATTATTCACATAATGAAAACCTATACTTTGTCTCGGGCGTGTTTCCCATTCAAATGCATGTAACAGTGAGAAACGCATTGTCTTGGCGAAATAAAGCGTTTTTGAACAACTTCATATAAATCGCTGTAACTTTTGATAGAAGACTCAGACAAACATGTTTATGGCTTTATCTTCTAGAACTCAAAATCCCCCTGCTGGGCAAACAGGTTTTGCAGCCGATTGAGCTAAGATTTTAAAATTATTCACATAATGAAAACCTATACTTTGTTTATGGCTAGTTTCCCATTCAAATGCATGTAACAGTGAGAAACGCATTGTCTTGGCAAAATAAAGCGTTTTTGAACAACTTCATATAAATCGCAGTAACCTTTGATAGAAGACTCAAACAAAAAAGTTTATGGCTTTATCTTATATAACTCAATATCCCCGTTGCAGCCGTTTGAGCTAAGATTTTAAAATTATTCACATAATGAAAACCTATACTTTGTCTCGGGCGAGTTTCCCATTCAAATGCATGTAACAGTGAGAAACACACTGTCTTGGCGAAATAAAGCATTTTCGTACAACTTCATATAAATCGCTGTAACTTTTGATAGAAGACTCAGACAAACATGTTTATGGCTTTATCTTATAGAACTCAATATCCCCGTGCTGGGCAAACAGGTTTTGCAGCCGTTTGAGCTAAGATTTTAAAATTATTCACATAATGAAAACCTATACTTTGTTTCAGGCGAGTTTCCCATTCAAATGCATGTAACAGTGAGAAACGCATTGTCTTGGCAAAATAAAGCGTTTTTGAACAACTTCATATAAATCGCTGTAACTTTTGATAGAAGACTCAGACAAACATGTTTATGGCTTTATCTTATAGAACTCAAGATCCCCGTGCTGGGCAAACAGGTTTTGCAGCCGTTTGAGCTAAGATTTTAAAATTATTCACATAATGAAAACCTATACTTTGTTTCAGGCGAGTTTCCCATTCAAATGCATGTAACAGTGAGAAACGCATTGTCTTGGCGAAATAAAGCGTTTTTGAACAACTTCATATAAATCGCTGTAACTTTTGATAGAAGACTCAGACAAACATGTTTATGGCTTTATCTTATAGAACTCAAGATCCCCGTGCTGGGCAAACAGGTTTTGCAGCCGTTTGAACTAAGATTTTAAAATTATTCACATAATGAAAACCTATACTTTGTTTCAGGCGAGTTTCCCATTCAAATGCATGTAACAGTGAGAAACGCATTGTCTTGGCGAAATAAAGCGTTTTTGAACAACTTCATATAAATCGCTGTAACTTTTGATAGAAGACTCAGACAAACATGTTTATGGCTTTATCTTATAGAACTCAAGATCCCCGTGCTGGGCAAACAGGTTTTGCAGCCGTTTGAGCTAAGATTTTAAAATTATTCACATAATGAAAACCTATACTTTGTTTCAGGCGAGTTTCCCATTCAAATGCATGTAACAGTGAGAAACGCATTGTCTTGGCGAAATAAAGCGTTTTTGAACAACTTCATATAAATCGCTGTAACTTTTGATAGAAGACTCAGACAAACATGTTTATGGCTTTATCTTATAGAACTCAAGATCCCCGTGCTGGGCAAACAGGTTTTGCAGCCGTTTGAACTAAGATTTTAAAATTATTCACATAATGAAAACCTATACTTTGTTTCAGGCGAGTTTCCCATTCAAATGCATGTAACAGTGAGAAACGCATTGTCTTGGCGAAATAAAGCGTTTTTGAACAACTTCATATAAATCGCTGTAACTTTTGATAGAAGACTCAGACAAACATGTTTATGGCTTTATCTTATAGAACTCAAGATCCCCGTGCTGGGCAAACAGGTTTTGCAGCCGTTTGAGCTAAGATTTTAAAATTATTCACATAATGAAAACCTATACTTTGTTTCAGGCGAGTTTCCCATTCAAATGCATGTAACAGTGAGAAACGCATTGTCTTGGCAAAATAAAGCGTTTTTGAACAACTTCATATAAATCGCTGTAACTTTTGATAGAAGACTCAGACAAACATGTTTATGGCTTTATCTTATAGAACTCAAGATCCCCGTGCTGGGCAAACAGGTTTTGCAGCCGTTTGAACTAAGATTTTAAAATTATTCACATAATGAAAACCTATACTTTGTTTCAGGCGAGTTTCCCATTCAAATGCATGTAACAGTGAGAAACGCATTGTCTTGGCAAAATAAAGCGTTTTTGAACAACTTCATATAAATCGCTGTAACTTTTGATAGAAGACTCAGACAAACATGTTTATGGCTTTATCTTATAGAACTCAAGATCCCCGTGCTGGGCAAACAGGTTTTGCAGCCGTTTGAGCTAAGATTTTAAAATTATTCACATAATGAAAACCTATACTTTGTTTCAGGCGAGTTTCCCATTCAAATGCATGTAACAGTGAGAAACGCATTGTCTTGGCAAAATAAAGCGTTTTTGAACAACTTCATATAAATCGCTGTAACTTTTGATAGAAGACTCAGACAAACATGTTTATGGCTTTATCTTATAGAACTCAAGGTCCCCGTGCTGGGCAAACAGAACAGGTTTTGCAGCCGTTTGAGCTACGATTTTAAAATTATTCACATAATGAAAACCTATACTTTGTTTCAGGCGAGTTTCCCATTCAAATGCATGTAACAGTGAGAAACGCATTGTCTTGGCGAAATAAAGCGTTTTTGAACAACTTCATATAAATCGCTGTAACTTTTGATAGAAGACTCAGACAAACATGTTTATGGCTTTATCTTATAGAACTCAAGATCCCCGTGCTGGGCAAACAGGTTTTGCAGCCGTTTGAGCTAAGATTTTAAAATTATTCACATAATGAAAACCTATACTTTGTTTCAGGCGAGTTTCCCATTCAAATGCATGTAACAGTGAGAAACGCATTGTCTTGGCAAAATAAAGCGTTTTTGAACAACTTCATATAAATCGCTGTAACTTTTGATAGAAGACTCAGACAAACATGTTTATGGCTTTATCTTATAGAACTCAAGATCCCCGTGCTGGGCAAACAGGTTTTGCAGCCGTTTGAGCTAAGATTTTAAAATTATTCACATAATGAAAACCTATACTTTGTTTCAGGCGAGTTTCCCATTCAAATGCATGTAACAGTGAGAAACGCATTGTCTTGGCAAAATAAAGCGTTTTTGAACAACTTCATATAAATCGCTGTAACTTTTGATAGAAGACTCAGACAAACATGTTTATGGCTTTATCTTATAGAACTCAAGATCCCCGTGCTGGGCAAACAGGTTTTGCAGCCGTTTGAGCTAAGATTTTAAAATTATTCACATAATGAAAACCTATACTTTGTTTCAGGCGAGTTTCCCATTCAAATGCATGTAACAGTGAGAAACGCATTGTCTTGGCAAAATAAAGCGTTTTTGAACAACTTCATATAAATCGCTGTAACTTTTGATAGAAGACTCAGACAAACATGTTTATGGCTTTATCTTATAGAACTCAAGATCCCCGTGCTGGGCAAACAGGTTTTGCAGCCGTTTGAACTAAGATTTTAAAATTATTCACATAATGAAAACCTATACTTTGTTTCAGGCGAGTTTCCCATTCAAATGCATGTAACAGTGAGAAACGCATTGTCTTGGCGAAATAAAGCGTTTTTGAACAACTTCATATAAATCGCTGTAACTTTTGATAGAAGACTCAGACAAACATGTTTATGGCTTTATCTTATAGAACTCAAGATCCCCGTGCTGGGCAAACAGGTTTTGCAGCCGTTTGAGCTAAGATTTTAAAATTATTCACATAATGAAAACCTATACTTTGTTTCAGGCGAGTTTCCCATTCAAATGCATGTAACAGTGAGAAACACATTGTCTTGGCAAAATAAAGCGTTTTTGAACAACTTCATATAAATCGCTGTAACTTTTGATAGAAGACTCAGACAAACATGTTTATGGCTTTATCTTATAGAACTCAAGATCCCCGTGCTGGGCAAACAGGTTTTGCAGCCGTTTGAGCTAAGATTTTAAAATTATTCACATAATGAAAACCTATACTTTGTTTCAGGCGAGTTTCCCATTCAAATGCATGTAACAGTGAGAAACGCATTGTCTTGGCAAAATAAAGCGTTTTTGAACAACTTCATATAAATCGCTGTAACTTTTGATAGAAGACTCAGACAAACATGTTTATGGCTTTATCTTATAGAACTCAAGATCCCCGTGCTGGGCAAACAGGTTTTGCAGCCGTTTGAGCTAAGATTTTAAAATTATTCACATAATGAAAACCTATACTTTGTTTCAGGCGAGTTTCCCATTCAAATGCATGTAACAGTGAGAAACGCATTGTCTTGGCGAAATAAAGCGTTTTTGAACAACTTCATATAAATCGCTGTAACTTTTGATAGAAGACTCAGACAAACATGTTTATGGCTTTATCTTATAGAACTCAAGATCCCCGTGCTGGGCAAACAGGTTTTGCAGCCGTTTGAACTAAGATTTTAAAATTATTCACATAATGAAAACCTATACTTTGTTTCAGGCGAGTTTCCCATTCAAATGCATGTAACAGTGAGAAACGCATTGTCTTGGCGAAATAAAGCGTTTTTGAACAACTTCATATAAATCGCTGTAACTTTTGATAGAAGACTCAGACAAACATGTTTATGGCTTTATCTTATAGAACTCAAGATCCCCGTGCTGGGCAAACAGGTTTTGCAGCCGTTTGAACTAAGATTTTAAAATTATTCACATAATGAAAACCTATACTTTGTTTCAGGCGAGTTTCCCATTCAAATGCATGTAACAGTGAGAAACGCATTGTCTTGGCGAAATAAAGCGTTTTTGAACAACTTCATATAAATCGCTGTAACTTTTGATAGAAGACTCAGACAAACATGTTTATGGCTTTATCTTATAGAACTCAAGATCCCCGTGCTGGGCAAACAGGTTTTGCAGCCGTTTGAGCTAAGATTTTAAAATTATTCACATAATGAAAACCTATACTTTGTTTCAGGCGAGTTTCCCATTCAAATGCATGTAACAGTGAGAAACGCATTGTCTTGGCAAAATAAAGCGTTTTTGAACAACTTCATATAAATCGCTGTAACTTTTGATAGAAGACTCAGACAAACATGTTTATGGCTTTATCTTATAGAACTCAAGATCCCCGTGCTGGGCAAACAGGTTTTGCAGCCGTTTGAACTAAGATTTTAAAATTATTCACATAATGAAAACCTATACTTTGTTTCAGGCGAGTTTCCCATTCAAATGCATGTAACAGTGAGAAACGCATTGTCTTGGCAAAATAAAGCGTTTTTGAACAACTTCATATAAATCGCTGTAACTTTTGATAGAAGACTCAGACAAACATGTTTATGGCTTTATCTTATAGAACTCAAGATCCCCGTGCTGGGCAAACAGGTTTTGCAGCCGTTTGAGCTAAGATTTTAAAATTATTCACATAATGAAAACCTATACTTTGTTTCAGGCGAGTTTCCCATTCAAATGCATGTAACAGTGAGAAACGCATTGTCTTGGCAAAATAAAGCGTTTTTGAACAACTTCATATAAATCGCTGTAACTTTTGATAGAAGACTCAGACAAACATGTTTATGGCTTTATCTTATAGAACTCAAGGTCCCCGTGCTGGGCAAACAGAACAGGTTTTGCAGCCGTTTGAGCTACGATTTTAAAATTATTCACATAATGAAAACCTATACTTTGTTTCAGGCGAGTTTCCCATTCAAATGCATGTAACAGTGAGAAACGCATTGTCTTGGCGAAATAAAGCGTTTTTGAACAACTTCATATAAATCGCTGTAACTTTTGATAGAAGACTCAGACAAACATGTTTATGGCTTTATCTTATAGAACTCAAGATCCCCGTGCTGGGCAAACAGGTTTTGCAGCCGTTTGAGCTAAGATTTTAAAATTATTCACATAATGAAAACCTATACTTTGTTTCAGGCGAGTTTCCCATTCAAATGCATGTAACAGTGAGAAACGCATTGTCTTGGCAAAATAAAGCGTTTTTGAACAACTTCATATAAATCGCTGTAACTTTTGATAGAAGACTCAGACAAACATGTTTATGGCTTTATCTTATAGAACTCAAGATCCCCGTGCTGGGCAAACAGGTTTTGCAGCCGTTTGAGCTAAGATTTTAAAATTATTCACATAATGAAAACCTATACTTTGTTTCAGGCGAGTTTCCCATTCAAATGCATGTAACAGTGAGAAACGCATTGTCTTGGCAAAATAAAGCGTTTTTGAACAACTTCATATAAATCGCTGTAACTTTTGATAGAAGACTCAGACAAACATGTTTATGGCTTTATCTTATAGAACTCAAGATCCCCGTGCTGGGCAAACAGGTTTTGCAGCCGTTTGAGCTAAGATTTTAAAATTATTCACATAATGAAAACCTATACTTTGTTTCAGGCGAGTTTCCCATTCAAATGCATGTAACAGTGAGAAACGCATTGTCTTGGCAAAATAAAGCGTTTTTGAACAACTTCATATAAATCGCTGTAACTTTTGATAGAAGACTCAGACAAACATGTTTATGGCTTTATCTTATAGAACTCAAGATCCCCGTGCTGGGCAAACAGGTTTTGCAGCCGTTTGAACTAAGATTTTAAAATTATTCACATAATGAAAACCTATACTTTGTTTCAGGCGAGTTTCCCATTCAAATGCATGTAACAGTGAGAAACGCATTGTCTTGGCGAAATAAAGCGTTTTTGAACAACTTCATATAAATCGCTGTAACTTTTGATAGAAGACTCAGACAAACATGTTTATGGCTTTATCTTATAGAACTCAAGATCCCCGTGCTGGGCAAACAGGTTTTGCAGCCGTTTGAGCTAAGATTTTAAAATTATTCACATAATGAAAACCTATACTTTGTTTCAGGCGAGTTTCCCATTCAAATGCATGTAACAGTGAGAAACACATTGTCTTGGCAAAATAAAGCGTTTTTGAACAACTTCATATAAATCGCTGTAACTTTTGATAGAAGACTCAGACAAACATGTTTATGGCTTTATCTTATAGAACTCAAGATCCCCGTGCTGGGCAAACAGGTTTTGCAGCCGTTTGAGCTAAGATTTTAAAATTATTCACATAATGAAAACCTATACTTTGTTTCAGGCGAGTTTCCCATTCAAATGCATGTAACAGTGAGAAACGCATTGTCTTGGCAAAATAAAGCGTTTTTGAACAACTTCATATAAATCGCTGTAACTTTTGATAGAAGACTCAGACAAACATGTTTATGGCTTTATCTTATAGAACTCAAGATCCCCGTGCTGGGCAAACAGGTTTTGCAGCCGTTTGAGCTAAGATTTTAAAATTATTCACATAATGAAAACCTATACTTTGTTTCAGGCGAGTTTCCCATTCAAATGCATGTAACAGTGAGAAACACATTGTCTTGGCAAAATAAAGCGTTTTTGAACAACTTCATATAAATCGCTGTAACTTTTGATAGAAGACTCAGACAAACATGTTTATGGCTTTATCTTATAGAACTCAAGATCCCCGTGCTGGGCAAACAGGTTTTGCAGCCGTTTGAGCTAAGATTTTAAAATTATTCACATAATGAAAACCTATACTTTGTTTCAGGCGAGTTTCCCATTCAAATGCATGTAACAGTGAGAAACGCATTGTCTTGGCGAAATAAAGCGTTTTTGAACAACTTCATATAAATCGCTGTAACTTTTGATAGAAGACTCAGACAAACATGTTTATGGCTTTATCTTATAGAACTCAAGATCCCCGTGCTGGGCAAACAGGTTTTGCAGCCGTTTGAGCTAAGATTTTAAAATTATTCACATAATGAAAACCTATACTTTGTTTCAGGCGAGTTTCCCATTCAAATGCATGTAACAGTGAGAAACGCATTGTCTTGGCGAAATAAAGCGTTTTTGAACAACTTCATATAAATCGCTGTAACTTTTGATAGAAGACTCAGACAAACATGTTTATGGCTTTATCTTATAGAACTCAAGATCCCCGTGCTGGGCAAACAGGTTTTGCAGCCGTTTGAGCTAAGATTTTAAAATTATTCACATAATGAAAACCTATACTTTGTTTCAGGCGAGTTTCCCATTCAAATGCATGTAACAGTGAGAAACGCATTGTCTTGGCAAAATAAAGCGTTTTTGAACAACTTCATATAAATCGCTGTAACTTTTGATAGAAGACTCAGACAAACATGTTTATGGCTTTATCTTATAGAACTCAAGATCCCCGTGCTGGGCAAACAGGTTTTGCAGCCGTTTGAGCTAAGATTTTAAAATTATTCACATAATGAAAACCTATACTTTGTTTCAGGCGAGTTTCCCATTCAAATGCATGTAACAGTGAGAAACGCATTGTCTTGGCGAAATAAAGCGTTTTTGAACAACTTCATATAAATCGCTGTAACTTTTGATAGAAGACTCAGACAAACATGTTTATGGCTTTATCTTATAGAACTCAAGATCCCCGTGCTGGGCAAACAGGTTTTGCAGCCGTTTGAACTAAGATTTTAAAATTATTCACATAATGAAAACCTATACTTTGTTTCAGGCGAGTTTCCCATTCAAATGCATGTAACAGTGAGAAACGCATTGTCTTGGCGAAATAAAGCGTTTTTGAACAACTTCATATAAATCGCTGTAACTTTTGATAGAAGACTCAGACAAACATGTTTATGGCTTTATCTTATAGAACTCAAGATCCCCGTGCTGGGCAAACAGGTTTTGCAGCCGTTTGAACTAAGATTTTAAAATTATTCACATAATGAAAACCTATACTTTGTTTCAGGCGAGTTTCCCATTCAAATGCATGTAACAGTGAGAAACGCATTGTCTTGGCGAAATAAAGCGTTTTTGAACAACTTCATATAAATCGCTGTAACTTTTGATAGAAGACTCAGACAAACATGTTTATGGCTTTATCTTATAGAACTCAAGATCCCCGTGCTGGGCAAACAGGTTTTGCAGCCGTTTGAGCTAAGATTTTAAAATTATTCACATAATGAAAACCTATACTTTGTTTCAGGCGAGTTTCCCATTCAAATGCATGTAACAGTGAGAAACGCATTGTCTTGGCAAAATAAAGCGTTTTTGAACAACTTCATATAAATCGCTGTAACTTTTGATAGAAGACTCAGACAAACATGTTTATGGCTTTATCTTATAGAACTCAAGATCCCCGTGCTGGGCAAACAGGTTTTGCAGCCGTTTGAACTAAGATTTTAAAATTATTCACATAATGAAAACCTATACTTTGTTTCAGGCGAGTTTCCCATTCAAATGCATGTAACAGTGAGAAACGCATTGTCTTGGCAAAATAAAGCGTTTTTGAACAACTTCATATAAATCGCTGTAACTTTTGATAGAAGACTCAGACAAACATGTTTATGGCTTTATCTTATAGAACTCAAGATCCCCGTGCTGGGCAAACAGGTTTTGCAGCCGTTTGAGCTAAGATTTTAAAATTATTCACATAATGAAAACCTATACTTTGTTTCAGGCGAGTTTCCCATTCAAATGCATGTAACAGTGAGAAACGCATTGTCTTGGCAAAATAAAGCGTTTTTGAACAACTTCATATAAATCGCTGTAACTTTTGATAGAAGACTCAGACAAACATGTTTATGGCTTTATCTTATAGAACTCAAGGTCCCCGTGCTGGGCAAACAGAACAGGTTTTGCAGCCGTTTGAGCTACGATTTTAAAATTATTCACATAATGAAAACCTATACTTTGTTTCAGGCGAGTTTCCCATTCAAATGCATGTAACAGTGAGAAACGCATTGTCTTGGCGAAATAAAGCGTTTTTGAACAACTTCATATAAATCGCTGTAACTTTTGATAGAAGACTCAGACAAACATGTTTATGGCTTTATCTTATAGAACTCAAGATCCCCGTGCTGGGCAAACAGGTTTTGCAGCCGTTTGAGCTAAGATTTTAAAATTATTCACATAATGAAAACCTATACTTTGTTTCAGGCGAGTTTCCCATTCAAATGCATGTAACAGTGAGAAACGCATTGTCTTGGCAAAATAAAGCGTTTTTGAACAACTTCATATAAATCGCTGTAACTTTTGATAGAAGACTCAGACAAACATGTTTATGGCTTTATCTTATAGAACTCAAGATCCCCGTGCTGGGCAAACAGGTTTTGCAGCCGTTTGAGCTAAGATTTTAAAATTATTCACATAATGAAAACCTATACTTTGTTTCAGGCGAGTTTCCCATTCAAATGCATGTAACAGTGAGAAACGCATTGTCTTGGCAAAATAAAGCGTTTTTGAACAACTTCATATAAATCGCTGTAACTTTTGATAGAAGACTCAGACAAACATGTTTATGGCTTTATCTTATAGAACTCAAGATCCCCGTGCTGGGCAAACAGGTTTTGCAGCCGTTTGAGCTAAGATTTTAAAATTATTCACATAATGAAAACCTATACTTTGTTTCAGGCGAGTTTCCCATTCAAATGCATGTAACAGTGAGAAACGCATTGTCTTGGCAAAATAAAGCGTTTTTGAACAACTTCATATAAATCGCTGTAACTTTTGATAGAAGACTCAGACAAACATGTTTATGGCTTTATCTTATAGAACTCAAGATCCCCGTGCTGGGCAAACAGGTTTTGCAGCCGTTTGAGCTAAGATTTTAAAATTATTCACATAATGAAAACCTATACTTTGTTTCAGGCGAGTTTCCCATTCAAATGCATGTAACAGTGAGAAACACATTGTCTTGGCAAAATAAAGCGTTTTTGAACAACTTCATATAAATCGCTGTAACTTTTGATAGAAGACTCAGACAAACATGTTTATGGCTTTATCTTATAGAACTCAAGATCCCCGTGCTGGGCAAACAGGTTTTGCAGCCGTTTGAGCTAAGATTTTAAAATTATTCACATAATGAAAACCTATACTTTGTTTCAGGCGAGTTTCCCATTCAAATGCATGTAACAGTGAGAAACGCATTGTCTTGGCGAAATAAAGCGTTTTTGAACAACTTCATATAAATCGCTGTAACTTTTGATAGAAGACTCAGACAAACATGTTTATGGCTTTATCTTATAGAACTCAAGATCCCCGTGCTGGGCAAACAGGTTTTGCAGCCGTTTGAGCTAAGATTTTAAAATTATTCACATAATGAAAACCTATACTTTGTTTCAGGCGAGTTTCCCATTCAAATGCATGTAACAGTGAGAAACGCATTGTCTTGGCGAAATAAAGCGTTTTTGAACAACTTCATATAAATCGCTGTAACTTTTGATAGAAGACTCAGACAAACATGTTTATGGCTTTATCTTATAGAACTCAAGATCCCCGTGCTGGGCAAACAGGTTTTGCAGCCGTTTGAGCTAAGATTTTAAAATTATTCACATAATGAAAACCTATACTTTGTTTCAGGCGAGTTTCCCATTCAAATGCATGTAACAGTGAGAAACGCATTGTCTTGGCAAAATAAAGCGTTTTTGAACAACTTCATATAAATCGCTGTAACTTTTGATAGAAGACTCAGACAAACATGTTTATGGCTTTATCTTATAGAACTCAAGATCCCCGTGCTGGGCAAACAGGTTTTGCAGCCGTTTGAGCTAAGATTTTAAAATTATTCACATAATGAAAACCTATACTTTGTTTCAGGCGAGTTTCCCATTCAAATGCATGTAACAGTGAGAAACGCATTGTCTTGGCGAAATAAAGCGTTTTTGAACAACTTCATATAAATCGCTGTAACTTTTGATAGAAGACTCAGACAAACATGTTTATGGCTTTATCTTATAGAACTCAAGATCCCCGTGCTGGGCAAACAGGTTTTGCAGCCGTTTGAACTAAGATTTTAAAATTATTCACATAATGAAAACCTATACTTTGTTTCAGGCGAGTTTCCCATTCAAATGCATGTAACAGTGAGAAACGCATTGTCTTGGCGAAATAAAGCGTTTTTGAACAACTTCATATAAATCGCTGTAACTTTTGATAGAAGACTCAGACAAACATGTTTATGGCTTTATCTTATAGAACTCAAGATCCCCGTGCTGGGCAAACAGGTTTTGCAGCCGTTTGAACTAAGATTTTAAAATTATTCACATAATGAAAACCTATACTTTGTTTCAGGCGAGTTTCCCATTCAAATGCATGTAACAGTGAGAAACGCATTGTCTTGGCGAAATAAAGCGTTTTTGAACAACTTCATATAAATCGCTGTAACTTTTGATAGAAGACTCAGACAAACATGTTTATGGCTTTATCTTATAGAACTCAAGATCCCCGTGCTGGGCAAACAGGTTTTGCAGCCGTTTGAGCTAAGATTTTAAAATTATTCACATAATGAAAACCTATACTTTGTTTCAGGCGAGTTTCCCATTCAAATGCATGTAACAGTGAGAAACGCATTGTCTTGGCAAAATAAAGCGTTTTTGAACAACTTCATATAAATCGCTGTAACTTTTGATAGAAGACTCAGACAAACATGTTTATGGCTTTATCTTATAGAACTCAAGATCCCCGTGCTGGGCAAACAGGTTTTGCAGCCGTTTGAACTAAGATTTTAAAATTATTCACATAATGAAAACCTATACTTTGTTTCAGGCGAGTTTCCCATTCAAATGCATGTAACAGTGAGAAACGCATTGTCTTGGCAAAATAAAGCGTTTTTGAACAACTTCATATAAATCGCTGTAACTTTTGATAGAAGACTCAGACAAACATGTTTATGGCTTTATCTTATAGAACTCAAGATCCCCGTGCTGGGCAAACAGGTTTTGCAGCCGTTTGAGCTAAGATTTTAAAATTATTCACATAATGAAAACCTATACTTTGTTTCAGGCGAGTTTCCCATTCAAATGCATGTAACAGTGAGAAACGCATTGTCTTGGCAAAATAAAGCGTTTTTGAACAACTTCATATAAATCGCTGTAACTTTTGATAGAAGACTCAGACAAACATGTTTATGGCTTTATCTTATAGAACTCAAGATCCCCGTGCTGGGCAAACAGGTTTTGCAGCCGTTTGAGCTAAGATTTTAAAATTATTCACATAATGAAAACCTATACTTTGTTTCAGGCGAGTTTCCCATTCAAATGCATGTAACAGTGAGAAACGCATTGTCTTGGCAAAATAAAGCGTTTTTGAACAACTTCATATAAATCGCTGTAACTTTTGATAGAAGACTCAGACAAACATGTTTATGGCTTTATCTTATAGAACTCAAGATCCCCGTGCTGGGCAAACAGGTTTTGCAGCCGTTTGAACTAAGATTTTAAAATTATTCACATAATGAAAACCTATACTTTGTTTCAGGCGAGTTTCCCATTCAAATGCATGTAACAGTGAGAAACGCATTGTCTTGGCGAAATAAAGCGTTTTTGAACAACTTCATATAAATCGCTGTAACTTTTGATAGAAGACTCAGACAAACATGTTTATGGCTTTATCTTATAGAACTCAAGATCCCCGTGCTGGGCAAACAGGTTTTGCAGCCGTTTGAGCTAAGATTTTAAAATTATTCACATAATGAAAACCTATACTTTGTTTCAGGCGAGTTTCCCATTCAAATGCATGTAACAGTGAGAAACACATTGTCTTGGCAAAATAAAGCGTTTTTGAACAACTTCATATAAATCGCTGTAACTTTTGATAGAAGACTCAGACAAACATGTTTATGGCTTTATCTTATAGAACTCAAGATCCCCGTGCTGGGCAAACAGGTTTTGCAGCCGTTTGAGCTAAGATTTTAAAATTATTCACATAATGAAAACCTATACTTTGTTTCAGGCGAGTTTCCCATTCAAATGCATGTAACAGTGAGAAACGCATTGTCTTGGCAAAATAAAGCGTTTTTGAACAACTTCATATAAATCGCTGTAACTTTTGATAGAAGACTCAGACAAACATGTTTATGGCTTTATCTTATAGAACTCAAGATCCCCGTGCTGGGCAAACAGGTTTTGCAGCCGTTTGAGCTAAGATTTTAAAATTATTCACATAATGAAAACCTATACTTTGTTTCAGGCGAGTTTCCCATTCAAATGCATGTAACAGTGAGAAACACATTGTCTTGGCAAAATAAAGCGTTTTTGAACAACTTCATATAAATCGCTGTAACTTTTGATAGAAGACTCAGACAAACATGTTTATGGCTTTATCTTATAGAACTCAAGATCCCCGTGCTGGGCAAACAGGTTTTGCAGCCGTTTGAGCTAAGATTTTAAAATTATTCACATAATGAAAACCTATACTTTGTTTCAGGCGAGTTTCCCATTCAAATGCATGTAACAGTGAGAAACGCATTGTCTTGGCAAAATAAAGCGTTTTTGAACAACTTCATATAAATCGCTGTAACTTTTGATAGAAGACTCAGACAAACATGTTTATGGCTTTATCTTATAGAACTCAAGATCCCCGTGCTGGGCAAACAGGTTTTGCAGCCGTTTGAGCTAAGATTTTAAAATTATTCACATAATGAAAACCTATACTTTGTTTCAGGCGAGTTTCCCATTCAAATGCATGTAACAGTGAGAAACGCATTGTCTTGGCAAAATAAAGCGTTTTTGAACAACTTCATATAAATCGCTGTAACTTTTGATAGAAGACTCAGACAAACATGTTTATGGCTTTATCTTATAGAACTCAAGATCCCCGTGCTGGGCAAACAGGTTTTGCAGCCGTTTGAGCTAAGATTTTAAAATTATTCACATAATGAAAACCTATACTTTGTTTCAGGCGAGTTTCCCATTCAAATGCATGTAACAGTGAGAAACGCATTGTCTTGGCAAAATAAAGCGTTTTTGAACAACTTCATATAAATCGCTGTAACTTTTGATAGAAGACTCAGACAAACATGTTTATGGCTTTATCTTATAGAACTCAAGATCCCCGTGCTGGGCAAACAGGTTTTGCAGCCGTTTGAGCTAAGATTTTAAAATTATTCACATAATGAAAACCTATACTTTGTTTCAGGCGAGTTTCCCATTCAAATGCATGTAACAGTGAGAAACGCATTGTCTTGGCAAAATAAAGCGTTTTTGAACAACTTCATATAAATCGCTGTAACTTTTGATAGAAGACTCAGACAAACATGTTTATGGCTTTATCTTATAGAACTCAAGATCCCCGTGCTGGGCAAACAGGTTTTGCAGCCGTTTGAGCTAAGATTTTAAAATTATTCACATAATGAAAACCTATACTTTGTTTCAGGCGAGTTTCCCATTCAAATGCATGTAACAGTGAGAAACGCATTGTCTTGGCGAAATAAAGCGTTTTTGAACAACTTCATATAAATCGCTGTAACTTTTGATAGAAGACTCAGACAAACATGTTTATGGCTTTATCTTATAGAACTCAAGATCCCCGTGCTGGGCAAACAGGTTTTGCAGCCGTTTGAGCTAAGATTTTAAAATTATTCACATAATGAAAACCTATACTTTGTTTCAGGCGAGTTTCCCATTCAAATGCATGTAACAGTGAGAAACGCATTGTCTTGGCAAAATAAAGCGTTTTTGAACAACTTCATATAAATCGATGTAACTTTTGATAGAAGACTCAGACAAACATGTTTATGGCTTTATCTTATAGAACTCAAGATCCCCGTGCTGGGCAAACAGGTTTTGCAGCCGTTTGAGCTAAGATTTTAAAATTATTCACATAATGAAAACCTATACTTTGTTTCAGGCGAGTTTCCCATTCAAATGCATGTAACAGTGAGAAACGCATTGTCTTGGCAAAATAAAGCGTTTTTGAACAACTTCATATAAATCGCTGTAACTTTTGATAGAAGACTCAGACAAACATGTTTATGGCTTTATCTTATTGAACTCAAGATCCCCGTGCTGGGCAAACAGGTTTTGCAGCCGTTTGAGCTAAGATTTTAAAATTATTCACATAATGAAAACCTATACTTTGTTTCAGGCGAGTTTCCCATTCAAATGCATGTAACAGTGAGAAACGCATTGTCTTGGCAAAATAAAGCGTTTTTGAACAACTTCATATAAATCGCTGTAACTTTTGATAGAAGACTCAGACAAACATGTTTATGGCTTTATCTTATAGAACTCAAGATCCCCGTGCTGGGCAAACAGGTTTTGCAGCCGTTTGAGCTAAGATTTTAAAATTATTCACATAATGAAAACCTATACTTTGTTTCAGGCGAGTTTCCCATTCAAATGCATGTAACAGTGAGAAACGCATTGTCTTGGCGAAATAAAGCGTTTTTGAACAACTTCATATAAATCGCTGTAACTTTTGATAGAAGACTCAGACAAACATGTTTATGGCTTTATCTTATAGAACTCAAGATCCCCGTGCTGGGCAAACAGGTTTTGCAGCCGTTTGAACTAAGATTTTAAAATTCTTCACATAATGAAAACCTATACTTTGTTTCAGGCGAGTTTCCCATTCAAATGCATGTAACAGTGAGAAACGCATTGTCTTGGCGAAATAAAGCGTTTTTGAACAACTTCATATAAATCGCTGTAACTTTTGATAGAAGACTCAGACAAACATGTTTATGGCTTTATCTTATAGAACTCAAGATCCCCGTGCTGGGCAAACAGGTTTTGCAGCCGTTTGAGCTAAGATTTTAAAATTATTCACATAATGAAAACCTATACTTTGTTTCAGGCGAGTTTCCCATTCAAATGCATGTAACAGTGAGAAACGCATTGTCTTGGCGAAATAAAGCGTTTTTGAACAACTTCATATAAATCGCTGTAACTTTTGATAGAAGACTCAGACAAACATGTTTATGGCTTTATCTTATAGAACTCAAGATCCCCGTGCTGGGCAAACAGGTTTTGCAGCCGTTTGAGCTAAGATTTTCAAGTTATTCACATAATGAAAACCTATACTTTGTTTCGGGCGAGTTCCCCATTCAAATGCATGTAATCGTCAGAAACGCACTAACGTGGCGAAATAAAGCCTTTTTGTACAACTTCATGAAGACAGCTGTAATTTTTGATAGAAGACTCAGACAAACATGTTTATGGCTTTATCTTATAGAACTCAAGATCCCCGTGCTGGGCAAACAGGTTTTGCAGCCGTTTGAACTAAGATTTTAAAATTATTCACATAATGAAAACCTATACTTTGTTTCAGGCGAGTTTCCCATTCAAATGCATGTAACAGTGAGAAACACATTGTCTTGGCAAAATAAAGCGTTTTTGAACAACTTCATATAAATCGCTGTAACTTTTGATAGAAGACTCAGACAAACATGTTTATGGCTTTATCTTATAGAACTCAAGATCCCCGTGCTGGGCAAACAGGTTTTGCAGCCGTTTGAACTAAGATTTTAAAATTCTTCACATAATGAAAACCTATACTTTGTTTCAGGCGAGTTTCCCATTCAAATGCATGTAACAGTGAGAAACGCATTGTCTTGGCGAAATAAAGCGTTTTTGAACAACTTCATATAAATCGCTGTAACTTTTGATAGAAGACTCAGACAAACATGTTTATGGCTTTATCTTATAGAACTCAAGATCCCCGTGCTGGGCAAACAGAACAGGTTTTGCAGCCGTTTGAGCTAAGATTTTAAAATTATTCACATAATGAAAACCTATACTTTGTTTCAGGCGAGTTTCCCATTCAAATGCATGTAACAGTGAGAAACGCATTGTCTTGGCAAAATAAAGCGTTTTTGAACAACTTCATATAAATCGCTGTAACTTTTGATAGAAGACTCAGACAAACATGTTTATGGCTTTATCTTATAGAACTCAAGATCCCCGTGCTGGGCAAACAGGTTTTGCAGCCGTTTGAGCTAAGATTTTAAAATTATTCACATAATGAAAACCTATACTTTGTTTCAGGCGAGTTTCCCATTCAAATGCATGTAACAGTGAGAAACGCATTGTCTTGGCGAAATAAAGCGTTTTTGAACAACTTCATATAAATCGCTGTAACTTTTGATAGAAGACTCAGACAAACATGTTTATGGCTTTATCTTATAGAACTCAAGATCCCCGTGCTGGGCAAACAGGTTTTGCAGCCGTTTGAGCTAAGATTTTCAAGTTATTCACATAATGAAAACCTATACTTTGTTTCGGGCGAGTTCCCCATTCAAATGCATGTAATCGTCAGAAACGCACTAACGTGGCGAAATAAAGCCTTTTTGTACAACTTCATGAAGACAGCTGTAATTTTTGATAGAAGACTCAGACAAACATGTTTATGGCTTTATCTTATAGAACTCAAGATCCCCGTGCTGGGCAAACAGGTTTTGCAGCCGTTTGAACTAAGATTTTAAAATTATTCACATAATGAAAACCTATACTTTGTTTCAGGCGAGTTTCCCATTCAAATGCATGTAACAGTGAGAAACGCATTGTCTTGGCGAAATAAAGCGTTTTTGAACAACTTCATATAAATCGCTGTAACTTTTGATAGAAGACTCAGACAAACATGTTTATGGCTTTATCTTATAGAACTCAAGATCCCCGTGCTGGGCAAACAGGTTTTGCAGCCGTTTGAACTAAGATTTTAAAATTCTTCACATAATGAAAACCTATACTTTGTTTCAGGCGAGTTTCCCATTCAAATGCATGTAACAGTGAGAAACGCATTGTCTTGGCGAAATAAAGCGTTTTTGAACAACTTCATATAAATCGCTGTAACTTTTGATAGAAGACTCAGACAAACATGTTTATGGCTTTATCTTATAGAACTCAAGATCCCCGTGCTGGGCAAACAGGTTTTGCAGCCGTTTGAGCTAAGATTTTAAAATTATTCACATAATGAAAACCTATACTTTGTTTCAGGCGAGTTTCCCATTCAAATGCATGTAACAGTGAGAAACGCATTGTCTTGGCAAAATAAAGCGTTTTTGAACAACTTCATATAAATCGCTGTAACTTTTGATAGAAGACTCAGACAAACATGTTTATGGCTTTATCTTATAACTTATAGAACTCAAGATCCCCGTGCTGGGCAAACAGGTTTTGCAGCCGTTTGAGCTAAGATTTTAAAATTATTCACATAATGAAAACCTATACTTTGTTTCAGGCGAGTTTCCCATTCAAATGCATGTAACAGTGAGAAACACACTGTCTTGGCAAAATAAAGCGTTTTTGAACAACTTCATATAAATCGCTGTAACTTTTGATAGAAGACTCAGACAAACATGTTTATGGCTTTATCTTATAGAACTCAAGATCCCCGTGCTGGGCAAACAGGTTTTGCAGCCGTTTGAGCTAAGATTTTAAAATTATTCACATAATGAAAACCTATACTTTGTTTCAGGCGAGTTTCCCATTCAAATGCATGTAACAGTGAGAAACGCATTGTCTTGGCAAAATAAAGCGTTTTTGAACAACTTCATATAAATCGCTGTAACTTTTGATAGAAGACTCAGACAAACATGTTTATGGCTTTATCTTATAGAACTCAAGATCCCCGTGCTGGGCAAACAGGTTTTGCAGCCGTTTGAACTAAGATTTTAAAATTATTCACATAATGAAAACCTATACTTTGTCTCGGGCGAGTTTCCCATTCAAATGCATGTAACAGTGAGAAACGCATTGTCTTGGCGAAATAAAGCGTTTTTGAACAACTTCATATAAATCGCTGTAACTTTTGATAGAAGACTCAGACAAACATGTTTATGGCTTTATCTTATAGAACTCAAAATCCCCCTGCTGGGCAAACAGGGTTTGCAGCCGATTGAGCTAAGATTTTAAAATTATTCACATAATGAAAACCTTTACTTTGTTTCAGGCGAGTTTCCCATTCAAATGCATGTAACAGTGAGAAACACACTGTCTTGGCGAAATAAAGCATTTTCGTACAACTTCATATAAATCGCTGTAACTTTTGATAGAAGACTCAGAAACACATGTTCATGGCTTTATCTTATAGAACTCAAAATCCCCCTGCTGGGCAAACAGGGTTTGCAGCCGATTGAGCTAAGATTTTAAAATTATTCACATAATGAAAACCTATACTTTGTTTCAGGCGAGTTTCCCATTCAAATGCATGTAACAGTGAGAAGCACACTGTCTTGGCGTAATAAAGCGTTTTTGAACAACTTCATATAAATCGCTGTAACTTTTGATGGAAGACTCAGACAAACATGTTTATGGCTTTATCTTATATAACTCAATATCCCCGTGCTGGGCAAACAGGTTTTGCAGCCGTTTGAGCTAAGATTTTAAAATTATTCACATAATGAAAACCTATACTTTGTTTCAGGCGAGTTTCCCATTCAAATGCATGTAACAGTGAGAAACACACTGTCTTGGCGAAAGAAAGCGTTTTTGAACAACTTCATATAAATCGCTGTAACTTTTGATAGAGTACTCAGACAAACATGTTTATGGCTTTATCTTATATAACTCAATATCCCCGTTGCAGCCGATTGAGCTAAGATTTTAAAATTATTCACATAATGAAAACCTATACTTTGTTTCAGGCGAGTTTCCCATTCAAATGCATGTAACAGTGAGAAACGCATTGTCTTGGCAAAATAAAGCGTTTTTGAACAACTTCATATAAATCGCTGTAACTTTTGATAGAAGACTCAGACAAACATGTTTATGGCTTTATCTTATAGAACTCAAGATCTCCGTGCTGGGCAAACAGGTTTTGCAGCCGTTTGAACTAAGATTTTAAAATTATTCACATAATGAAAACCTATACTTTGTTTCAGGCGAGTTTCCCATTCAAATGCATGTAACAGTGAGAAACGCATTGTCTTGGCGAAATAAAGCGTTTTTGAACAACTTCATATAAATCGCTGTAACTTTTGATAGAAGACTCAGACAAACATGTTTATGGCTTTATCTTATAGAACTCAAGATCCCCGTGCTGGGCAAACAGGTTTTGCAGCCGTTTGAGCTAAGATTTTCAAGTTATTCACATAATGAAAACCTATACTTTGTTTCGGGCGAGTTCCCCATTCAAATGCATGTAATCGTCAGAAACGCACTAACGTGGCGAAATAAAGCCTTTTTGTACAACTTCATGAAGACAGCTGTAATTTTTGATAGAAGACTCAGACAAACATGTTTATGGCTTTATCTTATAGAACTCAAGATCCCCGTGCTGGGCAAACAGGTTTTGCAGCCGTTTGAACTAAGATTTTAAAATTATTCACATAATGAAAACCTATACTTTGTTTCAGGCGAGTTTCCCATTCAAATGCATGTAACAGTGAGAAACGCATTGTCTTGGCGAAATAAAGCGTTTTTGAACAACTTCATATAAATCGCTGTAACTTTTGATAGAAGATTCAGATATACGTATTAATGGCTTTATCTTATAGAATTCAATATCCCCGTGCTGGGCAAACAGGTTTTGCAGCTGTGTGAGCTAAGATTTTCAAGTTATTCACATAATGAAAACCTATACTTTGTTTCAGGCGAGTTTCCCATTCAAATGCATGTAACAGTGAGAAACGCATTGTCTTGGCGAAATAAAGCGTTTTTGAACAACTTCATATAAATCGCTGTAACTTTTGATAGAAGACTCAGACAAACATGTTTATGGCTTTATCTTATAGAACTCAAGATCCCCGTGCTGGGCAAACAGAACAGGTTTTGCAGCCGTTTGAGCTAAGATTTTAAAATTATTCACATAATGAAAACCTATACTTTGTTTCAGGCGAGTTTCCCATTCAAATGCATGTAACAGTGAGAAACGCATTGTCTTGGCAAAATAAAGCGTTTTTGAACAACTTCATATAAATCGCTGTAACTTTTGATAGAAGACTCAGACAAACATGTTTATGGCTTTATCTTATAACTTATAGAACTCAAGATCCCCGTGCTGGGCAAACAGGTTTTGCAGCCGTTTGAGCTAAGATTTTAAAATTATTCACATAATGAAAACCTATACTTTGTTTCAGGCGAGTTTCCCATTCAAATGCATGTAACAGTGAGAAACACACTGTCTTGGCAAAATAAAGCGTTTTTGAACAACTTCATATAAATCGCTGTAACTTTTGATAGAAGACTCAGACAAACATGTTTATGGCTTTATCTTATAGAACTCAAGATCCCCGTGCTGGGCAAACAGGTTTTGCAGCCGTTTGAGCTAAGATTTTAAAATTATTCACATAATGAAAACCTATACTTTGTTTCAGGCGAGTTTCCCATTCAAATGCATGTAACAGTGAGAAACGCATTGTCTTGGCAAAATAAAGCGTTTTTGAACAACTTCATATAAATCGCTGTAACTTTTGATAGAAGACTCAGACAAACATGTTTATGGCTTTATCTTATAGAACTCAAGATCCCCGTGCTGGGCAAACAGGTTTTGCAGCCGTTTGAACTAAGATTTTAAAATTATTCACATAATGAAAACCTATACTTTGTCTCGGGCGAGTTTCCCATTCAAATGCATGTAACAGTGAGAAACGCATTGTCTTGGCGAAATAAAGCGTTTTTGAACAACTTCATATAAATCGCTGTAACTTTTGATAGAAGACTCAGACAAACATGTTTATGGCTTTATCTTATAGAACTCAAAATCCCCCTGCTGGGCAAACAGGGTTTGCAGCCGATTGAGCTAAGATTTTAAAATTATTCACATAATGAAAACCTATACTTTGTTTCAGGCGAGTTTCCCATTCAAATGCATGTAACAGTGAGAAGCACACTGTCTTGGCGTAATAAAGCGTTTTTGAACAACTTCATATAAATCGCTGTAACTTTTGATGGAAGACTCAGACAAACATGTTTATGGCTTTATCTTATATAACTCAATATCCCCGTGCTGGGCAAACAGGTTTTGCAGCCGTTTGAGCTAAGATTTTAAAATTATTCACATAATGAAAACCTATACTTTGTTTCAGGCGAGTTTCCCATTCAAATGCATGTAACAGTGAGAAACACACTGTCTTGGCGAAAGAAAGCGTTTTTGAACAACTTCATATAAATCGCTGTAACTTTTGATAGAGTACTCAGACAAACATGTTTATGGCTTTATCTTATATAACTCAATATCCCCGTTGCAGCCGTTTGAGCTAAGATTTTAAAATTATTCACATAATGAAAACCTATACTTTGTCTCGGGCGAGTTTCCCATTCAAATGCATGTTACAGTGAGAAACGCATTGTCTTGGCGAAATAAAGCGTTTTTGAACAACTTCATATAAATCGCTGTAACTTTTGATAGAAGACTCAGACAAACATGTTTATGGCTTTATCTTATAGAACTCAAAATCCCCCTGCTGGGCAAACAGGGTTTGCAGCCGATTGAGCTAAGATTTTAAAATTATTCACATAATGAAAACCTATACTTTGTTTCAGGCGAGTTTCCCATTCAAATGCATGTAACAGTGAGAAACGCATTGTCTTGGCAAAATAAAGCGTTTTTGAACAACTTCATATAAATCGCTGTAACTTTTGATAGAAGACTCAGACAAACATGTTTATGGCTTTATCTTATAGAACTCAAGATCTCCGTGCTGGGCAAACAGGTTTTGCAGCCGTTTGAACTAAGATTTTAAAATTATTCACATAATGAAAACCTATACTTTGTTTCAGGCGAGTTTCCCATTCAAATGCATGTAACAGTGAGAAACGCATTGTCTTGGCGAAATAAAGCGTTTTTGAACAACTTCATATAAATCGCTGTAACTTTTGATAGAAGACTCAGACAAACATGTTTATGGCTTTATCTTATAGAACTCAAGATCCCCGTGCTGGGCAAACAGGTTTTGCAGCCGTTTGAGCTAAGATTTTCAAGTTATTCACATAATGAAAACCTATACTTTGTTTCGGGCGAGTTCCCCATTCAAATGCATGTAATCGTCAGAAACGCACTAACGTGGCGAAATAAAGCCTTTTTGTACAACTTCATGAAGACAGCTGTAATTTTTGATAGAAGACTCAGACAAACATGTTTATGGCTTTATCTTATAGAACTCAAGATCCCCGTGCTGGGCAAACAGGTTTTACAGCCGTTTGAACTAAGATTTTAAAATTATTCACATAATGAAAACCTATACTTTGTTTCAGGCGAGTTTCCCATTCAAATGCATGTAACAGTGAGAAACGCATTGTCTTGGCGAAATAAAGCGTTTTTGAACAACTTCATATAAATCGCTGTAACTTTTGATAGAAGACTCAGACAAACATGTTTATGGCTTTATCTTATAGAACTCAAGATCCCCGTGCTGGGCAAACAGAACAGGTTTTGCAGCCGTTTGAGCTAAGATTTTAAAATTATTCACATAATGAAAACCTATACTTTGTTTCAGGCGAGTTTCCCATTCAAATGCATGTAACAGTGAGAAACGCATTGTCTTGGCAAAATAAAGCGTTTTTGAACAACTTCATATAAATCGCTGTAACTTTTGATAGAAGACTCAGACAAACATGTTTATGGCTTTATCTTATAACTTATAGAACTCAAGATCCCCGTGCTGGGCAAACAGGTTTTGCAGCCGTTTGAGCTAAGATTTTAAAATTATTCACATAATGAAAACCTATACTTTGTTTCAGGCGAGTTTCCCATACAAATGCATGTAACAGTGAGAAACACACTGTCTTGGCAAAATAAAGCGTTTTTGAACAACTTCATATAAATCGCTGTAACTTTTGATAGAAGACTCAGACAAACATGTTTATGGCTTTATCTTATAGAACTCAAGATCCCCGTGCTGGGCAAACAGGTTTTGCAGCCGTTTGAACTAAGATTTTAAAATTATTCACATAATGAAAACCTATACTTTGTCTCGGGCGAGTTTCCCATTCAAATGCATGTAACAGTGAGAAACGCATTGTCTTGGCGAAATAAAGCGTTTTTGAACAACTTCATATAAATCGCTGTAACTTTTGATAGAAGACTCAGACAAACATGTTTATGGCTTTATCTTATAGAACTCAAAATCCCCCTGCTGGGCAAACAGGGTTTGCAGCCGATTGAGCTAAGATTTTAAAATTATTCACATAATGAAAACCTTTACTTTGTTTCAGGCGAGTTTCCCATTCAAATGCATGTAACAGTGAGAAACACACTGTCTTGGCGAAATAAAGCATTTTCGTACAACTTCATATAAATCGCTGTAACTTTTGATAGAAGACTCAGAAACACATGTTCATGGCTTTATCTTATAGAACTCAAAATCCCCCTGCTGGGCAAACAGGGTTTGCAGCCGATTGAGCTAAGATTTTAAAATTATTCACATAATGAAAACCTATACTTTGTTTCAGGCGAGTTTCCCATTCAAATGCATGTAACAGTGAGAAGCACACTGTCTTGGCGTAATAAAGCGTTTTTGAACAACTTCATATAAATCGCTGTAACTTTTGATGGAAGACTCAGACAAACATGTTTATGGCTTTATCTTATATAACTCAATATCCCCGTGCTGGGCAAACAGGTTTTGCAGCCGTTTGAGCTAAGATTTTAAAATTATTCACATAATGAAAACCTATACTTTGTTTCAGGCGAGTTTCCCATTCAAATGCATGTAACAGTGAGAAACACACTGTCTTGGCGAAAGAAAGCGTTTTTGAACAACTTCATATAAATCGCTGTAACTTTTGATAGAGTACTCAGACAAACATGTTTATGGCTTTATCTTATATAACTCAATATCCCCGTTGCAGCCGTTTGAGCTAAGATTTTAAAATTATTCACATAATGAAAACCTATACTTTGTCTCGGGCGAGTTTCCCATTCAAATGCATGTTACAGTGAGAAACGCATTGTCTTGGCGAAATAAAGCGTTTTTGAACAACTTCATATAAATCGCTGTAACTTTTGATAGAAGACTCAGACAAACATGTTTATGGCTTTATCTTATAGAACTCAAAATCCCCCTGCTGGGCAAACAGGGTTTGCAGCCGATTGAGCTAAGATTTTAAAATTATTCACATAATGAAAACCTATACTTTGTTTCAGGCGAGTTTCCCATTCAACAGTGAGAAACACACTGTCTTGGCGAAAGAAAGCGTTTTTGAACAACTTCATATAAATCGCTGTAACTTTTGATAGAAGACTCAGACAAACATGTTTATGGCTTTATCTTATATAACTCAATATCCCCGTGCTAGGCAAACAGGTTTTGCAGCCGATTGAGCTAAGATTTTAAAATTATTCACATAATGAAAACCTATACTTTGTTTCAGGCGAGTTTCCCATTCAAATGCATGTAACAGTGAGAAACACACTGTCTTGGCGAAATAAAGCGTTTTTGAACAACTTCATATAAATCGCTGTAACTTTTGATAGAAGACTCAGACAAACATGTTTATGGCTTTATCTTATAGAACTCAATATCCCCGTGCTAGGCAAACAGGTTTTGCAGCCGATTGAGCTAAGATTTTAAAATTATTCACATAATGAAAACCTATACTTTGTTTCAGGCGAGTTTCCCATTCAAATGCATGTAACAGTGAGAAGCACACTGTCTTGGCGAAATAAAGCGTTTTTGAACAACTTCATATAAATCGCTGTAACTTTTGATGGAAGACTCAGACAAACATGTTTATGGCTTTATCTTATATAACTCAATATCCCTGTGCTGGGCAAACAGGTTTTGCAGCCGTTTGAGCTACGATTTTAAAATTATTCACATAATGAAAACCTATACTTTGTTTCAGGCGAGTTTCCCATTCAAATGCATGTAACAGTGAGAAACGCATTGTCTTGGCGAAAGAAAGCGTTTTTGAACAACTTCATATAAATCGCTGTAACTTTTGATAGAGTACCCAGACAAACATGTTTATGGCTTTATCTTATATAACTCAATATCCCCGTTGCAGCCGTTTGAGCTAAGATTTTAAAATTATTCACATAATGAAAACCTATACTTTGTTTCAGGCGAGTTTCCCATTCAACAGTGAGAAACACACTGTCTTGGCGTAATAAAGCGTTTTTGAACAACTTCATATAAATCGCTGTAACTTTTGATAGAAGACTCAGACAAACATGTTTATGGCTTTATCTTATATAACTCAATATCCCCGTTTCAGCCGTTTGAGCTAAGATTTTAAAATTATTCACATAATGAAAACCTATACTTTGTCTCGGGCGAGTTTCCCATTCAAATGCATGTAACAGTGAGAAACGCATTGTCTTGGCGAAATAAAGCGTTTTTGAACAACTTCATATAAATCCCTGTAACTTTTGATAGAAGACTCAGACAAACATGTTTATGGCTTAATCTTATAGAACTCAAAATCCCCCTGCTGGGCAAACAGGGTTTGCAGCCGATTGAGCTAAGATTTTAAAATTATTCACATAATGAAAACCTATACTTTGTTTCAGGCGAGTTTCCCATTCAAATGCATGTAACAGTGAGAAACACACTGTCTTGGCGAAAGAAAGCGTTTTTGAACAACTTCATATAAATCGCTGTAACTTTTGATAGAGTACTCAGACAAACATGTTTATGGCTTTATCTTATATAACTCAATATCCCCGTTGCAGCCGTTTGAGCTAAGATTTTAAAATTATTCACATAATGAAAACCTATACTTTGTTTCAGGCGAGTTTCCCATTCAAATGCATGTAACAGTGAGAAACGCATTGTCTTGGCAAAATAAAGCGTTTTTGAACAACTTCATATAAATCGCTGTAACTTTTGATAGAAGACTCAGACAAACATGTTTATGGCTTTATCTTATATAACTCAAGATCCCTGTGCTGGGCAAACAGGTTTTGCAGCCGTTTGAGCTACGATTTTAAAATTATTCACATAATGAAAACCTATACTTTGTTTCAGGCGAGTTTCCCATTCAAATGCATGTAACAGTGAGAAACACACTGTCTTGGCGAAATAAAGCGTTTTTGAACAACTTCATATAAATCGCTGTAACTTTTGATAGAAGACTCAGACAAACATGTTTATGGCTTTTTCTTCTAGAACTCAATATCCCTGTGCTGGGCAAATAGAACAGGTTTTGCAGCCGTTTGAGCTAAGATTTTAAAATTATTCACATAATGAAAACCTATACTTTGTTTCAGGCGAGTTTCCCATTCAAATGCATGTAACAGTGAGAAACACACTGTCTTGGCGAAAGAAAGCGTTTTTGAACAACTTCATATAAATCGCTGTAACTTTTGATAGAGTACTCAGACAAACATGTTTATGGCTTTATCTTATATAACTCAATATCCCCGTTGCAGCCGTTTGAGCTAAGATTTTAAAATTATTCACATAATGAAAACCTATACTTTGTTTCAGGCGAGTTTCCCATTCAAATGCATGTAACAGTGAGAAACACACTGTCTTGGCGAAAGAAAGCGTTTTTGAACAACTTCATATAAATCGCTGTAACTTTTGATAGAGTACTCAGACAAACATGTTCATGGCTTTATCTTATATAACTCAATATCCCCGTTGCAGCCGTTTGAGCTAAGATTTTAAAATTATTCACATAATGAAAACCTATACTTTGTCTCGGGCGTGTTTCCCATTCAAATGCATGTAACAGTGAGAAACGCATTGTCTTGGCGAAATAAAGCGTTTTTGAACAACTTCATATAAATCGCTGTAACTTTTGATAGAAGACTCAGACAAACATGTTCATGGCTTTATCTTATATAACTCAATATCCCCGTTGCAGCCGTTTGAGCTAAGATTTTAAAATTATTCACATAATGAAAACCTATACTTTGTTTATGGCTAGTTTCCCATTCAAATGCATGTAACAGTGAGAAACGCATTGTCTTGGCAAAATAAAGCGTTTTTGAACAACTTCATATAAATCGCAGTAACCTTTGATAGAAGACTCAAACAAAAAATTTATGGCTTTATCTTATATAACTCAATATCCCCGTTGCAGCCGTTTGAGCTAAGATTTTAAAATTATTCACATAATGAAAACCTATACTTTGTTTCAGGCGAGTTTCCCATTCAAATGCATGTAACAGTGAGAAGCACACTGTCTTGGCGAAATAAAGCGTTTTTGAACAACTTCATATAAATCGCTGTAACTTTTGATGGAAGACTCAGACAAACATGTTTATGGCTTTATCTTATATAACTCAATATCCCTGTGCTGGGCAAACAGGTTTTGCAGCCGTTTGAGCTACGATTTTAAAATTATTCACATAATGAAAACCTATACTTTGTTTCAGGCGAGTTTCCCATTCAAATGCATGTAACAGTGAGAAACGCATTGTCTTGGCGAAAGAAAGCGTTTTTGAACAACTTCATATAAATCGCTGTAACTTTTGATAGAGTACCCAGACAAACATGTTTATGGCTTTATCTTATATAACTCAATATCCCCGTTGCAGCCGTTTGAGCTAAGATTTTAAAATTATTCACATAATGAAAACCTATACTTTGTCTCGGGCGAGTTTCCCATTCAAATGCATGTAACAGTGAGAAACGCACTGTCTTGGCGAAATAAAGCATTTTCGTACAACTTCATATAAATCGCTGTAACTTTTGATAGAAGACTCAGAAACACATGTTCATGGCTTTATCTTATAGAACTCAAAATCCCCCTGCTGGGCAAACAGGGTTTGCAGCCGATTGAGCTAAGATTTTAAAATTATTCACATAATGAAAACCTATACTTTGTTTCAGGCGAGTTTCCCATTCAAATGCATGTAACAGTGAGAAACACACTGTCTTGGCGAAATAAAGCGTTTTTGAACAACTTCATATAAATCGCTGTAACTTTTGATAGAAGACTCAGACAAACATGTTTATGGCTTTATCTTATATAACTCAATATCCCCGTTGCAGCCGTTTGAGCTAAGATTTTAAAATTATTCACATAATGAAAACCTATACTTTGTCTCGGGCGTGTTTCCCATTCAAATGCATGTAACAGTGAGAAACGCATTGTCTTGGCGAAATAAAGCGTTTTTGAACAACTTCATATAAATCGCTGTAACTTTTGATAGAAGACTCAGACAAACATGTTTATGGCTTTATCTTCTAGAACTCAAAATCCCCCTGCTGGGCAAACAGGTTTTGCAGCCGATTGAGCTAAGATTTTAAAATTATTCACATAATGAAAACCTATACTTTGTTTATGGCTAGTTTCCCATTCAAATGCATGTAACAGTGAGAAACGCATTGTCTTGGCAAAATAAAGCGTTTTTGAACAACTTCATATAAATCGCAGTAACCTTTGATAGAAGACTCAAACAAAAAAGTTTATGGCTTTATCTTATATAACTCAATATCCCCGTTGCAGCCGTTTGAGCTAAGATTTTAAAATTATTCACATAATGAAAACCTATACTTTGTCTCGGGCGAGTTTCCCATTCAAATGCATGTAACAGTGAGAAACACACTGTCTTGGCGAAATAAAGCATTTTCGTACAACTTCATATAAATCGCTGTAACTTTTGATAGAAGACTCAGACAAACATGTTTATGGCTTTATCTTATAGAACTCAATATCCCCGTGCTGGGCAAACAGGTTTTGCAGCCGATTGAGCTAAGATTTTAAAATTATTCACATAATGAAAACCTATACTTTGTTTCAGGCGAGTTTCCCATTCAAATGCATGTAACAGTGAGAAGCACACTGTCTTGGCGAAATAAAGCGTTTTTGAACAACTTCATATAAATCGCTGTAACTTTTGATGGAAGACTCAGACAAACATGTTTATGGCTTTATCTTATATAACTCAATATCCCTGTGCTGGGCAAACAGGTTTTGCAGCCGTTTGAGCTACGATTTTAAAATTATTCACATAATGAAAACCTATACTTTGTTTCAGGCGAGTTTCCCATTCAAATGCATGTAACAGTGAGAAACGCATTGTCTTGGCGAAAGAAAGCGTTTTTGAACAACTTCATATAAATCGCTGTAACTTTTGATAGAGTACCCAGACAAACATGTTTATGGCTTTATCTTATATAACTCAATATCCCCGTTGCAGCCGTTTGAGCTAAGATTTTAAAATTATTCACATAATGAAAACCTATACTTTGTTTCAGGCGAGTTTCCCATTCAACAGTGAGAAACACACTGTCTTGGCGTAATAAAGCGTTTTTGAACAACTTCATATAAATCGCTGTAACTTTTGATAGAAGACTCAGACAAACATGTTTATGGCTTTATCTTATATAACTCAATATCCCCGTTTCAGCCGTTTGAGCTAAGATTTTAAAATTATTCACATAATGAAAACCTATACTTTGTCTCGGGCGAGTTTCCCATTCAAATGCATGTAACAGTGAGAAACGCATTGTCTTGGCGAAATAAAGCGTTTTTGAACAACTTCATATAAATCCCTGTAACTTTTGATAGAAGACTCAGACAAACATGTTTATGGCTTTATCTTATATAACTCAATATCCCCGTTGCAGCCGTTTGAGCTAAGATTTTAAAATTATTCACATAATGAAAACCTATACTTTGTCTCGAGCGAGTTTCCCATTCAAATGCATGTAACAGTGAGAAACACACTGTCTTGGCGAAATAAAGCGTTTTTGAACAACTTCATATAAATCGCTGTAACTTTTGATAGAAGACTCAGACAAACATGTTTATGGCTTTATCTTCTAGAACTCAATATCCCCGTGCTGGGCAAACAGGTTTTGCAGCCGTTTGAGCTAAGATTTTAAAATTATTCACATAATGAAAACCTATACTTTGTCTCGGGCGAGTTTCCCATTCAAATGCATGTAACAGTGAGAAACACACTGTCTTGGCGAAATAAAGCATTTTCGTACAACTTCATATAAATCGCTGTAACTTTTGATAGAAGACTCAGACAAACATGTTTATGGCTTTATCTTCTAGAACTCAATATCCGCGTTGCAGCCGATTGAGCTAAGATTTTAAAATTATTCACATAATGAAAACCTATACTTTGTTTCAGGCGAGTTTCCCATTCAAATGCATGTAACAGTGAGAAACACACTGTCTTGGCGAAATAAAGCATTTTCGTACAACTTCATATAAATCGCTGTAACTTTTGATAGAAGACTCAGACAAACATGTTTATGGCTTTATCTTCTAGAACTCAATATCCGCGTTGCAGCCGATTGAGCTAAGATTTTAAAATTATTCACATAATGAAAACCTATACTTTGTTTCAGGCGAGTTTCCCATTCAAATGCATGTAACAGTGAGAAAAACACTGTCTTGGCGAAATAAAGCATTTTCGTACAACTTCATATAAATCGCTGTAACTTTTGATAGAAGACTCAGACAAACATGTTTATGGCTTTATCTTCTAGAACTCAATATCCGCGTTGCAGCCGATTGAGCTAAGATTTTAAAATTATTCACATAATGAAAACCTATACTTTGTTTCAGGCGAGTTTCCCATTCAAATGCATGTAACAGTGAGAAAAACACTGTCTTGGCTAAATAAAGCATTTTCGTACAACTTCATATAAATCGCTGTAACTTTTGATAGAAGACTCAGACAAACATGTTTATGGCTTTATCTTATATAACTCAATATCCCCGTTGCAGCCGTTTGAGCTAAGATTTTAAAATTATTCACATAATGAAAACCTATACTTTGTCTCGAGCGAGTTTCCCATTCAAATGCATGTAACAGTGAGAAACACACTGTCTTGGCGAAATAAAGCGTTTTTGAACAACTTCATATAAATCGCTGTAACTTTTGATAGAAGACTCAGACAAACATGTTTATGGCTTTATCTTCTAGAACTCAATATCCCCGTGCTGGGCAAACAGGTTTTGCAGCCGTTTGAGCTAAGATTTTAAAATTATTCACATAATGAAAACCTATACTTTGTCTCGGGCGAGTTTCCCATTCAAATGCATGTAACAGTGAGAAACACACTGTCTTGGCGAAATAAAGCATTTTCGTACAACTTCATATAAATCGCTGTAACTTTTGATAGAAGACTCAGACAAACATGTTTATGGCTTTATCTTCTAGAACTCAATATCCGCGTTGCAGCCGATTGAGCTAAGATTTTAAGATTATTCACATAATGAAAACCTATACTTTGTTTCAGGCGAGTTTCCCATTCAAATGCATGTAACAGTGAGAAAAACACTGTCTTGGCTAAATAAAGCATTTTCGTACAACTTCATATAAATCGCTGTAACTTTTGATAGAAGACTCAGACAAACATGTTTATGGCTTTATCTTATATAACTCAATATCCCCGTTGCATCCGTTTGAGCTAAGATTTTAAAATTATTCACATAATGAAAACCTATACTTTGTCTCGAGCGAGTTTCCCATTCAAATGCATGTAACAGTGAGAAACACACTGTCTTGGCGAAATAAAGCGTTTTTGAACAACTTCATATAAATCGCTGTAACTTTTGATAGAAGACTCAGACAAACATGTTTATGGCTTTATCTTCTAGAACTCAATATCCCCGTGCTGGGCAAACAGGTTTTGCAGCCGTTTGAGCTAAGATTTTAAAATTATTCACATAATGAAAACCTATACTTTGTCTCGGGCGAGTTTCCCATTCAAATGCATGTAACAGTGAGAAACACACTGTCTTGGCGAAATAAAGCGTTTTTGAACAACTTCATATAAATCGCTGTAACTTTTGATAGAAGACTCAGACAAACATGTTTATGGCTTTATCTTCTAGAACTCAATATCCGCGTTGCAGCCGATTGAGCTAAGATTTTAAAATTATTCACATAATGAAAACCTATACTTTGTTGCAGGCGAGTTTCCCATTCAAATGCATGTAACAGTGAGAAAAACACTGTCTTGGCGAAATAAAGCATTTTCGTACAACTTCATATAAATCGCTGTAACTTTTGATAGAAGACTCAGACAAACATGTTTATGGCTTTATCTTATATAACTCAATATCCCCGTGCTAGGCAAACAGGTTTTGCAGCCGACTGAGCTAAGATTTTAAAATTATTCACATAATGAAAACCTATACTTTGTCTCAGGCGAGTTTCCCATTCAAATGCATGTAACAGTGAGAAACACACTGTCTTGGCGAAATAAAGCATTTTCGTACAAGTTCATATAAATCGCTGTAACTTTTGATAGAAGACTCAGAAACACATGTTCATGGCTTTATCTTATAGAACTCAATATCCCCGTTGCAGCCGTTTGAGCTAAGATTTTAAAATTATTCACATAATGAAAACCTATACTTTGTCTCGGGCGAGTTTCCCATTCAAATGCATGTAACAGTGAGAAACGCACTGTCTTGGCGAAAGAAAGCGTTTTTGAACAACTTCATATAAATCGCTGTAACTTTTGATAGAAGACTCAGACAAACATGTTTATGGCTTTATCTTATAGAACTCAATATCCCCGTGCTGGGCAGCTGTTTGAGCTAAGCTTTTAAAATTATTCACATAATGAAAACCTATACTTTGTCTCAGGCGAGTTTCCCATTCAAATGCATGTAACAGTGAGAAACGCATTGTCTTGGCGAAATAAAGCGTTTTTGAACAACTTCATATAAATCGCTGTAACTTTTGATAGAAGACTCAGAAAAAACATGTTTATGGCTTTATCTTATAGAACTCAATGTCCCCGTGCTGGGCAGCTGTTTGAGCTAAGCTTTTAAAATTATTCACATAGTGAAAACCTATACTTTGTCTCAGGCGAGTTTCCCATTCAAATGCATGTAACAGTGAGAAACGCATTGTCTTGGCGAAATAAAGCGTTTTTGAACAACTTCATATAAATCGCTGTAACTTTTGATAGAAGACTCAGAAAAAACATGTTTATGGCTTTATCTTATAGAACTCAATATCCCCGTGCTGGACAGCTGTTTGAGCAAAGCTTTTAAAATTATTCACATAATGAAAACCTATACTTTGTCTCGGGCGAGTTTCCCATTCAAATGCATGTAACAGTGAGAAACACACTGTCTTGGCGAAATAAAGCATTTTCGTACAAGTTCATATAAATCGCTGTAACTTTTGATAGAAGACTCAGAAACACATGTTCATGGCTTTATCTTATAGAACTCAATATCCCCGTGCTGGGCAGCTGTTTGAGCTAAGCTTTTAAAATTATTCACATAATGAAAACCTATACTTTGTCTCAGGCGAGTTTCCCATTCAAATGCATGTAACAGTGAGAAACACACTGTCTTGGCGAAATAAAGCATTTTCGTACAACTTCATATAAATCGCTGTAACTTTTGATAGAAGACTCAGACAAACATGTTTATGGCTTTATCTTATATAACTCAATATCCCCGTTGCAGCCGTTTGAGCTAAGATTTTAAAATTATTCACATAATGAAAACCTATACTTTGTCTCAGGCGAGTTTCCCATTCAAATGCATGTAACAGTGAGAAACGCATTGTCTTGGCGAAATAAAGCGTTTTTGAACAACTTCATATAAATCGCTGTAACTTTTGATAGAAGACTCAGAAAAAACATGTTTATGGCTTTATCTTCTAGAACTCAATATCCCCGTGCTGGACAGCTGTTTGAGCAAAGCTTTTAAAATTATTCACATAATGAAAACCTATACTTTGTCTCGGGCGAGTTTCCCATTCAAATGCATGTAACAGTGAGAAACACACTGTCTTGGCGAAATAAAGCATTTTCGTACAAGTTCATATAAATCGCTGTAACTTTTGATAGAAGACTCAGAAACACATGTTCATGGCTTTATCTTATAGAACTCAATATCCCCGTGCTGGGCAGCTGTTTGAGCTAAGCTTTTAAAATTATTCACATAATGAAAACCTATACTTTGTCTCAGGCGAGTTTCCCATTCAAATGCATGTAACAGTGAGAAACACACTGTCTTGGCGAAATAAAGCATTTTCGTACAAGTTCATATAAATCGCTGTAACTTTTGATAGAAGACTCAGAAACACATGTTCATGGCTTTATCTTATAGAACTCAATATCCCCGTGCTGGGCAGCTGTTTGAGCTAAGCTTTTAATTCGGGCGAGTTTCCCATTCAAATGCATGTAACAGTGAGAAACGCACTGTCTTGGCGAAAGAAAGCGTTTTTGAACAACTTCATATAAATCGCTGTAACTTTTGATAGAAGACTCAGACAAACATGTTTATGGCTTTATCTTATAGAACTCAATATCCCCGTGCTGGGCAGCTGTTTGAGCTAAGCTTTTAAAATTATTCACATAATGAAAACCTATACTTTGTCTCAGGCGAGTTTCCCATTCAAATGCATGTAACAGTGAGAAACGCATTGTCTTGGCGAAATAAAGCGTTTTTGAACAACTTCATATAAATCGCTGTAACTTTTGATAGAAGACTCAGAAAAAACATGTTTATGGCTTTATCTTATAGAACTCAATGTCCCCGTGCTGGGCAGCTGTTTGAGCTAAGCTTTTAAAATTATTCACATAGTGAAAACCTATACTTTGTCTCAGGCGAGTTTCCCATTCAAATGCATGTAACAGTGAGAAACGCATTGTCTTGGCGAAATAAAGCGTTTTTGAACAACTTCATATAAATCGCTGTAACTTTTGATAGAAGACTCAGAAAAAACATGTTTATGGCTTTATCTTATAGAACTCAATATCCCCGTGCTGGACAGCTGTTTGAGCAAAGCTTTTAAAATTATTCACATAATGAAAACCTATACTTTGTCTCGGGCGAGTTTCCCATTCAAATGCATGTAACAGTGAGAAACACACTGTCTTGGCGAAATAAAGCATTTTCGTACAACTTCATATAAATCGCTGTAACTTTTGATAGAAGACTCAGAAACACATGTTCATGGCTTTGTCTTATAGAACTCAATATCCCCGTGCTGGGCAGCTGTTTGAGCTAAGCTTTTAAAATTATTCACATAATGAAAACCTATACTTTGTCTCAGGCGAGTTTCCCATTCAAATGCATGTAACAGTGAGAAACGCATTGTCTTGGCGAAATAAAGCGTTTTTGAACAACTTCATATAAATCGCTGTAACTTTTGATAGAGGTCTCAGACAAACATGTTTATGGCTTTATCTTATAGAACTCAATATCCCCGTGCTGGGCAGCTGTTTGAGCTAAGCTTTTAAAATTATTCACATAATGAAAACCTATACTTTGTCTCAGGCGAGTTTCCCATTCAAATGCATGTAACAGTGAGAAACTCATTGTCTTGGCGAAATAAAGCATTTTCGTACAAGTTCATATAAATCGCTGTAACTTTTGATAGAAGACTCAGAAACACATGTTCATGGCTTTATCTTATAGAACTCAATATCCCCGTGCTGGGCAGCTGTTTGAGCTAAGCTTTTAAAATTATTCACATAATGAAAACCTATACTTTGTCTCAGGCGAGTTTCCCATTCAAATGCATGTAACAGTGAGAAACACACTGTCTTGGCGAAATAAAGCATTTTCGTACAAGTTCATATAAATCGCTGTAACTTTTGATAGAAGACTCAGACAAACATGTTTATGGCTTTATCTTATAGAACTCAATATCCCCGTGCTGGGCAGCTGTTTGAGCTAAGCTTTTAAAATTATTCACATAATGAAAACCTATACTTTGTCTCAGGCGAGTTTCCCATTCAAATGCATGTAACAGTGAGAAACGCATTGTCTTGGCGAAATAAAGTGTTTTGGAACAACTTCATATAAATCGCTGTAACTTTTGATAGAAGACTCAGAAAAAACATGTTTATGGCTTTATCTTATAGAACTCAATATCCCCGTGCTGGACAGCTGTTTGAGCAAAGCTTTTAAAATTATTCACATAATGAAAACCTATACTTTGTCTCGGGCGAGTTTCCCATTCAAATGCATGTAACAGTGAGAAACACACTGTCTTGGCGAAATAAAGCATTTTCGTACAAGTTCATATAAATCGCTGTAACTTTTGATAGAAGACTCAGAAACACATGTTCATGGCTTTGTCTTATAGAACTCAATATCCCCGTGCTGGGCAGCTGTTTGAGCTAAGCTTTTAAAATTATTCACATAATGAAAACCTATACTTTGTCTCAGGCGAGTTTCCCAATCAAATGCATGCAACAGTGAGAAACGCATTTTCTTGGCGTTTTTGAACAACTTCATATAAATCGCTGTAACTTTTGATAGAAGACTCAGACAAACATGTTTATGGCTTTATCTTATAGAACTCAATATCCCCATGCTGGGCAAACAGGTTGCAGCCGATTGAGCTAAGATTTTAAAATTATTCACATAATGAAAACCTATACTTTGTTTCAGGCGAGTTTCCCATTCAAATGCATGTAACAGTGAGAAACACACTGTCTTGGCGAAATAAAGCGTTTTTGAACAACTTCATATAAATCGCTGTAACTTTTGATAGAAGACTCAGACAAACATGTTTATGGCTTTATCTTATAGAACTCAATATCCCCGTGCTAGGCAAACAGGTTTTGCAGCCGATTGAGCTAAGATTTTAAAATGATTCACATAATGAAAACCTATACTTTGTTTCAGGCGAGTTTCCCATTCAAATGCATGTAACAGTGAGAAACGCATTGTCTTGGCGTTTTTGAACAACTTCATATAAATCGCTGTAACTTTTGATAGAAGACTCAGACAAACATGTTTATGGCTTTATCTTATAGAACTCAATATCCCCGTGCTGGGCAGCTGTTTGAGCTAAGCTTTTAAAATTATTCACATAATGAAAACCTATACTTTGTCTCAGGCGAGTTTCCCATTCAAATGCATGTAACAGTGAGAAACGCATTGTCTTGGCGAAATAAAGTGTTTTGGAACAACTTCATATAAATCGCTGTAACTTTTGATAGAAGACTCAGAAAAAACATGTTTATGGCTTTATCTTATAGAACTCAATATCCCCGTGCTGGACAGCTGTTTGAGCAAAGCTTTTAAAATTATTCACATAATGAAAACCTATACTTTGTCTCGGGCGAGTTTCCCATTCAAATGCATGTAACAGTGAGAAACACACTGTCTTGGCGAAATAAAGCATTTTCGTACAAGTTCATATAAATCGCTGTAACTTTTGATAGAAGACTCAGAAACACATGTTCATGGCTTTGTCTTATAGAACTCAATATCCCCGTGCTGGGCAGCTGTTTGAGCTAAGCTTTTAAAATTATTCACATAATGAAAACCTATACTTTGTCTCAGGCGAGTTTCCCAATCAAATGCATGCAACAGTGAGAAACGCATTTTCTTGGCGTTTTTGAACAACTTCATATAAATCGCTGTAACTTTTGATAGAAGACTCAGACAAACATGTTTATGGCTTTATCTTATAGAACTCAATATCCCCATGCTGGGCAAACAGGTTGCAGCCGATTGAGCTAAGATTTTAAAATTATTCACATAATGAAAACCTATACTTTGTTTCAGGCGAGTTTCCCATTCAAATGCATGTAACAGTGAGAAACACACTGTCTTGGCGAAATAAAGCGTTTTTGAACAACTTCATATAAATCGCTGTAACTTTTGATAGAAGACTCAGACAAACATGTTTATGGCTTTATCTTATAGAACTCAATATCCCCGTGCTAGGCAAACAGGTTTTGCAGCCGATTGAGCTAAGATTTTAAAATGATTCACATAATGAAAACCTATACTTTGTTTCAGGCGAGTTTCCCATTCAAATGCATGTAACAGTGAGAAACGCATTGTCTTGGCGAAATAAAGCGTTTTTGAACAACTTCATATAAATCGCTGTAACTTTTGATAGACGACTCAGACAAACATGTTTATGGCTTTATCTTATAGAACTCAATATCCCCGTTGCAGCCGTTTGAGCTAAGATTTTAAAATTATTCACATAATGAAAACCTATACTTTGTCTCGGGCGAGTTTCCCATTCAAATGCATGTAACAGTGAGAAACGCATTGTCTTGGGGAAATAAAGCGTTTTTGAACAACTTCATATAAATCGCTGTAACTTTTGATAGAAGACTCAGACAAAAATGTTTATGGCTTTATCTTATAGAACTCAATATCCCCGTGCTGGGCAGCTGTTTGAGCTAAGCTTTTAAAATTATTCACATAATGAAAACCTATACTTTGTCTCAGGCGAGTTTCCCATTCAAATGCATGTAACAGTGAGAAACGCATTGTCTTGGCGAAATAAAGTGTTTTGGAACAACTTCATATAAATCGCTGTAACTTTTGATAGAAGACTCAGAAAAAACATGTTTATGGCTTTATCTTATAGAACTCAATATCCCCGTGCTGGACAGCTGTTTGAGCAAAGCTTTTAAAATTATTCACATAATGAAAACCTATACTTTGTCTCGGGCGAGTTTCCCATTCAAATGCATGTAACAGTGAGAAACACACTGTCTTGGCGAAATAAAGCATTTTCGTACAAGTTCATATAAATCGCTGTAACTTTTGATAGAAGACTCAGAAACACATGTTCATGGCTTTGTCCTATAGAACTCAATATCCCCGTGCTGGGCAGCTGTTTGAGCTAAGCTTTTAAAATTATTCACATAATGAAAACCTATACTTTGTCTCAGGCGAGTTTCCCAATCAAATGCATGCAACAGTGAGAAACGCATTTTCTTGGCGTTTTTGAACAACTTCATATAAATCGCTGTAACTTTTGATAGAAGACTCAGACAAACATGTTTATGGCTTTATCTTATAGAACTCAATATCCCCATGCTGGGCAAACAGGTTGCAGCCGATTGAGCTAAGATTTTAAAATTATTCACATAATGAAAACCTATACTTTGTTTCAGGCGAGTTTCCCATTCAAATGCATGTAACAGTGAGAAACACACTGTCTTGGCGAAATAAAGCGTTTTTGAACAACTTCATATAAATCGCTGTAACTTTTGATAGAAGACTCAGACAAACATGTTTATGGCTTTATCTTATAGAACTCAATATCCCCGTGCTAGGCAAACAGGTTTTGCAGCCGATTGAGCTAAGATTTTAAAATGATTCACATAATGAAAACCTATACTTTGTTTCAGGCGAGTTTCCCATTCAAATGCATGTAACAGTGAGAAACGCATTGTCTTGGCGTTTTTGAACAACTTCATATAAATCGCTGTAACTTTTGATAGAAGACTCAGACAAACATGTTTATGGCTTTATCTTATAGAACTCAATATCCCCATGCTGGGCAAACAGGTTTTTCAGCCGATTGAGCTAAGATTTTAAAATTATTCACATAATGAAAACCTATACTTTGTTTCAGGCGAGTTTCCCATTCAAATGCATGTAACAGTGAGAAACGCATTGTCTTGGCGAAATAAAGCGTTTTTGAACAACTTCATATAAATCGCTGTAACTTTTGATAGACGACTCAGACAAACATGTTTATGGCTTTATCTTATAGAACTCAATATCCCCGTTGCAGCCGTTTGAGCTAAGATTTTAAAATTATTCACATAATGAAAACCTATACTTTGTCTCGGGCGAGTTTCCCATTCAAATGCATGTAACAGTGAGAAACGCATTGTCTTGGCGAAATAAAGCGTTTTTGAACAACTTCATATAAATCGCTGTAACTTTTGATAGAAGACTCAGACAAAAATGTTTATGGCTTTATCTTATAGAACTCAATATCCCCGTGCTAGGCAAACAGGTTTTGCAGCTGATTGAGCTAAGATTTTAAAATTATTCACATAATGAAAACCTATACTTTGTTTCAGGCGAGTTTCCCATTCAAATGCATGTAACAGTGAGAAACGCATTGTCTTGGCGAAATAAAGCGTTTTTGAACAACTTCATATAAATCGCTGTAACTTTTGATAGAAGACTCAGACAAACATGTTTATGGCTTTATCTTATAGAACTCAAGATCCCCGTGCTGGGCAAACAGGTTTTGCAGCCGTTTGAACTAAGATTTTAAAATTATTCACATAATGAAAACCTATACTTTGTTTCAGGCGAGTTTCCCATTCAAATGCATGTAACAGTGAGAAACGCATTGTCTTGGCGAAATAAAGCGTTTTTGAACAACTTCATATAAATCGCTGTAACTTTTGATAGACGACTCAGACAAACATGTTTATGGCTTTATCTTATAGAACTCAATATCCCCATGCTGGGCAAACAGGTTTTGCAGCCGATTGAGCTAAGATTTTAAAATGATTCACATAATGAAAACCTATACTTTGTTTCAGGCGAGTTTCCCATTCAAATGCATGTAACAGTGAGAAACGCATTGTCTTGGCGTTTTTGAACAACTTCATATAAATCGCTGTAACTTTTGATAGAAGACTCAGACAAACATGTTTATGGCTTTATCTTATAGAACTCAATATCCCCATGCTGGGCAAACAGGTTTTTCAGCCGATTGAGCTAAGATTTTAAAATTATTCACATAATGAAAACCTATACTTTGTTTCAGGCGAGTTTCCCATTCAAATGCATGTAACAGTGAGAAACGCATTGTCTTGGCGAAATAAAGCGTTTTTGAACAACTTCATATAAATCGCTGTAACTTTTGATAGACGACTCAGACAAACATGTTTATGGCTTTATCTTATAGAACTCAATATCCCCGTTGCAGCCGTTTGAGCTAAGATTTTAAAATTATTCACATAATGAAAACCTATACTTTGTCTCGGGCGAGTTTCCCATTCAAATGCATGTAACAGTGAGAAACGCATTGTCTTGGCGAAATAAAGCGTTTTTGAACAACTTCATATAAATCGCTGTAACTTTTGATAGAAGACTCAGACAAAAATGTTTATGGCTTTATCTTATAGAACTCAATATCCCCGTGCTAGGCAAACAGGTTTTGCAGCTGATTGAGCTAAGATTTTAAAATTATTCACATAATGAAAACCTATACTTTGTTTCAGGCGAGTTTCCCATTCAAATGCATGTAACAGTGAGAAACGCATTGTCTTGGCGAAATAAAGCGTTTTTGAACAACTTCATATAAATCGCTGTAACTTTTGATAGACGACTCAGACAAACATGTTTATGGCTTTATCTTATAGAACTCAATATCCCCGTTGCAGCCGTTTGAGCTAAGATTTTAAAATTATTCACATAATGAAAACCTATACTTTGTCTCAGGCGAGTTTCCCATTCAAATGCATGTAACAGTGAGAAACGCATTGTCTTGGCGTTTTTGAACAACTTCATATAAATCGCTGTAACTTTTGATAGACGACTCAGACAAACATGTTTATGGCTTTATCTTATAGAACTCAATATCCCCATGCTGGGCAAACAGGTTGCAGCCGATTGAGCTAAGATTTTAAAATTATTCACATAATGAAAACCTATACTTTGTTTCAGGCGAGTTTCCCATTCAAATGCATGTAACAGTGAGAAACGCATTGTCTTGGCGTTTTTGAACAACTTCATATAAATCGCTGTAACTTTTGATAGAAGACTCAGACAAACATGTTTATGGCTTTATCTTATATAACTCAATATCCCCGTGCTAGGCAAACAGGTTTTGCAGCTGATTGAGCTAAGATTTTAAAATTATTCACATAATGAAAACCTATACTTTGTTTCAGGCGAGTTTCCCATTCAAATGCATGTAACAGTGAGAAACGCATTGTGTTGGCGTTTTTGAACAACTTCATATAAATCGCTGTAACTTTTGATAGAAGACTCAGACAAACATGTTTATGGCTTTATCTTATAGAACTCAATATCCCCGTGCTGGGCAAACAGGTTTTGCAGCCGATTGAGCTAAGATTTTAAAATTATTCACATAATGAAAACCTATATTTGAATTTGAATTTACACTTTGTTTCAGGCGAGTTTCCCATTCAAATGCATGTAACAGTGAGAAACACACTGTCTTGGCGAAATAAAGCGTTTTTGAACAACTTCATATAAATCGCTGTAACTTTTGATAGAAGACTCAGACAAACATGTTTATGGCTTCATCTTATATAACTCAATATCCCCGTGCTAGGCAAACAGGTTTTGCAGCTGATTGAGCTAAGATTTTAAAATTATTCACATAATGAAAACCTATACTTTGTTTCAGGCGAGTTTCCCATTCAAATGCATGTAACAGTGAGAAACACACTGTCTTGGCGAAATAAAGCGTTTTTGAACAACTTCATATAAATCGCTGTAACTTTTGATAGAGGTCTTAGACAAACATGTTTATGGCTTTATCTTATAGAACTCAATATCCCCGTGCTGGGCAAACGGGTTTTGCAGCTGATTGAGCTAAGATTTTAAAATTATTCACATAATGAAAACCTATACTTTGTCTCGGGAGAGTTTCCCATTCAAATGCATGTAACAGTGAGAAACGCATTGTCTTGGCGAAAGAAAGCGTTTTTGAACAACTTCATATAAATCGCTGTAACTTTTGATAGAAGACTCAGACAAACATGTTTATGGCTTTATCTTATAGAACTCAATATCCCCGTGCTGGGCAGCTGATTGAGCTAAGATTTTAAAATTATTCACATAATGAAAAACTATACTTTGTTTCAGGCGAGTTTCCCATTCAAATGCATGTAACAGTGAGAAACACACTGTCTTGGCGAAATAAAGCGTTTTTGAACAACTTCATATAAATCGCTGTAACTTTTGATAGAAGACTCAGACAAACATGTTTATGGCTTTATCTTATGGAACTCAATATCCCCGTTGCAGCCGATTGAGCTAAGATTTTAAAATTATTCACATAATGAAAACCTATACTTTGTCTCAGGCGAGTTTCCCATTCAAATGCATGTAACAGTGAGAAACGCATTGTCTTGGCGAAATAAAGCGTTTTTGAACAACTTCATATAAATCGCTGTAACTTTTGATAGAAGACTCAGACAAACATGTTTATGGCTTTATCTTATAGAACTCAATATCCCCGTGCTAAGCAAACAGGTTTTGCAGCCGATTGAGCTAAGATTTTAAAATTATTCACATAATGAAAACCTATACTTTGTTTCAGGCGAGTTTCCCATTCAAATGCATGTAACAGTGAGAAACGCATTGTCTTGGCGTTTTTGAACAACTTCATATAAATCGCTGTAACTTTTGATAGAAGACTCAGACAAACATGTTTATGGCTTTATCTTATAGAACTCAATATCCCCGTGCTAGGCAAACAAGTTTTGCAGCCGATTGAGCTAAGATTTTAAAATTATTCACATAATGAAAACCTATATTTGAATTTGAATTTACACTTTGTTTCAGGCGAGTTTCCCATTCAAATGCATGTAACAGTGAGAAACACACTGTCTTGGCGAATTAAAGCGTTTTTGAACAACTTCATATAAATCGCTGTAACTTTTGATAGAAGACTCAGACAAACATGTTTATTGCTTCATCTTATATAACTCAATATCCCGGTGCTAGGCAAACAGGTTTTGCAGCCGATTGAGCTAAGATTTTAAAATTATTCACATAATGAAAACCTATACTTTGTTTCAGGCGAGTTTCCCATTCAAATGCATGTAACAGTGAGAAACGCATTGTCTTGGCGAAAGAAAGCGTTTTTGAACAACTTCATATAAATCGCTGTAACTTTTGATAGAAGACTCAGACAAACATGTTTATGGCTTTATCTTATAGAACTCAATATCCCCGTGCTAGGCAAACAAGTTTTGCAGCCGATTGAGCTAAGATTTTAAAATTATTCACATAATGAAAACCTATATTTGAATTTGAATTTACACTTTATTTCAGGCGAGTTTCCCATTCAAATGCATGTAACAGTGAGAAACACACTGTCTTGGCGAAATAAAGCGTTTTTGAACAACTTCATATAAATCGCTGTAACTTTTGATAGAAGACTCAGACAAACATGTTTATGGCTTTATCTTATAGAACTCAATATCCCCGTGCTGGGCAGCTGTTTGAGCAAAGAGTTTAAAATTATTCACATAATGAAAACCTATACTTTGTCTCGGGCGAGTTTCCCATTCAAATGCATGTAACGGTGAGAAACGCATTGTCTTGGCGAAAGAAATCGTTTTTGAACAACTTCATATAAATCGCTGTAACTTTTGATAGAAGACTCAGACAAACATGTTTATGGCTTTATCTTATAGAACTCAATATCCCCGTGCTAGGCAAACGGGTTTTGCAGCTGATTGAGCTAAGATTTTAAAATTATTCACATAATGAAAACCTATACTTTGTTTCAGGCGAGTTTCCCATTCAAATGCATGTAACAGTGAGAAACGCATTGTCTTGGCGTTTTTGAACAACTTCATATAAATCGCTGTAACTTTTGATAGAAGACTCAGACAAACATGTTTATGGCTTTATCTTATAGAACTCAATATCCCCGTGCTAGGCAAACAAGTTTTGCAGCCGATTGAGCTAAGATTTTAAAATTATTCACATAATGAAAACCTATATTTGAATTTGAATTTACACTTTGTTTCAGGCGAGTTTCCCATTCAAATGCATGTAACAGTGAGAAACACACTGTCTTGGCGAATTAAAGCGTTTTTGAACAACTTCATATAAATCGCTGTAACTTTTGATAGAAGACTCAGACAAACATGTTTATTGCTTCATCTTATATAACTCAATATCCCGGTGCTAGGCAAACAGGTTTTGCAGCCGATTGAGCTAAGATTTTAAAATTATTCACATAATGAAAACCTATACTTTGTTTCAGGCGAGTTTCCCATTCAAATGCATGTAACAGTGAGAAACGCATTGTCTTGGCGAAAGAAAGCGTTTTTGAACAACTTCATATAAATCGCTGTAACTTTTGATAGAAGACTCAGACAAACATGTTTATGGCTTTATCTTATAGAACTCAATATCCCCGTGCTAGGCAAACAAGTTTTGCAGCCGATTGAGCTAAGATTTTAAAATTATTCACATAATGAAAACCTATATTTGAATTTGAATTTACACTTTATTTCAGGCGAGTTTCCCATTCAAATGCATGTAACAGTGAGAAACACACTGTCTTGGCGAAATAAAGCGTTTTTGAACAACTTCATATAAATCGCTGTAACTTTTGATAGAAGACTCAGACAAACATGTTTATGGCTTTATCTTATAGAACTCAATATCCCCGTGCTGGGCAGCTGTTTGAGCAAAGAGTTTAAAATTATTCACATAATGAAAACCTATACTTTGTCTCGGGCGAGTTTCCCATTCAAATGCATGTAACGGTGAGAAACGCATTGTCTTGGCGAAAGAAATCGTTTTTGAACAACTTCATATAAATCGCTGTAACTTTTGATAGAAGACTCAGACAAACATGTTTATGGCTTTATCTTATAGAACTCAATATCCCCGTGCTAGGCAAACGGGTTTTGCAGCTGATTGAGCTAAGATTTTAAAATTATTCACATAATGAAAACCTATACTTTGTTTCAGGCGAGTTTCCCATTCAAATGCATGTAACAGTGAGAAACACACTGTCTTGGCGAAATAAAGCGTTTTTGAACAACTTCATATAAATCGCTGTAACTTTTGATAGAAGACTCAGACAAACATGTTTATGGCTTTATCTTATAGAACTCAATATCCCCGTTGCAGCCGTTTGAGCTAAGATTTTAAAATTATTCACATAATGAAAACCTATACTTTGTCTCAGGTGAGTTTCCCATTCAAATGCATGTAACAGTGAGAAACGCATTGTCTTGGCGAAATAAAGCGTTTTTGAACAACTTCATATAAATCGCTGTAACTTTTGATAGAAGACTCAGACAAACATGTTTATGGCTTTATCTTATAGAACTCAATATCCCCGTTGCAGCCGTTTGAGCTAAGATTTTAAAATTATTCACACAATGAAAACCTATACTTTGTCTCGGGCGAGTTTCCCATTCAAATGCATGTAACAGTGAGAAACGCATTGTCTTGGCGAAATAAAGCGTTTTTGAACAACTTCATATAAATCACTGTAACTTTTGATAGAAGACTCAGACAAACATGTTTATGGCTTTATCTTATATAACTCAATATCCCCGTGCTAGGCAAACAGGTTTTGCAGCCGATTGAGCTAAGATTTTAAAATTATTCACATAATGAAAACCTATACTTTGTTTCAGGCGAGTTTCCCATTCAAATGCATGTAACAGTGAGAAACACACTGTCTTGGCGAAATAAAGCGTTTTTGAACAACTTCATATAAATCGCTGTAACTTTTGATAGAAGACTCAGACAAACATGTTTATGGCTTTATCTTATATAACTCAATATCCCCGTGCTGGGCAAACAGGTTTTGCAGCCGATTGAGCTAAGATTTTAAAATTATTCACATAATGAAAAACTATACTTTGTTTCAGGCGAGTTTCCCATTCAAATGCATGTGACAGTGAGAAACGCATTGTCTTGGCGTTTTTGAACAACTTCATATAAATCGCTGTAACTTTTGATAGAAGACTCAGACAAACATGTTTATGGCTTTATCTTATAGAACTCAATATCCCCATGCTGGGCAAACAGGTTTTGCAGCCGATTGAGCTAAGATTTTAAAATTATTCACATAATGAAAACCTATACTTTGTTTCAGGCGAGTTTCCCTTTCAAATGCATGTAACAGTGAGAAACGCATTGTCTTGGCGAAATAAAGCGTTTTTGAACAACTTCATATAAATCGCTGTAACTTTTGATAGACGACTCAGACAAACATGTTTATGGCTTTATCTTATATAACTCAATATCCCCGTTGCAGCCGTTTGAGCTAAGATTTTAAAATTATTCACATAATGAAAACCTATACTTTGTCTCGGGAGAGTTTCCCATTCAAATGCATGTAACAGTGAGAAACGCATTGTCTTGGCGTTTTTGAACAACTTCATATAAATCGCTGTAACTTTTGATAGAAGACTCAGACAAACATGTTTATGGCTTTATCTTATAGAACTCAATATCCCCATGCTGGGCAAACAGGTTGCAGCCGATTGAGCTAAGATTTTAAAATTATTCACATAATGAAAACCTATATTTGAATTTGAATTTACACTTTGTTTCAGGCGAGTTTCCCATTCAAATGCATGTAACAGTGAGAAACACACTGTCTTGGCGAAATAAAGCGTTTTTGAACAACTTCATATAAATCGCTGTAACTTTTGATAGAAGACTCAGACAAACATGTTTATGGCTTTATCCTATATAACTCAATATCCCCGTGCTAGGCAAACAGGTTTTGCAGCTGATTGAGCTAAGATTTTAAAATTATTCACATAATGAAAACCTATACTTTGTTTCAGTCGAGTTTCCCATTCAAATGCATGTAACAGTGAGAAACACACTGTCTTGGCGAAATAAAGCGTTTTTGAACAACTTAATATAAATCGCTGTAACTTTTGATAGAAGACTCAGACAAACATGTTTATGGCTTTATCTTATATAACTCAATATCCCCGTGCTGGGCAAACAGGTTTTGCAGCCGATTGAGCTAAGATTTTAAAATTATTCACATAATGAAAACCTATACTTTGTTTCAGGCGAGTTTCCCATTCAAATGCATGTAACAGTGAGAAACACACTGTCTTGGCGAAATAAAGCGTTTTTGAACAACTTCATATAAATCGCTGTAACTTTTGATAGAAGACTCAGACAAACATGTTTATGGCTTTATCTTATAGAACTCAATATCCCCATGCTGGGCAAACAGGTTGCAGCCGATTGAGCTAAGATTTTAAAATTATTCACATAATGAAAACCTATATTTGAATTTGAATTTACACTTTGTTTCAGGCGAGTTTCCCATTCAAATGCATGTAACAGTGAGAAACACACTGTCTTGGCGAAATAAAGCGTTTTTGAACAACTTCATATAAATCGCTGTAACTTTTGATAGAAGACTCAGACAAACATGTTTATGGCTTTATCTTATATAACTCAATATCCCCGTGCTAGGCAAACAGGTTTTGCAGCTGATTGAGCAAAGATTTTAAAATTATTCACATAATGAAAACCTATACTTTGTCTCGGGCGAGTTTCCCATTCAAATGCATGTAACAGTGAGAAACACACTGTCTTGGCGAAATAAAGCGTTTTTGAACAACTTCATATAAATCGCTGTAACTTTTGATAGAAGACTCAGACAAACATGTTTATGGCTTTATCTTATAGAACTCAAGATCCCTGTGCTGGGCAAACAGGTTTTGCAGCCGTTTGAGCTAAGATTTTAAAATTATTCACATAATGAAAACCTATACTTTGTTTCAGGCGAGTTTCCCATTCAAATGCATGTAACAGTGAGAAACGCATTGTCTTGGCGAAATAAAGCGTTTTTGAACAACTTCATATAAATCGCTGTAACTTTTGATAGAAGACTCAGACAAACATGTTTATGGCTTTATCTTATAGAACTCAATATCCCCATGCTGGGCAAACAGGTTTTGCAGCCGATTGAGCTAAGATTTTAAAATGATTCACATAATGAAAACCTATACTTTGTTTCAGGCGAGTTTCCCATTCAAATGCATGTAACAGTGAGAAACGCATTGTCTTGGCGTTTTTGAACAACTTCATATAAATCGCTGTAACTTTTGATAGAAGACTCAGAAAAAACATGTTTATGGCTTTATCTTATAGAACTCAATATCCCCATGCTGGGCAAACAGGTTTTTCAGCCGATTGAGCTAAGATTTTAAAATTATTCACATAATGAAAACCTATACTTTGTTTCAGGCGAGTTTCCCATTCAAATGCATGTAACAGTGAGAAACGCATTGTCTTGGCGAAATAAAGCGTTTTTGAACAACTTCATATAAATCGCTGTAACTTTTGATAGACGACTCAGACAAACATGTTTATGGCTTTATCTTATAGAACTCAATATCCCCGTTGCAGCCGTTTGAGCTAAGATTTTAAAATTATTCACATAATGAAAACCTATACTTTGTCTCGGGCGAGTTTCCCATTCAAATGCATGTAACAGTGAGAAACGCATTGTCTTGGCGAAATAAAGCGTTTTTGAACAACTTCATATAAATCGCTGTAACTTTTGATAGAAGACTCAGACAAAAATGTTTATGGCTTTATCTTATAGAACTCAATATCCCCGTGCTAGGCAAACAGGTTTTGCAGCTGATTGAGCTAAGATTTTAAAATTATTCACATAATGAAAACCTATACTTTGTTTCAGGCGAGTTTCCCATTCAAATGCATGTAACAGTGAGAAACGCATTGTCTTGGCGAAATAAAGCGTTTTTGAACAACTTCATATAAATCGCTGTAACTTTTGATAGAAGACTCAGACAAACATGTTTATGGCTTTATCTTATAGAACTCAAGATCCCCGTGCTGGGCAAACAGGTTTTGCAGCAGTTTGAACTAAGATTTTAAAATTATTCACATAATGAAAACCTATACTTTGTTTCAGGCGAGTTTCCCATTCAAATGCATGTAACAGTGAGAAACGCATTGTCTTGGCGAAATAAAGCGTTTTTGAACAACTTCATATAAATCGCTGTAACTTTTGATAGACGACTCAGACAAACATGTTTATGGCTTTATCTTATAGAACTCAATATCCCCATGCTGGGCAAACAGGTTTTGCAGCCGATTGAGCTAAGATTTTAAAATGATTCACATAATGAAAACCTATACTTTGTTTCAGGCGAGTTTCCCATTCAAATGCATGTAACAGTGAGAAACGCATTGTCTTGGCGTTTTTGAACAACTTCATATAAATCGCTGTAACTTTTGATAGAAGACTCAGACAAACATGTTTATGGCTTTATCTTATAGAACTCAATATCCCCATGCTGGGCAAACAGGTTTTTCAGCCGATTGAGCTAAGATTTTAAAATTATTCACATAATGAAAACCTATACTTTGTTTCAGGCGAGTTTCCCATTCAAATGCATGTAACAGTGAGAAACGCATTGTCTTGGCGAAATAAAGCGTTTTTGAACAACTTCATATAAATCGCTGTAACTTTTGATAGACAACTCAGACAAACATGTTTATGGCTTTATCTTATAGAACTCAATATCCCCGTTGCAGCCGTTTGAGCTAAGATTTTAAAATTATTCACATAATGAAAACCTATACTTTGTCTCGGGCGAGTTTCCCATTCAAATGCATGTAACAGTGAGAAACGCATTGTCTTGGCGAAATAAAGCGTTTTTGAACAACTTCATATAAATCGCTGTAACTTTTGATAGAAGACTCAGACAAAAATGTTTATGGCTTTATCTTATAGAACTCAATATCCCCGTGCTAGGCAAACAGGTTTTGCAGCTGATTGAGCTAAGATTTTAAAATTATTCACATAATGAAAACCTATACTTTGTTTCAGGCGAGTTTCCCATTCAAATGCATGTAACAGTGAGAAACGCATTGTCTTGGCGAAATAAAGCATTTTTGAACAACTTCATATAAATCGCTGTAACTTTTGATAGACGACTCAGACAAACATGTTTATGGCTTTATCTTATAGAACTCAATATCCCCGTTGCAGCCGTTTGAGCTAAGATTTTAAAATTATTCACATAATGAAAACCTATACTTTGTCTCAGGCGAGTTTCCCATTCAAATGCATGTAACAGTGAGAAACGCATTGTCTTGGCGTTTTTGAACAACTTCATATAAATCGCTGTAACTTTTGATAGACGACTCAGACAAACATGTTTATGGCTTTATCTTATAGAACTCAATATCCCCATGCTGGGCAAACAGGTTGCAGCCGATTGAGCTAAGATTTTAAAATTATTCACATAATGAAAACCTATACTTTGTTTCAGGCGAGTTTCCCATTCAAATGCATGTAACAGTGAGAAACGCATTGTCTTGGCGTTTTTGAACAACTTCATATAAATCGCTGTAACTTTTGATAGAAGACTCAGACAAACATGTTTATGGCTTTATCTTATATAACTCAATATCCCCGTGCTAGGCAAACAGGTTTTGCAGCTGATTGAGCTAAGATTTTAAAATTATTCACATAATGAAAACCTATACTTTGTTTCAGGCGAGTTTCCCATTCAAATGCATGTAACAGTGAGAAACACACTGTCTTGGCGAAATAAAGCGTTTTTGAACAACTTCATATAAATCGCTGTAACTTTTGATAGAGGTCTCAGACAAACATGTTTATGGCTTTATCTTATAGAACTCAATATCCCCGTGCTGGGCAGCTGATTGAGCTAAGATTTTAAAATTATTCACATAATGAAAAACTATACTTTGTTTCAGGCGAGTTTCCCATTCAAATGCATGTAACAGTGAGAAACACACTGTCTTGGCGAAATAAAGCGTTTTTGAACAACTTCATATAAATCGCTGTAACTTTTGATAGAAGACTCAGACAAACATGTTTATGGCTTTATCTTATAGAACTCAATATCCCCGTTGCAGCCGATTGAGCTAAGATTTTAAAATTATTCACATAATGAAAACCTATACTTTGTCTCAGGCGAGTTTCCCATTCAAATGCATGTAACAGTGAGAAACGCATCGTCTTGGCGAAATAAAGCGTTTTTGAACAACTTCATATAAATCGCTGTAACTTTTGATAGAAGACTCAGACAAACATGTTTATGGCTTTATCTTATAGAACTCAATATCCCCGTGCTAAGCAAACAGGTTTTGCAGCCGATTGAGCTAAGATTTTAAAATTATTCACATAATGAAAACCTATACTTTGTTTCAGGCGAGTTTCCCATTCAAATGCATGTAACAGTGAGAAACGCATTGTCTTGGCGTTTTTGAACAACTTCATATAAATCGCTGTAACTTTTGATAGAAGACTCAGACAAACATGTTTATGGCTTTATCTTATAGAACTCAATATCCCCGTGCTAGGCAAACAAGTTTTGCAGCCGATTGAGCTAAGATTTTAAAATTATTCACATAATGAAAACCTATATTTGAATTTGAATTTACACTTTGTTTCAGGCGAGTTTCCCATTCAAATGCATGTAACAGTGAGAAACACACTGTCTTGGCGAATTAAAGCGTTTTTGAACAACTTCATATAAATCGCTGTAACTTTTGATAGAAGACTCAGACAAACATGTTTATTGCTTCATCTTATATAACTCAATATCCCCGTGCTAGGCAAACAGGTTTTGCAGCCGATTGAGCTAAGATTTTAAAATTATTCACATAATGAAAACCTATACTTTGTTTCAGGCGAGTTTCCCATTCAAATGCATGTAACAGTGAGAAACACACTGTCTTGGCGAAATAAAGCGTTTTTGAACAACTTCATATAAATCGCTGTAACTTTTGATAGAGGTCTCAGACAAACATGTTTATGGCTTTATCTTATAGAACTCAATATCCCCGTGCTGGGCAGCTGTTTGAGCAAAGATTTTAAAATTATTCACATAATGAAAACCTATACTTTGTCTCGGGCGAGTTTCCCATTCAAATGCATGTAACAGTGAGAAACGCATTGTCTTGGCGAAAGAAAGCGTTTTTGAACAACTTCATATAAATCGCTGTAACTTTTGATAGAAGACTCAGACAAACATGTTTATGGCTTTATCTTATAGAACTCAATATCCCCATGCTGGGCAAACAGGTTGCAGCCGATTGAGCTAAGATTTTAAAATTATTCACATAATGAAAACCTATATTTAAATTTGAATTTACACTTTGTTTCAGGCGAGTTTCCCATTCAAATGCATGTAACAGTGAGAAACACACTGTCTTGGCGAAATAAAGCGTTTTTGAACAACTTCATATAAATCGCTGTAACTTTTGATAGAAGACTCAGACAAACATGTTTATGGCTTTATCCTATATAACTCAATATCCCCGTGCTAGGCAAACAGGTTTTGCAGCTGATTGAGCTAAGATTTTAAAATTATTCACATAATGAAAACCTATACTTTGTTTCAGGCGAGTTTCCCATTCAAATGCATGTAACAGTGAGAAACACACTGTCTTGGCGAAATAAAGCGTTTTTGAACAACTTCATATAAATCGCTGTAACTTTTGATAGAAGACTCAGACAAACATGTTTATGGCTTTATCTTATAGAACTCAATATCCCCGTGCTGGGCAAACAGGTTTTGCAGCCGATTGAGCTAAGATTTTAAAATTATTCACATAATGAAAACCTATACTTTGTTTCAGGCGAGTTTCCCATTCAAATGGATGTAACAGTGAGAAACACACTGTCTTGGCGAAATAAAGCGTTTTTGAACAACTTCATATAAATCGCTGTAACTTTTGATAGAAGACTCAGACAAACATGTTTATGGCTTTATCTTATAGAACTCAATATCCCCATGCTGGGCAAACAGGTTGCAGCCGATTGAGCTAAGATTTTAAAATTATTCACATAATGAAAACCTATATTTGAATTTGAATTTACACTTTGTTTCAGGCGAGTTTCCCATTCAAATGCATGTAACAGTGAGAAACACACTGTCTTGGCGAAATAAAGCGTTTTTGAACAACTTCATATAAATCGCTGTAACTTTTGATAGAAGACTCAGACAAACATGTTTATGGCTTTATCTTATATAACTCAATATCCCCGTGCTAGGCAAACAGGTTTTGCAGCCGTTTGAGCTAAGATTTTAAAATTATTCACATAATGAAAACCTATACTTTGTTTCAGCCGAGTTTCCCATTCAAATGCATGTAACAGTGAGAAACACACTGTCTTGGCGAAATAAAGCGTTTTTGAACAACTTCATATAAATCGCTGTAACTTTTGATAGAAGACTCAGAAAAACATGTTTATGGCTTTATCTTATAGAACTCAATATCCCCATGCTGGGCAAACAGGTTGCAGCCGATTGAGCTAAGATTTTAAAATTATTCACATAATGAAAACCTATATTTGAATTTGAATTTACACTTTGTTTCAGGCGAGTTTCCCATTCAAATGCATGTAACAGTGAGAAACACACTGTCTTGGCGAAATAAAACGTTTTTGAACAACTTCATATAAATCGCTGTAACTTTTGATAGAAGACTCAGACAAACATGTTTATGGCTTTATCTTATAGAACTCAATATCCCCGTTGCAGACGTTTGAGCTAAGATTTTAAAATTATTCACATAATGAAAACCTATACTTTGTTTCAGGCGAGTTTCCCATTCAAATGCATGTAACAGTGAGAAACACACTGTCTTGGCGAAATAAAGCGTTTTTGAACAACTTCATATAAATCGCTGTAACTTTTGATAGAGGTCTCAGACAAACATGTTTATGGCTTTATCTTATAGAACTCAATATCCCCGTGCTGGGCAGCTGTTTGAGCAAAGATTTTAAAATTATTCACATAATGAAAACCTATACTTTGTCTCGGGCGAGTTTCCCATTCAAATGCATGTAACAGTGAGAAACGCATTGTCTTGGCGAAAGAAAGCGTTTTTGAACAACTTCATATAAATCGCTGTAACTTTTGATAGAAGACTCAGACAAACATGTTTATGGCTTTATCTTATAGAACTCAATATCCCCATGCTGGGCAAACAGGTTGCAGCCGATTGAGCTAAGATTTTAAAATTATTCACATAATGAAAACCTATATTTGAATTTGAATTTACACTTTGTTTCAGGCGAGTTTCCCATTCAAATGCATGTAACAGTGAGAAACACACTGTCTTGGCGAAATAAAGCGTTTTTGAACAACTTCATATAAATCGCTGTAACTTTTGATAGAAGACTCAGACAAACATGTTTATGGCTTTATCCTATATAACTCAATATCCCCGTGCTAGGCAAACAGGTTTTGCAGCTGATTGAGCTAAGATTTTAAAATTATTCACATAATGAAAACCTATACTTTGTTTCAGGCGAGTTTCCCATTCAAATGCATGTAACAGTGAGAAACACACTGTCTTGGCGAAATAAAGCGTTTTTGAACAACTTCATATAAATCGCTGTAACTTTTGATAGAAGACTCAGACAAACATGTTTATGGCTTTATCTTATAGAACTCAATATCCCCATGCTGGGCAAACAGGTTGCAGCCGATTGAGCTAAGATTTTGAAATTATTCACATAATGAAAACCTATATTTGAATTTGAATTTACACTTTGTTTCAGGCGAGTTTCCCATTCAAATGCATGTAACAGTGAGAAACACACTGTCTTGGCGAAATAAAGCGTTTTTGAACAACTTCATATAAATCGCTGTAACTTTTGATAGAAGACTCAGACAAACATGTTTATGGCTTTATCTTATATAACTCAATATCCCCGTGCTAGGCAAACAGGTTTTGCAGCCGTTTGAGCTAAGATTTTAAAATTATTCACATAATGAAAACCTATACTTTGTTTCAGCCGAGTTTCCCATTCAAATGCATGTAACAGTGAGAAACACACTGTCTTGGCGAAATAAAGCGTTTTTGAACAACTTCATATAAATCGCTGTAACTTTTGATAGAAGACTCAGACAAACATGTTTATGGCTTTATCTTATAGAACTCAATATCCCCATGCTGGGCAAACAGGTTGCAGCCGATTGAGCTAAGATTTTAAAATTATTCACATAATGAAAACCTATATTTGAATTTGAATTTACACTTTGTTTCAGGCGAGTTTCCCATTCAAATGCATGTAACAGTGAGAAACACACTGTCTTGGCGAAATAAAACGTTTTTGAACAACTTCATATAAATCGCTGTAACTTTTGATAAAAGACTCAGACAAACATGTTTATGGCTTTATCTTATAGAACTCAATATCCCCGTGCTAGGCAAACAGGTTTTGCAGCTGATTGAGCTAAGATTTTAAAATTATTCACATAATGAAAACCTATACTTTGTCTCGGGCGAGTTTCCCATTCAAATGCATGTAACAGTGAGAAACGCATTGTCTTGGCGAAAGAAAGCGTTTTTGAACAACTTCATATAAATCGCTGTAATTTTGATAGAAGACTCAGACAAACATGTTTATGGATTTATCTTATAGAACTCGATATCCCCGTGCTGGGCAAACAGGTTTTGCAGCCGATTGAGCTAAGATTTTAAAATTATTCACATAATGAAAACCTATACTTTGTTTCAGGCGAGTTTCCCATTCAAATGCATGTAACAGTGAGAAACACACTGTCTTGGCGAAATAAAGCGTTTTTGAACAACTTCATATAAATCGCTGTAACTTTTGATAGAAGACTCAGACAAACATGTTTATGGCTTTATCTTATAGAACTCATTATCCCCGTTGCAGCCGTTTGAGCTAAGATTTTAAAATTATTCACATAATGAAAACCTATACTTTGTCTCAGGCGAGTTTCCCATTCAAATGCATGTAACAGTGAGAAACGCATTGTCTTGGCGAAATAAAGCGTTTTTGAACAACTTCATATAAATCGCTGTAACTTTTGATAGAAGACTCAGACAAACATGTTTATGGCTTTATCTTATAGAACTCAATATCCCCGTGCTAAGCACACAGGTTTTGCAGCCGATTGAGCTAAGATTTTAAAATTATTCACATAATGAAAACCTATACTTTGTTTCAGGCGAGTTTCCCATTCAAATGCATGTAACAGTGAGAAACGCATTGTCTTGGCGTTTTTGAACAACTTCATATAAATCGCTGTAACTTTTGATAGAAGACTCAGACAAACATGTTTATGGCTTTATCTTATAGAACTCAATATCCCCGTGCTAGGCAAACAAGTTTTGCAGCCGATTGAGCTAAGATTTTAAAATTATTCACATAATGAAAACCTATATTTGAATTTGAATTTACACTTTATTTCAGGCGAGTTTCCCATTCAAATGCATGTAACACTGAGAAACACACTGTCTTGGCGAAAGAAAGCGTTTTTGAACAACTTCATATAAATCGCTGTAACTTTTGATAGAAGACTCAGACAAACATGTTTATGGCTTTATCTTATATAACTCAATATCCCCATGCTGGGCAAACAGGTTGCAGCCGATTGAGCTAAGATTTTAAAATTATTCACATAATGAAAACCTATATTTGAATTTGAATTTACACTTAGTTTCAGGCGAGTTTCCCATTCAAATGCATGTAACGGTGAGAAACGCATTGTCTTGGCGAAAGAAATCGTTTTTGAACAACTTCATATAAATCGCTGTAACTTTTGATAGAAGACTCAGACAAACATGTTTATGGCTTTATCTTATAGAACTCAATATCCCCGTGCTAGGCAAACGGGTTTTGCAGCTGATTGAGCTAAGATTTTAAAATTATTCACATAATGAAAACCTATACTTTGTTTCAGGCGAGTTTCCCATTCAAATGCATGTAACAGTGAGAAACACACTGTCTTGGCGAAATAAAGCGTTTTTGAACAACTTCATATAAATCGCTGTAACTTTTGATAGAAGACTCAGACAAACATGTTTATGGCTTTATCTTATAGAACTCAATATCCCCGTTGCAGCCGTTTGAGCTAAGATTTTAAAATTATTCACATAATGAAAACCTATACTTTGTCTCAGGTGAGTTTCCCATTCAAATAAATGCATGTAACAGTGAGAAACGCATTGTCTTGGCGAAATAAAGCGTTTTTGAACAACTTCATATAAATGGCTGTAACTTTTGATAGAAGACTCAGACAAACATGTTTATGGCTTTATCTTATAGAACTCAATATCCCCGTTGCAGCCGTTTGAGCTAAGATTTTAAAATTATTCACACAATGAAAACCTATACTTTGTCTCGGGCGAGTTTCCCATTCAAATGCATGTAACAGTGAGAAACGCATTGTCTTGGCGAAATAAAGCGTTTTTGAACAACTTCATATAAATCACTGTAACTTTTGATAGAAGACTCAGACAAACATGTTTATGGCTTTATCTTATATAACTCAATATCCCCGTGCTAGGCAAACAGGTTTTGCAGCCGATTGAGCTAAGATTTTAAAATTATTCACATAATGAAAACCTATACTTTGTTTCAGGCGAGTTTCCCATTCAAATGCATGTAACAGTGAGAAACACACTGTCTTGGCGAAATAAAGCGTTTTTGAACAACTTCATATAAATCGCTGTAACTTTTGATAGAAGACTCAGACAAACATGTTTATGGCTTTATCTTATAGAACTCAATATCCCCGTTGCAGCCGTTTGAGCTAAGATTTTAAAATTATTCACACAATGAAAACCTATACTTTGTCTCGGGCGAGTTTCCCATTCAAATGCATGTAACAGTGAGAAACGCATTGTCTTGGCGAAATAAAGCGTTTTTGAACAACTTCATATAAATCACTGTAACTTTTGATAGAAGACTCAGACAAACATGTTTATGGCTTTATCTTATAGAACTCAAGATCCCCGTGCTGGGCAAACAGGTTTTGCAGCCGATTGAGCTAAGATTTTAAAATTATTCACATAATGAAAAACTATACTTTGTTTCAGGCGAGTTTCCCATTCAAATGCATGTGACAGTGAGAAACGCATTGTCTTGGCGTTTTTGAACAACTTCATATAAATCGCTGTAACTTTTGATAGAAGACTCAGACAAACATGTTTATGGCTTTATCTTATAGAACTCAATATCCCCATGCTGGGCAAACAGGTTGCAGCTGATTGAGCTAAGATTTTAAAATTATTCACATAATGAAAACCTATACTTTGTTTCAGGCGAGTTTCCCATTCAAATGCATGTAACAGTGAGAAACACACTGTCTTGGCGAAATAAAGCGTTTTTGAACAACTTCATATAAATCGCTGTAACTTTTGATAGAAGACTCAGACAAACATGTTTATGGCTTTATCTTATATAACTCAATATCCCCGTGCTGGGCAAACAGGTTTTGCAGCCGATTGAGCTAAGATTTTAAAATTATTCACATAATGAAAAACTATACTTTGTTTCAGGCGAGTTTCCCATTCAAATGCATGTAACAGTGAGAAACGCATTGTCTTGGCGTTTTTGAACAACTTCATATAAATCGCTGTAACTTTTGATAGAAGACTCAGACAAACATGTTTATGGCTTTATCTTATAGAACTCAATATCCCCATGCTGGGCAAACAGGTTGCAGCCGATTGAGCTAAGATTTTAAAATTATTCACATAATGAAATCCTATACTTTCTTTCAGGCGAGTTTCCCATTCAAATGCATGTAACAGTGAGAAACGCATTGTCTTGGCGTTTTTGAACAACTTCATATAAATCGCTGTAACTTTTGATAGAAGACTCAGACAAACATGTTTATGGCTTTATCTTATAGAACTCAATATCCCCGTGCTAGGCAAACAAGTTTTGCAGCCGATTGAGCTAAGATTTTAAAATTATTCACATAATGAAAACCTATATTTGAATTTGAATTTACACTTTATTTCAGGCGAGTTTCCCATTCAAATGCATGTAACACTGAGAAACACACTGTCTTGGCGAAAGAAAGCGTTTTTGAACAACTTCATATAAATCGCTGTAACTTTTGATAGAAGACTCAGACAAACATGTTTATGGCTTCATCTTATAGAACTCAATATCCCCGTGCTAAGCAAACAGGTTTTGCAGCCGTTTGAGCTAAGATTTTAAAATTATTCACATAATGAAAACCTATACTTTGTTTCAGGCGAGTTTCCCATTCAAATGCATGTAACAGTGAGAAACACACTGTCTTGGCGAAAGAAAGCGTTTTTGAACAACTTCATATAAATCGCTGTAACTTTTGATAGAAGACTCAGACAAACATGTTTATGGCTTTATCTTATAGAACTCAATATCCCCGTTGCAGCCGTTTGAGCTAAGATTTTAAAATTATTCACATAATGAAAACCTATACTTTGTTTCAGGCGAGTTTCCCATTCAAATGCATGTAACAGTGAGAAACACACTGTCTTGGCGAAAGAAAGCGTTTTTGAACAACTTCATATAAATCGCTGTAACTTTTGATAGAAGACTCAGACAAACATGTTTATGGCTTTATCTTATAGAACTCAATATCCCCATGCTGGGCAAACAGGTTGCAGCCGATTGAGCTAAGATTTTAAAATTATTCACATAATGAAAACCTATATTTGAATTTGAATTTACACTTTGTTTCAGGCGAGTTTCCCATTCAAATGCATGTAACAGTGAGAAACACACTGTCTTGGCGAAAGAAAGCGTTTTTGAACAACTTCATATAAATCGCTGTAACTTTTGATAGAAGACTCAGACAAACATGTTTATGGCTTTATCTTATAGAACTCAATATCCCCGTTGCAGCCGTTTGAGCTAAGATTTTAAAATTATTCACATAATGAAAACCTATACTTTGTTTCAGGCGAGTTTCCCATTCAAATGCATGTAACAGTGAGAAACACACTGTCTTGGCGAAAGAAAGCGTTTTTGAACAACTTCATATAAATCGCTGTAACTTTTGATAGAAGACTCAGACAAACATGTTTATGGCTTTATCTTATAGAACTCAATATCCCCGTGCTAGGCAAACAGGTTTTGCAGCTGATTGAGCTAAGATTTTAAAATTATTCACATAATGAAAACCTATACTTTGTCTCGGGCGAGTTTCCCATTCAAATGCATGTAACAGTGAGAAACGCATTGTCTTGGCGAAATAAAGCGTTTTTGAACAACTTCATATAAATCGCTGTAACTTTTGATAGAAGACTCAGACAAACATGTTTATGGATTTATCTTATAGAACTCGATATCCCCGTGCTGGGCAAACAGGTTTTGCAGCCGATTGAGCTAAGATTTTAAAATTATTCACATAATGAAAACCTATACTTTGTTTCAGGCGAGTTTCCCATTCAAATGCATGTAACAGTGAGAAACACACTGTCTTGGCGAAATAAAGCGTTTTTGAACAACTTCATATAAATCGCTGTAACTTTTGATAGAAGACTCAGACAAACATGTTTATGGCTTTATCTTATAGAACTCATTATCCCCGTTGCAGCCGTTTGAGCTAAGATTTTAAAATTATTCACATAATGAAAACCTATACTTTGTCTCAGGCGAGTTTCCCATTCAAATGCATGTAACAGTGAGAAACGCATTGTCTTGGCGAAATAAAGCGTTTTTGAACAACTTCATATAAATCGCTGTAACTTTTGATAGAAGACTCAGACAAACATGTTTATGGCTTTATCTTATAGAACTCAATATCCCCGTGCTAAGCAAACAGGTTTTGCAGCCGATTGAGCTAAGATTTTAAAATTATTCACATAATGAAAACCTATACTTTGTTTCAGGCGAGTTTCCCATTCAAATGCATGTAACAGTGAGAAACGCATTGTCTTGGCGTTTTTGAACAACTTCATATAAATCGCTGTAACTTTTGATAGAAGACTCAGACAAACATGTTTATGGCTTTATCTTATAGAACTCAATATCCCCGTGCTAGGCAAACAAGTTTTGCAGCCGATTGAGCTAAGATTTTAAAATTATTCACATAATGAAAACCTATATTTGAATTTGAATTTACACTTTATTTCAGGCGAGTTTCCCATTCAAATGCATGTAACACTGAGAAACACACTGTCTTGGCGAAAGAAAGCGTTTTTGAACAACTTCATATAAATCGCTGTAACTTTTGATAGAAGACTCAGACAAACATGTTTATGGCTTTATCTTATAGAACTCAATATCCCCATGCTGGGCAAACAGGTTGCAGCCGATTGAGCTAAGATTTTAAAATTATTCACATAATGAAAACCTATATTTGAATTTGAATTTACACTTAGTTTCAGGCGAGTTTCCCATTCAAATGCATGTAACAGTGAGAAACACACTGTCTTGGCGAAAGAAAGCGTTTTTGAACAACTTCATATAAATCGCTGTAACTTTTGATAGAAGACTCAGACAAACATGTTTATGGCTTCATCTTATAGAACTCAATATCCCCGTGCTAAGCAAACAGGTTTTGCAGCCGTTTGAGCTAAGATTTTAAAATTATTCACATAATGAAAACCTATACTTTGTTTCAGGCGAGTTTCCCATTCAAATGCATGTAACAGTGAGAAACACACTGTCTTGGCGAAAGAAAGCGTTTTTGAACAACTTCATATAAATCGCTGTAACTTTTGATAGAAGACTCAGACAAATATGTTCATGGCTTTATCTTATAGAACTCAATATCCCCGTTGCAGCCGTTTGAGCTAAGATTTTAAAATTATTCACATAATGAAAACCTATACTTTGTCTCAGGCGAGTTTCCCATTCAAATGCATGTAACAGTGAGAAACGCATTGTCTTGGCGAAAGAAAGCGTTTTTGAACAACTTCATATAAATCGCTGTAACTTTTGATAGAAGACTCAGACAAACATGTTTATGGCTTTATCTTATATAACTCAATATCCCCGTGCTGGGCAAACAGGTTTTGCAGCCGTTTGAGCTAAGATTTTAAAATTATTCACATAATGAAAACCTATACTTTGTTTCGGGCGAGTTTCCCATTCAAATGCATGTAACAGTGAGAAACGCATCGTCTTGGCGAAAGAAAGCGTTTTTGAACAACTTCATATAAATCGCTGTAACTTTTGATAGAAGACTCAGACAAACATGTTTATGGCTTTATCTTATAGAACTCAATATCCCCGTTGCAGCCGTTTGAGCTAAGATTTTAAAATTATTCACATAATGAAAACCTATACTTTGTCTCAGGCGAGTTTCCCATTCAAATGCATGTAACAGTGAGAAACGCATTGTCTTGGCGAAAGAAAGCGTTTTTGAACAACTTCATATAAATCGCTGTAACTTTTGATAGAAGACTCAGACAAACATGTTTATGGCTTTATCTTATATAACTCAATATCCCCGTGCTAGGCAAACAGGTTTTGCAGCCGATTGAGCTAAGATTTTAAAATTATTCACATAATGAAAACCTATACTTTGTTTCAGGCGAGTTTCCCATTCAAATGCATGTAACAGTGAGAAACACACTGTCTTGGCGAAATAAAGCGTTTTTGAACAACTTCATATAAATCGCTGTAACTTTTGATAGAAGACTCAGACAAACATGTTTATGGCTTTATCTTATATAACTCAATATCCCCGTGCTGGGCAAACAGGTTTTGCAGCCGATTGAGCTAAGATTTTAAAATTATTCACATAATGAAAAACTATACTTTGTTTCAGGCGAGTTTCCCATTCAAATGCATGTGACAGTGAGAAACGCATTGTCTTGGCGTTTTTGAACAACTTCATATAAATCGCTGTAACTTTTGATAGAAGACTCAGACAAACATGTTTATGGCTTTATCTTATAGAACTCAATATCCCCATGCTGGGCAAACAGGTTGCAGCCGATTGAGCTAAGATTTTAAAATTATTCACATAATGAAAACCTATACTTTGTTTCAGGCGAGTTTCCCATTCAAATGCATGTAACAGTGAGAAACACACTGTCTTGGCGAAATAAAGCGTTTTTGAACAACTTCATATAAATCGCTGTAACTTTTGATAGAAGACTCAGACAAACATGTTTATGGCTTTATCTTATATAACTCAATATCCCCGTGCTGGGCAAACAGGTTTTGCAGCCGATTGAGCTAAGATTTTAAAATTATTCACATAATGAAAAACTATACTTTGTTTCAGGCGAGTTTCCCATTCAAATGCATGTAACAGTGAGAAACGCATTGTCTTGGCGTTTTTGAACAACTTCATATAAATCGCTGTAACTTTTGATAGAAGACTCAGACAAACATGTTTATGGCTTTATCTTATAGAACTCAATATCCCCATGCTGGGCAAACAGGTTGCAGCCGATTGAGCTAAGATTTTAAAATTATTCACATAATGAAATCCTATACTTTCTTTCAGGCGAGTTTCCCATTCAAATGCATGTAACAGTGAGAAACGCATTGTCTTGGCGTTTTTGAACAACTTCATATAAATCGCTGTAACTTTTGATAGAAGACTCAGACAAACATGTTTATGGCTTTATCTTATAGAACTCAATATCCCCGTGCTAGGCAAACAAGTTTTGCAGCCGATTGAGCTAAGATTTTAAAATTATTCACATAATGAAAACCTATATTTGAATTTGAATTTACACTTTATTTCAGGCGAGTTTCCCATTCAAATGCATGTAACACTGAGAAACACACTGTCTTGGCGAAAGAAAGCGTTTTTGAACAACTTCATATAAATCGCTGTAACTTTTGATAGAGGTCTTAGACAAACATGTTTATGGCTTTATCTTATAGAACTCAATATCCCCGTGCTGGGCAAACGGGTTTTGCAGCTGATTGAGCTAAGATTTTAAAATTATTCACATAATGAAAACCTATACTTTGTCTCGGGAGAGTTTCCCATTCAAATGCATGTAACAGTGAGAAACGCATTGTCTTGGCGAAAGAAAGCGTTTTTGAACAACTTCATATAAATCGCTGTAACTTTTGATAGAAGACTCAGACAAACATGTTTATGGCTTTATCTTATAGAACTCAATATCCCCGTGCTAGGCAAACGGGTTTTGCAGCTGATTGAGCTAAGATTTTAAAATTATTCACATAATGAAAACCTATACTTTGTTTCAGGCGAGTTTCCCATTCAAATGCATGTAACAGTGAGAAACACACTGTCTTGGCGAAATAAAGCGTTTTTGAACAACTTCATATAAATCGCTGTAACTTTTGATAGAAGACTCAGACAAACATGTTTATGGCTTTATCTTATAGAACTCAATATCCCCGTTGCAGCCGTTTGAGCTAAGATTTTAAAATGATTCACATAATGAAAACCTATACTTTGTCTCAGGTGAGTTTCCCATTCAAATGCATGTAACAGTGAGAAACGCATTGTCTTGGCGAAATAAAGCGTTTTTGAACAACTTCATATAAATCGCTGTAACTTTTGATAGAAGACTCAGACAAACATGTTTATGGCTTTATCTTATAGAACTCAATATCCCCGTTGCAGCCGTTTGAGCTAAGATTTTAAAATTATTCACATAATGAAAACCTATACTTTGTCTCGGGCGAGTTTCCCATTCAAATGCATGTAACAGTGAGAAACGCATTGTCTTGGCGAAATAAAGCGTTTTTGAACAACTTCATATAAATCACTGTAACTTTTGATAGAAGACTCAGACAAACATGTTTATGGCTTTATCTTATATAACTCAATATCCCCGTGCTAGGCAAAGAGGTTTTGCAGCCGATTGAGCTAAGATTTTAAAATTATTCACATAATGAAAACCTATACTTTGTTTCAGGCGAGTTTCCCATTCAAATGCATGTAACAGTGAGAAACACACTGTCTTGGCGAAATAAAGCGTTTTTGAACAACTTCATATAAATCGCTGTAACTTTTGATAGAAGACTCAGACAAACATGTTCATGGCTTTATCTTATATAACTCAATATCCCCGTGCTGGGCAAACAGGTTTTGCAGCCGATTGAGCTAAGATTTTAAAATTATTCACATAATGAAAAACTATACTTTGTTTCAGGCGAGTTTCCCATTCAAATGCATGTAACAGTGAGAAACGCATTGTCTTGGCGTTTTTGAACAACTTCATATAAATCGCTGTAACTTTTGATAGAAGACTCAGACAAACATGTTTATGGCTTTATCTTATAGAACTCAATATCCCCATGCTGGGCAAACAGGTTGCAGCCGATTGAGCTAAGATTTTAAAATTATTCACATAATGAAATCCTATACTTTCTTTCAGGCGAGTTTCCCATTCAAATGCATGTAACAGTGAGAAACGCATTGTCTTGGCGTTTTTGAACAACTTCATATAAATCGCTGTAACTTTTGATAGAAGACTCAGACAAACATGTTTATGGCTTTATCTTATAGAACTCAATATCCCCGTGCTAGGCAAACAAGTTTTGCAGCCGATTGAGCTAAGATTTTAAAATTATTCACATAATGAAAACCTATATTTGAATTTGAATTTACACTTTATTTCAGGCGAGTTTCCCATTCAAATGCATGTAACACTGAGAAACACACTGTCTTGGCGAAAGAAAGCGTTTTTGAACAACTTCATATAAATCGCTGTAACTTTTGATAGAAGACTCAGACAAACATGTTTATGGCTTCATCTTATAGAACTCAATATCCCCGTGCTAAGCAAACAGGTTTTGCAGCCGTTTGAGCTAAGATTTTAAAATTATTCACATAATGAAAACCTATACTTTGTTTCAGGCGAGTTTCCCATTCAAATGCACGTAACAGTGAGAAACACACTGTCTTGGCGAAAGAAAGCGTTTTTGAACAACTTCATATAAATCGCTGTAACTTTTGATAGAAGACTCAGACAAACATGTTTATGGCTTTATCTTATAGAACTCAATATCCCCGTTGCAGCCGTTTGAGCTAAGATTTTAAAATTATTCACATAATGAAAACCTATACTTTGTCTCAGGCGAGTTTCCCATTCAAATGCATGTAACAGTGAGAAACGCATTGTCTTGGCGAAAGAAAGCGTTTTTGAACAACTTCATATAAATCGCTGTAACTTTTGATAGAAGACTCAGACAAACATGTTTATGGCTTTATCTTATAGAACTCAATATCCCCGTGCTAGGCAAACAAGTTTTGCAGCCGATTGAGCTAAGATTTTAAAATTATTCACATAATGAAAACCTATATTTGAATTTGAATTTACACTTTATTTCAGGCGAGTTTCCCATTCAAATGCATGTAACAGTGAGAAACACACTGTCTTGGCGAAATAAAGCGTTTTTGAACAACTTCATATAAATCGCTGTAACTTTTGATAGAGGTCTTAGACAAACATGTTTATGGCTTTATCTTATAGAACTCAATATCCCCGTGCTGGGCAAACGGGTTTTGCAGCTGATTGAGCTAAGATTTTAAAATTATTCACATAATGAAAACCTATACTTTGTCTCGGGAGAGTTTCCCATTCAAATGCATGTAACAGTGAGAAACGCATTGTCTTGGCGAAAGAAAGCGTTTTTGAACAACTTCATATAAATCGCTGTAACTTTTGATAGAAGACTCAAACAAACATGTTTATGGCTTTATCTTATAGAACTCAATATCCCCGTGCTAGGCAAACGGGTTTTGCAGCTGATTGAGCTAAGATTTTAAAATTATTCACATAATGAAAACCTATACTTTGTTTCAGGCGAGTTTCCCATTCAAATGCATGTAACAGTGAGAAACACACTGTCTTGGCGAAATAAAGCGTTTTTGAACAACTTCATATAAATCGCTGTAACTTTTGATAGAAGACTCAGACAAACATGTTTATGGCTTTATCTTATAGAACTCAATATCCCCGTTGCAGCCGTTTGAGCTAAGATTTTAAAATGATTCACATAATGAAAACCTATACTTTGTCTCAGGTGAGTTTCCCATTCAAATGCATGTAACAGTGAGAAACGCATTGTCTTGGCGAAATAAAGCGTTTTTGAACAACTTCATATAAATCGCTGTAACTTTTGATAGAAGACTCAGACAAACATGTTTATGGCTTTATCTTATAGAACTCAATATCCCCGTTGCAGCCGTTTGAGCTAAGATTTTAAAATTATTCACATAATGAAAACCTATACTTTGTCTCGGGCGAGTTTCCCATTCAAATGCATGTAACAGTGAGAAACGCATTGTCTTGGCGAAATAAAGCGTTTTTGAACAACTTCATATAAATCACTGTAACTTTTGATAGAAGACTCAGACAAACATGTTTATGGCTTTATCTTATATAACTCAATATCCCCGTGCTAGGCAAAGAGGTTTTGCAGCCGATTGAGCTAAGATTTTAAAATTATTCACATAATGAAAACCTATACTTTGTTTCAGGCGAGTTTCCCATTCAAATGCATGTAACAGTGAGAAACACACTGTCTTGGCGAAATAAAGCGTTTTTGAACAACTTCATATAAATCGCTGTAACTTTTGATAGAAGACTCAGACAAACATGTTTATGGCTTTATCTTATATAACTCAATATCCCCGTGCTGGGCAAACAGGTTTTGCAGCCGATTGAGCTAAGATTTTAAAATTATTCACATAATGAAAAACTATACTTTGTTTCAGGCGAGTTTCCCATTCAAATGCATGTAACAGTGAGAAACGCATTGTCTTGGCGTTTTTGAACAACTTCATATAAATCGCTGTAACTTTTGATAGAAGACTCAGACAAACATGTTTATGGCTTTATCTTATAGAACTCAATATCCCCATGCTGGGCAAACAGGTTGCAGCCGATTGAGCTAAGATTTTAAAATTATTCACATAATGAAAACCTATATTTGAATTTGAATTTACACTTTGTTTCAGGTGAGTTTCCCATTCAAATGCATGTAACAGTGAGAAACGCATTGACTTGGCGAAATAAAGCGTTTTTGAACAACTTCATATAAATCGGTGTAACTTTTGATAGAAGACTCAGACAAACATGTTTATGGCTTTATCTTATAGAACTCAATATCCCCATGCTGGGCAAACAGGTTGCAGCCGATTGAGCTAAGATTTTAAAATTATTCACATAATGAAAACCTATACTTTGTTTCAGGCGAGTTTCCCATTCAAATGCATGTAACAGTGAGAAACACACTGTCTTGGCGAAATAAAGCGTTTTTGAACAACTTCATATAAATCGCTGTAACTTTTGATAGAAGACTCAGACAAACATGTTTATGGCTTTATCTTATATAACTCAATATCCCCGTGCTAGGCAAACAGGTTTTGCAGCCGATTGAGCTAAGATTTTAAAATTATTCACATAATGAAAACCTATACTTTGTTTCAGGCGAGTTTCCCATTCAAATGCATGTAACAGTGAGAAACGCATTTTCTTGGCGTTTTTGAACAACTTCATATAAATCGCTGTAACTTTTGATAGAAGACTCAGACAAACATGTTTATGGCTTTATCTTATAGAACTCAATATCCCCATGCTGGGCAAACAGGTTGCAGCCGATTGAGCTAAGATTTTAAAATTATTCACATAATGAAAACCTATATTTGAATTTGAATTTACACTTTGTTTCAGGCGAGTTTCCCATTCAAATGCATGTAACAGTGAGAAACGCATTGACTTGGCGAAATAAAGCGTTTTTGAACAACTTCATATAAATCGCTGTAACTTTTGATAGAAGACTCAGACAAACATGTTTATGGCTTTATCTTATAGAACTCAATATCCCCATGCTGGGCAAACAGGTTGCAGCCGATTGAGCTAAGATTTTAAAATTATTCACATAATGAAAACCTATATTTGAATTTGAATTTACACTTTATTTCAGGCGAGTTTCCCATTCAAATGCATGTAACAGTGAGAAACACACTGTCTTGGCGAAATAAAGCGTTTTTGAACAACTTCATATAAATCGCTGTAACTTTTGATAGAGGTCTTAGACAAACATGTTTATGGCTTTATCTTATAGAACTCAATATCCCCGTGCTGGGCAAACGGGTTTTGCAGCTGATTGAGCTAAGATTTTAAAATTATTCACATAATGAAAACCTATACTTTGTCTCGGGAGAGTTTCCCATTCAAATGCATGTAACAGTGAGAAACGCATTGTCTTGGCGAAAGAAAGCGTTTTTGAACAACTTCATATAAATCGCTGTAACTTTTGATAGAAGACTCAAACAAACATGTTTATGGCTTTATCTTATAGAACTCAATATCCCCGTGCTAGGCAAACGGGTTTTGCAGCTGATTGAGCTAAGATTTTAAAATTATTCACATAATGAAAACCTATACTTTGTTTCAGGCGAGTTTCCCATTCAAATGCATGTAACAGTGAGAAACACACTGTCTTGGCGAAATAAAGCGTTTTTGAACAACTTCATATAAATCGCTGTAACTTTTGATAGAAGACTCAGACAAACATGTTTATGGCTTTATCTTATATAACTCAATATCCCCGTGCTAGGCAAACAGGTTTTGCAGCTGATTGAGCTAAGATTTTAAAATTATTCACATAATGAAAACCTATACTTTGTTTCAGGCGAGTTTCCCATTCAAATGCATGTAACAGTGAGAAACACACTGTCTTGGCGAAATAAAGCGTTTTTGAACAACTTCATATAAATCGCTGTAACTTTTGATAGAAGACTCAGACAAACATGTTTATGGCTTTATCTTATAGAACTCAATATCCCCGTTGCAGCCGTTTGAGCTAAGATTTTAAAATTATTCACATAATGAAAACCTATACTTTGTTTCAGGCGAGTTTCCCATTCAAATGCATGTAACAGTGAGAAACGCATTGTCTTGGCGTTTTTGAACAACTTCATATAAATCGCTGTAACTTTTGATAGAAGACTCAGACAAACATGTTTATGGCTTTATCTTATAGAACTCAATATCCCCATGCTGGGCAAACAGGTTGCAGCCGATTGAGCTAAGATTTTAAAATTATTCACATAATGAAAACCTATACTTTGTTTCAGGCGAGTTTCCCATTCAAATGCATGTAACAGTGAGAAACACACTGTCTTGGCGAAATAAAGCGTTTTTGAACAACTTCATATAAATCGCTGTAACTTTTGATAGAAGACTCAGACAAACATGTTTATGGCTTTATCTTATAGAACTCAATATCCCCGTTGCAGCCGTTTGAGCTAAGATTTTAAAATAATTCACATAATGAAAACCTATACTTTGTCTCGGGCGAGTTTCCCATTCAAATGCATGTAACAGTGAGAAACGCATTGTCTTGAAGAAATAAAGCGTTTTTGAACAACTTCATATAAATCGCTGTAACTTTTGATAGAAGACTCAGACAAACATGTTTATGGCTTTATCTTATAGAACTCAATATCCCCGTGCTAGGCAAACAGGTTTTGCAGCTGATTGAGCTAAGATTTTAAAATTATTCACATAATGAAAACCTATACTTTGTTTCAGGCGAGTTTCCCATTCAAATGCATGTAACAGTGAGAAACACACTGTCTTGGCGAAATAAAGCGTTTTTGAACAACTTCATATAAATCGCTGTAACTTTTGATAGAAGACTCAGACAAACATGTTTATGGCTTTATCTTATAGAACTCAATATCCCCGTTGCAGCCGTTTGAGCTAAGATTTTAAAATTATTCACATAATGAAAACCTATACTTTGTCTCAGGCGAGTTTCCCATTCAAATGCATGTAACAGTGAGAAACGCATTGTCTTGGCGAAATAAAGCGTTTTTGAACAACTTCATATAAATCGCTGTAACTTTTGATAGAAGACTCAGACAAACATGTTTATGGCTTTATCTTATAGAACTCAATATCCCCGTTGCAGCCGTTTGAGCTAAGATTTTAAAATTATTCACATAATGAAAACCTATACTTTGTCTCGGGCGAGTTTCCCATTCAAATGCATGTAACAGTGAGAAACGCATTGTCTTGGCGAAATAAAGCGTTTTTGAACAACTTCATATAAATCACTGTAACTTTTGATAGAAGACTCAGACAAACATGTTTATGGCTTTATCTTATATAACTCAATATCCCCGTGCTAGGCAAAGAGGTTTTGCAGCCGATTGAGCTAAGATTTTAAAATTATTCACATAATGAAAACCTATACTTTGTTTCAGGCGAGTTTCCCATTCAAATGCATGTAACAGTGAGAAACACACTGTCTTGGCGAAAGAAAGCGTTTTTGAACAACTTCATATAAATCGCTGTAACTTTTGATAGAAGACTCAGACAAACATGTTTATGGCTTTATCTTATATAACTCAATATCCCCGTGCTGGGCAAACAGGTTTTGCAGCCGATTGAGCTAAGATTTTAAAATTATTCACATAATGAAAACCTATACTTTGTTTCAGGCGAGTATCCCATTCAAATGCATGTAACAGTGAGAAACGCATTGTCTTGGCATTTTTGAACAACTTCATATAAATCGCTGTAACTTTTGATAGAAGACTCAGACAAACATGTTTATGGCTTTATCTTATAGAACTCAATATCCCCATGCTGGGCAAACAGGTTGCAGCCGATTGAGCTAAGATTTTAAAATTATTCACATAATGAAAACCTATATTTGAATTTGAATTTACACTTTGTTTCAGGCGAGTTTCCCATTCAAATGCATGTAACAGTGAGAAACGCATTGACTTGGCGAAATAAAGCGTTTTTGAACAACTTCATATAAATCGCTGTAACTTTTGATAGAAGACTCAGACAAACATGTTTATGGCTTTATCTTATAGAACTCAATATCCCCATGCTGGGAAAACAGGTTGCAGCCGATTGAGCTAAGATTTTAAAATTATTCACATAATGAAAATCTATATTTGAATTTGAATTTAAACTTTGTTTCAGGCGAGTTTCCCATTCAAATGCATGTAACAGTGAGAAACACACTGTCTTGGCGAAATAAAGCGTTTTTGAACAACTTCATATAAATCGCTGTAACTTTTGATAGAAGACTCAGACAAACATGTTTATGGCTTTATCTTATATAACTCAATATCCCGGTGCTAGCCAAACAGGTTTTGCAGCCGATTGAGCTAAGATTTTAAAATTATTCACATAATGAAAACCTATACTTTGTTTCAGGCGAGTTTCCCATTCAAATGCATGTAACAGTGAGAAACGCATTGTCTTGGCGTTTTTGAACAACTTCATATAAATCGCTGTAACTTTTGATAGAAGACTCAGACAAACATGTTTATGGCTTTATCTTATAGAACTCAATATCCCCATGCTGGGCAAACAGGTTGCAGCCGATTGAGCTAAGATTTTAAAATTATTCACATAATGAAAACCTATATTTGAATTTGAATTTACACTTTGTTTCAGGCGAGTTTCCCATTCAAATGCATGTAACAGTGAGAAACACACTGTCTTGGCGAAATAAAGCGTTTTTGAACAACTTCATATAAATCGCTGTAACTTTTGATAGAAGACTCAGACAAACATGTTTATGGCTTTATCTTATATAACTCAATATCCCCGTGCTAGCCAAAAGGGTTTTGCAGCCGATTGAGCTAAGATTTTAAAATTATTCACATAATGAAAACCTATACTTTGTTTCAGGCGAGTTTCCCATTCAAATGCATGTAACAGTGAGAAACGCATTGTCTTGGCGTTTTTGAACAACTTCATATAAATCGCTGTAACTTTTGATAGAAGACTCAGACAAACATGTTTATGGCTTTATCTTATAGAACTCAATATCCCCATGCTGGGCAAACAGGTTGCAGCCGATTGAGCTAAGATTTTAAAATTATTCACATAATGAAAACCTATATTTGAATTTGAATTTACACTTTGTTTCAGGCGAGTTTCCCATTCAAATGCATGTAACAGTGAGAAACACACTGTCTTGGCGAAATAAAGCGTTTTTGAACAACTTCATATAAATCGCTGTAACTTTTGATAGAAGACTCAGACAAACATGTTTATGGCTTTATCTTATATAACTCAATATCCCCGTGCTAGCCAAACAGGTTTTGCAGCCGATTGAGCTAAGATTTTAAAATTATTCACATAATGAAAACCTATACTTTGTTTCAGGCGAGTTTCCCATTCAAATGCATGTAACAGTGAGAAACGCATTGTCTTGGTGTTTTTGAACAACTTCATATAAATCGCTGTAACTTTTGATAGAAGACTCAGACAAACATGTTTATGGCTTTATCTTATAGAACTCAATATCCCCATGCTGGGCAAACAGGTTGCAGCCGATTGAGCTAAGATTTTAAAATTATTCACATAATGAAAACCTATATTTGAATTTGAATTTACACTTTGTTTCAGGCGAGTTTCCCATTCAAATGCATGTAACAGTGAGAAACGCATTGACTTGGCGAAATAAAGCGTTTTTGAACAACTTCATATAAATCGCTGTAACTTTTGATAGAAGACTCAGACAAACATGTTTATGGCTTTATCTTATAGAACTCAATATCCCCATGCTGGGCAAACAGGTTGCAGCCGATTGAGCTAAGATTTTAAAATTATTCACATAATGAAAACCTATATTTGAATTTGAATTTACACTTTGTTTCAGGCGAGTTTCCCATTCAAATGCATGTAACAGTGAGAAACACACTGTCTTGGCGAAATAAAGCGTTTTTGAACAACTTCATATAAATCGCTGTAACTTTTGATAGAAGACTCAGACAAACATGTTTATGGCTTTATCTTATATAACTCAATATCCCCGTGCTAGGCAAACAGGTTTTGCAGCTGATTGAGCTAAGATTTTAAAATTATTCACATAATGAAAACCTATACTTTGTTTCAGGCGAGTTTCCCATTCAAATGCATGTAACAGTGAGAAACACACTGTCTTGGCGAAATAAAGCGTTTTTGAACAACTTCATATAAATCGCTGTAACTTTTGATAGAAGACTCAGACAAACATGTTTATGGCTTTATCTTATAGAATTCAATATCCCCGTTGCAGCCGTTTGAGCTAAGATTTTAAAATTATTCACATAATGAAAACCTATACTTTGTCTCGGGCGAGTTTCCCATTCAAATGCATGTAACAGTGAGAAACGCATTGTCTTGGCGAAATAAAGCGTTTTTGAACAACTTCATATAAATCACTGTAACTTTTGATAGAAGACTCAGACAAACATGTTTATGGCTTTATCTTATAGAACTCAATATCCCCGTGCTAGGCAAACAGGTTTTGCAGCCGATTGAGCTAAGATTTTAAAATTATTCACATAATGAAAACCTATACTTTGTTTCAGGCGAGTTTCCCATTCAAATGCATGTAACAGTGAGAAACACACTGTCTTGGCGAAATAAAGCGTTTTTGAACAACTTCATATAAATCGCTGTAACTTTTGATAGAAGACTCAGACAAACATGTTTATGGCTTTATCTTATATAACTCAATATCCCCGTGCTGGGCAAACAGGTTTTGCAGCCGATTGAGCTAAGATTTTAAAATTATTCACATAATGAAAACCTATACTTTGTTTCAGGCGAGTTTCCCATTCAAATGCATGTAACAGTGAGAAACGCATTGTCTTGGCGTTTTTGAACAACTTCATATAAATCGCTGTAACTTTTGATAGAAGACTCAGACAAACATGTTTATGGCTTTATCTTATAGATCTCAATATCCCCGTGCTAGGCAAACAAGTTTTGCAGCCGATTGAGCTAAGATTTTAAAATTATTCACATAATGAAATCCTATATTTGAATTTGAATTTACACTTTGTTTCAGGCGAGTTTCCCATTCAAATGCATGTAACAGTGAGAAACACACTGTCTTGGCGAAATAAAGCGTTTTTGAACAACTTCATATAAATCGCTGTAACTTTTGATAGAAGACTCAGACAAACATGTTTATGGCTTTATCTTATAGAACTCAATATCCCCGTGCTAGGCAAAGAGGTTTTGCAGCCGATTGAGCTAAGATTTTAAAATTATTCACATAATGAAAACCTATACTTTGTTTCAGGCGAGTTTCCCATTCAAATGCATGTAACAGTGAGAAACACACTGTCTTGGCGAAATAAAGCGTTTTTGAACAACTTCATATAAATCGCTGTAACTTTTGATAGAAGACTCAGACAAACATGTTTATGGCTTTATCTTATATAATTCAATATCCCCGTGCTGGGCAAACAGGTTTTGCAGCCGATTGAGCAAAGATTTTAAAATTATTCACATAATGAAAACCTATACTTTGTTTCAGGCGAGTTTCCCATTCAAATGCATGTAACAGTGAGAAACGCATTGTCTTGGCGTTTTTGAACAACTTCATATAAATCGCTGTAACTTTTGATAGAAGACTCAGACAAACATGTTTATGGCTTTATCTTATAGAACTCAATATCCCCATGCTGGGCAAACAGGTTGCAGCCGATTGAGCTAAGATTTTAAAATTATTCACATAATGAAAACCTATATTTGAATTTGAATTTACACTTTGTTTCAGGCGAGTTTCCCATTCAAATGCATGTAACAGTGAGAAACACACTGTCTTGGCGAAATAAAGCGTTTTTGAACAACTTCATATAAATCGCTGTAACTTTTGATAGAAGACTCAGACAAACATGTTTATGGCTTTATCTTATAGAACTCAATATCCCCATGCTGGGCAAACAGGTTGCAGCCGATTGAGCTAAGATTTTAAAATTATTCACATAATGAAAACCTATATTTGAATTTGAATTTACACTTTGTTTCAGGCGAGTTTCCCATTCAAATGCATGTAACAGTGAGAAACACACTGTCTTGGCGAAATAAAGCGTTTTTGAACAACTTCATATAAATCGCTGTAACTTTTGATAGAAGACTCAGACAAACATGTTTATGGCTTTATCTTATAGAACTCAATATCCCCGTGCTAGGCAAACAGGTTTTGCAGCCGATTGAGCTAAGATTTTAAAATTATTCACATAATGAAAACCTATACTTTGTCTCGGGCGAGTTTCCCATTCAAATGCATGTAACAGTGAGAAACGCATTGTCTTGGCGAAATAAAGCGTTTTTGAACAACTTCATATAAATCGCTGTAACTTTTGATAGAAGACTCAGACAAACATGTTTATGGCTTTATCTTATATAACTCAATATCCCCGTTGCAGCCGTTTGAGCTAAGATTTTAAAATTATTCACATAATGAAAACCTATACTTTGTCTCAGGCGAGTTTCCCATTCAAATGCATGTAACAGTGAGAAACGCATTGTCTTGGCGAAATAAAGCGTTTTTGAACAACTTCATATAAATCGCTGTAACTTTTGATAGAAGACTCAGACAAACATGTTTATGGCTTTATCTTATAGAACTCAATATCCCCGTTGCAGCCGTTTGAGCTAAGATTTTAAAATTATTCACATAATGAAAACCTATACTTTGTCTCAGGCGAGTTTCCCATTCAAATGCATGTAACAGTGAGAAACGCATTGTCTTGGCGAAATAAAGCGTTTTTGAACAACTTCATATAAATCGCTGTAACTTTTGATAGAAGACTCAGAAAAAACATGTTTATGGCTTTATCTTATAGAACTCAAGATCCCCGTGCTGGGCAAACAGGTTTTGCAGCCGTTTGAGCTAAAATTTTAAAATTATTCACATAATGAAAACCTATACTTTGTTTCAGGCGAGTTTCCCATTCAAATGCATGTAACAGTGAGAAACGCATTGTCTTGGCGAAATAAAGCGTTTTTGAACAACTTCATATAAATCGCTGTAACTTTTGATAGAAGACTCAGACAAACATGTTTATGGCTTTATCTTATAGAACTCAATATCCCCGTTGCAGCCGTTTGAGCTAAGATTTTAAAATTATTCACATAATGAAAACCTATACTTTGTTTCGGGCGAGTTTCCCATTTAAATGCATGTAACAGTGAGAAACGCATTGTCTTGGCGAAATAAAGCGTTTTTGAACAACTTCATATAAATCGCTGTAACTTTTGATAGAAGACTCAGACAAACATGTTTATGGCTTTATCTTATAGAACTCAATATCCCCGTGCTAGTGTCGAGGAGGGAAATTATTTTACTGCTATTGTTAAATAATTGTCATTGCATTAATAATATAATCTGCAGCATGGATATTGCATTCCAAGGTTTAAACAGTGTCTCTTTCAGAAAGACTGAGTTGCAGGCTGACAGGAAGTTGTATGCAGAAAGAAGCAGGAAGTTATTTTGAGCCGCAGGCTAAGACGAGGCTTTAACAATGTAACAGATAGCTTTAAGAAGGCCTTAAGCAGTTATGACTATTTTATACACAATGCATATCTGTGCTTATTAAAGAGTTGGAGCTCGGTCAATTAATTGGGGGTCGGAAGCTTTGTTCGGCGCGATGTTCGGACAATCTATTGTGCAAGTGACTTGGAGCCAGAGAAGGAATTGCAATACATGCTTACAAAACACTTATATATCAGATCATTTTATATTAAGGTTTTAGTAGAGGTTCTTGGTTAAAACATTTATTTAGTAGAAGACATACACATAGTCTCAGTGAGCTTCTGGTCTGGTAAAAGGTCAGAAGTGCAACAGGTGAATTGAGAAAGAGCATTTGAGGACGAGACACAGACAGTAGGTGAAGAGGTGACACAAAGAGCATGTGAGGTCAACACACACACACACACATACACACTTTAAATTAGATTTATTTAGAGGAGAGGTTAGTTATGTTTGGCTGTAACTGCAAAATTGTCTTGGTAAAAGAGGAACCGTTCCTTGTTGTCTCGGCAAGAAAGAGGAACAATTCATTTTAAGATAAGAACGGAAAGTACCAAGCCATGAAAATAGGAGATGATTTTCTAGGTGAAAAGTCATGATGATGTTGATCTGATCTATGTATAAAATGTACCGGTGACGCATGAAGGGGCGTCAGTAAACAAACCCTGATGCTATAAAATATCTGTTCATGCTTTGATTAAGTTGAAGACTACTTCCTGTCTGCGTACAGAGTTGTCTTCCCACACGTGTGTTCATTAAAATCATCGTTTGACTTCACCCGGCCGGATCGGTGTGGTTATTCTTCGATCACCTCTTGTACCCTTCCTCAATACTGAATCTTAACATTTGGGGGCTTCGTCCGGTTATTGAGGAGGGTGAGTTGGAGGTTTAGATGGAGAAATTTGGTGGTCTTGGGTGGTCTGACGGGCAGACATGAATTCCAGTGGTCTAAGTGAGTGGGCATAAGCCGGCTTATTCGAAAGGTAAGGCACTACCTGTTGAATTATTTCCAAAGTGTGCCAAATTGGACATGATAAAATTTAAGTCTACTCACTGAAGTTACTGGTGGATGTCTGTTTTGATTTTGATGAGAATGTCATGACAGTACTGAGGATTTAAAGCAGTTGGACTGCTGGAAAGGATTTAATGCGGTTGGACCGCGGGAAGCAGTTGGACTGCTGGAAATGATTTTAGTATGTTAGGGAATTTGGTTATTTTTTGGTTATAAGGTTGGACCTGCTTCAGTCTTACACTTTGTTGGGTGTTTTACTGTTGTTCCAAAGTATTATAAATTACTCAAGAACGCCAGTTGGACTGGTAGGAAGCGCAGAGCCCGGAGGTTACGCTCCCTCCTTGTCGTGGATGCGCGACATTGACCTCTCGGCGAAGAGGGATAGTTCAGTGTGGTTTAACTGTGGGGTACAGGGCAGCCTGGAATTAAACTAGGAGTTAGTCTCCTTACCGTTTGGAACGGTACCTGCGCTTTTTTGGACAGGAGAAGTTGGTCTTCGGGCGTGTAACTTTAACTTAACACTTCGAGGTAAGCCTTGGCTGTGAAATGCCAAAAATAGAGCTTCAGGCAAAGTTTGGGTTGGTTGACGCTTTTAAATTGAGTTAGGGACTTTAGAGATGAGGCCAGAAACTGTTGGACAGATACTGGTTAATTGATTACAAAAAAGTTGGACTTTTATCGGTTAGACCGTTAACTTAAATTTTTCAAAATTCGGTAGGTGTTAAAAGGTATAAAATCTGTGCAGTTGTAAATATAAGACGTCTTTGTGAATATAAAATAATAGATCTCTGTGTGAAAGGAGTCTGAGGCAATGCTGGAGCTATTTTCAGACGGTGTGTGTGTGAGTGAAAATGCAAATGAGTAAGCAGTGAACTGTTTAAGCCACAGTTGGTTTTACAAATACTGCTGCAAACATTGCTGAGTGTGTGTTTAAAATGCCATTTATGTTTATTAGAGGACTATAAATAAAGTTTTGAGTTGCCGTAGTGGATGTATAGTAATTGACTGAGTTTGGATGCAGATATATAAATATATTGAGTGCACTGTGTATACTTAAGATTAACATATTACTTTCAGTAGTAACTTCTCTCCAGCAATAGTTGCTGGTGTGTTTTATTTTTTCAATTTCTTGTGTGAATGCGGTGACTAGAAGGTTTTGAATGATGAATAAAGGTGTGAGAGGTATTTCTTGGGTGATGTAAAGTAGGATGTTTTAAAGTTTGAAAGTGTTTTTAATTTAAGAGATGCATGAGTGATGTTATAAGAGTTTAGTTTATTTAAAAGGTGTGTGTGAGAGGATTATGAAATCATTGTGTGAATGATGCTACATTTTAGATCAAAAGTTAGTAGAATTACAGAGGGTTTGTAGATTGTAAATACAAAATAAGTTTGATTAGCCTGGAGAAACAGCAGAGCAACTGCGTGCTGTGTGTGTGTAACAGGAAATGGTGTGGGTGACAGGAAGTTTGCATGCCCATATAAGGTGATGAGTGAGCACCCAGAGAGAGAAACAGATGAGTTAAACTCTAGGCAGATAAAGCGAATGGAGGTTTTGAGAAAAGAAATGAAAAGGATATTAATTGTATGTTTTAGTGTGTCAACACAGATTACAGATAAATGAAGGTGGACTTCTCTCAACCTGGAATTTTGAGTACGGCGCCAAAACTACTAGAGTAGCATAATTGGGAGAAAACAGGCCAGATTTTGGCTTAAAATTTTACAGCTTGACCTCGCACTTGTCCCCATCCTGAGAAGAAGCTCAAAGGACAGTTAATCTCCTGATGAAGACCGACAGAACATCGTGGACTTGAGAAGAATTAATAGCAGGCAAAAGACAGTGCAACGGAAACCACACTGACGACACCAGCAGCAGCATGTAAGGAACCACGAGGTGGAAACATGTACTGTAAATTACAGGCGGGGCAGTTGAACAGTGGGACAATGAGCTGTGGAATGCACTGGACATTGATTGTCAGATTTGCCATGCTTGGAGTAATCTTGAAAGAGATGACTGAGAGGATCAACAGAAAAGAAGAAACCACGTGATGAACCATGCACGGTGGACAGCAGGCTGGTAAGAACAGTGTGACATGACTGTTTAAAGGCACTGAATGTGGTATTTTGCCAGGCTGGGACTTGATCCAAAAGGAAAATACTGAAGAGAAACAGAGAAGAAACAGACTGTGTTTGCTGGAATTCAAGACAACAAAAGGACACTGAGAGAAGAGGACAGTGACCAGTGAGAGGTGAAGCCGGACGAGTTCGACTGTGAGAATACAGGGTGTAATTGGACTGAAAGTGAAGCTTGAACTCATGATGGTTTAGAGATGTCCACCGTCACAAACAAAGAGGTAAACAAGAATCGAAAACACACATAGACAAAGTGTTACATGTGAAATTATTTCTGGAAAGAATCAGAAGGGAGATAGTTTTGAATTAAGAAATCAGGGAAAAGATGCATGAATTAAACCTGACTATAACATATAGAGGCAATGAAGAAAGCAGCTTACACTTACTGAACATTAACAAAATACATAGGAAAAGCAATGAAGACCTGCTTACACGTATATACATGACATAAGTTGGGATTTCTGACCAGAGAAAGGGAAACGGGTAGTTTAAGTACTTATGATAATAATGAAAATGTCTCAGTTGTGTTTCTATAGGGGCGAAACAGATCTGGATCAATTTTCCACGTGCAGCGGTCGGAAGAGACCTGTAGGTTAACTTGACTGGACATGCCAAGGCAAGTTTCTGGTTGAATTGTTTACAGCGCCATGTCTCCATAAACCTGACAAGTGGGCCCTAGCTTCTGGCTGAGGAGCAGGAATAAGGTGGGAACTTAAAATTTGGGTTAGCAAATTTGGGAAAGAAACTGACGGCTTAAGTGGAGAATTGTGCAGGAGTCTGACACACTGCAAAAGCAACATATGCAAATTCACATACACAAGCAGAAAATGCATTAACCTTATGAAGACAAGACAAGCTCATCGAGATTGATGCATAGATACAGACTAAACTTGGCTAAGAACACAAACATATGCAATGAAGAACAGCTTGCTATTTTGTATGAATGATACAATGGTGTGAATGTTTAATAAAATACATTTGTGTTTGTAATTGAGGAATAGAAGAAGCCATATGACAAAGGGGGTTATGTTTTATGCTGAATTGAAGTATGTTACAGAGCATAAGGGGGTGATTTTTGTGTGCAAATTATGTGGTGGCAAGACTTGGGTGTTTAAGGTTGTTGAGGTTGTTGTGGTGAGGGGTTGATTCTGTCAGTTAGGTTGTTGTTGTTATTTTTGTTTTTAATAGAGGGAGTTTTAGGAAACATGGACATGTCTAAAAAATTGGGCCCATTATTTTGTAACAGTGCACTTAAAGAACACCTGTCAGGTGATTTTGTTTTGTTTTTATGAGCTAACAATCAGCTCTATTTTTCATTTCTGTTTTAAGCAGGCCTGCAACAGTGAATAACGGCGCTGAAAATTCTCGGGAAGAGCAAATATAAGGCGGCTTTCCAGATTACAATTGGCTGAGGAGAGCTACCTGTGGGGACTGATCAAGGTCGTAAGTCCCTGTAAAAAGGATTTTATGCGAGTCAATCCAGTCCAAAAGCATAAAGAAATATTTTCCTATGGAAAATAAAAAATGACTGAGCTCATTTTGCTGAGGGTGGAGTATCTGATCGTGCGGGAAGCTCCACTATCAGCAAATATATGGTGTGACTGCATGTGAGTGAATGTGTGAGTGAATGTGAGGGTGAATAAATGTGGACAAACAATTTGCTTTTACCAGAAAAATTTTTGTTTTGTTGACTGGGGTTAGATTATGGGATTATAGTATATTGTTGGGAGAATGCCAAATGCTAAAGGGGAAATATTTTTTGATGTAACTCAGTTATCATTAATTGAAGAAACACATGACTGATAACTGTTCTGTTTTAAGTTTATTTTTATGACACAGATTGGATCATGAGTGGGGAAACTGAGCATTTTTAAGTTTTGTATAGTATCTTGACACATGAAATGTATCAAGATAAAGGGGGGTTTAGGGTTTAATAATTTAATTGTTTAATAATTTGGGATCATTTTAGGACCTTTTGGGTTTTTGATCATTTGGATATGGTAAAACTGAAACTGTTATTTTTATGTTAAGGTTAAAGGATTAAAAGTGAACTTGTCACGGTTTGCGAGGCAAGCCGTGTGGAGTTGTAGAAAAGGACCCAAAAGGCGGCAGCTCTGGTGCAGGTGAATATTTATTTACAACGGTGGGCACAAAACAGCACTGGTGGAAAAACAAGAAACCGGAAACCTAAACTGGGTAAGCTAATAACACAAACCAGAAACGAGGATGCAGGGAGGTCCGGGGAAATACACAAGAGACGCAGGGAGACCGAGGGGAAACAACATAGACAAACCAGCAACTACCATAACAGAAGACACAACTTAAATACACCCAGAGCACGGGGAGAACACAGACATAACAGGCTGGGGGAAACATGGAATAAACACAAAGAGAGACGAGAGCTCATAAATACACAGAGGGGCACAAGGGGGTAAGAGTCACAAAGGGAAAAAACACTTAGGGAACACCACAACAGGACACCTCAGAAAACCTGGCCTAAATAAGGAGCGAAAATACAAGGAACCAAGAATACTGGGCCAACATGGCCCAGGACCATGACAGAACTGAATCCTGTTTAGAAGATACAATGCCGGTTTTTCAAAGCTGTGAATAAATCTTAGAGGGAAAATTAGTGAGGGTTGAAGGAGTAGAACAGGTTTGATTTTTTGATTTCTAGAAGTAGTGGTTATAATGTAGGCTTACACATACAGATATTACATAGGAGGTATTTTTAGGATAAAGGGGGAGCTTATAAATAGAAATGATTTTTATACATATTGCATTTTGTGCTTTTAAAGGAGTTGTGGCTCAAATTTGTCTCTGGAGGGTCACGAGCCTTTGGCTAGCGCTATGATTAGCCAATCTACTGTGAGGATAATATGAGTTCATGAAGGATTGCACACGCTTACAGACACAGAGTTAAGAAACACACATGACAGTATTGATTCCAGGCAAAAGGCCTTAAATTCATTTAGCTTTTAACTGAACTTAAAAGAAGGACCAAAGAGGAAGGAAAGCATATATTTTGGTTAGGTCTGATAAATTAGAATTAGAAGGTATTGTTACATTAAAGGGAGCAAATGAAATAAAAAGGCTATACCAAAATGGGTTATAACATAGGAAATGTGAGGTTAAAATGAAGTTAACACATAGGAGTTGTTTCAAGGCAGCATTTAGCTATGATGAAATGTATACAGGAGTAATTGCTTATATGCTTAAACTTAATTGATTAAAGTGGTTGTTTTCTTTTGGAGTAGATTAACTTGCAGCAGCGACAACTTGTGCACAGGATGTTGATGATCAGATAAGGGAAAATAGAGCGAGCAACCGGACGTGAAACCAGCGCTTAAAAGAATTTTAAAGTGATGAGTAACGTTGAAGAGTATACATAAATACAAGTCAATAAGTTAAGAAGATAATTAGGATCAGGCTTTTGATTAAAGAGTCCCAGATAGGATAAGTTAGGGAGATGCAAGAAAAGGTGTTTTGTTTCCTTTGCAGAAGATCGATCTCGGCGACCACAGGAGGGGCGAGGATCCTGGAGATCTCGAGGTTCGAGACCACCAGAGAAGGGTCTGCGTGAGGACACAATGTATTGTGACCTCTGGTGTTCCAGAGGTCAAAAGGGGGAGTGTCGAGGAGGGAAATTATTTTACTGCTATTGTTAAATAATTGTCATTGCATTAATAATATAATCTGCAGCATGGATATTGCATTCCAAGGTTTAAACAGTGTCTCTTTCAGAAAGACTGAGTTGCAGGCTGACAGGAAGTTGTATGCAGAAAGAAGCAGGAAGTTATTTTGAGCCGCAGGCTAAGACGAGGCTTTAACAATGTAACAGATAGCTTTAAGAAGGCCTTAAGCAGTTATGACTATTTTATACACAATGCATATCTGTGCTTATTAAAGAGTTGGAGCTCGGTCAATTAATTGGGGGTCGGAAGCTTTGTTCGGCGCGATGTTCGGACAATCTATTGTGCAAGTGACTTGGAGCCAGAGAAGGAATTGCAATACATGCTTACAAAACACTTATATATCAGATCATTTTATATTAAGGTTTTAGTAGAGGTTCTTGGTTAAAACATTTATTTAGTAGAAGACATACACATAGTCTCAGTGAGCTTCTGGTCTGGTAAAAGGTCAGAAGTGCAACAGGTGAATTGAGAAAGAGCATTTGAGGACGAGACACAGACAGTAGGTGAAGAGGTGACACAAAGAGCATGTGAGGTCAACACACACACACACACATACACACTTTAAATTAGATTTATTTAGAGGAGAGGTTAGTTATGTTTGGCTGTAACTGCAAAATTGTCTTGGTAAAAGAGGAACCGTTCCTTGTTGTCTCGGCAAGAAAGAGGAACAATTCATTTTAAGATAAGAACGGAAAGTACCAAGCCATGAAAATAGGAGATGATTTTCTAGGTGAAAAGTCATGATGATGTTGATCTGATCTATGTATAAAATGTACCGGTGACGCATGAAGGGGCGTCAGTAAACAAACCCTGATGCTATAAAATATCTGTTCATGCTTTGATTAAGTTGAAGACTACTTCCTGTCTGCGTACAGAGTTGTCTTCCCACACGTGTGTTCATTAAAATCATCGTTTGACTTCACCCGGCCGGATCGGTGTGGTTATTCTTCGATCACCTCTTGTACCCTTCCTCAATACTGAATCTTAACACTAGGCAAAGAGGTTTTGCAGCCGATTGAGCTAAGATTTTAAAATTATTCACATAATGAAAACCTATACTTTGTTTCAGGCGAGTTTCCCATTCAAATGCATGTAACAGTGAGAAACACACTGTCTTGGCGAAATAAAGCGTTTTTGAACAACTTCATATAAATCACTGTAACTTTTGATAGAAGACTCAGACAAACATGTTTATGGCTTTATCTTATAGAACTCAATATCCCCATGCTGGGCAAACAGGTTGCAGCCGATTGAGCTAAGATTTTAAAATTATTCACATAATGAAAACCTATATTTGAATTTGAATTTACACTTTGTTTCAGGCGAGTTTCCCATTCAAATGCATGTAACAGTGAGAAACACACTGTCTTGGCGAAATAAAGCGTTTTTGAACAACTTCATATAAATCGCTGTAACTTTTGATAGAAGACTCAGACAAACATGTTTATGGCTTTATCTTATATAACTCAATATCCCCGTGCTAGGCAAACAGGTTTTGCAGCTGTTTGAGCTAAGATTTTAAAATTATTCACATAATGAAAACCTATACTTTGTTTCAGGCGAGTTTCCCATTCAAATGCATGTAACAGTGAGAAACGCATTGTCTTGGCGAAATAAAGCGTTTTTGAACAACTTCATATAAATCGCTGTAACTTTTGATAGAAGACTCAGAAAAAACATGTTTATGGCTTTATCTTATAGAACTCAAGATCCCCGTGCTGGGCAAACAGGTTTTGCAGCCGTTTGAGCTAAAATTTTAAAATTATTCACATAATGAAAACCTATACTTTGTTTCAGGCGAGTTTCCCATTCAAATGCATGTAACAGTGAGAAACGCATTGTCTTGGCGTTTTTGAACAACTTCATATAAATCGCTGTAACTTTTGATAGAAGACTCAGACAAACATGTTTATGGCTTTATCTTATAGAACTCAATATCCCCATGCTGGGCAAACAGGTTGCAGCCGATTGAGCTAAGATTTTAAAATTATTCACATAATGAAAACCTATATTTGAATTTGAATTTACACTTTGTTTCAGGCGAGTTTCCCATTCAAATGCATGTAACAGTGAGAAACACACTGTCTTGGCGAAATAAAGCGTTTTTGAACAACTTCATATAAATCGCTGTAACTTTTGATAGAAGACTCAGACAAACATGTTTATGGCTTTATCTTATATAACTCAATATCCCCGTGCTAGGCAAACAGGTTTTGCAGCTGATTGAGCTAAGATTTTAAAATTATTCACATAATGAAAACCTATACTTTGTTTCAGGCGAGTTTCCCATTCAAATGCATGTAACAGTGAGAAACACACTGTCTTGGCGAAATAAAGCGTTTTTGAACAACTTCATATAAATCGCTGTAACTTTTGATAGAAGACTCAGACAAACATGTTTATGGCTTTATCTTATATAACTCAATATCCCCGTGCTAGGCAAACAGGTTTTGCAGCTGATTGAGCTAAGATTTTAAAATTATTCACATAATGAAAACCTATACTTTGTTTCAGGCGAGTTTCCCATTCAAATGCATGTAACAGTGAGAAACGCATTGTCTTGGCGTTTTTGAACAACTTCATATAAATCGCTGTAACTTTTGATAGAAGACTCAGACAAACATGTTTATGGCTTTATCTTATAGAACTCAATATCCCCATGCTGGGCAAACAGGTTGCAGCCGATTGAGCTAAGATTTTAAAATTATTCACATAATGAAAACCTATATTTGAATTTGAATTTACACTTTGTTTCAGGCGAGTTTCCCATTCAAATGCATGTAACAGTGAGAAACACACTGTCTTGGCGAAATAAAGCGTTTTTGAACAACTTCATATAAATCGCTGTAACTTTTGATAGAAGACTCAGACAAACATGTTTATGGCTTTATCTTATATAACTCAATATCCCCGTGCTAGGCAAACAGGTTTTGCAGCTGATTGAGCTAAGATTTTAAAATTATTCACATAATGAAAACCTATACTTTGTTTCAGGCGAGTTTCCCATTCAAATGCATGTAACAGTGAGAAACACACTGTCTTGGCGAAATAAAGCGTTTTTGAACAACTTCATATAAATCGCTGTAACTTTTGATAGAAGACTCAGACAAACATGTTTATGGCTTTATCTTATATAACTCAATATCCCCGTGCTAGGCAAACAGGTTTTGCAGCCGATTGAGCTAAGATTTTAAAATTATTCACATAATGAAAACCTATACTTTGTTTCAGGCGAGTTTCCCATTCAAATGCATGTAACAGTGAGAAACACACTGTCTTGGCGAAATAAAGCGTTTTTGAACAACTTCATATAAATCGCTGTAACTTTTGATAGAAGACTCAGACAAACATGTTTATGGCTTTATCTTATATAACTCAATATCCCCGTGCTGGGCAAACAGGTTTTGCAGCCGTTTGAGCTAAGATTTTAAAATTATTCACATAATGAAAACCTATACTTTGTTTCGGGCGAGTTTCCCATTCAAATGCATGTAACAGTGAGAAACGCATCGTCTTGGCGAAAGAAAGCGTTTTTGAACAACTTCATATAAATCGCTGTAACTTTTGATAGAAGACTCAGACAAACATGTTTATGGCTTTATCTTATAGAACTCAATATCCCCGTTGCAGCCGTTTGAGCTAAGATTTTAAAATTATTCACATAATGAAAACCTATACTTTGTCTCAGGCGAGTTTCCCATTCAAATGCATGTAACAGTGAGAAACGCATTGTCTTGGCGAAATAAAGCGTTTTTGAACAACTTCATATAAATCGCTGTAACTTTTGATAGAAGACTCAGAAAAAACATGTTTATGGCTTTATCTTATAGAACTCAAGATCCCCGTGCTGGGCAAACAGGTTTTGCAGCCGTTTGAGCTAAAATTTTAAAATTATTCACATAATGAAAACCTATACTTTGTTTCAGGCGAGTTTCCCATTCAAATGCATGTAACAGTGAGAAACGCATTGTCTTGGCGAAATAAAGCGTTTTTGAACAACTTCATATAAATCGCTGTAACTTTTGATAGAGGTCTCAGACAAACATGTTTATGGCTTTATCTTATAGAACTCAATATCCCCGTTGCAGCCGTTTGAGCTAAGATTTTAAAATTATTCACATAATGAAAACCTATACTTTGTCTCAGGCGAGTTTCCCATTCAAATGCATGTAACAGTGAGAAACGCATTGTCTTGGCGAAATAAAGCGTTTTTGAACAACTTCATATAAATCGCTGTAACTTTTGATAGAAGACTCAGACAAACATGTTTATGGCTTTATCTTATAGAACTCAATATCCCCGTTGCAGCCGTTTGAGCTAAGATTTTAAAATTATTCACATAATGAAAACCTATACTTTGTCTCAGGCGAGTTTCCCATTCAAATGCATGTAACAGTGAGAAACGCATTGTCTTGGCGAAATAAAGCGTTTTTGAACAACTTCATATAAATCGCTGTAACTTTTGATAGAAGACTCAGACAAACATGTTTATGGCTTTATCTTATAGAACTCAATATCCCCGTGCTAAGCAAACAGGTTTTGCAGCCGATTGAGCTAAGATTTTAAAATTATTCACATAATGAAAACCTATACTTTGTTTCAGGCGAGTTTCCCATTCAAATGCATGTAACAGTGAGAAACGCATTGTCTTGGCGTTTTTGAACAACTTCATATAAATAGCTGTAACTTTTGATAGAAGACTCAGACAAACATGTTTATGGCTTTATCTTATAGAACTCAATATCCCCGTGCTAGGCAAACAGGTTTTGCAGCCGTTTGAGCTAAGATTTTAAAATTATTCACATAATGAAAACCTATACTTTGTTTCAGCCGAGTTTCCCATTCAAATGCATGTAACAGTGAGAAACACACTGTCTTGGCGAAATAAAGCGTTTTTGAACAACTTCATATAAATCGCTGTAACTTTTGATAGAAGACTCAGACAAACATGTTTATGGCTTTATCTTATAGAACTCAATATCCCCGTTGCAGCCGTTTGAGCTAAGATTTTAAAATTATTCACATAATGAAAACCTATACTTTGTTTCGGGCGAGTTTCCCATTTAAATGCATGTAACAGTGAGAAACGCATTGTCTTGGCGAAATAAAGCGTTTTTGAACAACTTCATATAAATCGCTGTAACTTTTGATAGAAGACTCAGACAAACATGTTTATGGCTTTATCTTATAGAACTCAATATCCCCGTGCTAGGCAAAGAGGTTTTGCAGCCGATTGAGCTAAGATTTTAAAATTATTCACATAATGAAAACCTATACTTTGTTTCAGGCGAGTTTCCCATTCAAATGCATGTAACAGTGAGAAACACACTGTCTTGGCGAAATAAAGCGTTTTTGAACAACTTCATATAAATCGCTGTAACTTTTGATAGAAGACTCAGACAAACATGTTTATGGCTTTATCTTATAGAACTCAATATCCCCATGCTGGGCAAACAGGTTGCAGCCGATTGAGCTAAGATTTTAAAATTATTCACATAATGAAAACCTATATTTGAATTTGAATTTACACTTTGTTTCAGGCGAGTTTCCCATTCAAATGCATGTAACAGTGAGAAACACACTGTCTTGGCGAAATAAAGCGTTTTTGAACAACTTCATATAAATCGCTGTAACTTTTGATAGAAGACTCAGACAAACATGTTTATGGCTTTATCTTATATAACTCAATATCCCCGTGCTAGGCAAACAGGTTTTGCAGCTGATTGAGCTAAGATTTTAAAATTATTCACATAATGAAAACCTATACTTTGTTTCAGGCGAGTTTCCCATTCAAATGCATGTAACAGTGAGAAACACACTGTCTTGGCGAAATAAAGCGTTTTTGAACAACTTCATATAAATCGCTGTAACTTTTGATAGAAGACTCAGACAAACATGTTTATGGCTTTATCTTATATAACTCAATATCCCCGTGCTGGGCAAACAGGTTTTGCAGCCGTTTGAGCTAAGATTTTAAAATTATTCACATAATGAAAACCTATACTTTGTTTCGGGCGAGTTTCCCATTCAAATGCATGTAACAGTGAGAAACGCATCGTCTTGGCGAAAGAAAGCGTTTTTGAACAACTTCATATAAATCGCTGTAACCTTTGATAGAAGACTCAGACAAACATGTTTATGGCTTTATCTTATAGAACTCAATATCCCCGTGCTGGGCAAACAGGTTTTGCAGCCGTTTGAGCTAAGATTTTAAAATTATTCATATAATGAAAACCTATACTTTGTTTCAGGCGAGTTTCCCATTCAAATGCATGTAACAGTGAGAAACGCATTGTCTTGAGAAATAAAGCGTTTTTGAACAACTTCACATAAATCGCTGTAACTTTTGATGGAAGATTCAGATATACGTATTCATGACTTTATCTTATATAACTCAATATCCCCGTGCTGGGCAAACAGGTTTTGCAGCCGTTTGAGCTAAGATTTTAAAATTATTCACATAATGAAAACCTATACTTTGTCTCGGGCGAGTTTCCCATTCAAATGCATGTAACAGTGAGAAACACACTGTCTTGGTGAAAGAAAGCGTTTTTGAACAACTTCATATAAATCGCTGTAACTTTTGATAGAGGTCTCAGACAAACATATTTATGGCTTTATCTTATAGAACTCAATATCCCCGTGCTGGGCAGCTGTTTGAGCAAAGATTTTAAAATTATTCACATAATGAAAACCTATACTTTGTTTCAGGCGAGTTTCCCATTCAAATGCATGTAACAGTGAGAAACACACTGTCTTGGCGAAATAAAGCGTTTTTGAACAACTTCATATAAATCGCTGTAACTTTTGATAGAAGACTCAGACAAACATGTTTATGGCTTTATCTTATAGAACTCAATATCCCCGTGCTGGGCAAACAGGTTTTGCAGCCGTTTGAGCTAAGATTTTAAAATTATTCATATAATGAAAACCTATACTTTGTTTCAGGCGAGTTTCCCATTCAAATGCATGTAACAGTGAGAAACGCATTGTCTTGAGAAATAAAGCGTTTTTGAACAACTTCATATAAATCGCTGTAACTTTTGATGGAAGATTCAGATATACGTATTCATGACTTTATCTTATATAACTCAATATCCCCGTGCTGGGCAAACAGGTTTTGCAGCCGTTTGAGCTAAGATTTTAAAATTATTCACATAATGAAAACCTATACTTTGTCTCGGGCGAGTTTCCCATTCAAATGCATGTAACAGTGAGAAACACACTGTCTTGGTGAAAGAAAGCGTTTTTGAACAACTTCATATAAATCGCTGTAACTTTTGATAGAGGTCTCAGACAAACATGTTTATGGCTTTATCTTATAGAACTCAATATCCCCGTGCTGGGCAGCTGTTTGAGCAAAGATTTTAAAATTATTCACATAATGAAAACCTATACTTTGTTTCAGGCGAGTTTCCCATTCAAATGCATGTAACAGTGAGAAACACACTGTCTTGGCGAAATAAAGCGTTTTTGAACAACTTCATATAAATCGCTGTAACTTTTGATAGAAGACTCAGACAAACATGTTTATGGCTTTATCTTATAGAACTCAATATCCCCGTGCTAAGCAAACAGGTTTTGCAGCCGATTGAGCTAAGATTTTAAAATTATTCACATAATGAAAACCTATACTTTGTTTCAGGCGAGTTTCCCATTCAAATGCATGTAACAGTGAGAAACGCATTGTCTTGGCGTTTTTGAACAACTTCATATAAATAGCTGTAACTTTTGATAGAAGACTCAGACAAACATGTTTATGGCTTTATCTTATAGAACTCAATATCCCCGTGCTAGGCAAACAGGTTTTGCAGCCGTTTGAGCTAAGATTTTAAAATTATTCACATAATGAAAACCTATACTTTGTTTCAGCCGAGTTTCCCATTCAAATGCATGTAACAGTGAGAAACACACTGTCTTGGCGAAATAAAGCGTTTTTGAACAACTTCATATAAATCGCTGTAACTTTTGATAGAAGACTCAGACAAACATGTTTATGGCTTTATCTTATAGAACTCAATATCCCCGTTGCAGCCGTTTGAGCTAAGATTTTAAAATTATTCACATAATGAAAACCTATACTTTGTTTCGGGCGAGTTTCCCATTCAAATGCATGTAACAGTGAGAAACGCATTGTCTTGGCGAAATAAAGCGTTTTTGAACAACTTCATATAAATCGCTGTAACTTTTGATAGAAGACTCAGACAAACATGTTTATGGCTTTATCTTATAGAACTCAATATCCCCGTGCTAGGCAAAGAGGTTTTGCAGCCGATTGAGCTAAGATTTTAAAATTATTCACATAATGAAAACCTATACTTTGTTTCAGGCGAGTTTCCCATTCAAATGCATGTAACAGTGAGAAACAAACTGTCTTGGCGAAATAAAGCGTTTTTGAACAACTTCATATAAATCGCTGTAACTTTTGATAGAAGACTCAGACAAACATGTTTATGGCTTTATCTTATAGAACTCAATATCCCCATGCTGGGCAAACAGGTTGCAGCCGATTGAGCTAAGATTTTAAAATTATTCACATAATGAAAACCTATATTTGAATTTGAATTTACACTTTGTTTCAGGCGAGTTTCCCATTCAAATGCATGTAACAGTGAGAAACACACTGTCTTGGCGAAATAAAGCGTTTTTGAACAACTTCATATAAATCGCTGTAACTTTTGATAGAAGACTCAGACAAACATGTTTATGGCTTTATCTTATATAACTCAATATCCCCGTGCTAGGCAAACAGGTTTTGCAGCTGATTGAGCTAAGATTTTAAAATTATTCACATAATGAAAACCTATACTATGTTTCAGGCGAGTTTCCCATTCAAATGCATGTAACAGTGAGAAACACACTGTCTTGGCGAAATAAAGCGTTTTTGAACAACTTCATATAAATCGCTGTAACTTTTGATAGAAGACTCAGACAAACATGTTTATGGCTTTATCTTATATAACTCAATATCCCCGTGCTGGGCAAACAGGTTTTGCAGCCGTTTGAGCTAAGATTTTAAAATTATTCACATAATGAAAACCTATACTTTGTTTCGGGCGAGTTTCCCATTCAAATGCATGTAACAGTGAGAAACGCATCGTCTTGGCGAAAGAAAGCGTTTTTGAACAACTTCATATAAATCGCTGTAACTTTTGATAGAAGACTCAGACAAACATGTTTATGGCTTTATCTTATAGAACTCAATATCCCCGTTGCAGCCGTTTGAGCTAAGATTTTAAAATTATTCACATAATGAAAACCTATACTTTGTTTCGGGCGAGTTTCCCATTCAAATGCATGTAACAGTGAGAAACGCATCGTCTTGGCGAAATAAAGCGTTTTTGAACAACTTCATATAAATCGCTGTAACTTTTGATAGAAGACTCAGAAAAAACATGTTTATGGCTTTATCTTATAGAACTCAAGATCCCCGTGCTGGGCAAACAGGTTTTGCAGCCGTTTGAGCTAAAATTTTAAAATTATTCACATAATGAAAACCTATACTTTGTTTCAGGCGAGTTTCCCATTCAAATGCATGTAACAGTGAGAAACGCATTGTCTTGGCGAAATAAAGCGTTTTTGAACAACTTCATATAAATCGCTGTAACTTTTGATAGAGGTCTCAGACAAACATGTTTATGGCTTTATCTTATAGAACTCAATATCCCCGTTGCAGCCGTTTGAGCTAAGATTTTAAAATTATTCACATAATGAAAACCTATACTTTGTCTCAGGCGAGTTTCCCATTCAAATGCATGTAACAGTGAGAAACGCATTGTCTTGGCGAAATAAAGCGTTTTTGAACAACTTCATATAAATCGCTGTAACTTTTGATAGAAGACTCAGACAAACATGTTTATGGCTTTATCTTATAGAACTCAATATCCCCGTTGCAGCCGTTTGAGCTAAGATTTTAAAATTATTCACATAATGAAAACCTATACTTTGTCTCAGGCGAGTTTCCCATTCAAATGCATGTAACAGTGAGAAACGCATTGTCTTGGCGAAATAAAGCGTTTTTGAACAACTTCATATAAATCGCTGTAACTTTTGATAGAAGACTCAGACAAACATGTTTATGGCTTTATCTTATAGAACTCAATATCCCCGTGCTAAGCAAACAGGTTTTGCAGCCGATTGAGCTAAGATTTTAAAATTATTCACATAATGAAAACCTATACTTTGTTTCAGGCGAGTTTCCCATTCAAATGCATGTAACAGTGAGAAACGCATTGTCTTGGCGTTTTTGAACAACTTCATATAAATAGCTGTAACTTTTGATAGAAGACTCAGACAAACATGTTTATGGCTTTATCTTATAGAACTCAATATCCCCGTGCTAGGCAAACAGGTTTTGCAGCCGTTTGAGCTAAGATTTTAAAATTATTCACATAATGAAAACCTATACTTTGTTTCAGCCGAGTTTCCCATTCAAATGCATGTAACAGTGAGAAACACACTGTCTTGGCGAAATAAAGCGTTTTTGAACAACTTCATATAAATCGCTGTAACTTTTGATAGAAGACTCAGACAAACATGTTTATGGCTTTATCTTATAGAACTCAATATCCCCGTTGCAGCCGTTTGAGCTAAGATTTTAAAATTATTCACATAATGAAAACCTATACTTTGTTTCGGGCGAGTTTCCCATTTAAATGCATGTAACAGTGAGAAACGCATTGTCTTGGCGAAATAAAGCGTTTTTGAACAACTTCATATAAATCGCTGTAACTTTTGATAGAAGACTCAGACAAACATGTTTATGGCTTTATCTTATAGAACTCAATATCCCCGTGCTAGGCAAAGAGGTTTTGCAGCCGATTGAGCTAAGATTTTAAAATTATTCACATAATGAAAACCTATACTTTGTTTCAGGCGAGTTTCCCATTCAAATGCATGTAACAGTGAGAAACACACTGTCTTGGCGAAATAAAGCGTTTTTGAACAACTTCATATAAATCGCTGTAACTTTTGATAGAAGACTCAGACAAACATGTTTATGGCTTTATCTTATAGAACTCAATATCCCCATGCTGGGCAAACAGGTTGCAGCCGATTGAGCTAAGATTTTAAAATTATTCACATAATGAAAACCTATATTTGAATTTGAATTTACACTTTGTTTCAGGCGAGTTTCCCATTCAAATGCATGTAACAGTGAGAAACGCATTGTCTTGGCGTTTTTGAACAACTTCATATAAATAGCTGTAACTTTTGATAGAAGACTCAGACAAACATGTTTATGGCTTTATCTTATAGAACTCAATATCCCCGTGCTAGGCAAACAGGTTTTGCAGCCGTTTGAGCTAAGATTTTAAAATTATTCACATAATGAAAACCTATACTTTGTTTCAGGCGAGTTTCCCATTCAAATGCATGTAACAGTGAGAAACGCATTGTCTTGGCGAAATAAAGCGTTTTTGAACAACTTCATATAAATCGCTGTAACTTTTGATAGAGGTCTCAGACAAACATGTTTATGGCTTTATCTTATAGAACTCAATATCCCCGTTGCAGCCGTTTGAGCTAAGATTTTAAAATTATTCACATAATGAAAACCTATACTTTGTCTCAGGCGAGTTTCCCATTCAAATGCATGTAACAGTGAGAAACGCATTGTCTTGGCGAAATAAAGCGTTTTTGAACAACTTCATATAAATCGCTGTAACTTTTGATAGAAGACTCAGACAAACATGTTTATGGCTTTATCTTATAGAACTCAATATCCCCGTTGCAGCCGTTTGAGCTAAGATTTTAAAATTATTCACATAATGAAAACCTATACTTTGTCTCAGGCGAGTTTCCCATTCAAATGCATGTAACAGTGAGAAACGCATTGTCTTGGCGAAATAAAGCGTTTTTGAACAACTTCATATAAATCGCTGTAACTTTTGATAGAAGACTCAGACAAACATGTTTATGGCTTTATCTTATAGAACTCAATATCCCCGTGCTAAGCAAACAGGTTTTGCAGCCGATTGAGCTAAGATTTTAAAATTATTCACATAATGAAAACCTATACTTTGTTTCAGGCGAGTTTCCCATTCAAATGCATGTAACAGTGAGAAACGCATTGTCTTGGCGTTTTTGAACAACTTCATATAAATAGCTGTAACTTTTGATAGAAGACTCAGACAAACATGTTTATGGCTTTATCTTATAGAACTCAATATCCCCGTGCTAGGCAAACAGGTTTTGCAGCCGTTTGAGCTAAGATTTTAAAATTATTCACATAATGAAAACCTATACTTTGTTTCAGCCGAGTTTCCCATTCAAATGCATGTAACAGTGAGAAACACACTGTCTTGGCGAAATAAAGCGTTTTTGAACAACTTCATATAAATCGCTGTAACTTTTGATAGAAGACTCAGACAAACATGTTTATGGCTTTATCTTATAGAACTCAATATCCCCGTTGCAGCCGTTTGAGCTAAGATTTTAAAATTATTCATATAATGAAAACCTATACTTTGTTTCGGGCGAGTTTCCCATTTAAATGCATGTAACAGTGAGAAACGCATTGTCTTGGCGAAATAAAGCGTTTTTGAACAACTTCATATAAATCGCTGTAACTTTTGATAGAAGACTCAGACAAACATGTTTATGGCTTTATCTTATAGAACTCAATATCCCCGTGCTAGGCAAAGAGGTTTTGCAGCCGATTGAGCTAAGATTTTAAAATTATTCACATAATGAAAACCTATACTTTGTTTCAGGCGAGTTTCCCATTCAAATGCATGTAACAGTGAGAAACACACTGTCTTGGCGAAATAAAGCGTTTTTGAACAACTTCATATAAATCGCTGTAACTTTTGATAGAAGACTCAGACAAACATGTTTATGGCTTTATCTTATATAACTCAATATCCCCGTGCTAGGCAAACAGGTTTTGCAGCTGATTGAGCTAAGATTTTAAAATTATTCACATAATGAAAACCTATACTTTGTTTCAGGCGAGTTTCCCATTCAAATGCATGTAACAGTGAGAAACACACTGTCTTGGCGAAATAAAGCGTTTTTGAACAACTTCATATAAATCGCTGTAACTTTTGATAGAAGACTCAGACAAACATGTTTATGGCTTTATCTTATATAACTCAATATCCCCGTGCTGGGCAAACAGGTTTTGCAGCCGTTTGAGCTAAGATTTTAAAATTATTCACATAATGAAAACCTATACTTTGTTTCGGGCGAGTTTCCCATTCAAATGCATGTAACAGTGAGAAACGCATCGTCTTGGCGAAAGAAAGCGTTTTTGAACAACTTCATATAAATCGCTGTAACCTTTGATAGAAGACTCAGACAAACATGTTTATGGCTTTATCTTATAGAACTCAATATCCCCGTGCTGGGCAAACAGGTTTTGCAGCCGTTTGAGCTAAGATTTTAAAATTATTCATATAATGAAAACCTATACTTTGTTTCAGGCGAGTTTCCCATTCAAATGCATGTAACAGTGAGAAACGCATTGTCTTGAGAAATAAAGCGTTTTTGAACAACTTCATATAAATCGCTGTAACTTTTGATGGAAGATTCAGATATACGTATTCATGACTTTATCTTATATAACTCAATATCCCCGTGCTGGGCAAACAGGTTTTGCAGCCGTTTGAGCTAAGATTTTAAAATTATTCACATAATGAAAACCTATACTTTGTCTCGGGCGAGTTTCCCATTCAAATGCATGTAACAGTGAGAAACACACTGTCTTGGTGAAAGAAAGCGTTTTTGAACAACTTCATATAAATCGCTGTAACTTTTGATAGAGGTCTCAGACAAACATGTTTATGGCTTTATCTTATAGAACTCAATATCCCCGTGCTGGGCAGCTGTTTGAGCAAAGATTTTAAAATTATTCACATAATGAAAACCTATACTTTGTTTCAGGCGAGTTTCCCATTCAAATGCATGTAACAGTGAGAAACACACTGTCTTGGCGAAATAAAGCGTTTTTGAACAACTTCATATAAATCGCTGTAACTTTTGATAGAAGACTCAGACAAACATGTTTATGGCTTTATCTTATAGAACTCAATATCCCCGTGCTGGGCAAACAGGTTTTGCAGCCGTTTGAGCTAAGATTTTAAAATTATTCATATAATGAAAACCTATACTTTGTTTCAGGCGAGTTTCCCATTCAAATGCATGTAACAGTGAGAAACGCATTGTCTTGAGAAATAAAGCGTTTTTGAACAACTTCATATAAATCGCTGTAACTTTTGATGGAAGATTCAGATATACGTATTCATGACTTTATCTTATATAACTCAATATCCCCGTGCTGGGCAAACAGGTTTTGCAGCCGTTTGAGCTAAGATTTTAAAATTATTCACATAATGAAAACCTATACTTTGTCTCGGGCGAGTTTCCCATTCAAATGCATGTAACAGTGAGAAACACACTGTCTTGGTGAAAGAAAGCGTTTTTGAACAACTTCATATAAATCGCTGTAACTTTTGATAGAGGTCTCAGACAAACATGTTTATGGCTTTATCTTATAGAACTCAATATCCCCGTGCTGGGCAGCTGTTTGAGCAAAGATTTTAAAATTATTCACATAATGAAAACCTATACTTTGTTTCAGGCGAGTTTCCCATTCAAATGCATGTAACAGTGAGAAACACACTGTCTTGGCGAAATAAAGCGTTTTTGAACAACTTCATATAAATCGCTGTAACTTTTGATAGAAGACTCAGACAAACATGTTTATGGCTTTATCTTATAGAACTCAATATCCCCGTGCTAAGCAAACAGGTTTTGCAGCCGATTGAGCTAAGATTTTAAAATTATTCACATAATGAAAACCTATACTTTGTTTCAGGCGAGTTTCTCATTCAAATGCATGTAACAGTGAGAAACGCATTGTCTTGGCGTTTTTGAACAACTTCATATAAATAGCTGTAACTTTTGATAGAAGACTCAGACAAACATGTTTATGGCTTTATCTTATAGAACTCAATATCCCCGTGCTAGGCAAACAGGTTTTGCAGCCGTTTGAGCTAAGATTTTAAAATTATTCACATAATGAAAACCTATACTTTGTTTCAGCCGAGTTTCCCATTCAAATGCATGTAACAGTGAGAAACACACTGTCTTGGCGAAATAAAGCGTTTTTGAACAACTTCATATAAATCGCTGTAACTTTTGATAGAAGACTCAGACAAACATGTTTATGGCTTTATCTTATAGAACTCAATATCCCCGTTGCAGCCGTTTGAGCTAAGATTTTAAAATTATTCACATAATGAAAACCTATACTTTGTTTCAGGCGAGTTTCCCATTCAAATGCATGTAACAGTGAGAAACACACTGTCTTGGCGAAATAAAGCGTTTTTGAACAACTTCATATAAATCGCTGTAACTTTTGATAGAAGACTCAGACAAACATGTTTATGGCTTTATCTTATAGAACTCAATATCCCCATGCTGGGCAAACAGGTTGCAGCCGATTGAGCTAAGATTTTAAAATTATTCACATAATGAAAACCTATATTTGAATTTGAATTTACACTTTGTTTCAGGCGAGTTTCCCATTCAAATGCATGTAACAGTGAGAAACACACTGTCTTGGCGAAATAAAGCGTTTTTGAACAACTTCATATAAATCGCTGTAACTTTTGATAGAAGACTCAGACAAACATGTTTATGGCTTTATCTTATATAACTCAATATCCCCGTGCTAGGCAAACAGGTTTTGCAGCTGATTGAGCTAAGATTTTAAAATTATTCACATAATGAAAACCTATACTTTGTCTCAGGCGAGTTTCCCATTCAAATGCATGTAACAGTGAGAAACGCATTGTCTTGGCGAAATAAAGCGTTTTTGAACAACTTCATATAAATCGCTGTAACTTTTGATAGAAGACTCAGACAAACATGTTTATGGCTTTATCTTATAGAACTCAATATCCCCGTTGCAGCCGTTTGAGCTAAGATTTTAAAATTATTCACATAATGAAAACCTATACTTTGTCTCAGGCGAGTTTCCCATTCAAATGCATGTAACAGTGAGAAACGCATTGTCTTGGCGAAATAAAGCGTTTTTGAACAACTTCATATAAATCGCTGTAACTTTTGATAGAAGACTCAGACAAACATGTTTATGGCTTTATCTTATAGAACTCAATATCCCCGTGCTAAGCAAACAGGTTTTGCAGCCGATTGAGCTAAGATTTTAAAATTATTCACATAATGAAAACCTATACTTTGTTTCAGGCGAGTTTCCCATTCAAATGCATGTAACAGTGAGAAACGCATTGTCTTGGCGTTTTTGAACAACTTCATATAAATAGCTGTAACTTTTGATAGAAGACTCAGACAAACATGTTTATGGCTTTATCTTATAGAACTCAATATCCCCGTGCTAGGCAAACAGGTTTTGCAGCCGTTTGAGCTAAGATTTTAAAATTATTCACATAATGAAAACCTATACTTTGTTTCAGCCGAGTTTCCCATTCAAATGCATGTAACAGTGAGAAACACACTGTCTTGGCGAAATAAAGCGTTTTTGAACAACTTCATATAAATCGCTGTAACTTTTGATAGAAGACTCAGACAAACATGTTTATGGCTTTATCTTATAGAACTCAATATCCCCGTTGCAGCCGTTTGAGCTAAGATTTTAAAATTATTCACATAATGAAAACCTATACTTTGTTTCGGGCGAGTTTCCCATTTAAATGCATGTAACAGTGAGAAACGCATTGTCTTGGCGAAATAAAGCGTTTTTGAACAACTTCATATAAATCGCTGTAACTTTTGATAGAAGACTCAGACAAACATGTTTATGGCTTTATCTTATAGAACTCAATATCCCCGTGCTAGGCAAAGAGGTTTTGCAGCCGATTGAGCTAAGATTTTAAAATTATTCACATAATGAAAACCTATACTTTGTTTCAGGCGAGTTTCCCATTCAAATGCATGTAACAGTGAGAAACACACTGTCTTGGCGAAATAAAGCGTTTTTGAACAACTTCATATAAATCGCTGTAACTTTTGATAGAAGACTCAGACAAACATGTTTATGGCTTTATCTTATAGAACTCAATATCCCCATGCTGGGCAAACAAGTTGCAGCCGATTGAGCTAAGATTTTAAAATTATTCACATAATGAAAACCTATATTTGAATTTGAATTTACACTTTGTTTCAGGCGAGTTTCCCATTCAAATGCATGTAACAGTGAGAAACACACTGTCTTGGCGAAATAAAGCGTTTTTGAACAACTTCATATAAATCGCTGTAACTTTTGATAGAAGACTCAGACAAACATGTTTATGGCTTTATCTTATATAACTCAATATCCCCGTGCTAGGCAAACAGGTTTTGCAGCTGATTGAGCTAAGATTTTAAAATTATTCACATAATGAAAACCTATACTTTGTTTCAGGCGAGTTTCCCATTCAAATGCATGTAACAGTGAGAAACACACTGTCTTGGCGAAATAAAGCGTTTTTGAACAACTTCATATAAATCGCTGTAACTTTTGATAGAAGACTCAGACAAACATGTTTATGGCTTTATCTTATATAACTCAATATCCCCGTGCTGGGCAAACAGGTTTTGCAGCCGTTTGAGCTAAGATTTTAAAATTATTCACATAATGAAAACCTATACTTTGTTTCGGGCGAGTTTCCCATTCAAATGCATGTAACAGTGAGAAACGCATCGTCTTGGCGAAAGAAAGCGTTTTTGAACAACTTCATATAAATCGCTGTAACCTTTGATAGAAGACTCAGACAAACATGTTTATGGCTTTATCTTATAGAACTCAATATCCCCGTGCTGGGCAAACAGGTTTTGCAGCCGTTTGAGCTAAGATTTTAAAATTATTCATATAATGAAAACCTATACTTTGTTTCAGGCGAGTTTCCCATTCAAATGCATGTAACAGTGAGAAACGCATTGTCTTGAGAAATAAAGCGTTTTTGAACAACTTCATATAAATCGCTGTAACTTTTGATGGAAGATTCAGATATACGTATTCATGACTTTATCTTATATAACTCAATATCCCCGTGCTGGGCAAACAGGTTTTGCAGCCGTTTGAGCTAAGATTTTAAAATTATTCACATAATGAAAACCTATACTTTGTCTCGGGCGAGTTTCCCATTCAAATGCATGTAACAGTGAGAAACACACTGTCTTGGTGAAAGAAAGCGTTTTTGAACAACTTCATATAAATCGCTGTAACTTTTGATAGAGGTCTCAGACAAACATGTTTATGGCTTTATCTTATAGAACTCAATATCCCCGTGCTGGGCAGCTGTTTGAGCAAAGATTTTAAAATTATTCACATAATGAAAACCTATACTTTGTTTCAGGCGAGTTTCCCATTCAAATGCATGTAACAGTGAGAAACACACTGTCTTGGCGAAATAAAGCGTTTTTGAACAACTTCATATAAATCGCTGTAACTTTTGATAGAAGACTCAGACAAACATGTTTATGGCTTTATCTTATAGAACTCAATATCCCCGTGCTGGGCAAACAGGTTTTGCAGCCGTTTGAGCTAAGATTTTAAAATTATTCATATAATGAAAACCTATACTTTGTTTCAGGCGAGTTTCCCATTCAAATGCATGTAACAGTGAGAAACGCATTGTCTTGAGAAATAAAGCGTTTTTGAACAACTTCATATAAATCGCTGTAACTTTTGATGGAAGATTCAGATATACGTATTCATGACTTTATCTTATATAACTCAATATCCCCGTGCTGGGCAAACAGGTTTTGCAGCCGTTTGAGCTAAGATTTTAAAATTATTCACATAATGAAAACCTATACTTTGTCTCGGGCGAGTTTCCCATTCAAATGCATGTAACAGTGAGAAACACACTGTCTTGGTGAAAGAAAGCGTTTTTGAACAACTTCATATAAATCGCTGTAACTTTTGATAGAGGTCTCAGACAAACATGTTTATGGCTTTATCTTATAGAACTCAATATCCCCGTGCTGGGCAAACAGGTTTTGCAGCCGTTTGAGCTAAGATTTTAAAATTATTCATATAATGAAAACCTATACTTTGTTTCAGGCGAGTTTCCCATTCAAATGCATGTAACAGTGAGAAACGCATTGTCTTGAGAAATAAAGCGTTTTTGAACAACTTCATATAAATCGCTGTAACTTTTGATGGAAGATTCAGATATACGTATTCATGACTTTATCTTATATAACTCAATATCCCCGTGCTGGGCAAACAGGTTTTGCAGCCGTTTGAGCTAAGATTTTAAAATTATTCACATAATGAAAACCTATACTTTGTCTCGGGCGAGTTTCCCATTCAAATGCATGTAACAGTGAGAAACACACTGTCTTGGTGAAAGAAAGCGTTTTTGAACAACTTCATATAAATCGCTGTAACTTTTGATAGAGGTCTCAGACAAACATGTTTATGGCTTTATCTTATAGAACTCAATATCCCCGTGCTGGGCAGCTGTTTGAGCAAAGATTTTAAAATTATTCACATAATGAAAACCTATATTTGAATTTGAATTTACACTTTGTTTCAGGCGAGTTTCCCATTCAAATGCATGTAACAGTGAGAAACACACTGTCTTGGCGAAATAAAGCGTTTTTGAACAACTTCATATAAATCGCTGTAACTTTTGATAGAAGACTCAGACAAACATGTTTATGGCTTTATCTTATATAACTCAATATCCCCGTGCTGGGCAAACAGGTTTTGCAGCCGTTTGAGCTAAGATTTTAAAATTATTCACATAATGAAAACCTATACTTTGTTTCAGGCGAGTTTCCCATTCAAATGCATGTAACAGTGAGAAACGCATTGTCTTGGCGTTTTTGAACAACTTCATATAAATCGCTGTAACTTTTGATAGAAGACTCAGACAAACATGTTTATGGCTTTATCTTATAGAACTCAATATCCCCATGCTGGGCAAAAAGGTTGCAGCCGATTGAGCTAAGATTTTAAAATTATTCACATAATGAAAACCTATATTTGAATTTGAATTTACACTTTGTTTCAGGCGAGTTTCCCATTCAAATGCATGTAACAGTGAGAAACACACTGTCTTGGCGAAATAAAGCGTTTTTGAACAACTTCATATAAATCGCTGTAACTTTTGATAGAAGACTCAGACAAACATGTTTATGGCTTTATCTTATAGAACTCAATATCCCCGTGCTAGGCAAACAGGTTTTGCAGCTGATTGAGCTAAGATTTTAAAATTATTCACATAATGAAAACCTATACTTTGTTTCAGGCGAGTTTCCCATTCAAATGCATGTAACAGTGAGAAACACACTGTCTTGGCGAAATAAAGCGTTTTTGAACAACTTCATATAAATCGCTGTAACCTTTGATAGAAGACTCAGACAAACATGTTTATGGCTTTATCTTATAGAACTCAATATCCCCGTGCTGGGCAAACAGGTTTTGCAGCCGTTTGAGCTAAGATTTTAAAATTATTCACATAATGAAAACCTATACTTTGTCTCAGGCGAGTTTCCCATTCAAATGCATGTAACAGTGAGAAACGCATTGTCTTGGCGTTTTTGAACAACTTCATATAAATCGCTGTAACTTTTGATAGAAGACTCAGACAAACATGTTTATGGCTTTATCTTATAGAACTCAATATCCCCATGCTGGGCAAACAGGTTGCAGCCGATTGAGCTAAGATTTTAAAATTATTCACATAATGAAAACCTATATTTGAATTTGAATTTACACTTTGTTTCAGGCGAGTTTCCCATTCAAATGCATGTAACAGTGAGAAACACACTGTCTTGGCGAAATAAAGCGTTTTTGAACAACTTCATATAAATCGCTGTAACTTTTGATAGAAGACTCAGACAAACATGTTTATGGCTTTATCTTATATAACTCAATATCCCCGTGCTAGGCAAACAGGTTTTGCAGCCGTTTGAGCTAAGATTTTAAAATTATTCACATAATGAAAACCTATACTTTGTTTCAGGCGAGTTTCCCATTCAAATGCATGTAACAGTGAGAAACGCATTGTCTTGAGAAATAAAGCGTTTTTGAACAACTTCATATAAATCGCTGTAACTTTTGATGGAAGATTCAGATATACGTATTCATGACTTTATCTTATATAACTCAATATCCCCGTGCTGGGCAAACAGGTTTTGCAGCCGTTTGAGCTAAGATTTTAAAATTATTCACATAATGAAAACCTATACTTTGTCTCGGGCGAGTTTCCCATTCAAATGCATGTAACAGTGAGAAACACACTGTCTTGGTGAAAGAAAGCGTTTTTGAACAACTTCATATAAATCGCTGTAACTTTTGATAGAGGTCTCAGACAAACATGTTTATGGCTTTATCTTATAGAACTCAATATCCCCGTGCTGGGCAGCTGTTTGAGCAAAGATTTTAAAATTATTCACATAATGAAAACCTATACTTTGTTTCAGGCGAGTTTCCCATTCAAATGCATGTAACAGTGAGAAACACACTGTCTTGGCGAAATAAAGCGTTTTTGAACAACTTCATATAAATCGCTGTAACTTTTGATAGAAGACTCAGAAAAACATGTTTATGGCTTTATCTTATATAACTCAATATCCCCGTGCTGGGCAAACAGGTTTTGCAGCCGTTTGAGCTAAGATTTTAAAATTATTCATATAATGAAAACCTATACTTTGTTTCAGGCGAGTTTCCCATTCAAATGCATGTAACAGTGAGAAACGCATTGTCTTGAGAAATAAAGCGTTTTTGAACAACTTCATATAAATCGCTGTAACTTTTGATGGAAGATTCAGATATACGTATTCATGACTTTATCTTATATAACTCAATATCCCCGTGCTGGGCAAACAGGTTTTGCAGCCGTTTGAGCTAAGATTTTAAAATTATTCACATAATGAAAACCTATACTTTGTCTCGGGCGAGTTTCCCATTCAAATGCATGTAACAGTGAGAAACACACTGTCTTGGTGAAAGAAAGCGTTTTTGAACAACTTCATATAAATCGCTGTAACTTTTGATAGAGGTCTCAGACAAACATGTTTATGGCTTTATCTTATAGAACTCAATATCCCCGTGCTGGGCAGCTGTTTGAGCAAAGATTTTAAAATTATTCACATAATGAAAACCTATACTTTGTTTCAGGCGAGTTTCCCATTCAAATGCATGTAACAGTGAGAAACACACTGTCTTGGCGAAATAAAGCGTTTTTGAACAACTTCATATAAATCGCTGTAACTTTTGATAGAAGACTCAGACAAACATGTTTATGGCTTTATCTTATATAACTCAATATCCCCGTGCTGGGCAAACAGGTTTTGCAGCCGTTTGAGCTAAGATTTTAAAATTATTCACATAATGAAAACCTATACTTTGTTTCAGGCGAGTTTCCCATTCAAATGCATGTAACAGTGAGAAACGCATTGTCTTGGCGTTTTTGAACAACTTCATATAAATCGCTGTAACTTTTGATAGAAGACTCAGACAAACATGTTTATGGCTTTATCTTATAGAACTCAATATCCCCATGCTGGGCAAACAGGTTGCAGCCGATTGAGCTAAGATTTTAAAATTATTCACATAATGAAAACCTATATTTGAATTTGAATTTACACTTTGTTTCAGGCGAGTTTCCCATTCAAATGCATGTAACAGTGAGAAACACACTGTCTTGGCGAAATAAAGCGTTTTTGAACAACTTCATATAAATCGCTGTAACTTTTGATAGAAGACTCAGACAAACATGTTTATGGCTTTATCTTATATAACTCAATATCCCCGTGCTAGGCAAACAGGTTTTGCAGCTGATTGAGCTAAGATTTTAAAATTATTCACATAATGAAAACCTATACTTTGTTTCAGGCGAGTTTCCCATTCAAATGCATGTAACAGTGAGAAACACACTGTCTTGGCGAAATAAAGCGTTTTTGAACAACTTCATATAAATCGCTGTAACTTTTGATAGAAGACTCAGACAAACATGTTTATGGCTTTATCTTATATAACTCAATATCCCCGTGCTGGGCAAACAGGTTTTGCAGCCGTTTGAGCTAAGATTTTAAAATTATTCATATAATGAAAACCTATACTTTGTTTCAGGCGAGTTTCCCATTCAAATGCATGTAACAGTGAGAAACGCATTGTCTTGAGAAATAAAGCGTTTTTGAACAACTTCATATAAATCGCTGTAACTTTTGATGGAAGATTCAGATATACGTATTCATGACTTTATCTTATATAACTCAATATCCCCGTGCTGGGCAAACAGGTTTTGCAGCCGTTTGAGCTAAGATTTTAAAATTATTCACATAATGAAAACCTATACTTTGTCTCGGGCGAGTTTCCCATTCAAATGCATGTAACAGTGAGAAACACACTGTCTTGGTGAAAGAAAGCGTTTTTGAACAACTTCATATAAATCGCTGTAACTTTTGATAGAGGTCTCAGACAAACATGTTTATGGCTTTATCTTATAGAACTCAATATCCCCGTGCTGGGCAGCTGTTTGAGCAAAGATTTTAAAATTATTCACATAATGAAAACCTATACTTTGTTTCAGGCGAGTTTCCCATTCAAATGCATGTAACAGTGAGAAACACACTGTCTTGGCGAAATAAAGCGTTTTTGAACAACTTCATATAAATCGCTGTAACTTTTGATAGAAGACTCAGACAAACATGTTTATGGCTTTATCTTATATAACTCAATATCCCCGTGCTGGGCAAACAGGTTTTGCAGCCGTTTGAGCTACGATTTTAAAATTATTCACATAATGAAAACCTATACTTTGTTTCAGGCGAGTTTCCCATTCAAATGCATGTAACAGTGAGAAACGCATTGTCTTGGCGTTTTTGAACAACTTCATATAAATCGCTGTAACTTTTGATAGAAGACTCAGACAAACATGTTTATGGCTTTATCTTATAGAACTCAATATCCCCATGCTGGGCAAAAAGGTTGCAGCCGATTGAGCTAAGATTTTAAAATTATTCACATAATGAAAACCTATATTTGAATTTGAATTTACACTTTGTTTCAGGCGAGTTTCCCATTCAAATGCATGTAACAGTGAGAAACACACTGTCTTGGCGAAATAAAGCGTTTTTGAACAACTTCATATAAATCGCTGTAACTTTTGATAGAAGACTCAGACAAACATGTTTATGGCTTTATCTTATAGAACTCAATATCCCCGTGCTAGGCAAAGAGGTTTTGCAGCTGATTGAGCTAAGATTTTAAAATTATTCACATAATGAAAACCTATACTTTGTTTCAGGCGAGTTTCCCATTCAAATGCATGTAACAGTGAGAAACACACTGTCTTGGCGAAATAAAGCGTTTTTGAACAACTTCATATAAATCGCTGTAACCTTTGATAGAAGACTCAGACAAACATGTTTATGGCTTTATCTTATAGAACTCAATATCCCCGTGCTGGGCAAACAGGTTTTGCAGCCGTTTGAGCTAAGATTTTAAAATTATTCACATAATGAAAACCTATACTTTGTCTCAGGCGAGTTTCCCATTCAAATGCATGTAACAGTGAGAAACGCATTGTCTTGGCGTTTTTGAACAACTTCATATAAATCGCTGTAACTTTTGATAGAAGACTCAGACAAACATGTTTATGGCTTTATCTTATAGAACTCAATATCCCCATGCTGGGCAAACAGGTTGCAGCCGATTGAGCTAAGATTTTAAAATTATTCACATAATGAAAACCTATATTTGAATTTGAATTTACACTTTGTTTCAGGCGAGTTTCCCATTCAAATGCATGTAACAGTGAGAAACACACTGTCTTGGCGAAATAAAGCGTTTTTGAACAACTTCATATAAATCGCTGTAACTTTTGATAGAAGACTCAGACAAACATGTTTATGGCTTTATCTTATATAACTCAATATCCCCGTGCTAGGCAAACAGGTTTTGCAGCTGATTGAGCTAAGATTTTAAAATTATTCACATAATGAAAACCTATACTTTGTTTCAGGGAGTTTCCCATTCAAATGCATGTAACAGTGAGAAACACACTGTCTTGGCGAAATAAAGCGTTTTTGAACAACTTCATATAAATCGCTGTAACTTTTGATAGAAGACTCAGACAAACATGTTTATGGCTTTATCTTATAGAACTCAATATCCCCGTGCTAGGCAAACAGGTTTTGCAGCCGTTTGAGCTAAGATTTTAAAATTATTCATATAATGAAAACCTATACTTTGTTTCAGGCGAGTTTCCCATTCAAATGCATGTAACAGTGAGAAACGCATTGTCTTGAGAAATAAAGCGTTTTTGAACAACTTCATATAAATCGCTGTAACTTTTGATGGAAGATTCAGATATACGTATTCATGACTTTATCTTATATAACTCAATATCCCCGTGCTGGGCAAACAGGTTTTGCAGCCGTTTGAGCTAAGATTTTAAAATTATTCACATAATGAAAACCTATACTTTGTCTCGGGCGAGTTTCCCATTCAAATGCATGTAACAGTGAGAAACACACTGTCTTGGTGAAAGAAAGCGTTTTTGAACAACTTCATATAAATCGCTGTAACTTTTGATAGAGGTCTCAGACAAACATGTTTATGGCTTTATCTTATAGAACTCAATATCCCCGTGCTGGGCAGCTGTTTGAGCAAAGATTTTAAAATTATTCACATAATGAAAACCTATACTTTGTTTCAGGCGAGTTTCCCATTCAAATGCATGTAACAGTGAGAAACACACTGTCTTGGCGAAATAAAGCGTTTTTGAACAACTTCATATAAATCGCTGTAACTTTTGATAGAAGACTCAGACAAACATGTTTATGGCTTTATCTTATATAACTCAATATCCCCGTGCTGGGCAAACAGGTTTTGCAGCCGTTTGAGCTAAGATTTTAAAATTATTCACATAATGAAAACCTATACTTTGTTTCAGGCGAGTTTCCCATTCAAATGCATGTAACAGTGAGAAACGCATTGTCTTGGCGTTTTTGAACAACTTCATATAAATCGCTGTAACTTTTGATAGAAGACTCAGACAAACATGTTTATGGCTTTATCTTATAGAACTCAATATCCCCATGCTGGGCAAAAAGGTTGCAGCCGATTGAGCTAAGATTTTAAAATTATTCACATAATGAAAACCTATATTTGAATTTGAATTTACACTTTGTTTCAGGCGAGTTTCCCATTCAAATGCATGTAACAGTGAGAAACACACTGTCTTGGCGAAATAAAGCGTTTTTGAACAACTTCATATAAATCGCTGTAACTTTTGATAGAAGACTCAGACAAACATGTTTATGGCTTTATCTTATAGAACTCAATATCCCCGTGCTAGGCAAACAGGTTTTGCAGCTGATTGAGCTAAGATTTTAAAATTATTCACATAATGAAAACCTATACTTTGTTTCAGGCGAGTTTCCCATTCAAATGCATGTAACAGTGAGAAACACACTGTCTTGGCGAAATAAAGCGTTTTTGAACAACTTCATATAAATCGCTGTAACCTTTGATAGAAGACTCAGACAAACATGTTTATGGCTTTATCTTATAGAACTCAATATCCCCGTGCTGGGCAAACAGGTTTTGCAGCCGTTTGAGCTAAGATTTTAAAATTATTCACATAATGAAAACCTATACTTTGTCTCAGGCGAGTTTCCCATTCAAATGCATGTAACAGTGAGAAACGCATTGTCTTGGCGTTTTTGAACAACTTCATATAAATCGCTGTAACTTTTGATAGAAGACTCAGACAAACATGTTTATGGCTTTATCTTATAGAACTCAATATCCCCATGCTGGGCAAACAGGTTGCAGCCGATTGAGCTAAGATTTTAAAATTATTCACATAATGAAAACCTATATTTGAATTTGAATTTACACTTTGTTTCAGGCGAGTTTCCCATTCAAATGCATGTAACAGTGAGAAACACACTGTCTTGGCGAAATAAAGCGTTTTTGAACAACTTCATATAAATCGCTGTAACATTTGATAGAAGACTCAGACAAACATGTTTATGGCTTTATCTTATATAACTCAATATCCCCGTGCTAGGCAAACAGGTTTTGCAGCTGATTGAGCTAAGATTTTAAAATTATTCACATAATGAAAACCTATACTTTGTTTCAGGCGAGTTTCCCATTCAAATGCATGTAACAGTGAGAAACACACTGTCTTGGCGAAATAAAGCGTTTTTGAACAACTTCATATAAATCGCTGTAACTTTTGATAGAAGACTCAGACAAACATGTTTATGGCTTTATCTTATAGAACTCAATATCCCCGTGCTAGGCAAACAGGTTTTGCAGCCGATTGAGCTAAGATTTTAAAATTATTCACATAATGAAAACCTATACTTTGTTTCAGGCGAGTTTCCCATTCAAATGCATGTAACAGTGAGAAACGCATTGTCTTGGCGTTTTTGAACAACTTCATATAAATCGCTGTAACTTTTGATAGAAGACTCAGACAAACATGTTTATGGCTTTATCTTATAGAACTCAATATCCCCGTGCTAGGCAAACAGGTTTTGCAGCCGTTTGAGCTAAGATTTTAAAATTATTCACATAATGAAAACCTATACTTTGTCTCAGGCGAGTTTCCCATTCAAATGCATGTAACAGTGAGAAACGCATTGTCTTGGCGAAATAAAGCGTTTTTGAACAACTTCATATAAATCGCTGTAACTTTTGATAGAAGACTCAGACAAACATGTTTATGGCTTTATCTTATAGAACTCAATATCCCCGTTGCAGCCGTTTGAGCTAAGATTTTAAAATTATTCACATAATGAAAACCTATACTTTGTCTCAGGCGAGTTTCCCATTCAAATGCATGTAACAGTGAGAAACGCATTGTCTTGGCGAAATAAAGCGTTTTTGAACAACTTCATATAAATCGCTGTAACTTTTGATAGAAGACTCAGACAAACATGTTTATGGCTTTATCTTATAGAACTCAATATCCCCGTTGCAGCCGTTTGAGCTAAGATTTTAAAATTATTCACATAATGAAAACCTATACTTTGTCTCAGGCGAGTTTCCCATTCAAATGCATGTAACAGTGAGAAACGCATTGTCTTGGCGTTTTTGAACAACTTCATATAAATCGCTGTAACTTTTGATAGAAGACTCAGACAAACATGTTTATGGCTTTATCTTATAGAACTCAATATCCCCATGCTGGGCAAACAGGTTGCAGCCGATTGAGCTAAGATTTTAAAATTATTCACATAATGAAAACCTATATTTGAATTTGAATTTACACTTTGTTTCAGGCGAGTTTCCCATTCAAATGCATGTAACAGTGAGAAACACACTGTCTTGGCGAAATAAAGCGTTTTTGAACAACTTCATATAAATCGCTGTAACTTTTGATAGAAGACTCAGACAAACATGTTTATGGCTTTATCTTATATAACTCAATATCCCCGTGCTAGGCAAACAGGTTTTGCAGCTGATTGAGCTAAGATTTTAAAATTATTCACATAATGAAAACCTATACTTTGTTTCAGGCGAGTTTCCCATTCAAATGCATGTAACAGTGAGAAACACACTGTCTTGGCGAAATAAAGCGTTTTTGAACAACTTCATATAAATCGCTGTAACTTTTGATAGAAGACTCAGACAAACATGTTTATGGCTTTATCTTATATAACTCAATATCCCCGTGCTAGGCAAACAGGTTTTGCAGCCGATTGAGCTAAGATTTTAAAATTATTCACATAATGAAAACCTATACTTTGTTTCAGGCGAGTTTCCCATTCAAATGCATGTAACAGTGAGAAACACACTGTCTTGGCGAAATAAAGCGTTTTTGAACAACTTCATATAAATCGCTGTAACTTTTGATAGAAGACTCAGACAAACATGTTTATGGCTTTATCTTATAGAACTCAATATCCCCGTGCTAGGCAAACAGGTTTTGCAGCCGATTGAGCTAAGATTTTAAAATTATTCACATAATGAAAACCTATACTTTGTTTCAGGCGAGTTTCCCATTCAAATGCATGTAACAGTGAGAAACGCATTGTCTTGGCGAAATAAAGCGTTTTTGAACAACTTCATATAAATCGCTGTAACTTTTGATAGAAGACTCAGACAAAAATGTTTATGGCTTTATCTTATAGAACTCGATATCCCCGTTGCAGCCGTTTGAGCTAAGATTTTAAAATTATTCACATAATGAAAACCTATACTTTGTTTCAGGCGAGTTTCCCATTCAAATGCATGTAACAGTGAGAAACGCATTGTCTTGGCGAAATAAAGCGTTTTTGAACAACTTCATATAAATCGCTGTAACTTTTGATAGAAGACTCAGACAAAAATGTTTATGGCTTTATCTTATAGAACTCGATATCCCCGTTGCAGCCGTTTGAGCTAAGATTTTAAAATTATTCACATAATGAAAACCTATACTTTGTCTCGGGCGAGTTTCCCATTCAAATGCATGTAACAGTGAGAAACGCATTGTCTTGGCGAAATAAAGCGTTTTTGAACAACTTCATATAAATCGCTGTAACTTTTGATAGAAGACTCAGACAAACATGTTTATGGCTTTATCTTATAGAACTCGATATCCCCGTGCTGGGCAAACAGGTTTTGCAGCCGATTGAGCTAAGATTTTAAAATTATTCACATAATGAAAACCTATACTTTGTCTCAGGCGAGTTTCCCATTCAAATGCATGTAACAGTGAGAAACGCATTGTCTTGGCGAAATAAAGCGTTTTTGAACAACTTCATATAAATCGCTGTAACTTTTGATAGAAGACTCAGACAAACATGTTTATGGCTTTATCTTATAGAACTCAATATCCCCGTTGCAGCCGTTTGAGCTAAGATTTTAAAATTATTCACATAATGAAAACCTATACTTTGTCTCAGGCGAGTTTCCCATTCAAATGCATGTAACAGTGAGAAACGCATTGTCTTGGCGTTTTTGAACAACTTCATATAAATCGCTGTAACTTTTGATAGAAGACTCAGACAAACATGTTTATGGCTTTATCTTATAGAACTCAATATCCCCATGCTGGGCAAACAGGTTGCAGCCGATTGAACTAAGATTTTAAAATTATTCACATAATGAAAACCTATATTTGAATTTGAATTTACACTTTGTTTCAGGCGAGTTTCCCATTCAAATGCATGTAACAGTGAGAAACACACTGTCTTGGCGAAATAAAGCGTTTTTGAACAACTTCATATAAATCGCTGTAACTTTTGATAGAAGACTCAGACAAACATGTTTATGGCTTTATCTTATATAACTCAATATCCCCGTGCTAGGCAAACAGGTTTTGCAGCTGATTGAGCTAAGATTTTAAAATTATTCACATAATGAAAACCTATACTTTGTTTCAGGCGAGTTTCCCATTCAAATGCATGTAACAGTGAGAAACACACTGTCTTGGCGAAATAAAGCGTTTTTGAACAACTTCATATAAATCGCTGTAACTTTTGATAGAAGACTCAGACAAACATGTTTATGGCTTTATCTTATATAACTCAATATCCCCGTGCTAGGCAAACAGGTTTTGCAGCTGATTGAGCTAAGATTTTAAAATTATTCACATAATGAAAACCTATACTTTGTTTCAGGCGAGTTTCCCATTCAAATGCATGTAACAGTGAGAAACACACTGTCTTGGCGAAATAAAGCGTTTTTGAACAACTTCATATAAATCGCTGTAACTTTTGATAGAAGACTCAGACAAACATGTTTATGGCTTTATCTTATAGAACTCAATATCCCCGTGCTAGGCAAACAGGTTTTGCAGCCGATTGAGCTAAGATTTTAAAATTATTCACATAATGAAAACCTATACTTTGTTTCAGGCGAGTTTCCCATTCAAATGCATGTAACAGTGAGAAACGCATTGTCTTGGCGAAATAAAGCGTTTTTGAACAACTTCATATAAATCGCTGTAACTTTTGATAGAAGACTCAGACAAACATGTTTATGGCTTTATCTTATAGAACTCGATATCCCCGTTGCAGCCGTTTGAGCTAAGATTTTAAAATTATTCACATAATGAAAACCTATACTTTGTCTCGGGCGAGTTTCCCATTCAAATGCATGTAACAGTGAGAAACGCATTGTCTTGGCGAAATAAAGCGTTTTTGAACAACTTCATATAAATCGCTGTAACTTTTGATAGAAGACTCAGACAAACATGTTTATGGCTTTATCTTATAGAACTCAATATCCCCGTGCTGGGCAAACAGGTTTTGCAGCCGATTGAGCTAAGATTTTAAAATTATTCACATAATGAAAACCTATACTTTGTTTCAGGCGAGTTTCCCATTCAAATGCATGTAACAGTGAGAAACACACTGTCTTGGCGAAAGAAAGCGTTTTTGAACAACTTCATATAAATCGCTGTAACTTTTGATAGAAGACTCAGACAAACATGTTTATGGCTTTATCTTATAGAACTCAATATCCCCGTTGCAGCCGTTTGAGCTAAGATTTTAAAATTATTCACATAATGAAAACCTATACTTTGTCTCAGGCGAGTTTCCCATTCAAATGCATGTAACAGTGAGAAACGCATTGTCTTGGCGAAAGAAAGCGTTTTTGAACAACTTCATATAAATCGCTGTAACTTTTGATAGAAGACTCAGACAAACATGTTTATGGCTTTATCTTATAGAACTCAATATCCCCGTTGCAGCCGTTTGAGCTAAGATTTTAAAATTATTCACATAATGAAAACCTATACTTTGTCTCAGGCGAGTTTCCCATTCAAATGCATGTAACAGTGAGAAACGCATTGTCTTGGCGAAATAAAGCGTTTTTGAACAACTTCATATAAATCGCTGTAACTTTTGATAGAAGACTCAGACAAACATGTTTATGGCTTTATCTTATAGAACTCAATATCCCCGTGCTAAGCAAACAGGTTTTGCAGCCGATTGAGCTAAGATTTTAAAATTATTCACATAATGAAAACCTATAATTTGTTTCAGGCGAGTTTCCCATTCAAATGCATGTAACAGTGAGAAACGCATTGTCTTGGCGTTTTTGAACAACTTCATATAAATCGCTGTAACTTTTGATAGAAGACTCAGACAAACATGTTTATGGCTTTATCTTATAGAACTCAATATCCCCGTGCTAGGCAAACAGGTTTTGCAGCCGTTTGAGCTAAGATTTTAAAATTATTCACATAATGAAAACCTATACTTTGTCTCGGGCGAGTTTCCCATTCAAATGCATGTAACAGTGAGAAACATACGCTCTTGGCGAAATAAAGCGTTTTTGAACAACTTCATATAGATCGCTGTAACTTTTGATAGAAGACTCAGACACACATGTTCATGGCTTTATCTTATAGAACTCAATATCCCCGTGCTGGGCAGCTGTTTGAGCTAAGATTTTAAAATTATTCACATAATGAAAACCTATACTTTGTCTCAGGCGAGTTTCCCATTCAAATGCATGTAACAGTGAGAAACGCATTGTCTTGGCGAAATAAAGCGTTTTTGAACAACTTCATATAAATCGCTGTAACTTTTGATAGAAGACTCAGAAAAAACATGTTTATGGCTTTATCTTATAGAACTCAATATCCCCGTGCTGGGCAGCTGTTTGAGCAAAGCTTTTAAAATTATTCACATAATGAAAACCTATACTTTGTCTCGGGCGAGTTTCCCATTCAAATGCATGTAACAGTGAGAAACACACTGTCTTGGCGAAATAAAGCATTTTCGTAAATCGGTGTAACTTTTGATAGAGGTCTCAGACAAACATGTTTATGGCTTTATCTTATAGAACTCAATATCCCCGTGCTGGGCAGCTGTTTGAGCTAAGCTTTTAAAATTATTCACATAATGAAAACCTATACTTTGTCTAAGGCGAGTTTCCCATTCAAATGCATGTAACAGTGAGAAACGCATTGTCTTGGCGAAATAAAGCGTTTTTGAACAACTTCATATAAATCGCTGTAACTTTTGATAGAAGACTCAGACAAACATGTTTATGGCTTTATCATATTTAAATCAATATCCCCGTGCTGGGCAAACAGGTTTTGCAGCCGATTGAGCTAAGATTTTAAAATTATTCACATAATGATAACCTATACTTTGTTTCAGGCGAGTTTCCCATTCAAATGCATGTAACAGTGAGAAACGCATTGTCTTGGCGAAATAAAGCGTTTTTGAACAACTTCATATAAATCGCTGTAACTTTTGATAGAGGTCTCAGACAAACATGTTTATGGCTTTATCTTATAGAACTCAATATTCCCGTGCTGGGCAGCTGTTTGAGCTAAGCTTTTAAAATTATTCACATAATGAAAACCTATACTTTGTCTCAGGCGAGTTTCCCATTCAAATGCATGTAACAGTGAGAAACGCATTGTCTTGGCGAAAGAAAGCGTTTTTGAACAACTTCATATAAATCGCTGTAACTTTTGATAGAAGACTCAGAAAAAACATGTTTATGGCTTTATCTTATAGAACTCAATGTCCCCGTGCTGGGCAGCTGTTTGAGCTAAGATTTTAAAATTATTCACATAATGAAAACCTATACTTTGTCTCGGGCGAATTTCCCATTCAAATGCATGTAACAGTGAGAAACGCATTGTCTTGGCGAAAGAAAGCGTTTTTGAACAACTTCATATAAATCGCTGTAACTTTTGATAGAAGACTCAGACAAACATGTTTATGGCTTTATCTTATAGAACTCAATATCCCCGTGCTGGACAGCTGTTTGAGCAAAGCTTTTAAAATTATTCACATAATGAAAACCTATACTTTGTCTCAGGCGAGTTTCCCATTCAAATGCATGTAACAGTGAGAAACGCATTGTCTTGGCGAAATAAAGCGTTTTTGAACAACTTCATATAAATCGCTGTAACTTTTGATAGAAGACTCAGAAAAAACATGTTTATGGCTTTATCTTATAGAACTCAATGTCCCCGTGCTGGGCAAACAGGTTTTGCAGCCGATTGAGCTAAGATTTTAAAATTATTCACATAATGATAACCTATACTTTGTTTCAGGCGAGTTTCCCATTCAAATGCATGTAACAGTGAGAAACGCATTGTCTTGGCGAAATAAAGCGTTTTTGAACAACTTCATATAAATCGCTGTAACTTTTGATAGAATACTCAGAAAAAACATGTTTATGGCTTTATCTTATAGAACTCAATATCCCCGTGCTGGACAGCTGTTTGAGCAAAGCTTTTAAAATTATTCACATAATGAAAACCTATACTTTGTCTCGGGCGAGTTTCCCATTCAAATGCATGTAACAGTGAGAAACGCACTGTCTTGGCGAAATAAAGCGTTTTTGAACAACTTCATATAAATCGCTGTAACTTTTGATAGAAGACTCAGACAAACATGTTTATGGCTTTATCTTATAGAACTCAATATCCCCGTGCTGGGCAGCTGTTTGAGCAAAGCTTTTAAAATTATTCACATAATGAAAACCTATACTTTGTCTCGGGCGAGTTTCCCATTCAAATGCATGTAACAGTGAGAAACACACTGTCTTGGCGAAATAAAGCGTTTTTGAACAACTTCATATAAATCGCTGTAACTTTTGATAGAAGACTCAGAAAAAACATGTTTATGGCTTTATCTTATAGAACTCAATATCCCCGTGCTGGGCAAACAGGTTTTGCAGCCGTTTGAGCTAAGATTTTAAAATTATTCACATAATGAAAACCTATACTTTGTCTCAGGCGAGTTTCCCATTCAAATGCATGTAACAGTGAGAAACGCATTGTCTTGGCGAAATAAAGCGTTTTTGAACAACTTCATATAAATCGCTGTAACTTTTGATAGAAGACTCAGACAAACATGTTTATGGCTTTATCTTATAGAACTCAATATCCCCGTTTTGCAGCCGTTTGAGCTAAGATTTTAAAATCATTCACATAATGAAAACCTATACTTTGAATGGGAAACTCATTTGAATGGGTTTCCCATTCAAATGCATGTAACAGTGAGAAACGCATTGTCTTGGCGAAAGAAAGCGTTTTTGAACAACTTCATATAAATCGCTGTAACTTTTGATAGAAGACTCAGACAAACATGTTTATGGCTTTATCTTATAGAACTCAATATCCCCGTGCTGGGCAAACAGGTTTTGCAGCCGTTTGAGCTAAGATTTTAAAATTATTCACATAATGAAAACCTATACTTTGTCTCGGGCGAGTTTCCCATTCAAATGCATGTAACAGTGAGAAACGCATTGTCTTGGCGAAATAAAGCGTTTTTGAACAACTTCATATAAATCGCTGTAACTTTTGATAGAAGACTCAGACAAACATTTTTATGGCTTTATCTTATAGAACTCAATATCCCCGTGCTGGGCAGCTGTTTGAGCAAAGCTTTTAAAATTATTCACATAATGAAAACCTATACTTTGTCTCGGGCGAGTTTCCCATTCAAATGTATGTAACAGTGAGAAACACACTGTCTTGGCGAAATAAAGCATTTTCGTACAAGTTCATATAAATCGCTGTAACTTTTGATAGAAGACTCAGAAACACATGTTTATGGCTTTATCTTATAGAACTCAATATCCCCGTGCTGGGCAAACAGGTTTTGCAGCCGATTGAGCTAAGATTTTAAAATTATTCACATAATGAAAACCTATACTTTGTTTCAGGCGAGTTTCCCATTCAAATGCATGTAACAGTGAGAAACGCATTGTCTTGGCGAAAGAAAGCGTTTTTGAACAACTTCATATAAATCGCTGTAACTTTTGATAGAAGACTCAGACAAACATGTTTATGGCTTTATCTTATAGAACTCAATATCCCCGTTGCAGCCGTTTGAGCTAAGATTTTAAAATTATTCACATAATGAAAACCTATACTTTGTCTCAGGCGAGTTTCCCATTCAAATGCATGTAACAGTGAGAAACGCATTGTCTTGGCGAAATAAAGCGTTTTTGAACAACTTCATATAAATCGCTGTAACTTTTGATAGAAGACTCAGACAAACATGTTTATGGCTTTATCTTATAGAACTCAATATCCCCGTTGCAGCCGTTTGAGCTAAGATTTTAAAATTATTCACATAATGAAAACCTATACTTTGTCTCAGGCGAGTTTCCCATTCAAATGCATGTAACAGTGAGAAACGCATTGTCTTGGCGAAATAAAGCGTTTTTGAACAACTTCATATAAATCGCTGTAACTTTTGATAGAAGACTCAGACAAACATGTTTATGGCTTTATCTTATAGAACTCAATATCCCCGTGCTAAGCAAACAGGTTGCAGCCGTTTGAGCTAAGATTTTAAAATTATTCACATAATGAAAACCTATACTTTGTCTCAGGCGAGTTTCCCATTCAAATGCATGTAACAGTGAGAAACGCATTGTCTTGGCGTTTTTGAACAACTTCATATAAATAGCTGTAACTTTTGATAGAAGACTCAGACAAACATGTTTATGGCTTTATCTTATAGAACTCAATATCCCCGTTGCAGCCGTTTGAGCTAAGATTTTAAAATTATTCACATAATGAAAACCTATACTTTGTCTCAGGCGAGTTTCCCATTCAAATGCATGTAACAGTGAGAAACGCATTGTCTTGGCGTTTTTGAACAACTTCATATAAATCGCTGTAACTTTTGATAGAAGACTCAGACAAACATGTTTATGGCTTTATCTTATAGAACTCAATATCCCCATGCTGGGCAAACAGGTTGCAGCCGATTGAGCTAAGATTTTAAAATTATTCACATAATGAAAACCTATATTTGAATTTGAATTTACACTTTGTTTCAGGCGAGTTTCCCATTCAAATGCATGTAACAGTGAGAAACACACTGTCTTGGCGAAATAAAGCGTTTTTGAACAACTTCATATAAATCGCTGTAACTTTTGATAGAAGACTCAGACAAACATGTTTATGGCTTTATCTTATATAACTCAATATCCCCGTGCTAGGCAAACAGGTTTTGCAGCCGATTGAGCTAAGATTTTAAAATTATTCACATAATGAAAACCTATACTTTGTTTCAGGCGAGTTTCCCATTCAAATGCATGTAACAGTGAGAAACACACTGTCTTGGCGAAATAAAGCGTTTTTGAACAACTTCATATAAATCGCTGTAACTTTTGATAGAAGACTCAGAAAACATGTTTATGGCTTTATCTTATAGAACTCAATATCCCCGTGCTAGGCAAACAGGTTTTGCAGCCGATTGAGCTAAGATTTTAAAATTATTCACATAATGAAAACCTATACTTTGTTTCAGGCGAGTTTCCCATTCAAATGCATGTAACAGTGAGAAACGCATTGTCTTGGCGAAATAAAGCGTTTTTGAACAACTTCATATAAATCGCTGTAACTTTTGATAGAAGACTCAGACAAACATGTTTATGGCTTTATCTTATAGAACTCGATATCCCCGTTGCAGCCGTTTGAGCTAAGATTTTAAAATTATTCACATAATGAAAACCTATACTTTGTCTCGGGCGAGTTTCCCATTCAAATGCATGTAACAGTGAGAAACGCATTGTCTTGGCGAAATAAAGCGTTTTTGAACAACTTCATATAAATCGCTGTAACTTTTGATAGAAGACTCAGACAAACATGTTTATGGCTTTATCTTATAGAACTCGATATCCCCGTGCTGGGCAAACAGGTTTTGCAGCCGATTGAGCTAAGATTTTAAAATTATTCACATAATGAAAACCTATACTTTGTTTCAGGCGAGTTTCCCATTCAAATGCATGTAACAGTGAGAAACACACTGTCTTGGCGAAATAAAGCGTTTTTGAACAACTTCATATAAATCGCTGTAACTTTTGATAGAAGACTCAGACAAACATGTTTATGGCTTTATCTTATAGAACTCAATATCCCCGTTGCAGCCGTTTGAGCTAAGATTTTAAAATTATTCACATAATGAAAACCTATACTTTGTCTCAGGCGAGTTTCCCATTCAAATGCATGTAACAGTGAGAAACGCATTGTCTTGGCGAAAGAAAGCGTTTTTGAACAACTTCATATAAATCGCTGTAACTTTTGATAGAAGACTCAGACAAACATGTTTATGGCTTTATCTTATAGAACTCAATATCCCCGTTGCAGCCGTTTGAGCTAAGATTTTAAAATTATTCACATAATGAAAACCTATACTTTGTCTCAGGCGAGTTTCCCATTCAAATGCATGTAACAGTGAGAAACGCATTGTCTTGGCGAAATAAAGCGTTTTTGAACAACTTCATATAAATCGCTGTAACTTTTGATAGAAGACTCAGACAAACATGTTTATGGCTTTATCTTATAGAACTCAATATCCCCGTGCTAAGCAAACAGGTTTTGCAGCCGATTGAGCTAAGATTTTAAAATTATTCACATAATGAAAACCTATAATTTGTTTCAGGCGAGTTTCCCATTCAAATGCATGTAACAGTGAGAAACGCATTGTCTTGGCGTTTTTGAACAACTTCATATAAATCGCTGTAACTTTTGATAGAAGACTCAGACAAACATGTTTATGGCTTTATCTTATAGAACTCAATATCCCCGTGCTAGGCAAACAGGTTTTGCAGCCGTTTGAGCTAAGATTTTAAAATTATTCACATAATGAAAACCTATACTTTGTCTCGGGCGAGTTTCCCATTCAAATGCATGTAACAGTGAGAAACGCATTGTCTTGGCGAAATAAAGCGTTTTTGAACAACTTCATATAGATCGCTGTAACTTTTGATAGAAGACTCAGACACACATGTTCATGGCTTTATCTTATAGAACTCAATATCCCCGTGCTGGGCAGCTGTTTGAGCTAAGATTTTAAAATTATTCACATAATGAAAACCTATACTTTGTCTCAGGCGAGTTTCCCATTCAAATGCATGTAACAGTGAGAAACGCATTGTCTTGGCGAAATAAAGCGTTTTTGAACAACTTCATATAAATCGCTGTAACTTTTGATAGAAGACTCAGAAAAAACATGTTTATGGCTTTATCTTATAGAACTCAATATCCCCGTGCTGGGCAGCTGTTTGAGCAAAGCTTTTAAAATTATTCACATAATGAAAACCTATACTTTGTCTCGGGCGAGTTTCCCATTCAAATGCATGTAACAGTGAGAAACACACTGTCTTGGCGAAATAAAGCATTTTCGTAAATCGGTGTAACTTTTGATAGAGGTCTCAGACAAACATGTTTATGGCTTTATCTTATAGAACTCAATATCCCCGTGCTGGGCAGCTGTTTGAGCTAAGCTTTTAAAATTATTCACATAATGAAAACCTATACTTTGTCTAAGGCGAGTTTCCCATTCAAATGCATGTAACAGTGAGAAACGCATTGTCTTGGCGAAATAAAGCGTTTTTGAACAACTTCATATAAATCGCTGTAACTTTTGATAGAAGACTCAGACAAACATGTTTATGGCTTTATCTTATAGAACTCAATATCCCCGTGCTGGGCAAACAGGTTTTGCAGCCGATTGAGCTAAGATTTTAAAATTATTCACATAATGATAACCTATACTTTGTTTCAGGCGAGTTTCCCATTCAAATGCATGTAACAGTGAGAAACGCATTGTCTTGGCGAAATAAAGCGTTTTTGAACAACTTCATATAAATCGCTGTAACTTTTGATAGAGGTCTCAGACAAACATGTTTATGGCTTTATCTTATAGAACTCAATATTCCCGTGCTGGGCAGCTGTTTGAGCTAAGCTTTTAAAATTATTCACATAATGAAAACCTATACTTTGTCTCAGGCGAGTTTCCCATTCAAATGCATGTAACAGTGAGAAACGCATTGTCTTGGCGAAAGAAAGCGTTTTTGAACAACTTCATATAAATCGCTGTAACTTTTGATAGAAGACTCAGAAAAAACATGTTTATGGCTTTATCTTATAGAACTCAATGTCCCCGTGCTGGGCAGCTGTTTGAGCTAAGATTTTAAAATTATTCACATAATGAAAACCTATACTTTGTCTCGGGCGAGTTTCCCATTCAAATGCATGTAACAGTGAGAAACGCATTGTCTTGGCGAAAGAAAGCGTTTTTGAACAACTTCATATAAATCGCTGTAACTTTTGATAGAAGACTCAGACAAACATGTTTATGGCTTTATCTTATAGAACTCAATATCCCCGTGCTGAGCAGCTGTTTGAGCTAAGATTTTAAAATTATTCACATAATGAAAACCTATACTTTGTCTCAGGCGAGTTTCCCATTCAAATGCATGTAACAGTGAGAAACGCATTGTCTTGGCGAAATAAAGCGTTTTTGAACAACTTCATATAAATCGCTGTAACTTTTGATAGAAGACTCAGAAAAAACATGTTTATGGCTTTATCTTATAGAACTCAATATCCCCGTGCTGGACAGCTGTTTGAGCAAAGCTTTTAAAATTATTCACATAATGAAAACCTATACTTTGTCTCAGGCGAGTTTCCCATTCAAATGCATGTAACAGTGAGAAACGCATTGTCTTGGCGAAATAAAGCGTTTTTGAACAACTTCATATAAATCGCTGTAACTTTTGATAGAAGACTCAGAAAAAACATGTTTATGGCTTTATCTTATAGAACTCAATGTCCCCGTGCTGGGCAAACAGGTTTTGCAGCCGATTGAGCTAAGATTTTAAAATTATTCACATAATGATAACCTATACTTTGTTTCAGGCGAGTTTCCCATTCAAATGCATGTAACAGTGAGAAACGCATTGTCTTGGCGAAATAAAGCGTTTTTGAACAACTTCATATAAATCGCTGTAACTTTTGATAGAAGACTCAGAAAAAACATGTTTATGGCTTTATCTTATAGAACTCAATATCCCCGTGCTGGACAGCTGTTTGAGCAAAGCTTTTAAAATTATTCACATAATGAAAACCTATACTTTGTCTCGGGCGAGTTTCCCATTCAAATGCATGTAACAGTGAGAAAAACACTGTCTTGGCGAAAGAAAGCATTTTCGTACAACTTCATATAAATCGCTGTAACTTTTGATAGAAGACTCAGAAAAAACATGTTTATGGCTTTATCTTATAGAACTCAATATCCCCGTGCTGGGCAAACAGGTTTTGCAGCCGTTTGAGCTAAGATTTTAAAATTATTCACATAATGAAAACCTATACTTTGTCTCGGGCGAGTTTCCCATTCAAATGCATGTAACAGTGAGAAACGCATTGTCTTGGCGAAATAAAGCGTTTTTGAACAACTTCATATAAATCGCTGTAACTTTTGATAGAAGACTCAGACAAACATGTTTATGGCTTTATCTTATAGAACTCAATATCCCCATGCTGGGCAAACAGGTTTTGCAGCCGTTTGAGCTAAGATTTTAAAATTATTCACATAATGAAAACCTATACTTTGTCTCGGGCGAGTTTCCCATTCAAATGCATGTAACAGTGAGAAACGCACTGTCTTGGCGAAATAAAGCGTTTTTGAACAACTTCATATAAATCGCTGTAACTTTTGATAGAAGACTCAGACAAACATGTTTATGGCTTTATCTTATAGAACTCAATATCCCCGTGCTGGACAGCTGTTTGAGCAAAGCTTTTAAAATTATTCACATAATGAAAACCTATACTTTGTCTCAGGCGAGTTTCCCATTCAAATGCATGTAACAGTGAGAAACGCATTGTCTTGGCGAAATAAAGCGTTTTTGAACAACTTCATATAAATCGCTGTAACTTTTGATAGAAGACTCAGAAAAAACATGTTTATGGCTTTATCTTATAGAACTCAATGTCCCCGTGCTGGGCAAACAGGTTTTGCAGCCGATTGAGCTAAGATTTTAAAATTATTCACATAATGATAACCTATACTTTGTTTCAGGCGAGTTTCCCATTCAAATGCATGTAACAGTGAGAAACGCATTGTCTTGGCGAAATAAAGCGTTTTTGAACAACTTCATATAAATCGCTGTAACTTTTGATAGAAGACTCAGAAAAAACATGTTTATGGCTTTATCTTATAGAACTCAATATCCCCGTGCTGGACAGCTGTTTGAGCAAAGCTTTTAAAATTATTCACATAATGAAAACCTATACTTTGTCTCGGGCGAGTTTCCCATTCAAATGCATGTAACAGTGAGAAAAACACTGTCTTGGCGAAAGAAAGCATTTTCGTACAACTTCATATAAATCGCTGTAACTTTTGATAGAAGACTCAGAAAAAACATGTTTATGGCTTTATCTTATAGAACTCAATATCCCCGTGCTGGGCAGCTGTTTGAGCAAAGCTTTTAAAATTATTCACATAATGAAAACCTATACTTTGTCTCGGGCGAGTTTCCCATTCAAATGCATGTAACAGTGAGAAACACACTGTCTTGGCGAAATAAAGCGTTTTTGAACAAGTTCATATAAATCCCTGTAACTTTTGATAGAAGACTCAGAAAAAACATGTTCATGGCTTTATCTTATAGAACTCAATATCCCCGTGCTGGGCAAACAGGTTTTGCAGCCGTTTGAGCTAAGATTTTAAAATTATTCACATAATGAAAACCTATACTTTGTCTCAGGCGAGTTTCCCATTCAAATGCATGTAACAGTGAGAAACGCATTGTCTTGGCGAAAGAAAGCGTTTTTGAACAACTTCATATAAATCGCTGTAACTTTTGATAGAAGACTCAGACAAACATGTTTATGGCTTTATCTTATAGAACTCAATATCCCCGTGCTGGGCAAACAGGTTTCGCAGCCGATTGAGCTAAGATTTTAAAATCATTCACATAATGAAAACCTATACTTTGAATGGGAAACTCATTTGAATGGGTTTCCCATTCAAATGCATGTAACAGTGAGAAACGCATTGTCTTGGCGAAAGAAAGCGTTTTTGAACAACTTCATATAAATCGCTGTAACTTTTGATAGAAGACTCAGACAAACATGTTTATGGCTTTATCTTATAGAACTCAATATCCCCGTGCTGGGCAGCTGTTTGAGCAAAGCTTTTAAAATTATTCACATAATGAAAACCTATACTTTGTCTCGGGCGAGTTTCCCATTCAAATGCATGTAACAGTGAGAAACACACTGTCTTGGCGAAATAAAGCGTTTTTGAACAAGTTCATATAAATCGCTGTAACTTTTGATAGAAGACTCAGAAAAAACATGTTCATGGCTTTATCTTATAGAACTCAATATCCCCGTGCTGGGCAAACAGGTTTTGCAGCCGTTTGAGCTAAGATTTTAAAATTATTCACATAATGAAAACCTATACTTTGTCTCAGGCGAGTTTCCCATTCAAATGCATGTAACAGTGAGAAACGCATTGTCTTGGCGAAAGAAAGCGTTTTTGAACAACTTCATATAAATCGCTGTAACTTTTGATAGAAGACTCAGACAAACATGTTTATGGCTTTATCTTATAGAACTCAATATCCCCGTGCTGGGCAAACAGGTTTTGCAGCCGATTGAGCTAAGATTTTAAAATTATTCACATAATGAAAACCTATACTTTGTTTCAGGCGAGTTTCCCATTCAAATGCATGTAACAGTGAGAAACGCATTGTCTTGGCGAAATAAAGCGTTTTTGAACAATTTCATATAAATCGCTGTAACTTTTGATAGAAGACTCAGACAAACATGTTTATGGCTTAATCTTATAGAACTCAATATCCCCGTTTTGCAGCCGTTTGAGCTAAGATTTTAAAATCATTCACATAATGAAAACCTATACTTTGAATGGGAAACTCATTTGAATGGGTTTCCCATTCAAATGCATGTAACAGTGAGAAACGCATTGTCTTGGCGAAAGAAAGCGTTTTTGAACAACTTCATATAAATCGCTGTAACTTTTGATAGAAGACTCAGACAAACATGTTTATGGCTTTATCTTATAGAACTCAATATCCCCGTGCTGGGCAGCTGTTTGAGCAAAGCTTTTAAAATTATTCACATAATGAAAACCTATACTTTGTCTCAGGCAAGTTTCCCATTCAAATGCATGTAACAGTGAGAAACGCATTGACTTGGCGAAAGAAAGCGTTTTTGAACAACTTCATATAAATGGCTGTAACTTTTGATAGAAGACTCAGAAAAAACATGTTTATGGCTTTATCTTATAGAACTCAATATCCCCGTGCTGGGCAAACAGGTTTTGCAGCCGTTTGAGCTAAGATTTTAAAATTATTCACATAATGAAAACCTATACTTTGTCTCGGGCGAGTTTCCCATTCAAATGCATGTAACAGTGAGAAACGCATTGTCTTGGCGAAATAAAGCGTTTTTGAACAACTTCATATAAATCGCTGTAACTTTTGATAGAAGACTCAGACAAACATGTTTATGGCTTTATCTTATAGAACTCAATATCCCCATGCTGGGCAAACAGGTTTTGCAGCCGTTTGAGCTAAGATTTTAAAATTATTCACATAATGAAAACCTATACTTTGTCTCGGGCGAGTTTCCCATTCAAATGCATGTAACAGTGAGAAACGCATTGTCTTGGCGAAAGAAAGCGTTTTTGAACAACTTCATATAAATCGCTGTAACTTTTGATAGAAGACTCAGACAAACATGTTTATGGCTTTATCTTATAGAACTCAATATCCCCATGCTGGGCAAACAGGTTTTGCAGCCGTTTGAGCTAAGATTTTAAAATAATTCACATAATGAAAACCTATACTTTGTCTCGGGCGAGTTTCCCATTCAAATGCATGTAACAGTGAGAAACGCATTGTCTTGGCGAAAGAAAGCGTTTTTGAACAACTTCATATAAATCGCTGTAACTTTTGATAGAAGACTCAGACAAACATGTTTATGGCTTTATCTTATAGAACTCAATATCCCCGTGCTGGGCAGCTGTTTGAGCAAAGCTTTTAAAATTATTCACATAATGAAAACCTATACTTTGTCTCGGGCGAGTTTCCCATTCAAATGCATGTAACAGTGAGAAACACACTGTCTTGGCGAAAGAAAGCGTTTTTGAACAACTTCATATAAATCGCTGTAACTTTTGATAGAGGTCTCAGACAAACATGTTTATGGCTTTATCTTATAGAACTCAATATCCCCGTGCTGGGCAGCTGTTTGAGCTAAGATTTTAAAATTATTCACATAATGAAAACCTATACTTTGTCTCAGGCGAGTTTCCCATTCAAATGCATGTAACAGTGAGAAACGCATTGTCTTGGCGAAATAAAGCGTTTTTGAACAACTTCATATAAATCGCTGTAACTTTTGATAGAAGACTCAGACAAACATGTTTATGGCTTTATCTTATAGAACTCAATATCCCCGTGCTAAGCAAACAGGTTTTGCAGCCGATTGAGCTAAGATTTTAAAATTATTCACATAATGAAAACCTATACTTTGTTTCAGGCGAGTTTCCCATTCAAATGCATGTAACAGTGAGAAACGCATTGTCTTGGCGTTTTTGAACAACTTCATATAAATCGCTGTAACTTTTGATAGAAGACTCAGACAAACATGTTTATGGCTTTATCTTATAGAACTCAATATCCCCGTGCTAGGCAAAGACGTTTTGCAGCCGATTGAGCTAAGATTTTAAAATTATTCACATAATGAAAACCTATACTTTGTTTCAGGCGAGTTTCCCATTCAAATGCATGTAACAGTGAGAAACACACTGTCTTGGCGAAATAAAGCGTTTTTGAACAACTTCATATAAATCGCTGTAACTTTTGATAGAAGACTCAGACAAACATGTTTATGGCTTTATCTTATATAACTCAATATCCCCGTGCTGGGCAAACAGGTTTTGCAGCCGATTGAGCTAAGATTTTAAAATTATTCACATAATGAAAACCTATACTTTGTTTCAGGCGAGTTTCCCATTCAAATGCATGTAACAGTGAGAAACGCATTGTCTTGGCGTTTTTGAACAACTTCATATAAATCGCTGTAACTTTTGATAGAAGACTCAGACAAACATGTTTATGGCTTTATCTTATAGAACTCAATATCCCCATGCTGGGCAAACAGGTTGCAGCCGATTGAGCTAAGATTTTAAAATTATTCACATAATGAAAACCTATATTTGAATTTGAATTTACACTTTGTTTCAGGCGAGTTTCCCATTCAAATGCATGTAACAGTGAGAAACACACTGTCTTGGCGAAATAAAGCGTTTTTGAACAACTTCATATAAATCGCTGTAACTTTTGATAGAAGACTCAGACAAACATGTTTATGGCTTTATCTTATAGAACTCAATATCCCCGTTGCAGCCGTTTGAGCTAAGATTTTAAAATTATTCACATAATGAAAACCTATACTTTGTCTCAGGCGAGTTTCCCATTCAAATGCATGTAACAGTGAGAAACGCATTGTCTTGGCGTTTTTGAACAACTTCATATAAATCGCTGTAACTTTTGATAGAAGACTCAGACAAACATGTTTATGGCTTTATCTTATAGAACTCAATATCCCCGTGCTAGGCAAAGAGGTTTTGCAGCCGATTGAGCTAAGATTTTAAAATTATTCACATAATGAAAACCTATACTTTGTTTCAGGCGAGTTTCCCATTCAAATGCATGTAACAGTGAGAAACACACTGTCTTGGCGAAATAAAGCGTTTTTGAACAACTTCATATAAATCGCTGTAACTTTTGATAGAAGACTCAGACAAACATGTTTATGGCTTTATCTTATATAACTCAATATCCCCGTGCTGGGAAAACAGGTTTTGCAGCCGATTGAGCTAAGATTTTAAAATTATTCACATAATGAAAACCTATACTTTGTTTCAGGGGAGTTTCCCATTCAAATGCATGTAACAGTGAGAAACGCATTGTCTTGGCGTTTTTGAACAACTTCATATAAATCGCTGTAACTTTTGATAGAAGACTCAGACAAACATGTTTATGGCTTTATCTTATAGAACTCAATATCCCCATGCTGGGCAAACAGGTTGCAGCCGATTGAGCTAAGATTTTAAAATTATTCACATAATGAAAACCTATATTTGAATTTGAATTTACACTTTGTTTCAGGCGAGTTTCCCATTCAAATGCATGTAACAGTGAGAAACACACTGTCTTGGCGAAATAAAGCGTTTTTGAACAACTTCATATAAATCGCTGTAACTTTTGATAAAAGACTCAGACAAACATGTTTATGGCTTTATCTTATATAACTCAATATCCCCGTGCTGGGCAAACAGGTTTTGCAGCTGATTGAGCAAAGATTTTAAAATTATTCACATAATGAAAACCTATACTTTGTTTCAGGCGAGTTTCCCATTCAAATGCATGTAACAGTGAGAAACACACTGTCTTGGCGAAATAAAGCGTTTTTGAACAACTTCATATAAATCGCTGTAACTTTTGATAGAAGACTCAGACAAACATGTTTATGGCTTTATCTTATAGAACTCAATATCCCCGTTGCAGCCGTTTGAGCTAAGATTTTAAAATTATTCACATAATGAAAACCTATACTTTGTCTCAGGCGAGTTTCCCATTCAAATGCATGTAACAGTGAGAAACGCATTGTCTTGGCGAAATAAAGCGTTTTTGAACAACTTCATATAAATCGCTGTAACTTTTGATAGAAGACTCAGACAAACATGTTTATGGCTTTATCTTATAGAACTCAATATCCCCGTGCTGGGCAAACAGGTTTTGCAGCCGTTTGAGCTAAAATTTTAAAATTATTCACATAATGAAAACCTATACTTTGTTTCAGGCGAGTTTCCCATTCAAATGCATGTAACAGTGAGAAACGCATTGTCTTGGCGAAATAAAGCGTTTTTGAACAACTTCATATAAATCGCTGTAACTTTTGATAGAAGACTCAGACAAACATGTTTATGGCTTAATCTTATAGAACTCAATATCCCCGTTTTGCAGCCGTTTGAGCTAAGATTTTAAAATCATTCACATAATGAAAACCTATACTTTGAATGGGAAACTCATTTGAATGGGTTTCCCATTCAAATGCATGTAACAGTGAGAAACGCATTGTCTTGGCGAAAGAAAGCGTTTTTGAACAACTTCATATAAATCGCTGTAACTTTTGATAGAAGACTCAGACAAACATGTTTATGGCTTTATCTTATAGAACTCAATATCCCCGTGCTGGGCAGCTGTTTGAGCAAAGCTTTTAAAATTATTCACATAATGAAAACCTATACTTTGTCTCGGGCGAGTTTCCCATTCAAATGCATGTAACAGTGAGAAACACACTGTCTTGGCGAAATAAAGCGTTTTTGAACAAGTTCATATAAATCGCTGTAACTTTTGATAGAAGACTCAGAAAAAACATGTTCATGGCTTTATCTTATAGAACTCAATATCCCCGTGCTGGGCAAACAGGTTTTGCAGCCGTTTGAGCTAAGATTTTAAAATTATTCACATAATGAAAACCTATACTTTGTCTCAGGCGAGTTTCCCATTCAAATGCATGTAACAGTGAGAAACGCATTGTCTTGGCGAAAGAAAGCGTTTTTGAACAACTTCATATAAATCGCTGTAACTTTTGATAGAAGACTCAGACAAACATGTTTATGGCTTTATCTTATAGAACTCAATATCCCCGTGCTGGGCAAACAGGTTTTGCAGCCGATTGAGCTAAGATTTTAAAATTATTCACATAATGAAAACCTATACTTTGTTTCAGGCGAGTTTCCCATTCAAATGCATGTAACAGTGAGAAACGCATTGTCTTGGCGAAATAAAGCGTTTTTGAACAATTTCATATAAATCGCTGTAACTTTTGATAGAAGACTCAGACAAACATGTTTATGGCTTAATCTTATAGAACTCAATATCCCCGTTTTGCAGCCGTTTGAGCTAAGATTTTAAAATCATTCACATAATGAAAACCTATACTTTGAATGGGAAACTCATTTGAATGGGTTTCCCATTCAAATGCATGTAACAGTGAGAAACGCATTGTCTTGGCGAAAGAAAGCGTTTTTGAACAACTTCATATAAATCGCTGTAACTTTTGATAGAAGACTCAGACAAACATGTTTATGGCTTTATCTTATAGAACTCAATATCCCCGTGCTGGGCAGCTGTTTGAGCAAAGCTTTTAAAATTATTCACATAATGAAAACCTATACTTTGTCTCAGGCAAGTTTCCCATTCAAATGCATGTAACAGTGAGAAACGCATTGACTTGGCGAAAGAAAGCGTTTTTGAACAACTTCATATAAATGGCTGTAACTTTTGATAGAAGACTCAGAAAAAACATGTTTATGGCTTTATCTTATAGAACTCAATATCCCCGTGCTGGGCAAACAGGTTTTGCAGCCGTTTGAGCTAAGATTTTAAAATTATTCACATAATGAAAACCTATACTTTGTCTCGGGCGAGTTTCCCATTCAAATGCATGTAACAGTGAGAAACGCATTGTCTTGGCGAAATAAAGCGTTTTTGAACAACTTCATATAAATCGCTGTAACTTTTGATAGAAGACTCAGACAAACATGTTTATGGCTTTATCTTATAGAACTCAATATCCCCATGCTGGGCAAACAGGTTTTGCAGCCGTTTGAGCTAAGATTTTAAAATTATTCACATAATGAAAACCTATATTTGAATTTGAATTTACAATTTGTTTCAGGCGAGTTTCCCATTCAAATGCATGTAACAGTGAGAAACACACTGTCTTGGCGAAATAAAGCGTTTTTGAACAACTTCATATAAATCGCTGTAACTTTTGATAGAAGACTCAGACAAACATGTTTATGGCTTTATCTTATAGAACTCAATATCCCCGTGCTAGGCAAAGAGGTTTTGCAGCCGATTGAGCTAAGATTTTAAAATTATTCACATAATGAAAACCTATACTTTGTCTCAGGCGAGTTTCCCATTCAAATGCATGTAACAGTGAGAAACGCATTGTCTTGGCGAAATAAAGCGTTTTTGAACAACTTCATATAAATCGCTGTAACTTTTGATAGAAGACTCAGACAAACATGTTTATGGCTTTATCTTATAGAACTCAATATCCCCGTGCTAAGCAAACAGGTTTTGCAGCCGATTGAGCTAAGATTTTAAAATTATTCACATAATGAAAACCTATACTTTGTTTCAGGCGAGTTTCCCATTCAAATGCATGTAACAGTGAGAAACGCATTGTCTTGGCGTTTTTGAACAACTTCATATAAATCGCTGTAACTTTTGATAGAAGACTCAGACAAACATGTTTATGGCTTTATCTTATAGAACTCAATATCCCCGTGCTAGGCAAAGACGTTTTGCAGCCGATTGAGCTAAGATTTTAAAATTATTCACATAATGAAAACCTATACTTTGTTTCAGGCGAGTTTCCCATTCAAATGCATGTAACAGTGAGAAACACACTGTCTTGGCGAAATAAAGCGTTTTTGAACAACTTCATATAAATCGCTGTAACTTTTGATAGAAGACTCAGACAAACATGTTTATGGCTTTATCTTATATAACTCAATATCCCCGTGCTGGGCAAACAGGTTTTGCAGCCGATTGAGCTAAGATTTTAAAATTATTCACATAATGAAAACCTATACTTTGTTTCAGGCGAGTTTCCCATTCAAATGCATGTAACAGTGAGAAACGCATTGTCTTGGCGTTTTTGAACAACTTCATATAAATCGCTGTAACTTTTGATAGAAGACTCAGACAAACATGTTTATGGCTTTATCTTATAGAACTCAATATCCCCATGCTGGGCAAACAGGTTGCAGCCGATTGAGCTAAGATTTTAAAATTATTCACATAATGAAAACCTATATTTGAATTTGAATTTACACTTTGTTTCAGGCGAGTTTCCCATTCAAATGCATGTAACAGTGAGAAACACACTGTCTTGGCGAAATAAAGCGTTTTTGAACAACTTCATATAAATCGCTGTAACTTTTGATAGAAGACTCAGACAAACATGTTTATGGCTTTATCTTATAGAACTCAATATCCCCGTTGCAGCCGTTTGAGCTAAGATTTTAAAATTATTCACATAATGAAAACCTATACTTTGTCTCAGGCGAGTTTCCCATTCAAATGCATGTAACAGTGAGAAACGCATTGTCTTGGCGTTTTTGAACAACTTCATATAAATCGCTGTAACTTTTGATAGAAGACTCAGACAAACATGTTTATGGCTTTATCTTATAGAACTCAATATCCCCGTGCTAGGCAAAGAGGTTTTGCAGCCGATTGAGCTAAGATTTTAAAATTATTCACATAATGAAAACCTATACTTTGTTTCAGGCGAGTTTCCCATTCAAATGCATGTAACAGTGAGAAACACACTGTCTTGGCGAAATAAAGCGTTTTTGAACAACTTCATATAAATCGCTGTAACTTTTGATAGAAGACTCAGACAAACATGTTTATGGCTTTATCTTATATAACTCAATATCCCCGTGCTGGGAAAACAGGTTTTGCAGCCGATTGAGCTAAGATTTTAAAATTATTCACATAATGAAAACCTATACTTTGTTTCAGGGGAGTTTCCCATTCAAATGCATGTAACAGTGAGAAACGCATTGTCTTGGCGTTTTTGAACAACTTCATATAAATCGCTGTAACTTTTGATAGAAGACTCAGACAAACATGTTTATGGCTTTATCTTATAGAACTCAATATCCCCATGCTGGGCAAACAGGTTGCAGCCGATTGAGCTAAGATTTTAAAATTATTCACATAATGAAAACCTATATTTGAATTTGAATTTACACTTTGTTTCAGGCGAGTTTCCCATTCAAATGCATGTAACAGTGAGAAACACACTGTCTTGGCGAAATAAAGCGTTTTTGAACAACTTCATATAAATCGCTGTAACTTTTGATAAAAGACTCAGACAAACATGTTTATGGCTTTATCTTATATAACTCAATATCCCCGTGCTAGGCAAACAGGTTTTGCAGCTGATTGAGCAAAGATTTTAAAATTATTCACATAATGAAAACCTATACTTTGTTTCAGGCGAGTTTCCCATTCAAATGCATGTAACAGTGAGAAACACACTGTCTTGGCGAAATAAAGCGTTTTTGAACAACTTCATATAAATCGCTGTAACTTTTGATAGAAGACTCAGACAAACATGTTTATGGCTTTATCTTATAGAACTCAATATCCCCGTTGCAGCCGTTTGAGCTAAGATTTTAAAATTATTCACATAATGAAAACCTATACTTTGTCTCAGGCGAGTTTCCCATTCAAATGCATGTAACAGTGAGAAACGCATTGTCTTGGCGAAATAAAGCGTTTTTGAACAACTTCATATAAATCGCTGTAACTTTTGATAGAAGACTCAGACAAACATGTTTATGGCTTTATCTTATAGAACTCAATATCCCCGTGCTGGGCAAACAGGTTTTGCAGCCGTTTGAGCTAAAATTTTAAAATTATTCACATAATGAAAACCTATACTTTGTTTCAGGCGAGTTTCCCATTCAAATGCATGTAACAGTGAGAAACGCATTGTCTTGGCGAAATAAAGCGTTTTTGAACAACTTCATATAAATCGCTGTAACTTTTGATAGAAGACTCAGACAAACATGTTTATGGCTTAATCTTATAGAACTCAATATCCCCGTTTTGCAGCCGTTTGAGCTAAGATTTTAAAATCATTCACATAATGAAAACCTATACTTTGAATGGGAAACTCATTTGAATGGGTTTCCCATTCAAATGCATGTAACAGTGAGAAACGCATTGTCTTGGCGAAAGAAAGCGTTTTTGAACAACTTCATATAAATCGCTGTAACTTTTGATAGAAGACTCAGACAAACATGTTTATGGCTTTATCTTATAGAACTCAATATCCCCGTGCTGGGCAGCTGTTTGAGCAAAGCTTTTAAAATTATTCACATAATGAAAACCTATACTTTGTCTCGGGCGAGTTTCCCATTCAAATGCATGTAACAGTGAGAAACACACTGTCTTGGCGAAATAAAGCGTTTTTGAACAAGTTCATATAAATCGCTGTAACTTTTGATAGAAGACTCAGAAAAAACATGTTCATGGCTTTATCTTATAGAACTCAATATCCCCGTGCTGGGCAAACAGGTTTTGCAGCCGTTTGAGCTAAGATTTTAAAATTATTCACATAATGAAAACCTATACTTTGTCTCAGGCGAGTTTCCCATTCAAATGCATGTAACAGTGAGAAACGCATTGTCTTGGCGAAAGAAAGCGTTTTTGAACAACTTCATATAAATCGCTGTAACTTTTGATAGAAGACTCAGACAAACATGTTTATGGCTTTATCTTATAGAACTCAATATCCCCGTGCTGGGCAAACAGGTTTTGCAGCCGATTGAGCTAAGATTTTAAAATTATTCACATAATGAAAACCTATACTTTGTTTCAGGCGAGTTTCCCATTCAAATGCATGTAACAGTGAGAAACGCATTGTCTTGGCGAAATAAAGCGTTTTTGAACAATTTCATATAAATCGCTGTAACTTTTGATAGAAGACTCAGACAAACATGTTTATGGCTTAATCTTATAGAACTCAATATCCCCGTTTTGCAGCCGTTTGAGCTAAGATTTTAAAATCATTCACATAATGAAAACCTATACTTTGAATGGGAAACTCATTTGAATGGGTTTCCCATTCAAATGCATGTAACAGTGAGAAACGCATTGTCTTGGCGAAAGAAAGCGTTTTTGAACAACTTCATATAAATCGCTGTAACTTTTGATAGAAGACTCAGACAAACATGTTTATGGCTTTATCTTATAGAACTCAATATCCCCGTGCTGGGCAGCTGTTTGAGCAAAGCTTTTAAAATTATTCACATAATGAAAACCTATACTTTGTCTCAGGCAAGTTTCCCATTCAAATGCATGTAACAGTGAGAAACGCATTGACTTGGCGAAAGAAAGCGTTTTTGAACAACTTCATATAAATGGCTGTAACTTTTGATAGAAGACTCAGAAAAAACATGTTTATGGCTTTATCTTATAGAACTCAATATCCCCGTGCTGGGCAAACAGGTTTTGCAGCCGTTTGAGCTAAGATTTTAAAATTATTCACATAATGAAAACCTATACTTTGTCTCGGGCGAGTTTCCCATTCAAATGCATGTAACAGTGAGAAACGCATTGTCTTGGCGAAATAAAGCGTTTTTGAACAACTTCATATAAATCGCTGTAACTTTTGATAGAAGACTCAGACAAACATGTTTATGGCTTTATCTTATAGAACTCAATATCCCCATGCTGGGCAAACAGGTTTTGCAGCCGTTTGAGCTAAGATTTTAAAATTATTCACATAATGAAAACCTATACTTTGTCTCGGGCGAGTTTCCCATTCAAATGCATGTAACAGTGAGAAACGCATTGTCTTGGCGAAAGAAAGCGTTTTTGAACAACTTCATATAAATCGCTGTAACTTTTGATAGAAGACTCAGACAAACATGTTTATGGCTTTATCTTATAGAACTCAATATCCCCATGCTGGGCAAACAGGTTTTGCAGCCGTTTGAGCTAAGATTTTAAAATAATTCACATAATGAAAACCTATACTTTGTCTCGGGCGAGTTTCCCATTCAAATGCATGTAACAGTGAGAAACGCATTGTCTTGGCGAAAGAAAGCGTTTTTGAACAACTTCATATAAATCGCTGTAACTTTTGATAGAAGACTCAGACAAACATGTTTATGGCTTTATCTTATAGAACTCAATATCCCCGTGCTGGGCAGCTGTTTGAGCAAAGCTTTTAAAATTATTCACATAATGAAAACCTATACTTTGTCTCGGGCGAGTTTCCCATTCAAATGCATGTAACAGTGAGAAACACACTGTCTTGGCGAAAGAAAGCGTTTTTGAACAACTTCATATAAATCGCTGTAACTTTTGATAGAGGTCTCAGACAAACATGTTTATGGCTTTATCTTATAGAACTCAATATCCCCGTGCTGGGCAGCTGTTTGAGCTAAGCTTTTAAAATTATTCACATAATGAAAACCTATACTTTGTCTCAGGCGAGTTTCCCATTCAAATGCATGTAACAGTGAGAAACGCATTGTCTTGGCGAAATAAAGCGTTTTTGAACAACTTCATATAAATCGCTGTAACTTTTGATAGAAGACTCAGACAAACATGTTTATGGCTTTATCTTATAGAACTCAATATCCCCGTGCTAAGCAAACAGGTTTTGCAGCCGATTGAGCTAAGATTTTAAAATTATTCACATAATGAAAACCTATACTTTGTTTCAGGCGAGTTTCCCATTCAAATGCATGTAACAGTGAGAAACGCATTGTCTTGGCGTTTTTGAACAACTTCATATAAATCGCTGTAACTTTTGATAGAAGACTCAGACAAACATGTTTATGGCTTTATCTTATAGAACTCAATATCCCCGTGCTAGGCAAAGACGTTTTGCAGCCGATTGAGCTAAGATTTTAAAATTATTCACATAATGAAAACCTATACTTTGTTTCAGGCGAGTTTCCCATTCAAATGCATGTAACAGTGAGAAACACACTGTCTTGGCGAAATAAAGCGTTTTTGAACAACTTCATATAAATCGCTGTAACTTTTGATAGAAGACTCAGACAAACATGTTTATGGCTTTATCTTATATAACTCAATATCCCCGTGCTGGGCAAACAGGTTTTGCAGCCGATTGAGCTAAGATTTTAAAATTATTCACATAATGAAAACCTATACTTTGTTTCAGGCGAGTTTCCCATTCAAATGCATGTAACAGTGAGAAACGCATTGTCTTGGCGTTTTTGAACAACTTCATATAAATCGCTGTAACTTTTGATAGAAGACTCAGACAAACATGTTTATGGCTTTATCTTATAGAACTCAATATCCCCATGCTGGGCAAACAGGTTGCAGCCGATTGAGCTAAGATTTTAAAATTATTCACATAATGAAAACCTATATTTGAATTTGAATTTACACTTTGTTTCAGGCGAGTTTCCCATTCAAATGCATGTAACAGTGAGAAACACACTGTCTTGGCGAAATAAAGCGTTTTTGAACAACTTCATATAAATCGCTGTAACTTTTGATAGAAGACTCAGACAAACATGTTTATGGCTTTATCTTATAGAACTCAATATCCCCGTTGCAGCCGTTTGAGCTAAGATTTTAAAATTATTCACATAATGAAAACCTATACTTTGTCTCAGGCGAGTTTCCCATTCAAATGCATGTAACAGTGAGAAACGCATTGTCTTGGCGTTTTTGAACAACTTCATATAAATCGCTGTAACTTTTGATAGAAGACTCAGACAAACATGTTTATGGCTTTATCTTATAGAACTCAATATCCCCGTGCTAGGCAAAGAGGTTTTGCAGCCGATTGAGCTAAGATTTTAAAATTATTCACATAATGAAAACCTATACTTTGTTTCAGGCGAGTTTCCCATTCAAATGCATGTAACAGTGAGAAACACACTGTCTTGGCGAAATAAAGCGTTTTTGAACAACTTCATATAAATCGCTGTAACTTTTGATAGAAGACTCAGACAAACATGTTTATGGCTTTATCTTATATAACTCAATATCCCCGTGCTGGGCAAACAGGTTTTGCAGCCGATTGAGCTAAGATTTTAAAATTATTCACATAATGAAAACCTATACTTTGTTTCAGGGGAGTTTCCCATTCAAATGCATGTAACAGTGAGAAACGCATTGTCTTGGCGTTTTTGAACAACTTCATATAAATCGCTGTAACTTTTGATAGAAGACTCAGACAAACATGTTTATGGCTTTATCTTATAGAACTCAATATCCCCATGCTGGGCAAACAGGTTGCAGCCGATTGAGCTAAGATTTTAAAATTATTCACATAATGAAAACCTATATTTGAATTTGAATTTACACTTTGTTTCAGGCGAGTTTCCCATTCAAATGCATGTAACAGTGAGAAACACACTGTCTTGGCGAAATAAAGCGTTTTTGAACAACTTCATATAAATCGCTGTAACTTTTGATAAAAGACTCAGACAAACATGTTTATGGCTTTATCTTATATAACTCAATATCCCCGTGCTAGGCAAACAGGTTTTGCAGCTGATTGAGCAAAGATTTTAAAATTATTCACATAATGAAAACCTATACTTTGTTTCAGGCGAGTTTCCCATTCAAATGCATGTAACAGTGAGAAACACACTGTCTTGGCGAAATAAAGCGTTTTTGAACAACTTCATATAAATCGCTGTAACTTTTGATAGAAGACTCAGACAAACATGTTTATGGCTTTATCTTATAGAACTCAATATCCCCGTTGCAGCCGTTTGAGCTAAGATTTTAAAATTATTCACATAATGAAAACCTATACTTTGTCTCAGGCGAGTTTCCCATTCAAATGCATGTAACAGTGAGAAACGCATTGTCTTGGCGAAATAAAGCGTTTTTGAACAACTTCATATAAATCGCTGTAACTTTTGATAGAAGACTCAGACAAACATGTTTATGGCTTTATCTTATAGAACTCAATATCCCCGTGCTGGGCAAACAGGTTTTGCAGCCGTTTGAGCTAAAATTTTAAAATTATTCACATAATGAAAACCTATACTTTGTTTCAGGCGAGTTTCCCATTCAAATGCATGTAACAGTGAGAAACGCATTGTCTTGGCGAAATAAAGCGTTTTTGAACAACTTCATATAAATCGCTGTAACTTTTGATAGAAGACTCAGACAAACATGTTTATGGCTTAATCTTATAGAACTCAATATCCCCGTTTTGCAGCCGTTTGAGCTAAGATTTTAAAATCATTCACATAATGAAAACCTATACTTTGAATGGGAAACTCATTTGAATGGGTTTCCCATTCAAATGCATGTAACAGTGAGAAACGCATTGTCTTGGCGAAAGAAAGCGTTTTTGAACAACTTCATATAAATCGCTGTAACTTTTGATAGAAGACTCAGACAAACATGTTTATGGCTTTATCTTATAGAACTCAATATCCCCGTGCTGGGCAGCTGTTTGAGCAAAGCTTTTAAAATTATTCACATAATGAAAACCTATACTTTGTCTCGGGCGAGTTTCCCATTCAAATGCATGTAACAGTGAGAAACACACTGTCTTGGCGAAATAAAGCGTTTTTGAACAAGTTCATATAAATCGCTGTAACTTTTGATAGAAGACTCAGAAAAAACATGTTCATGGCTTTATCTTATAGAACTCAATATCCCCGTGCTGGGCAAACAGGTTTTGCAGCCGTTTGAGCTAAGATTTTAAAATTATTCACATAATGAAAACCTATACTTTGTCTCAGGCGAGTTTCCCATTCAAATGCATGTAACAGTGAGAAACGCATTGTCTTGGCGAAAGAAAGCGTTTTTGAACAACTTCATATAAATCGCTGTAACTTTTGATAGAAGACTCAGACAAACATGTTTATGGCTTTATCTTATAGAACTCAATATCCCCGTGCTGGGCAAACAGGTTTTGCAGCCGATTGAGCTAAGATTTTAAAATTATTCACATAATGAAAACCTATACTTTGTTTCAGGCGAGTTTCCCATTCAAATGCATGTAACAGTGAGAAACGCATTGTCTTGGCGAAATAAAGCGTTTTTGAACAATTTCATATAAATCGCTGTAACTTTTGATAGAAGACTCAGACAAACATGTTTATGGCTTAATCTTATAGAACTCAATATCCCCGTTTTGCAGCCGTTTGAGCTAAGATTTTAAAATCATTCACATAATGAAAACCTATACTTTGAATGGGAAACTCATTTGAATGGGTTTCCCATTCAAATGCATGTAACAGTGAGAAACGCATTGTCTTGGCGAAAGAAAGCGTTTTTGAACAACTTCATATAAATCGCTGTAACTTTTGATAGAAGACTCAGACAAACATGTTTATGGCTTTATCTTATAGAACTCAATATCCCCGTGCTGGGCAGCTGTTTGAGCAAAGCTTTTAAAATTATTCACATAATGAAAACCTATACTTTGTCTCAGGCAAGTTTCCCATTCAAATGCATGTAACAGTGAGAAACGCATTGACTTGGCGAAAGAAAGCGTTTTTGAACAACTTCATATAAATGGCTGTAACTTTTGATAGAAGACTCAGAAAAAACATGTTTATGGCTTTATCTTATAGAACTCAATATCCCCGTGCTGGGCAAACAGGTTTTGCCGCCGTTTGAGCTAAGATTTTAAAATTATTCACATAATGAAAACCTATACTTTGTCTCGGGCGAGTTTCCCATTCAAATGCATGTAACAGTGAGAAACGCATTGTCTTGGCGAAATAAAGCGTTTTTGAACAACTTCATATAAATCGCTGTAACTTTTGATAGAAGACTCAGACAAACATGTTTATGGCTTTATCTTATAGAACTCAATATCCCCATGCTGGGCAAACAGGTTTTGCAGCCGTTTGAGCTAAGATTTTAAAATTATTCACATAATGAAAACCTATACTTTGTCTCGGGCGAGTTTCCCATTCAAATGCATGTAACAGTGAGAAACGCATTGTCTTGGCGAAAGAAAGCGTTTTTGAACAACTTCATATAAATCGCTGTAACTTTTGATAGAAGACTCAGACAAACATGTTTATGGCTTTATCTTATAGAACTCAATATCCCCATGCTGGGCAAACAGGTTTTGCAGCCGTTTGAGCTAAGATTTTAAAATAATTCACATAATGAAAACCTATACTTTGTCTCGGGCGAGTTTCCCATTCAAATGCATGTAACAGTGAGAAACGCATTGTCTTGGCGAAAGAAAGCGTTTTTGAACAACTTCATATAAATCGCTGTAACTTTTGATAGAAGACTCAGACAAACATGTTTATGGCTTTATCTTATAGAACTCAATATCCCCGTGCTGGGCAGCTGTTTGAGCAAAGCTTTTAAAATTATTCACATAATGAAAACCTATACTTTGTCTCGGGCGAGTTTCCCATTCAAATGCATGTAACAGTGAGAAACACACTGTCTTGGCGAAAGAAAGCGTTTTTGAACAACTTCATATAAATCGCTGTAACTTTTGATAGAGGTCTCAGACAAACATGTTTATGGCTTTATCTTATAGAACTCAATATCCCCGTGCTGGGCAGCTGTTTGAGCTAAGCTTTTAAAATTATTCACATAATGAAAACCTATACTTTGTCTCAGGCGAGTTTCCCATTCAAATGCATGTAACAGTGAGAAACGCATTGTCTTGGCGAAATAAAGCGTTTTTGAACAACTTCATATAAATCGCTGTAACTTTTGATAGAAGACTCAGACAAACATGTTTATGGCTTTATCTTATAGAACTCAATATCCCCGTGCTAAGCAAACAGGTTTTGCAGCCGATTGAGCTAAGATTTTAAAATTATTCACATAATGAAAACCTATACTTTGTTTCAGGCGAGTTTCCCATTCAAATGCATGTAACAGTGAGAAACGCATTGTCTTGGCGTTTTTGAACAACTTCATATAAATCGCTGTAACTTTTGATAGAAGACTCAGACAAACATGTTTATGGCTTTATCTTATAGAACTCAATATCCCCGTGCTAGGCAAAGACGTTTTGCAGCCGATTGAGCTAAGATTTTAAAATTATTCACATAATGAAAACCTATACTTTGTTTCAGGCGAGTTTCCCATTCAAATGCATGTAACAGTGAGAAACACACTGTCTTGGCGAAATAAAGCGTTTTTGAACAACTTCATATAAATCGCTGTAACTTTTGATAGAAGACTCAGACAAACATGTTTATGGCTTTATCTTATATAACTCAATATCCCCGTGCTGGGCAAACAGGTTTTGCAGCCGATTGAGCTAAGATTTTAAAATTATTCACATAATGAAAACCTATACTTTGTTTCAGGCGAGTTTCCCATTCAAATGCATGTAACAGTGAGAAACGCATTGTCTTGGCGTTTTTGAACAACTTCATATAAATCGCTGTAACTTTTGATAGAAGACTCAGACAAACATGTTTATGGCTTTATCTTATAGAACTCAATATCCCCATGCTGGGCAAACAGGTTTTGCAGCCGATTGAGCTAAGATTTTAAAATTATTCACATAATGAAAACCTATATTTGAATTTGAATTTACACTTTGTTTCAGGCGAGTTTCCCATTCAAATGCATGTAACAGTGAGAAACACACTGTCTTGGCGAAATAAAGCGTTTTTGAACAACTTCATATAAATCGCTGTAACTTTTGATAGAAGATTCAGACAAACATGTTTATGGCTTTATCTTATAGAACTCAATATCCCCGTTGCAGCCGTTTGAGCTAAGATTTTAAAATTATTCACATAATGAAAACCTATACTTTGTCTCAGGCGAGTTTCCCATTCAAATGCATGTAACAGTGAGAAACGCATTGTCTTGGCGTTTTTGAACAACTTCATATAAATCGCTGTAACTTTTGATAGAAGACTCAGACAAACATGTTTATGGCTTTATCTTATAGAACTCAATATCCCCGTGCTAGGCAAAGAGGTTTTGCAGCCGATTGAGCTAAGATTTTAAAATTATTCACATAATGAAAACCTATACTTTGTTTCAGGCGAGTTTCCCATTCAAATGCATGTAACAGTGAGAAACACACTGTCTTGGCGAAATAAAGCGTTTTTGAACAACTTCATATAAATCGCTGTAACTTTTGATAGAAGACTCAGACAAACATGTTTATGGCTTTATCTTATATAACTCAATATCCCCGTGCTGGGCAAACAGGTTTTGCAGCCGATTGAGCTAAGATTTTAAAATTATTCACATAATGAAAACCTATACTTTGTTTCAGGGGAGTTTCCCATTCAAATGCATGTAACAGTGAGAAACGCATTGTCTTGGCGTTTTTGAACAACTTCATATAAATCGCTGTAACTTTTGATAGAAGACTCAGACAAACATGTTTATGGCTTTATCTTATAGAACTCAATATCCCCATGCTGGGCAAACAGGTTGCAGCCGATTGAGCTAAGATTTTAAAATTATTCACATAATGAAAACCTATATTTGAATTTGAATTTACACTTTGTTTCAGGCGAGTTTCCCATTCAAATGCATGTAACAGTGAGAAACACACTGTCTTGGCGAAATAAAGCGTTTTTGAACAACTTCATATAAATCGCTGTAACTTTTGATAAAAGACTCAGACAAACATGTTTATGGCTTTATCTTATATAACTCAATATCCCCGTGCTAGGCAAACAGGTTTTGCAGCTGATTGAGCAAAGATTTTAAAATTATTCACATAATGAAAACCTATACTTTGTTTCAGGCGAGTTTCCCATTCAAATGCATGTAACAGTGAGAAACACACTGTCTTGGCGAAATAAAGCGTTTTTGAACAACTTCATATAAATCGCTGTAACTTTTGATAGAAGACTCAGACAAACATGTTTATGGCTTTATCTTATAGAACTCAATATCCCCGTTGCAGCCGTTTGAGCTAAGATTTTAAAATTATTCACATAATGAAAACCTATACTTTGTCTCAGGCGAGTTTCCCATTCAAATGCATGTAACAGTGAGAAACGCATTGTCTTGGCGAAATAAAGCGTTTTTGAACAACTTCATATAAATCGCTGTAACTTTTGATAGAAGACTCAGACAAACATGTTTATGACTTTATCTTATAGAACTCAATATCCCCGTGCTGGGCAAACAGGTTTTGCAGCCGTTTGAGCTAAAATTTTAAAATTATTCACATAATGAAAACCTATACTTTGTTTCAGGCGAGTTTCCCATTCAAATGCATGTAACAGTGAGAAACACACTGTCTTGGCGAAATAAAGCGTTTTTGAACAACTTCATATAAATCGCTGTAACTTTTGATAGAAGACTCAGACAAACATGTTTATGGCTTTATCTTATAGAACTCAATATCCCCGTTGCAGCCGTTTGAGCTAAGATTTTAAAATTATTCACATAATGAAAACCTATACTTTGTCTCAGGCGAGTTTCCCATTCAAATGCATGTAACAGTGAGAAACGCATTGTCTTGGCGAAATAAAGCGTTTTTGAACAACTTCATATAAATCGCTGTAACTTTTGATAGAAGACTCAGACAAACATGTTTATGGCTTTATCTTATAGAACTCAATATCCCCGTGCTGGGCAAACAGGTTTTGCAGCCGTTTGAGCTAAAATTTTAAAATTATTCACATAATGAAAACCTATACTTTGTTTCAGGCGAGTTTCCCATTCAAATGCATGTAACAGTGAGAAACGCATTGTCTTGGCGAAATAAAGCGTTTTTGAACAACTTCATATAAATCGCTGTAACTTTTGATAGAGGTCTCAGACAAACATGTTTATGGCTTTATCTTATAGAACTCAATATCCCCGTTGCAGCCGTTTGAGCTAAGATTTTAAAATTATTCACATAATGAAAACCTATACTTTGACTCAGGCGAGTTTCCCATTCAAATGCATGTAACAGTGAGAAACGCATTGTCTTGGCGAAATAAAGCGTTTTTGAACAACTTCATATAAATCGCTGTAACTTTTGATAGAAGACTCAGACAAACATGTTTATGGCTTTATCTTATAGAACTCAATATCCCCGTTGCAGCCGTTTGAGCTAAGATTTTAAAATTATTCACATAATGAAAACCTATACTTTGTCTCAGGCGAGTTTCCCATTCAAATGCATGTAACAGTGAGAAACGCATTGTCTTGGCGAAATAAAGCGTTTTTGAACAACTTCATATAAATCGCTGTAACTTTTGATAGAAGACTCAGACAAACATGTTTATGGCTTTATCTTATAAAACTCAATATCCCCGTGCTAAGCAAACAGGTTTTGCAGCCGATTGAGCTAAGATTTTAAAATTATTCACATAATGGAAAACCTATACTTTGTTTCAGGCGAGTTTCCCATTCAAATGCATGTAACAGTGAGAAACGCATTGTCTTGGCGTTTTTGAACAACTTCATATAAATCGCTGTAACTTTTGATAGAAGACTCAGACAAACATGTTTATGGCTTTATCTTATAGAACTCAATATCCCCATGCTGGGCAAACAGGTTGCAGCCGATTGAGCTAAGATTTTAAAATTATTCACATAATGAAAACCTATATTTGAATTTGAATTTACACTTTGTTTCAGGCGAGTTTCCCATTCAAATGCATGTAACAGTGAGAAACACACTGTCTTGGCGAAATAAAGCGTTTTTGAACAACTTTATATAAATCGCTGTAACTTTTGATAAAAGACTCAGACAAACATGTTTATGGCTTTATCTTATATAACTCAATATCCCCGTGCTAGGCAAACAGGTTTTGCAGCTGATTGAGCAAAGATTTTAAAATTATTCACATAATGAAAACCTATACTTTGTTTCAGGCGAGTTTCCCATTCAAATGCATGTAACAGTGAGAAACACACTGTCTTGGCGAAATAAAGCGTTTTTGAACAACTTCATATAAATCGCTGTAACTTTTGATAGAAGACTCAGACAAACATGTTTATGGCTTTATCTTATAGAACTCAATATCCCCGTTGCAGCCGTTTGAGCTAAGATTTTAAAATTATTCACATAATGAAAACCTATACTTTGTCTCAGGCGAGTTTCCCATTCAAATGCATGTAACAGTGAGAAACGCATTGTCTTGGCGAAATAAAGCGTTTTTGAACAACTTCATATAAATCGCTGTAACTTTTGATAGAAGACTCAGAAAAAACATGTTTATGGCTTTATCTTATAGAACTCAAGATCCCCGTGCTGGGCAAACAGGTTTTGCAGCCGTTTGAGCTAAAATTTTAAAATTATTCACATAATGAAAACCTATACTTTGTTTCAGGCGAGTTTCCCATTCAAATGCATGTAACAGTGAGAAACGCATTGTCTTGGCGAAATAAAGCGTTTTTGAACAACTTCATATAAATCGCTGTAACTTTTGATAGAGGTCTCAGACAAACATGTTTATGGCTTTATCTTATAGAACTCAATATCCCCGTTGCAGCCGTTTGAGCTAAGATTTTAAAATTATTCACATAATGAAAACCTATACTTTGTCTCAGGCGAGTTTCCCATTCAAATGCATGTAACAGTGAGAAACGCATTGTCTTGGCGAAATAAAGCGTTTTTGAACAACTTCATATAAATCGCTGTAACTTTTGATAGAAGACTCAGACAAACATGTTTATGGCTTTATCTTATAGAACTCAATATCCCCGTTGCAGCCGTTTGAGCTAAGATTTTAAAATTATTCACATAATGAAAACCTATACTTTGTCTCAGGCGAGTTTCCCATTCAAATGCATGTAACAGTGAGAAACGCATTGTCTTGGCGAAATAAAGCGTTTTTGAACAACTTCATATAAATCGCTGTAACTTTTGATAGAAGACTCAGACAAACATGTTTATGGCTTTATCTTATAGAACTCAATATCCCCGTGCTAAGCAAACAGGTTTTGCAGCCGATTGAGCTAAGATTTTAAAATTATTCACATAATGAAAACCTATACTTTGTTTCAGGCGAGTTTCCCATTCAAATGCATGTAACAGTGAGAAACGCATTGTCTTGGCGTTTTTGAACAACTTCATATAAATCGCTGTAACTTTTGATAGAAGACTCAGACAAACATGTTTATGGCTTTATCTTATAGAACTCAATATCCCCGTGCTAGGCAAACAGGTTTTGCAGCCGTTTGAGCTAAGATTTTAAAATTATTCACATAATGAAAACCTATATTTGAATTTGAATTTACACTTTGTTTCAGGCGAGTTTCCCATTCAAATGCATGTAACAGTGAGAAACACACTGTCTTGGCGAAATAAAGCGTTTTTGAACAACTTCATATAAATCGCTGTAACTTTTGATAGAAGACTCAGACAAACATGTTTATGGCTTTATCTTATATAACTCAATATCCCCGTGCTAGGCAAACAGGTTTTGCAGCTGATTGAGCTAAGATTTTAAAATTATTCACATAATGAAAACCTATACTTTGTTTCAGGCGAGTTTCCCATTCAAATGCATGTAACAGTGAGAAACACACTGTCTTGGCGAAATAAAGCGTTTTTGAACAACTTCATATAAATCGCTGTAACTTTTGATAGAAGACTCAGACAAACATGTTTATGGCTTTATCTTATATAACTCAATATCCCCGTGCTGGGCAAACAGGTTTTGCAGCCGTTTGAGCTAAGATTTTAAAATTATTCACATAATGAAAACCTATACTTTGTCTCGGGTGAGTTTCCCATTCAAATGCATGTAACAGTGAGAAACGCATCGTCTTGGCGAAAGAAAGCGTTTTTGAACAACTTCATATAAATCGCTGTAACTTTTGATAGAAGACTCAGACAAACATGTTTATGGCTTTATCTTATAGAACTCAATATCCCCGTGCTGGGCAAACAGGTTTTGCAGCCGTTTGAGCTAAGATTTTAAAATTATTCATATAATGAAAACCTATACTTTGTTTCAGGCGAGTTTCCCATTCAAATGCATGTAACAGTGAGAAACGCATTGTCTTGAGAAATAAAGCGTTTTTGAACAACTTCATATAAATCGCTGTAACTTTTGATAGAGGTCTCAGACAAACATGTTTATGGCTTTATCTTATAGAACTCAATATCCCCGTGCTGGGCAGCTGTTTGAGCAAAGATTTTAAAATTATTCACATAATGAAAACCTATACTTTGTTTCAGGCGAGTTTCCCATTCAAATGCATGTAACAGTGAGAAACACACTGTCTTGGCGAAATAAAGCGTTTTTGAACAACTTCATATAAATCGCTGTAACTTTTGATAGAAGACTCAGACAAACATGTTTATGGCTTTATCTTCTATAACTCAATATCCACGTGCTGGGCAAACAGGTTTTGCAGCCGTTTGAGCTAAGATTTTAAAATTATTCACATAATGAAAACCTATACTTTGTTTCAGGCGAGTTTCCCATTCAAATGCATGTAACAGTGAGAAACGCATTGTCTTGGCGTTTTTGAACAACTTCATATAAATCGCTGTAACATTTGATAGAAGACTCAGACAAACATGTTTATGGCTTTATCTTATAGAACTCAATATCCCCATGCTGGGCAAAAAGGTTGCAGCCGATTGAGCTAAGATTTTAAAATTATTCACATAATGAAAACCTATATTTGAATTTGAATTTACACTTTGTTTCAGGCGAGTTTCCCATTCAAATGCATGTAACAGTGAGAAACACACTGTCTTGGCGAAATAAAGCGTTTTTGAACAACTTCATATAAATCGCTGTAACTTTTGATAGAAGACTCAGATAAACATGTTTATGGCTTTATCTTATAGAACTCAATATCCCCGTGCTAGGCAAACAGGTTTTGCAGCTGATTGAGCTAAGATTTTAAAATTATTCACATAATGAAAACCTATACTTTGTTTCAGGCGAGTTTCCCATTCAAATGCATGTAACAGTGAGAAACACACTGTCTTGGCGAAATAAAGCGTTTTTGAACAACTTCATATAAATCGCTGTAACCTTTGATAGAAGACTCAGACAAACATGTTTATGGCTTTATCTTATAGAACTCAATATCCCCGTGCTGGGCAAACAGGTTTTGCAGCCGATTGAGCTAAGATTTTAAAATTATTCACATAATGAAAACCTATACTTTGTTTCAGGCGAGTTTCCCATTCAAATGCATGTAACAGTGAGAAACGCATTGTCTTGGCGAAATAAAGCGATTTTGAACAACTTCATATAAATCGCTGTAACTTTTGATAGAAGACTCAGACAAACATGTTTATGGCTTTATGTTATAGAACTCGATATCCCCGTTGCAGCCGTTTGAGCTAAGATTTTAAAATTATTCACATAATGAAAACCTATACTTTGTCTCGGGCGAGTTTCCCATTCAAATGCATGTAACAGTGAGAAACGCATTGTCTTGGCGAAATAAAGCGTTTTTGAACAACTTCATATAAATCGCTGTAACTTTTGATAGAAGACTCAGACAAACATGTTTATGGCTTTATCTTATAGAACTCGATATCCCCGTGCTGGGCAAACAGGTTTTGCAGCCGTTTGAGCTAAGATTTTAAAATTATTCACATAATGAAAACCTATACTTTGTTTCAGGCGAGTTTCCCATTCAAATGCATGTAACAGTGAGAAACGCATTGTCTTGGCGAAATAAAGCGTTTTTGAACAACTTCATATAAATCGCTGTAACTTTTGATAGAAGACTCAGACAAACATGTTTATGGCTTTATCTTATAGAACTCAATATCCCCGTTCCAGCCGTTTGAGCTAAGATTTTAAAATTATTCACATAATGAAAACCTATACTTTGTCTCAGGCGAGTTTCCCATTCAAATGCATGTAACAGTGAGAAACGCATTGTCTTGGCGAAATAAAGCGTTTTTGAACAACTTCATATAAATCGCTGTAACTTTTGATAGAAGACTCAGACAAACATGTTTATGGCTTTATCTTATAGAACTCAATATCCCCGTGCTAGGCAAACAGGTTTTGCAGCCGTTTGAGCTAAGATTTTAAAATTATTCACATAATGAAAACCTATACTTTGTCTCAGGCGAGTTTCCCATTCAAATGCATGTAACAGTGAGAAACGCATTGTCTTGGTGAAATAAAGCGTTTTTGAACAACTTCATATAAATCGCTGTAACTTTTGATAGAAGACTCAGACAAACATGTTTATGGCTTTATCTTATAGAACTCAATATCCCCGTTGCAGCCGTTTGAGCTAAGATTTTAAAATTATTCACATAATGAAAACCTATACTTTGTCTCAGGCGAGTTTCCCATTCAAATGCATGTAACAGTGAGAAACGCATTGTCTTGGCGAAATAAAGCGTTTTTGAACAACTTCATATAAATCGCTGTAACTTTTGATAGAAGACTCAGACAAACATGTTTATGGCTTTATCTTATAGAACTCAAGATCCCCGTGCTGGGCAAACAGGTTTTGCAGCCGTTTGAGCTAAGATTTTAAAATTATTCACATAATGAAAACCTATACTTTGTCTCAGGCGAGTTTCCCATTCAAATGCATGTAACAGTGAGAAACGCATTGTCTTGGCGTTTTTGAACAACTTCATATAAATCGCTGTAACTTTTGATAGAAGACTCAGACAAACATGTTTATGGCTTTATCTTATAGAACTCAATATCCCCATGCTGGGCAAACAGGTTGCAGCCGATTGAGCTAAGATTTTAAAATTATTCACATAATGAAAACCTATATTTGAATTTGAATTTACAATTTGTTTCAGGCGAGTTTCCCATTCAAATGCATGTAACAGTGAGAAACACACTGTCTTGGCGAAATAAAGCGTTTTTGAACAACTTCATATAAATCGCTGTAACTTTTGATAGAAGACTCAGACAAACATGTTTATGGCTTTATCTTATAGAACTCAATATCCCCGTGCTAGGCAAAGAGGTTTTGCAGCCGATTGAGCTAAGATTTTAAAATTATTCACATAATGAAAACCTATACTTTGTTTCAGGCGAGTTTCCCATTCAAATGCATGTAACAGTGAGAAACACACTGTCTTGGCGAAATAAAGCGTTTTTGAACAACTTCATATAAATCGCTGTAACTTTTGATAGAAGACTCAGACAAACATGTTTATGGCTTTATCTTATAGAACTCGATATCCCCGTTGCAGCCGTTTGAGCTAAGATTTTAAAATTATTCACATAATGAAAACCTATACTTTGTCTCGGGCGAGTTTCCCATTCAAATGCATGTAACAGTGAGAAACGCATTGTCTTGGCGAAATAAAGCGTTTTTGAACAACTTCATATAAATCGCTGTAACTTTTGATAGAAGACTCAGACAAACATGTTTATGGCTTTATCTTATAGAACTCAATATCCCCGCAGCCGTTTGAGCTAAGATTTTAAAATTATTCACATAATGAAAACCTATACTTTGTCTCAGGCGAGTTTCCCATTCAAATGCATGTAACAGTGAGAAACGCATTGTCTTGGCGAAATAAAGCGTTTTTGAACAACTTCATATAAATCGCTGTAACTTTTGATAGAAGACTCAGACAAACATGTTTATGGCTTTATCTTATAGAACTCAATGTCCCCGTGCTGGGCAGCTGTTTGAGCTAAGCTTTTAAAATTATTCACATAATGAAAACCTATACTTTGTCTCAGGCGAGTTTCCCATTCAAATGCATGTAACAGTGAGAAACGCATTGTCTTGGCGAAATAAAGCGTTTTTGAACAACTTCATATAAATCGCTGTAACTTTTGATAGAAGACTCAGAAAAAACATGTTTATGGCTTTATCTTATAGAACTCAATATCCCCGTGCTGGGCAGCTGTTTGAGCAAAGCTTTTAAAATTATTCACATAATGAAAACCTATACTTTGTCTCGGGCGAGTTTCCCATTCAAATGCATGTAACAGTGAGAAACACACTGTCTTGGCGAAATAAAGCATTTTCGTAAATCGGTGTAACTTTTGATAGAGGTCTCAGACAAACATGTTTATGGCTTTATCTTATAGAACTCAATATCCCCGTGCTGGGCAGCTGTTTGAGCTAAGCTTTTAAAATTATTCACATAATGAAAACCTATACTTTGTCTAAGGCGAGTTTCCCATTCAAATGCATGTAACAGTGAGAAACGCATTGTCTTGGCGAAATAAAGCGTTTTTGAACAACTTCATATAAATCGCTGTAACTTTTGATAGAAGACTCAGACAAACATGTTTATGGCTTTATCTTATTGAACTCAATATCCCCGTGCTGAGCAGCTGTTTGAGCTAAGATTTTAAAATTATTCACATAATGAAAACCTATACTTTGTCTCAGGCGAGTTTCCCATTCAAATGCATGTAACAGTGAGAAACGCATTGTCTTGGCGAAATAAAGCGTTTTTGAACAACTTCATATAAATCGCTGTAACTTTTGATAGAAGACTCAGAAGAAACATGTTTATGGCTTTATCTTATAGAACTCAATATCCCCGTGCTGGACAGCTGTTTGAGCAAAGCTTTTAAAATTATTCACATAATGAAAACCTATACTTTGTCTCAGGCGAGTTTCCCATTCAAATGCATGTAACAGTGAGAAACGCATTGTCTTGGCGAAATAAAGCGTTTTTGAACAACTTCATATAAATCGCTGTAACTTTTGATAGAAGACTCAGAAAAAACATGTTTATGGCTTTATCTTATAGAACTCAATGTCCCCGTGCTGGGCAAACAGGTTTTGCAGCCGATTGAGCTAAGATTTTAAAATTATTCACATAATGATAACCTATACTTTGTTTCAGGCGAGTTTCCCATTCAAATGCATGTAACAGTGAGAAACGCATTGTCTTGGCGAAATAAAGCGTTTTTGAACAACTTCATATAAATCGCTGTAACTTTTGATAGAAGACTCAGAAAAAACATGTTTATGGCTTTATCTTATAGAACTCAATATCCCCGTGCTGGACAGCTGTTTGAGCAAAGCTTTTAAAATTATTCACATAATGAAAACCTATACTTTGTCTCAGGCGAGTTTCCCATTCAAATGCATGTAACAGTGAGAAACGTATTGTCTTGGCGAAATAAAGCGTTTTTGAACAACTTCATATAAATCGCTGTAACTTTTGATAGAAGACTCAGAAAAAACATGTTTATGGCTTTATCTTATAGAACTCAATGTCCCCGTGCTGGGCAAACAGGTTTTGCAGCCGATTGAGCTAAGATTTTAAAATTATTCACATAATGATAACCTATACTTTGTTTCAGGCGAGTTTCCCATTCAAATGCATGTAACAGTGAGAAACGCATTGTCTTGGCGAAATAAAGCGTTTTTGAACAACTTCATATAAATCGCTGTAACTTTTGATAGAAGACTCAGAAAAAACATGTTTATGGCTTTATCTTATAGAACTCAATGTCCCCGTGCTGGGCAGCTGTTTGAGCTAAGCTTTTAAAATTATTCACATAATGAAAACATATACTTTGTCTCAGGCGAGTTTCCCATTCAAATGCATGTAACAGTGAGAAACGCATTGTCTTGGCGAAATAAAGCGTTTTTGAACAACTTCATATAAATCGCTGTAACTTTTGATAGAAGACTCAGAAAAAACATGTTTATGGCTTTATCTTATAGAACTCAATGTCCCCGTGCTGGACAGCTGTTTGAGCAAAGCTTTTAAAATTATTCACATAATGAAAACCTATACTTTGTCTCGGGCGAGTTTCCCATTCAAATGCATGTAACAGTGAGAAAAACACTGTCTTGGCGAAAGAAAGCATTTTCGTACAACTTCATATAAATCGCTGTAACTTTTGATAGAAGACTCAGAAACACATGTTCATGGCTTTATCTTATAGAACTCAATATCCCCGTGCTGGGCAAACAGGTTTTGCAGCCGTTGGAGCTAAGATTTTAAAATTATTCACATAATGAAAACCTATACTTTGTCTCGGGCGAGTTTCCCATTCAAATGCATGTACCAGTGAGAAACACACTGTCTTGGCGAAAGAAAGCGTTTTTGAACAACTTCATATAAATCGCTGTAACTTTTGATAGAAGACTCAGACAAACATGTTAATGGCTTTATCTTATAGAACTCAATATCCCCGTGCTGGGCAGCTGTTTGAGCTAAGATTTTAAAATTATTCACATAATGAAAACCTATACTTTGTCTCAGGCGAGTTTCCCATTCAAATGCATGTAACAGTGAGAAACGCATTGTCTTGGCGAAATAAAGCGTTTTTGAACAACTTCATATAAATCGCTGTAACTTTTGATAGAAGACTCAGAAACACATGTTCATGGCTTTATCTTATAGAACTCAATGTCCCCGTGCTGGGCAGCTGTTTGAGCTAAGCTTTTAAAATTATTCACATAATGAAAACCTATACTTTGTCTCAGGCGAGTTTCCCATTCAAATGCATGTAACAGTGAGAAACGCATTGTCTTGGCGAAATAAAGCGTTTTTGAACAACTTCATATAAATCGCTGTAACTTTTGATAGAAGACTCAGAAAAAACATGTTTATGGCTTTATCTTATAGAACTCAATATCCCCGTGCTGGACAGCTGTTTGAGCAAAGCTTTTAAAATTATTCACATAATGAAAACCTATACTTTGTCTCGGGCGAGTTTCCCATTCAAATGCATGTAACAGTGAGAAACGCATTGACTTGGCGAAAGAAAGCGTTTTTGAACAACTTCATATAAATCGCTGTAACTTGTGATAGAAGACTCAGAAAAAACATGTTTATGGCTTTATCTTATAGAACTCAATATCCCCGTGCTGGGCAAACAGGTTTTGCAGCCGTTTGAGCTAAGATTTTAAAATTATTCACATAATGAAAACCTATACTTTGTCTCGGGAGAGTTTCCCATTCAAATGCATGTAACAGTGAGAAACGCATTGACTTGGCGAAATAAAGCGTTTTTGAACAACTTCATATAAATCGCTGTAACTTTTGATAGAAGACTCAGACAAACATGTTTATGGCTTTATCTTATAGAACTCAATATCCCCGTGCTGGGCAGCTGTTTGAGCTAAGATTTTAAAATTATTCACATAATGAAAACCTATACTTTGTCTCAGGCGAGTTTCCCATTCAAATGCATGTAACAGTGAGAAACGCATTGTCTTGGCGAAATAAAGCGTTTTTGAACAACTTCATATAAATCGCTGTAACTTTTGATAGAAGACTCAGAAAAAACATGTTTATGGCTTTATCTTATAGAACTCAATATCCCCGTGCTGGACAGCTGTTTGAGCAAAGCTTTTAAAATTATTCACATAATGAAAACCTATACTTTGTCTCGGGCGAGTTTCCCATTCAAATGCATGTAACAGTGAGAAAAACACTGTCTTGGCGAAAGAAAGCATTTTCGTACAACTTCATATAAATCGCTGTAACTTTTGATAGAAGACTCAGAAACACATGTTCATGGCTTTATCTTATAGAACTCAATATCCCCGTGCTGGGCAAACAGGTTTTGCAGCCGTTTGAGCTAAGATTTTAAAATTATTCACATAATGAAAACCTATACTTTGTCTCGGGCGAGTTTCCCATTCAAATGCATGTAACAGTGAGAAACACACTGTCTTGGCGAAAGAAAGCGTTTTTGAACAACTTCATATAAATCGCTGTAACTTTTGATAGAGGTCTCAGACAAACATGTTTATGGCTTTATCTTATAGAACTCAATATCCCCGTGCTGGGCAGCTGTTTGAGCAAAGCTTTTAAAATTATTCACATAATGAAAACCTATACTTTGTCTCAGGCGAGTTTCCCATTCAAATGCATGTAACAGTGAGAAACGCATTGACTTGGCGAAATAAAGCGTTTTTGAACAACTTCATATAAATCGCTGTAACTTTTGATAGAAGACTCAGAAAAAACATGTTTATGGCTTTATCTTATAGAACTCAATATCCCCGTGCTGGGCAAACAGGTTTTTCAGCCGTTTGAGCTAAGATTTTAAAATTATTCACATAATGAAAACCTATACTTTGTCTCGGGCGAGTTTCCCATTCAAATGCATGTAACAGTGAGAAACGCATTGTCTTGGCGAAATAAAGCGTTTTTGAACAACTTCATATAAATCGCTGTAACTTTTGATAGAAGACTCAGACAAACATGTTTATGGCTTTATCTTATAGAACTCAATATCCCCGTGCTGGGCAAACAGGTTTTGCAGCCGTTTGAGCTAAGATTTTAAAATTATTCACATAATGAAAACCTATACTTTGTCTCGGGCGAGTTTCCCATTCAAATGCATGTAACAGTGAGAAACACACTGTCTTGGCGAAATAAAGCGTTTTTGAACAACTTCATATAAATCGCTGTAACTTTTGATAGAAGACTCAGAAAAAACATGTTTATGGCTTTATCTTATAGAACTCAATGTCCCCGTGCTGGGCAGCTGTTTGAGCTAAGCTTTTAAAATTATTCACATAATGAAAACATATACTTTGTCTCAGGCGAGTTTCCCATTCAAATGCATGTAACAGTGAGAAACGCATTGTCTTGGCGAAATAAAGCGTTTTTGAACAACTTCATATAAATCGCTGTAACTTTTGATAGAAGACTCAGAAAAAACATGTTTATGGCTTTATCTTATAGAACTCAATATCCCCGTGCTGGACAGCTGTTTGAGCAAAGCTTTTAAAATTATTCACATAATGAAAACCTATACTTTGTCTCGGGCGAGTTTCCCATTCAAATGCATGTAACAGTGAGAAAAACACTGTCTTGGCGAAAGAAAGCATTTTCGTACAACTTCATATAAATCGCTGTAACTTTTGATAGAAGACTCAGAAACACATGTTCATGGCTTTATCTTATAGAACTCAATATCCCCGTGCTGGGCAAACAGGTTTTGCAGCCGTTTGAGCTAAGATTTTAAAATTATTCACATAATGAAAACCTATACTTTGTCTCGGGCGAGTTTCCCATTCAAATGCATGTAACAGTGAGAAACACACTGTCTTGGCGAAATAAAGCGTTTTTGAACAACTTCATATAAATCGCTGTAACTTTTGATAGAAGACTCAGACAAACATGTTTATGGCTTTATCTTATAGAACTCAATATCCCCGTGCTGGGCAGCTGTTTGAGCAAAGCTTTTAAAATTATTCACATAATGAAAACCTATACTTTGTCTCAGGCGAGTTTCCCATTCAAATGCATGTAACAGTGAGAAACGTATTGTCTTGGCGAAATAAAGCGTTTTTGAACAACTTCATATAAATCGCTGTAACTTTTGATAGAAGACTCAGAAAAAACATGTTTATGGCTTTATCTTATAGAACTCAATATCCCCGTGCTGGGCAAACAGGTTTTGCAGCCGTTTGAGCTAAGATTTTAAAATTATTCACATAATGAAAACCTATACTTTGTCTCGGGCGAGTTTCCCATTCAAATGCATGTAACAGTGAGAAACACACTGTCTTGGCGAAAGAAAGCGTTTTTGAACAACTTCATATAAATCGCTGTAACTTTTGATAGAAGACTCAGACAAACATGTTTATGGCTTTATCTTATAGAACTCAATATCCCCGTGCTGGGCAGCTGTTTGAGCTAAGATTTTAAAATTATTCACATAATGAAAACCTATACTTTGTCTCAGGCGAGTTTCCCATTCAAATGCATGTAACAGTGAGAAACGCATTGTCTTGGCGAAATAAAGCGTTTTTGAACAACTTCATATAAATCGCTGTAACTTTTGATAGAAGACTCAGAAACACATGTTCATGGCTTTATCTTATAGAACTCAATGTCCCCGTGCTGGGCAGCTGTTTGAGCTAAGCTTTTAAAATTATTCACATAATGAAAACCTATACTTTGTCTCAGGCGAGTTTCCCATTCAAATGCATGTAACAGTGAGAAACGCATTGTCTTGGCGAAATAAAGCGTTTTTGAACAACTTCATATAAATCGCTGTAACTTTTGATAGAAGACTCAGAAAAAACATGTTTATGGCTTTATCTTATAGAACTCAATATCCCCGTGCTGGACAGCTGTTTGAGCAAAGCTTTTAAAATTATTCACATAATGAAAACCTATACTTTGTCTCGGGCGAGTTTCCCATTCAAATGCATGTAACAGTGAGAAACGCATTGACTTGGCGAAAGAAAGCGTTTTTGAACAACTTCATATAAATCGCTGTAACTTTTGATAGAAGACTCAGAAAAAACATGTTTATGGCTTTATCTTATAGAACTCAATATCCCCGTGCTGGGCAAACAGGTTTTGCAGCCGTTTGAGCTAAGATTTTAAAATTATTCACATAATGAAAACCTATACTTTGTCTCGGGAGAGTTTCCCATTCAAATGCATGTAACAGTGAGAAACGCATTGACTTGGCGAAATAAAGCGTTTTTGAACAACTTCATATAAATCGCTGTAACTTTTGATAGAAGACTCAGACAAACATGTTTATGGCTTTATCTTATAGAACTCAATATCCCCGTGCTGGGCAGCTGTTTGAGCTAAGATTTTAAAATTATTCACATAATGAAAACCTATACTTTGTCTCAGGCGAGTTTCCCATTCAAATGCATGTAACAGTGAGAAACGCATTGTCTTGGCGAAATAAAGCGTTTTTGAACAACTTCATATAAATCGCTGTAACTTTTGATAGAAGACTCAGAAAAAACATGTTTATGGCTTTATCTTATAGAACTCAATATCCCCGTGCTGGACAGCTGTTTGAGCAAAGCTTTTAAAATTATTCACATAATGAAAACCTATACTTTGTCTCGGGCGAGTTTCCCATTCAAATGCATGTAACAGTGAGAAAAACATTGTCTTGGCGAAAGAAAGCATTTTCGTACAACTTCATATAAATCGCTGTAACTTTTGATAGAAGACTCAGAAACACATGTTCATGGCTTTATCTTATAGAACTCAATATCCCCGTGCTGGGCAAACAGGTTTTGCAGCCGTTTGAGCTAAGATTTTAAAATTATTCACATAATGAAAACCTATACTTTGTCTCGGGCGAGTTTCCCATTCAAATGCATGTAACAGTGAGAAACACACTGTCTTGGCGAAAGAAAGCGTTTTTGAACAACTTCATATAAATCGCTGTAACTTTTGATAGAGGTCTCAGACAAACATGTTTATGGCTTTATCTTATAGAACTCAATATCCCCGTGCTGGGCAGCTGTTTGAGCAAAGCTTTTAAAATTATTCACATAATGAAAACCTATACTTTGTCTCAGGCGAGTTTCCCATTCAAATGCATGTAACAGTGAGAAACGCATTGACTTGGCGAAATAAAGCGTTTTTGAACAACTTCATATAAATCGCTGTAACTTTTGATAGAAGACTCAGAAAAAACATGTTTATGGCTTTATCTTATAGAACTCAATATCCCCGTGCTGGACAGCTGTTTGAGCAAAGCTTTTAAAATTATTCACATAATGAAAACCTATACTTTGTCTCGGGCGAGTTTCCCATTCAAATGCATGTAACAGTGAGAAAAACACTGTCTTGGCGAAAGAAAGCATTTTCGTACAACTTCATATAAATCGCTGTAACTTTTGATAGAAGACTCAGAAACACATGTTCATGGCTTTATCTTATAGAACTCAATATCCCCGTGCTGGGCAGCTGTTTGAGCAAAGCTTTTAAAATTATTCACATAATGAAAACCTATACTTTGTTTCAGGCGAGTTTCCCATTCAAATGCATGTAACAGTGAGAAACGCATTGTCTTGGCGAAATAAAGCGTTTCTGAACAACTTCATATAAATCGCTGTAACTTTTGATAGAAGACTCAGAAAAAACATGTTTATGGCTTTATCTTATAGAACTCAATGTCCCCGTGCTGGGCAGCTGTTTGAGCTAAGCTTTTAAAATTATTCACATAATGAAAACATATACTTTGTCTCAGGCGAGTTTCCCATTCAAATGCATGTAACAGTGAGAAACGCATTGTCTTGGCGAAATAAAGCGTTTTTGAACAACTTCATATAAATCGCTGTAACTTTTGATAGAAGACTCAGAAAAAACATGTTTATGGCTTTATCTTATAGAACTCAATATCCCCGTGCTGGACAGCTGTTTGAGCAAAGCTTTTAAAATTATTCACATAATGAAAACCTATACTTTGTCTCAGGCGAGTTTCCCATTCAAATGCATGTAACAGTGAGAAACGTATTGTCTTGGCGAAATAAAGCGTTTTTGAACAACTTCATATAAATCGCTGTAACTTTTGATAGAAGACTCAGAAAAAACATGTTTATGGCTTTATCTTATAGAACTCAATGTCCCCGTGCTGGGCAAACAGGTTTTGCAGCCGATTGAGCTAAGATTTTAAAATTATTCACATAATGATAACCTATACTTTGTTTCAGGCGAGTTTCCCATTCAAATGCATGTAACAGTGAGAAACGCATTGTCTTGGCGAAATAAAGCGTTTTTGAACAACTTCATATAAATCGCTGTAACTTTTGATAGAAGACTCAGAAAAAACATGTTTATGGCTTTATCTTATAGAACTCAATGTCCCCGTGCTGGGCAGCTGTTTGAGCTAAGCTTTTAAAATTATTCACATAATGAAAACATATACTTTGTCTCAGGCGAGTTTCCCATTCAAATGCATGTAACAGTGAGAAACGCATTGTCTTGGCGAAATAAAGCGTTTTTGAACAACTTCATATAAATCGCTGTAACTTTTGATAGAAGACTCAGAAAAAACATGTTTATGGCTTTATCTTATAGAACTCAATGTCCCCGTGCTGGGCAGCTGTTTGAGCTAAGCTTTTAAAATTATTCACATAATGAAAACATATACTTTGTCTCAGGCGAGTTTCCCATTCAAATGCATGTAACAGTGAGAAACGCATTGTCTTGGCGAAATAAAGCGTTTTTGAACAACTTCATATAAATCGCTGTAACTTTTGATAGAAGACTCAGACAAACATGTTTATGGCTTTATCTTATAGAACTCAATATCCCCGTGCTGGGCAAAAAGGTTTCGCAGCCGATTGAGCTAAGATTTTAAAATTATTCACATAATGAAAACCTATACTTTGTTTCAGGCGAGTTTCCCATTCAAATGCATGTAACAGTGAGAAACGCATTGTCTTGGCGAAATAAAGCGTTTTTGAACAATTTCATATAAATCGCTGTAACTTTTGATAGAAGACTCAGACAAACATGTTTATGGCTTAATCTTATAGAACTCAATATCCCCGTTTTGCAGCCGTTTGAGCTAAGATTTTAAAATCATTCACATAATGAAAACCTATACTTTGAATGGGAAACTCATTTGAATGGGTTTCCCATTCAAATGCATGTAACAGTGAGAAACGCATTGTCTTGGCGAAAGAAAGCGTTTTTGAACAACTTCATATAAATCGCTGTAACTTTTGATAGAAGACTCAGACAAACATGTTTATGGCTTTATCTTATAGAACTCAATATCCCCGTGCTGGGCAAACAGGTTTTGCAGCCGTTTGAGCTAAGATTTTAAAATTATTCACATAATGAAAACCTATACTTTGTCTCGGGCGAGTTTCCCATTCAAATGCATGTAACAGTGAGAAACGCATTGTCTTGGCGAAATAAAGCGTTTTTGAACAACTTCATATAAATCGCTGTAACTTTTGATAGAAGACTCAGACAAACATGTTTATGGCTTTATCTTATAGAACTCAATATCCCCGTGCTGGGCAGCTGTTTGAGCAAAGCTTTTAAAATTATTCACATAATGAAAACCTATACTTTGTCTCGGGCGAGTTTCCCATTCAAATGCATGTAACAGTGAGAAACACACTGTCTTGGCGAAATAAAGCATTTTCGTACAAGTTCATATAAATCGCTGTAACTTTTGATAGAAGACTCAGAAACACATGTTCATGGCTTTATCTTATAGAACTCAATATCCCCGTGCTGGGCAAACAGGTTTTGCAGCCGTTTGAGCTAAGATTTTAAAATTATTCACATAATGAAAACCTATACTTTGTCTCAGGCGAGTTTCCCATTCAAATGCATGTAACAGTGAGAAACGCATTGTCTTGGCGAAAGAAAGCGTTTTTGAACAATTTCATATAAATCGCTGTAACTTTTGATAGAAGACTCAGACAAAAATGTTTATGGCTTTATCTTATAGAACTCAATATCCCCGTTTTGCAGCCGTTTGAGCTAAGATTTTAAAATCATTCACATAATGAAAACCTATACTTTGAATGGGAAACTCATTTGAATGGGTTTCCCATTCAAATGCATGTAACAGTGAGAAACGCATTGTCTTGGCGAAAGAAAGCGTTTTTGAACAACTTCATATAAATCGCTGTAACTTTTGATAGAAGACTCAGACAAACATGTTTATGGCTTTATCTTATAGAACTCAATATCCCCGTGCTGGGCAGCTGTTTGAGCAAAGCTTTTAAAATTATTCACATAATGAAAACCTATACTTTGTCTCAGGCAAGTTTCCCATTCAAATGCATGTAACAGTGAGAAACGCATTGACTTGGTGAAAGAAAGCTTTTGTGAACAACTTCATATAAATGGCTGTAACTTTTGATAGAAGACTCAGAAAAAACATGTTTATGGCTTTATCTTATAGAACTCAATATCCCCGTGCTGGACAAACAGGTTTTGCAGCCGTTTGAGCTAAGATTTTAAAATTATTCACATAATGAAAACCTATACTTTGTCTCGGGCGAGTTTCCCATTCAAATGCATGTAACAGTGAGAAACGCATTGTCTTGGCGAAATAAAGCGTTTTTGAACAACTTCATATAAATCGCTGTAACTTTTGATAGAAGACTCAGACAAACATGTTTATGGCTTTATCTTATAGAACTCAATATCCCCATGCTGGGCAAACAGGTTTTGCAGCCGTTTGAGCTAAGATTTTAAAATTATTCACATAATGAAAACCTATACTTTGTCTCGGGCGAGTTTCCCATTCAAATGCATGTAACAGTGAGAAACGCATTGTCTTGGCGAAAGAAAGCGTTTTTGAACAACTTCATATAAATCGCTGTAACTTTTGATAGAAGACTCAGACAAACATGTTTATGGCTTTATCTTATAGAACTCAATATCCCCATGCTGGGCAAACAGGTTTTGCAGCCGTTTGAGCTAAGATTTTAAAATAATTCACAAAATGAAAACCTATACTTTGTCTCGGGCGAGTTTCCCATTCAAATGCATGTAACAGTGAGAAACGCATTGTCTTGGCGAAAGAAAGCGTTTTTGAACAACTTCATATAAATCGCTGTAACTTTTGATAGAAGACTCAGACAAACATGTTTATGGCTTTATCTTATAGAACTCAATATCCCCGTGCTGGGCAGCTGTTTGAGCAAAGCTTTTAAAATTATTCACATAATGAAAACCTATACTTTGTCTCGGGCGAGTTTCCCATTCAAATGCATGTAACAGTGAGAAACACACTGTCTTGGCGAAAGAAAGCGTTTTTGAACAACTTCATATAAATCGCTGTAACTTTTGATAGAGGTCTCAGACAAACATGTTTATGGCTTTATCTTATAGAACTCAATATCCCCGTGCTGGGCAAACAGGTTTTGCAGCCGTTTGAGCTAAGATTTTAAAATTATTCACATAATGAAAACCTATACTTTGTCTCAGGCGAGTTTCCCATTCAAATGCATGTAACAGTGAGAAACGCATTGTCTTGGCGGAATAAAGCGTTTTTGAACAACTTCATATAAATCGCTGTAACTTTTGATAGAAGACTCAGACAAACATGTTTATGGCTTTATCTTATAGAACTCAATATCCCCGTGCTGGGCAAAAAGGTTTCGCAGCCGACTGAGCTAAGATTTTAAAATTATTCACATAATGAAAACCTATACTTTGTTTCAGGCGAGTTTCCCATTCAAATGCATGTAACAGTGAGAAACGCATTGTCTTGGCGAAATAAAGCGTTTTTGAACAATTTCATATAAATCGCTGTAACTTTTGATAGAAGACTCAGACAAACATGTTTATGGCTTAATCTTATAGAACTCAATATCCCCGTTTTGCAGCCGTTTGAGCTAAGATTTTAAAATCATTCACATAGTGAAAACCTATACTTTGAATGGGAAACTCATTTTGAATGGGTTTCCCATTCAAATGCATGTAACAGTGAGAAACGCATTGTCTTGGCGAAAGAAAGCGTTTTTGAACAACTTCATATAAATCGCTGTAACTTTTGATAGAAGACTCAGACAAACATGTTTATGGCTTTATCTTATAGAACTCAATATCCCCGTGCTGGGCAGCTGTTTGAGCAAAGCTTTTAAAATTATTCACATAATGAAAACCTATACTTTGTCTCGGGCGAGTTTCCCATTCAAATGCATGTAACAGTGAGAAACGCATTGTCTTGGCGAAAGAAAGCGTTTTTGAACAACTTCATATAAATCGCTGTAACTTTTGATAGAAGACTCAGACAAACATGTTTATGGCTTTATCTTATAGAACTCAAGATCCCCGTGCTGGGCAAACAGGTTTTGCAGCCGTTTGAGCTAAGATTTTAAAATTATTCACATAATGAAAACCTATACTTTGTTTCAGGCGAGTTTCCCATTCAAATGCATGTAACAGTGAGAAACGCATTGTCTTGGCGAAATAAAGCGTTTTTGAACAATTTCATATAAATCGCTGTAACTTTTGATAGAAGACTCAGACAAACATGTTTATGGCTTAATCTTATAGAACTCAATATCCCCGTTTTGCAGCCGTTTGAGCTAAGATTTTAAAATCATTCACATAATGAAAACCTATACTTTGAATGGGAAACTCATTTGAATGGGTTTCCCATTCAAATGCATGTAACAGTGAGAAACGCATTGTCTTGGCGAAAGAAAGCGTTTTTGAACAACTTCATATAAATCGCTGTAACTTTTGATAGAAGACTCAGACAAACATGTTTATGGCTTAATCTTATAGAACTCAATATCCCCGTTTTGCAGCCGTTTGAGCTAAGATTTTAAAATCATTCACATAATGAAAACCTATACTTTGAATGGGAAACTCATTTGAATGGGTTTCCCATTCAAATGCATGTAACAGTGAGAAACGCATTGTCTTGGCGAAAGAAAGCGTTTTTGAACAACTTCATATAAATCGCTGTAACTTTTGATAGAAGACTCAGACAAACATGTTTATGGCTTTATCTTATAGAACTCAATATCCCCATGCTGGGCAGCTGTTTGAGCAAAGCTTTTAAAATTATTCACATAATGAAAACCTATACTTTTTCTCGGGCGAGTTTCCCATTCAAATGCATGTGACAGTGAGAAACACACTGTCTTGGCGAAAGAAAGCGTTTTTGAACAACTTCATATAAATCGCTGTAACTTTTGATAGAGGTCTCAGACAAACATGTTCATGGCTTTATCTTATAGAACTCAATATCCCCGTGCTGGGCAAACAGGTTTTGCAGCCGTTTGAGCTAAGATTTTAAAATTATTCACATAATGAAAACCTATACTTTTTCTCGGGCGAGTTTCCCATTCAAATGCATGTAACAGTGAGAAACGCATTGTCTTGGCGAAATAAAGCGTTTTTGAACAACTTCATATAAATCGCTGTAACTTTTGATAGAAGACTCAGACAAACATGTTTATGGCTTAATCTTATAGAACTCAATATCCCCGTTTTGCAGCCGTTTGAGCTAAGATTTTAAAATCATTCACATAATGAAAACCTATACTTTGAATGGGAAACTCATTTGAATGGGTTTCCCATTCAAATGCATGTAACAGTGAGAAACGCATTGTCTTGGCGAAAGAAAGCGTTTTTGAACAACTTCATATAAATCGCTGTAACTTTTGATAGAAGACTCAGACAAACATGTTTATGGCTTTATCTTATAGAACTCAATATCCCCGTGCTGGGCAAACAGGTTTTGCAGCCGTTTGAGCTAAGATTTTAAAATCATTCACATAATGAAAACCTATACTTTGAATGGGAAACTCATTTGAATGGGTTTCCCATTCAAATGCATGTAACAGTGAGAAACGCATTGTCTTGGCGAAAGAAAGCGTTTTTGAACAACTTCATATAAATCGCTGTAACTTTTGATAGAAGACTCAGACAAACATGTTTATGGCTTTATCTTATAGAACTCAATATCCCCGTGCTGGGCAGCCGTTTGAGCTAAGATTTTAAAATTATTCACATAATGAAAACCTATACTTTTTCTCGGGCGAGTTTCCCATTCAAATGCATGTAACAGTGAGAAACACACTGTCTTGGCGAAAGAAAGCATTTTCGTACAAGTTCATATAAATCGCTGTAACTTTTGATAGAAGACTCAGAAACACATTTTCATGGCTTTATCTTATAGAACTCAATATCCCCGTGCTGGGCAAACAGGTTTCGCAGCCGTTTGAGCTAAGATTTTAAAATTATTCACATAATGAAAACCTATACTTTGTTTCAGGCGAGTTTCCCATTCAAATGCATGTAACAGTGAGAAACGCATTGACTTGGCGAAATAAAGCGTTTTTGAACAACTTCATATAAATCGCTGTAACTTTTGATAGAAGACTCAGACAAACATGTTTATGGCTTTATCTTATAGAACTCAATATCCCCGTGCTGGGCAGCTGTTTGAGCAAAGCTTTTAAAATTATTCACATAATGAAAACCTATACTTTGTCTCGGGCGAGTTTCCCATTCAAATGCATGTAACAGTGAGAAACACACTGTCTTGGCGAAATAAAGCGTTTTTGAACAACTTCATATAAATCGCTGTAACTTTTGATAGAAGACTCAGACAAACATGTTTATGGCTTAATCTTATAGAACTCAATATCCCCGTTTTGCAGCCGTTTGAGCTAAGATTTTAAAATCATTCACATAATGAAAACCTATACTTTGTCTCAGGCGAGTTTCCCATTCAAATGCATGTAACAGTGAGAAACGCATTGACTTGGCGAAATAAAGCGTTTTTGAACAACTTCATATAAATCGCTGTAACTTTTGATAGAAGACTCAGAAAAAACATGTTTATGGCTTTATCTTATAGAACTCAATATCCCCGTGCTGGGCAAACAGGTTTCGCAGCCGATTGAGCTAAGATTTTAAAATTATTCACATAATGAAAACCTATACTTTGTTTCAGGCGAGTTTCCCATTCAAATGCATGTAACAGTGAGAAACGCATTGACTTGGCGAAATAAAGCGTTTTTGAACAACTTCATATAAATCGCTGTAACTTTTGATAGAAGACTCAGACAAACATGTTTATGGCTTTATCTTATAGAACTCAATATCCCCGTGCTGGGCAGCTGTTTGAGCAAAGCTTTTAAAATTATTCACATAATGAAAACCTATACTTTGTCTCGGGCGAGTTTCCCATTCAAATGCATGTAACAGTGAGAAAAACACTGTCTTGGCGAAAGAAAGCATTTTCGTACAACTTCATATAAATCGCTGTAACTTTTGATGGAAGACTCAGAAAGACATGTTCATGGCTTTATCTTATAGAACTCAATATCCCCGTGCTGGGCAAACAGGTTTCGCAGCCGATTGAGCTAAGATTTTAAAATTATTCACATAATGAAAACCTATACTTTGTTTCAGGCGAGTTTCCCATTCAAATGCATGTAACAGTGAGAAACGCATTGTCTTGGCGAAATAAAGCGTTTTTGAACAATTTCATATAAATCGCTGTAACTTTTGATAGAAGACTCAGACAAACATATTTATGGCTTAATCTTATAGAACTCAATATCCCCGTTTTGCAGCCGTTTGAGCTAAGATTTTAAAATTATTCACATAATGAAAACCTATACTTTGTTTCAGGCGAGTTTCCCATTCAAATGCATGTAACAGTGAGAAACGCATTGTCTTGGCGAAAGAAAGCGTTTTTGAACAACTTCATATAAATCGCTGTAACTTTTGATAGAAGACTCAGACAAACATGTTTATGGCTTTATCTTATAGAACTCAATATCCCCGTGCTGGGCAAACAGGTTTTGCAGCCGTTTGAGCTAAGATTTTAAAATTATTCACATAATGAAAACCTATACTTTTTCTCGGGCGAGTTTCCCATTCAAATGCATGTAACAGTGAGAAACGCATTGTCTTGGCGAAATAAAGCGTTTTTGAACAACTTCATATAAATCGCTGTAACTTTTGATAGAAGACTCAGACAAACATGTTTATGGCTTTATCTTATAGAACTCAATATCCCCATGCTGGGCAGCTGTTTGAGCAAAGCTTTTAAAATTATTCACATAATGAAAACCTATACTTTGTTTCAGGCGAGTTTCCCATTCAAATGCATGTAACAGTGAGAAAAACACTGTCTTGGCGAAATAAAGCATTTTCGTACAACTTCATATAAATCGCTGTAACTTTTGATAGAAGACTCAGAAACACATGTTCATGGCTTTATCTTATAGAACTCAATATCCCCGTGCTGGGCAAACAGGTTTTGCAGCCGTTTGAGCTAAGATTTTAAAATTATTCACATAATGAAAACCTATACTTTTTCTCGGGCGAGTTTCCCATTCAAATGCATGTGACAGTGAGAAACACACTGTCTTGGCGAAAGAAAGCGTTTTTGAACAACTTCATATAAATCGCTGTAACTTTTGATAGAGGTCTCAGACAAACATGTTCATGGCTTTATCTTATAGAACTCAATATCCCCGTGCTGGGCAGCTGTTTGAGTTAAGCTTTTAAAATTATTCACATAATGAAAACCTATACTTTGTTTCAGGCGAGTTTCCCATTCAAATGCATGTAACAGTGAGAAACGCATTGTCTTGGCGAAATAAAGCGTTTTTGAACAATTTCATATAAATCGCTGTAACTTTTGATAGAAGACTCAGACAATCATGTTTATGGCTTAATCTTATAGAACTCAATATCCCCGTTTTGCAGCCGTTTGAGCTAAGATTTTAAAATCATTCACATAATGAAAACCTATACTTTGAATGGGAAACTCATTTGAATGGGTTTCCCATTCAAATGCATGTAACAGTGAGAAACGCATTGTCTTGGCGAAAGAAAGCGTTTTTGAACAACTTCATATAAATCGCTGTAACTTTTGATAGAGGTCTCAGACAAACATGTTCATGGCTTTATCTTATAGAACTCAATATCCCCGTGCTGGGCAGCTGTTTGAGTTTAGCTTTTAAAATTATTCACATAATGAAAACCTATACTTTGTTTCAGGCGAGTTTCCCATTCAAATGCATGTAACAGTGAGAAACGCATTGTCTTGGCGAAATAAAGCGTTTTTGAACAATTTCATATAAATCGCTGTAACTTTTGATAGAAGACTCAGACAAACATGTTTATGGCTTAATCTTATAGAACTCAATATCCCCGTTTTGCAGCCGTTTGAGCTAAGATTTTAAAATCATTCACATAATGAAAACCTATACTTTGAATGGGAAACTCATTTGAATGGGTTTCCCATTCAAATGCATGTAACAGTGAGAAACGCATTGTCTTGGCGAAAGAAAGCGTTTTTGAACAACTTCATATAAATCGCTGTAACTTTTGATAGAAGACTCAGACAAACATGTTTATGGCTTTATCTTATAGAACTCAATATCCCCGTGCTTGGCAAAAAGGTTTTGCAGCCGTTTGAGCTAAGATTTTAAAATCATTCACATAATGAAAACCTATACTTTGTCTCGGGCGAGTTTCCCATTCAAATGCATGTAAAAGTGAGAAACGCATTGTCTTGGCGAAATAAAGCGTTTTTGAACAACTTCATATAAATCGCTGTAACTTTTGATAGAAGACTCAGACAAACATGTTTATGGCTTTATCTTATAGAACTCAATATCCCCGTGCTGGGCAGCTGTTTGAGCAAAGCTTTTAAAATTATTCACATAATGAAAACCTATACTTTGTCTCAGGCGAGTTTCCCATTCAAATGCATGTAACAGTGAGAAACACACTGTCTTGGCGAAATAAAGCATTTTCGTACAAGTTCATATAAATCGCTGTAACTTTTGATAGAAGACTCAGAAACACATGTTCATGGCTTTATCTTATAGAACTCAATATCCCCGTGCTGGGCAAACAGGTTTCGCAGCCGATTGAGCTAAGATTTTAAAATTATTCACATAATGAAAACCTATACTTTGTTTCAGGCGAGTTTCCCATTCAAATGCATGTAACAGTGAGAAACGCATTGTCTTGGCGAAAGAAAGCGTTTTTGAACAACTTCATATAAATCGCTGTAACTTTTGATAGAAGACTCAGACAAACATGTTTATGGCTTTATCTTATAGAACTCAATATCCCCGTGCTGGGCAGCCGTTTGAGCTAAGATTTTAAAATTATTCACATAATGAAAACCTATACTTTGTCTCGGGCGAGTTTCCCATTCAAATGCATGTAACAGTGAGAAACGCATTGTCTTGGCGAAATAAAGCGTTTTTGAACAACTTCATATAAATCGCTGTAACTTTTGATAGAAGACTCAGAAAAAACATGTTTATGGCTTTATCTTATAGAACTCAATATCCCCGTGCTGGGCAAACAGGTTTTGCAGCCGTTTGAGCTAAGATTTTAAAATCATTCAGATAATGAAAACCTATACTTTGTCTCAGGCGAGTTTCCCATTCAAATGCATGTAACAGTTTGAAACGCATTGTCTTGGCGAAATAAAGCGTTTTTGAACAACTTCATATAAATCGCTGTAACTTTTGATAGAAGACTCAGACAAACATGTTTATGGCTTTATCTTATAGAACTCAATATCCCCGTGCTGGGCAAACAGGTTTCGCAGCCGTTTGAGCTAAGATTTTAAAATTATTCACATAATGAAAACCTATACTTTGTCTCGGGCGAGTTTCCCATTCAAATGCATGTAACAGTGAGAAACGCATTGTCTTGGCGAAATAAAGCGTTTTTGAACAACTTCATATAAATCGCTGTAACTTTTGATAGAAGACTCAGACAAACATGTTTATGGCTTAATCTTATAGAACTCAATATCCCCGTTTTGCAGCCGTTTGAGCTAAGATTTTAAAATCATTCACATAATGAAAACCTATACTTTGAATGGGAAACTCATTTGAATGGGTTTCCCATTCAAATGCATGTAACAGTGAGAAACGCATTGTCTTGGCGAAAGAAAGCGTTTTTGAACAACTTCATATAAATCGCTGTAACTTTTGATAGAAGACTCAGACAAACATGTTTATGGCTTTATCTTATAGAACTCAATATCCCCGTGCTGGGCAAACAGGTTTCGCAGCCGATTGAGCTAAGATTTTAAAATTATTCACATAATGAAAACCTATACTTTGTTTCAGGCGAGTTTCCCATTCAAATGCATGTAACAGTGAGAAACGCATTGACTTGGCGAAATAAAGCGTTTTTGAACAACTTCATATAAATCGCTGTAACTTTTGATAGAAGACTCAGAAAAAACATGTTTATGGCTTTATCTTATAGAACTCAATATCCCCGTGCTGGGCAAACAGGTTTCGCAGCCGATTGAGCTAAGCTTTTAAAATTATTCACATAATGAAAACCTATACTTTGTCTCAGGCGAGTTTCCCATTCAAATGCATGTAACAGTGAGAAACGCATTGACTTGGCGAAATAAAGCGTTTTTGAACAACTTCATATAAATCGCTGTAACTTTTGATAGAAGACTCAGACAAACATGTTTATGGCTTTATCTTATAGAACTCAATATCCCCGTGCTGGGCAGCTGTTTGAGAAAAGCTTTTAAAATTATTCACATAATGAAAACCTATACTTTGTCTCGGGCGAGTTTCCCATTCAAATGCATGTAACAGTGAAAAACACTGTCTTGGCGAAAGAAAGCATTTTCGTACAACTTCATATAAATCGCTGTAACTTTTGATGGAAGACTCAGAAAGACATGTTCATGGCTTTATCTTATAGAACTCAATATCCCCGTGCTGGGCAAACAGGTTTCGCAGCCGATTGAGCTAAGATTTTAAAATTATTCACATAATGAAAACCTATACTTTGTTTCAGGCGAGTTTCCCATTCAAATGCATGTAACAGTGAGAAACGCATTGTCTTGGCGAAATAAAGCGTTTTTGAACAATTTCATATAAATCGCTGTAACTTTTGATAGAAGACTCAGACAAACATATTTATGGCTTAATCTTATAGAACTCAATATCCCCGTTTTGCAGCCGTTTGAGCTAAGATTTTAAAATCATTCACATAATGAAAACCTATACTTTGAATGGGAAACTCATTTGAATGGGTTTCCCATTCAAATGCATGTAACAGTGAGAAACGCATTGTCTTGGCGAAAGAAAGCGTTTTTGAACAACTTCATATAAATCGCTGTAACTTTTGATAGAAGACTCAGACAAACATGTTTATGGCTTTATCTTATAGAACTCAATATCCCCGTGCTGGGCAAACAGGTTTCGCAGCCGATTGAGCTAAGATTTTAAAATTATTCACATAATGAAAACCTATACTTTGTTTCAGGCGAGTTTCCCATTCAAATGCATGTAACAGTGAGAAACGCATTGACTTGGCGAAATAAAGCGTTTTTGAACAACTTCATATAAATCGCTGTAACTTTTGATAGAAGACTCAGAAAAAACATGTTTATGGCTTTATCTTATAGAACTCAATATCCCCGTGCTGGGCAAACAGGTTTCGCAGCCGATTGAGCTAAGCTTTTAAAATTATTCACATAATGAAAACCTATACTTTGTCTCAGGCGAGTTTCCCATTCAAATGCATGTAACAGTGAGAAACGCATTGACTTGGCGAAATAAAGCGTTTTTGAACAACTTCATATAAATCGCTGTAACTTTTGATAGAAGACTCAGACAAACATGTTTATGGCTTTATCTTATAGAACTCAATATCCCCGTGCTGGGCAGCTGTTTGAGAAAAGCTTTTAAAATTATTCACATAATGAAAACCTATACTTTGTTTCAGGCGAGTTTCCCATTCAAATGCATGTAACAGTGAGAAACGCATTGTCTTGGCGAAAGAAAGCGTTTTTGAACAACTTCATATAAATCGCTGTAACTTTTGATAGAAGACTCAGACAAACATGTTTATGGCTTTATCTTATAGAACTCAATGTCCCCGTGCTGGGCAGCTGTTTGAGCTAAGATTTTAAAATTATTCACATAATGAAAACCTATACTTTGTTTCAGGCGAGTTTCCCATTCAAATGCATGTAACAGTGAGAAACACACTGTCTTGGCGAAAGAAACCGTTTTCGTACAACTTCATGTAAATCGCTGTAACTTTTGATAGAAGACTCAGACAAACATGTTTATGGCTTTATCTTATAGAACTCAATATCCCCGTGCTGGGCAGCTGTTTGAGCTAAGATTTTAAAATTATTCACATAATGAAAACCTATACTTTGTATCGGGCAAGTTTCCCATTCAAATGCATGTACCAGTGAGAAACACACTGTCTTGGAACAGTGAATACGTACCATGAACCATGAATACGTATATATCAATCATTCACATTTCACCAGGACCTGTGGTCATGGCTGACGCCAACTACATTTCACCAGGACCTGTGGTCATGGCTGATGCAATCCAAATTATACCAGTACCAGTGCTCCCTGTGATGCCATCTTCACCACACCAGGGCCTGCTTTTCTGGCTGAGGCCATCCACATTGCACCAGTGCTACTGCTCATTGTGAGGCCATATTCAACACAGAAGGGCGTGTGCTGCTGGCTGATACCATCCTCATTTCACGAGGGCCTGCGTTGCTGGCTCATGCCATCCACATTCCAACAGGTCCAGTGCTCCCTGTGAAGCCATACTTACAACACCAGGGCCTGCGTTGCTGGCTGAGGCCATCCTCGTTTCACCAGGGCCTGCGTTGCTGTCTGATGCGATCCACAATACACAAGGACTTGTGCTACTGGCTAAGGCCATTCACATTACACCAGGGTATTGGTGGTGCTGACCAATACCATCCATATTTCACCAGGGCCACTGTTGTTGGCTGAGGCCATACACATTACACCAGGGACAGGGATTCCTGTGAGGCTATCTTCACCACACCAGGGCCTTTGCTGTGGGCTGAGGCCATCCACATTACATCACGGCCTGTGATGCCGGCTTCTACCATCTACATTACACCAGGGACAGTGCTTCCTGTGATGCCATCTTCACCCCACCAGGGCCTCTGCTGATCGTTGATGTGCCTGTGGTGCTGACCGATATCATGCACATTTCACCAGGGCCAGTGGTGTTGGCTAAGGTCATTCACATTACACCAGGGCCTTTACTACTGGCTTAGGACATTTACATTACACCATGGCTGAGGCCAACTACAACAACAACTACATCACCGGGGCCTGTATTGGTGGCTGATCCCATCCACAATATACAAAGGCCTGTGCTTCTGGCTGATGCCATCCACATTACACCAGGGCCACTGGTTTTGGGTGAGGACATTCACATTACACCTGGGCCTGTGGTGCTGAACGATATCATCCAGGCCATCCACGTTACAACAGAGCATGTGGTTTTGGCTGAGGACATTTACATTTCACCAGGGCCTGTGTTGGTGGCTGATCCCATCCACAATATACAAAGGCCTGTGCGACTGGCTGATGCCATCCCCATTACACCAGGGCCTGCGTTGCTTGGTCATGCCATCCATATTACACCAGGGCCTGTGCTACTGGGTGAGATCAACTACATTTCACCAGGGCTTGTGTTGCTGACTGACGACATCCACAATACCCAAGGGCATGTGATACTGGCTGATGCCATCCACATTACACCAGGGGCAGTGGTGTTGGCTAAGGCCATTCACATTACACCAGGGCCAGTGGTGCTGACCAATACCATCCATATTTCACCAGGGACAATGTTGTTAGATGAGGCCATCCATATTTCACAAAGGCCTGCATTGCTGGCTCATGCCATCCACATAACAACAGGGCCTGTGCTACTGGCTAAGGCCAACTACATTTCAACAGGGCCTGTGCTAGTCGTTGATGCCATCCACATTAAGTGGTGCAAGTGGTGCTGTCCGAAACCATCCACATTTCACCAGGGCCAGTGTTGTTGGATGAGGCCATCCACATTACGCCACTGCCAGTACTTCCATTGAGGCCATCATCAACACACCAAGGCCTGTGGTGATGAATGAGGCCATCCACATTACACCAGGGCCTGTGCTACTTGTTGATACCATCCACATTTCACCAGGGCCATCCAACAGTGGTGTTGGCCGATGACATTCACATTACACCAGGGCCTGTGGTGCTGGCCAATACCATTCACATTTCACCAGGGCCACTGTTGTTGGCTGAGGCCATACATTTTACACCAGGGAGAGTGCTTCCTGTGAGGCGATCTTCACCACACAGGGGCCTTTGTTGCTGGCTGAGGCCATCCACATTACACCAGGGCCTGTTCTACTGGGTGAGGCCAACTACATTTCACCAGGGCATGTGTTGCTGGCTGATGCCATCCACATTAAAACAGGGCCTTTGGTGCTGGCCAATACAATCCACATTTCACCAGGGCCTGTGTTGCTGTTTGATGCAATCCAAATTTGACCAGGGCCTGTGCTACTGGCTGAGGCCAGCTAAATTTCACCAGGGCGTGTGTTGCTGGCTGAGGCCATCTACATTACATCAGGGCCTGTGGTGCTTGCCGATACCATCCACATTTCACCAGGGCCAATGTTGTTGGCTAAGGCCATCCACATTAAACCAGGGCCTGTGGTGCTGGCCAATACCATCCACATTTCACCAGGGCCACTGTTGTTGGCTGAGGCCATACATTTTACACCAGGGAGAGTGCTTCCTGTGAGGCGATCTTCACCACACATGGGCCTTTGTTGCTGGCTGAGGCCATCCACATTACACCAGGGCCTGTTCTACTGGGTGAGGCCAACTACATTTCACCAGGGCTTGTGTTGCTGGCTGACGACATCCACAATACACAAGGGCATGTGATACTGGCTGATGCCATCCACATTTCACCAGGGCCATTGTTGTTGGCAGAGGCCGTACATTTTACACCAGGGAGAGTGCTTCCTGTGAGGCGATCTTCACCACACAAGGTTCTTTGCTGTTCGCTAAGGCCATTCACATTACACCAGGGCCAGTGGTGCTGACCAATACCATCCATATTTCACCAGGGACAATGTTGTTAGATGAGGCCATCCATATTTCACAAAGGCCTGCATTGCTGGCTCATGCCATCCACATAACAACAGGGCCTGTGCTACTGGCTAAGGCCAACTACATTTCAACAGGGCCTGTGCTAGTCGTTGATGCCATCCACATTAAGTGGTGCAAGTGGTGCTGTCCGAAACCATCCACATTTCACCAGGGCCAGTGTTGTTGGATGAGGCCATCCACATTACGCCACTGCCAGTACTTCCATTGAGGCCATCATCAACACACCAGGGCCTGTGGTGATGAATGAGGCCATCCACATTACACCAGGGCCTGTGCTACTTGTTGATACCATCCACATTTCACCAGGGCCATCCAACAGTGGTGTTGGCTGATGACATTCACATTAAACCAGGGCCTGTGGTGCTGGCCAATACCATCCACATTTCACCAGGGCCACTGTTGTTGGCTGAGGCCATACATTTTACACCAGGGAGAGTGCTTCCTGTGAGGCGATCTTCACCACACAGGGGCCTTTGTTGCTGGCTGAGGCCATCCACATTACACCAGGGCCTGTTCTACTGGGTGAGGCCAACTACATTTCACCAGGGCTTGTGTTGCTGGCTGACGACATCCACAATACACAAGGGCATGTGATACTGGCTGATGCCATCCACATTTCACCAGGGCCATTGTTGTTGGCAGAGGCCGTACATTTTACACCAGGGAGAGTGCTTCCTGTGAGGCGATCTTCACCACACAAGGTTCTTTGCTGTTCGCTAAGGCCATTCACATTACACCAGGGCCAGTGGTGCTGACCAATACCATCCATATTTCACCAGGGACAATGTTGTTAGATGAGGCCATCCATATTTCACAAAGGCCTGCATTGCTGGCTCATGCCATCCACATAACAACAGGGCCTGTGCTACTGGCTAAGGCCAACTACATTTCAACAGGGCCTGTGCTAGTCGTTGATGCCATCCACATTAAGTGGTGCAAGTGGTGCTGTCCGAAACCATCCACATTTCACCAGGGCCAGTGTTGTTGGATGAGGCCATCCACATTACGCCACTGCCAGTACTTCCATTGAGGCCATCATCAACACACCAGGGCCTGTGGTGATGAATGAGGCCATCCACATTACACCAGGGCCTGTGCTACTTGTTGATACCATCCACATTTCACCAGGGCCATCCAACAGTGGTGTTGGCCGATGACATTCACATTAAACCAGGGCCTGTGGTGCTGGCCAATACCATCCACATTTCACCAGGGCCACTGTTGTTGGCTGAGGCCATACATTTTACACCAGGGAGAGTGCTTCCTGTGAGGCGATCTTCACCACACATGGGCCTTTGTTGCTGGCTGAGGCCATCCACATTACACCAGGGCCTGTTCTACTGGGTGAGGCCAACTACATTTCACCAGGGCTTGTGTTGCTGGCTGACGACATCCACAATACACAAGGGCATGTGATACTGGCTGATGCCATCCACATTTCACCAGGGCCATTGTTGTTGGCAGAGGCCGTACATTTTACACCAGGGAGAGTGCTTCCTGTGAGGCGATCTTCACCACACAAGGTTCTTTGCTGTTCGCTAAGGCCATTCACATTACACCAGGGCCAGTGGTGCTGACCAATACCATCCATATTTCACCAGGGACAATGTTGTTAGATGAGGCCATCCATATTTCACAAAGGCCTGCATTGCTGGCTCATGCCATCCACATAACAACAGGGCCTGTGCTACTGGCTAAGGCCAACTACATTTCAACAGGGCCTGTGCTAGTCGTTGATGCCATCCACATTATACCAGGGCAAGTGGTGCTGTCCGAAACCATCCACATTTCACCAGGGCCAGTGTTGTTGGATGAGGCCATCCACATTACGCCACTGCCAGTACTTCCATTGAGGCCATCATCAACACACCAAGGCCTGTGGTGATGAATGAGGCCATCCACATTACACCAGGGCCTGTGCTACTTGTTGATACCATCCACATTTCACCAGGGCCATCCAACAGTGGTGTTGGCCGATGACATTCACATTACACCAGGGCCTGTGGTGCTGGCCAATACCATTCACATTTCACCAGGGCCACTGTTGTTGGCTGAGGCCATACATTTTACACCAGGGAGAGTGCTTCCTGTGAGGCGATCTTCACCACACATGGGCCTTTGTTGCTGGCTGAGGCCATCCACATTACACCAGGGCCTGTTCTACTGGGTGAGGCCAACTACATTTCACCAGGGCATGTGTTGCTGGCTGATGCCATCCACATTAAACCAGGGCCTTTGGTGCTGGCCAATACAATCCACATTTCACCAGGGCCTGTGTTGCTGTTTGATGCAATCCAAATTTGACCAGGGCCTGTGCTACTGGCTGAGGCCAGCTAAATTTCACCAGGGCGTGTGTTGCTGGCTGAGGCCATCTACATTACATCAGGGCCTGTGGTGCTTGCCGATACCATCCACATTTCACCAGGGCCAATGTTGTTGGCTAAGGCCATCCACATTACACCAGGGTCTGTGGTACTGGATATTACCATCCACATTTCACCAGGGCCAGTGTTGTTAGATGAGGCCATCCACATTACAACAGGGCCTGTGCTACTGGCTGAGGCTATCCCCATTACACCAGGGTCTGTGGTGCTGGCCATTACCATCCACATTTCACCAGAGCCAGTGTTACTGGCTGAGGGAAACTACATTTCACCAGGTTCTGTGTTGGTGGCTCCTACCATCCACAATACACAAAGACCTGTGCTACTGGCTGATGCCATCCACAATACACAAGAGCTTGTGCTACTGGCTGATTCCATCCACATTACACCGGGGTCAGTGCTCCCTGTGAGGCCATCTTCACCACAAAAGTAACTGTGTTTCTGCCTGAGGCCAACTTTACCAGACCAGGGCCTGTATTGCTGGCTGAGGCCATCCATATTACAACAGGGCTAGTGCTCCCTGTGAGGCCAACATCACGACAGCAGGGCCTGCGCTTCTGCCTGAGGCCATCTACATTTGACCAGAGCCTGCATTGCTGATGATGCCATCCACATTACACCAGGGCCTGTGTTGCTGGATTAGCCCATCCTCAATACACAAGGCAGTGTGTTGCTGGCTGTTGCCATCCACAAAACTCACGGGAGTGTGTTGCTGGCTGTTGCCATCCACAATACACAAGGGCCTCTGCTGCTGGCTGATGCCATCCACATTACATCAGGGCCTGTGGTCCTGGCCAATACCATCAACATTTCACGAGGGCCTGTGGTACTTGCCGATACCATCCACATTTCACCAGGGCCAATGTTGTTGGCTAAGGCCATCCACATTACACCAGGGTCTGTGGTACTGGACATTACCATCCACATTTCTCCAGGGCCAGTGTTGTTAGATGAGGCCATCCACATTACAACAGGGCCTGTGCTACTGGCTGAGGCTAACCAAAATTCACCAGGGAGTATCTTGCCGGCTGAGGCCATTTACATTTCACCAGGGCCTGTGTTCAAGGCTGAGGCCAACTACATTTCACCAGGTCCTGTGTTGGTGGCTGATGCCATCCACAATACACAAAGACCTGTGCTACTTGCTGATGCCATCCCCATTATACACCAGGTCCAGTGGTGTTCGCTGAGGACATGCACAATACACCAGGGCCTTTGGTGCTGGCCAGTACCATCCACATTACACCAGAGACCGTGCTTCCTGTGAGGCCATGTTAACCACACTTGGGCCTGTGCTGTTAGCTAAGGCACTCCACATTTCACCAGGGCCTTTGGTGCTGGCCAATACCATCCACATCTCACCAGGGCCTGTGTTGCTGGTTGATGCAATCCAAATTTAACCAGGGCCTGTGCTACTGGCTGAGGCAATCCACATTACACCATGGCCTGTTCTTCCTGTGAGGCCATCTTCAACACACCAGGGCCTGTGCTGCTGGCTGATGCCATCCACAGTACATCAGGGCCTGTGGTGCTTGCCGATACCATCCACATTTCACCAGGGCCAATGTTGTTGTCTAAGGCCATCCACATTACAACAGGGACACTGGTGTTGGCTAAGGCCTTCCACATTACACCAGGGAATGTGCTGTTGGCCGATACCATCCACATTTCACCAGGGCCATTGGTGTCGGCTAAGGCCATCCATATTTCGCCAGGGCGTATGTTCCCGACTAAGGCCATCTACATTTAACCGGGGCCTGTGTTCATGGCTGAGGCCAACTACATTTCACCAGGTCCTGTGTTGGTGGCTGATGCCATCCACAATACACAAAGGCCTGTGCTACTGGCTGATTCCATCCACATTACACCAGGGTCAGTGCTCCGTGTGAGGCCATCTTCACCACACCAAAACTTTGCTTCTGCCTTAGGCATTATTTACCAGACCAGGGCCTGTGCTATTGGCTGATGCCATCCTCATTATACCAGGTCATGTGCTCCCTGTGAGGCCATCTTCACCACACCAGGGCCTTTATTGTTGCTGTCTGAGGCCATCCACATTGCACCAGGGCTAATGCTCACTGTGAGGCCATCTTCACGACAGCAGGGCCTGTGCTGCTGTCTGAGGCCATCTAAATTTGACCAGAGCCTGCGTTGCTGGCTGAGGCCATCTACATTACACCAGGGCCTTTGGTGCTGGCCAATACCATCCACATTTCACCAGGGCCTGTGTTGCTGGTTGATTCAATCCAAATTTAACCAGGGCCTGTGCTACTGGCTGAGGCCATCTACATTTCACCAGGGCATGTGTTGCTGGCAGATGCCATCCACATTACACCAGGGTCTGTGGTACTGGCTGAGGCTATCCACATTACACCAGGGTCTGTGGTGCTGGCCATTACCATCCACATTTCACCAGAGCTTGTGTTACTGGCTGAGGCAAACTACATTTCACCACGTTCTGTGTTGGTGGCTCATACCATCCACAATACACAAAGACCTGTGCTACTGGCTGATGCCATCCACAATACACAAGAGCTTGTGCTACTGGCTGATTCCATCCACATTACACCGGGGTCAGTGCTCCCTGTGAGGCCATCTTCACCACAAAAGTAACTGTGTTTCTGCCTGAGGCCAACTTTACCAGACCAGGGCCTGTATTGCTGGCTGAGGCCATCCATATTACAACAGGGCTAGTGCTCCCTGTGAGGCCAACATCATGACAGCAGGGCCTGCGCTGCTGCCTGAGGCCATCTACATATGACCAGAGCCTGCATTGCTGATGATGCCATCCACATTACACCAGGGCCTGTGTTGCTGGCTTAGCCCATCCTCAATACACAAGGCAGTGTGTTGCTGGCTGTTGCCATCCACAAAACTCACGGGAGTGTGTTGCTGGCTGTTGCCATCCACAATACACAAGGGCCTCTGCTGCTGGCTGATGCCATCCACATTACATCAGGGCCTGTGGTCCTGGCCAATACCATCCACATTTCACGAGGGCCTGTGGTACTTGCCGATACCATCCACTTTTCACCAGGGCCAATGTTGTTGGCTAAGGCCATCCACATTACACCAGGGTCTGTGGTACTGGACATTACCATCCACATTTCTCCAGGGCCAGTGTTGTTAGATGAGGCCATCCACATTACAACAGGGCCTGTGCTACTGGCTGAGGCTAACCAAATTTCACCAGGGAGTTTCTTGCCGGCTGAGGCCATTTACATTTCACCACGGCCTGTGTTCAAGGCTGAGGCCAACTACATTCACCAGGTCCTGTGTTGGTGGCTGATGCCATCCACAATACACAAAGACCTGTGCTACTTGCTGATGCCATCCCCATTACACCAGGGCCAGTGGTGTTCGCTGAGGACATGCACAATACACCAGGGCCTTTGGTGCTGGCCAGTACCATCCACATTGCACCAGGGACAGTGCTTCCTGTGAGGCCATGTTAACCACACTTGGACCTGTGCTGTTAGCTAAGGCACTCCACATTTCACCAGGGCCTGTGGTGCTTGCCGATACCATCCATATTTCACCAGGGACACTGGTGTTGGCTAAGGCCTTCCACATTACACCAGGGAATGTGCTGCTTGCCGATACCATCCACATTTCACCAGGGCCATTGGTGTCGGCTAAGGCCATCCACATTTCGCCAGGGCGTATGTTCCCGACTAAGGCCATCTACATTTAACCAGGGCCTGTGTTCATGGCTGAGGCCAACTACATTTCACCAGGTCCTGTGTTGGTGGCTGATGCCATCCAAATTACACCAGGGTCAGTGCTCCGTGTGAGGCCATCTTCACCACACCAAAACTTTGCTTCTGGCTTAGGCATTATTTACCAGACCAGGGCCTGTGCTATTGGCTGATGCCATCCTCATTATACCAGGTCATGTGCTCCCTGTGAGGCCATCTTCACGACACCAGGGCCTTTATTGCTGCTGTCTGAGGCCATCCACATTGCACCAGGGCTAATGCTCACTGTGAGGCCATCTTCACGACAGCAGGGAATGTGCTGCTGTCTGAGGCCATCTAAATTCGACCAGAGCCTGCGTTGCTGGCTCAGGTCTTCTACATTACACCAGGGCCTTTGGAGCTGGCCAATACCATCCACATTTCACCAGGGCCTGTGTTGCTGGTTGATGCAATCCAAATTTGACCAGGGCCTGTGCTACTGGCTGAGGCCAGCTAAATTTCACCAGGGCGTGTGTTGCTGGCCGAGGCCATCTACATTACATCAGGGCCTGTGGTACTTGCCGATACCATCCACATTTCACCAGGGCTAATGTTGTTGGCTAAGGCCATCCACATTACACCAGGGTCTGTGGTACTGGATATTACCATCCACATTTCACCAGGGCCAGTGTTGTTAGATGAGGCCGTCCACATTACAACAGGGCCTGTGCTACTGGCTGATTCCATCCACATTACACCGGGGTCAGTGCTCCCTGTGAGGCCATCTTCACCACAAAAGTAACTGTGTTTCTGCCTGAGGCCAACTTTACCAGACCAGGGCCTGTATTGGTGGCTGAGGCCATCCATATTACAACAGGGCTAGTGCTCCCTGTGAGGCCAACATCACGACAGCAGGGCCTGCGCTGCTGCCTGAGGCCATCTACATTTGATCAGAGCCCTTCATTGCTGATGATGCCATCCACATTACACCAGGGCCTGTGTTGCTGGCTTAGCCCATCCTCAATACACAAGGGCCTCTACTGCTGGCTGATGCCATCCACATTACATCAGGGCCTGTGGTCCTGGCCAATACCATCCACATTTCACGAGGGCCTGTGGTACTTGCCGATACCATCCACATTTCACCAGGGCCAATGTTGTTGGCTAAGGCCATCCACATTACACCAGGGTCTGTGGTACTGGACATTACCATCCACATTTCTCCAATGCCAGTGTTGTTAGATGAGGCCATCCACATTACAACAGGGCCTGTGCTACTGGCTGAGGCTAACTAAATTTCACCAGGGAGTATCTTGCCGGCTGAGGCCATTTACATTTCACCAGGGCCTGTGTTCAAGGCTGAGGCCAACTACATTTCACCAGGTCCTGTGTTGGTGGCTGATGCCATCCACAATACACAAAGACCTGTGCTACTTGCTGATGCCATCCCCATTATACACCAGGGCCAGTGGTGTTCGCTGAGGACATGCACAATACACCAGGGCCTTTGGTGCTGGCCAGTACCATCCACATTACACCAGGGACAGTGCTTCCTGTGAGGCCATGTTAACCACACTTGGGCCTGTGCTGTTAGCTAAGGCACTCCACATTTCACCAGGGCCTTTGGTGCTGACCAATACCATCCACATCTCACCTGGGCCTGTGTTGCTGGTTGATGCAATCCAAATTTAACCAGGGCCTCTGCTACTGGCTGAGGCCATCTACATTTCACCAGGGCGTGTGTTGCTGGCTGAGGCTTTCGACATTACAGCAGGGCCTTTGGTGCTTTCCGATACCATCCACACTTCACCAGGGCCTGTGGTGTTGGCTAAGGCCTTCCACATTACACCAGGGTCTGTGGTGCTGGCCATTACCATCCACATTTCACGAGAGCCAGTGTTACTGGCTGAGGGAAACTACATTTCACCAGGTTCTCTGTTGGTGGCTCCTACCATCCACAATACACAAAGACCTGTGCTACTGGCTGATGCCATCCACAATACACAAGGGCTTGTGCTACTGGCTGATTCCATCCACATTACACCGGGGTCAGTGCTCCCTGTGAGGCAATCTTCATAACAAAAGTCAGAAACACCTCAGGTGTTTCTGATCTGAGACCAACTTTACCAGACCAGGGCCTGTATTGCTGGCTGAGGCCATCCACATTACAACAGGCCTAGTGCACCCTGTTAGGCCAACATCACGACAGCAGGGCCTCCGCTGCTGACTGAGGCCATCTACATTTGACCAGAGCCTGCATTGATGGCTGATGCCATCCACATAACACTAGGGCCTGTGTTGCTGGCTGAGGCCATTTACATTTCACCAGGGCCTGTGTTGCTGGCTGAGGCCAACTACATTTCACAAAGACGTATGTTCATGGCTGAGGCCATCTACATTTCACCAGGGACTGTGTTGTTAGCTGAGGCCAACTACATTTAAACAGGGCCTGTGTTGCTGGCTGATGAATCCACAATACACCAGGGCCTCTATTACCGTATTTTCACGACCATAAGGCGCACTGTGCTAAAAGGCGCAGTCTCAGTTATGTGTGCCCTTACTGTATGTAACACACACAAAAGGCACACTGGACCATAGGGCGCATACAAGTACCGTATGCGTATTTAAAAATAAAGCGGGAGCAAACCTGAATTCGGTACCTTACTCACATTTCTATTGCCGGTAATCGTCATCATCAACAACACACAAGCATACAAGTGTGCATATTTAAAAATAAAGCAGGAGCAAAACTGAGTTTGGTACTCACATTTTTATTACCAATAATTGTCATCATCAACAACACACAAGCATACAAGTGTGTGTATTTAAAAATAAAGCAGGAGCAAAACAAAGTTTGGTACTCACATTTTTATCATCAATCAAACCCATCGAAGTCCTCATCCTCTGTGTCTGAATTGAACAGCTGCGCTAAATCTCCGTCAAACATGCCAGGTTCACTGTCTTCACCGTCAGAGTCACTTTCCGTGCCGTGCGGCTCCTCGGAAACGATGCCGGCTTTTGGGAAAGCTCGAACAACAGTGCCAGCAGACATGTTAGCCCAAGCATCTACAATCCATTGGCAAATTGTGGCGTAACTCGCCCGGCGCTGCCTTCCACTCTTAGTGAAACTGTGGTCTCCACCGGTCATCCATCGCTCCCAGGCCGCTCGCAGCCTTACTTTGAACGGGCGGTTCACACCGATGCCCAGCGGTTGGAGTTCCTTTGTCAGGCCTCCCGGAATGACAGCAAGCTCACAGTTCATTTGCTTCACAAGTTTTTTCACATCGGCTGTGAGATGGGCACGCATAGAGTCACAGATCAACAGCGATGGTGATGCGTGGAAAAAACCACCTGGTCTCCTTACATACACCTCCCTCAGCCACTCTTTCATCATTTTCTCATCCATCCAGCCCTTTTCATTTGCCTTAATGATGATTTCTGCTGGAAACTTCTCTTTAGGCAAAGTCTTTCGCTTAAAAATCACCATAGGCGGCAGTTTCTGTCCATTAGCATGGCAGCCAAGCACAACAGTAAAAGAAGATTTTTCATACCCTGTTGTGCGTATCGCTACCGTGCTGGTCCCCTTCTTCTCCACAGTGTGACTCACCGGGATGTCAAAAGTGAGCGGGACCTCGTCCATGTTTGTGATGTGGCTGGGCTGGATGTTTTTGTCGCCGATGTGTTTGCTGCAGTAGGAGCGGAAGATGGCCAGCTTTTCCTTATACCGGTAATCCGCTGGAAGTTGCTGCGCTACCGTAGTCCTGGTCCGGATGGAAAAATGGCACCGTTTCATAAAACGAAAGCACCAAGACGGACCTCCTTGGAAATGTTCAATGTTCATCTCTTCAGCTAGTGAAACTGCTTTTAGCCGAATGGTGACCGTCGAAACGCTTCTCCCGCTCGCTCTTTGCTCGATGATCCACCGCTCGAGTCTTTCCTCCAACTCGGGCCACCTCGCCTTATGTCCGCGGAAACTCAGCTGCGTTTTCTTGACCTGCCGGAGCTTGTTTTCCAGCTTCCTCCATTTGCGAACCATCGATTCGTTAATCTTAAATTCTCTCGCCGCTGCTCGATTTCCATGTTCCTCCGCATAGCTGATGGCCTTCAGTTTAAACTGTGCTTCGTAAGCATGTCTCTTTGCCATTTTCAGGGTTGTTAAAACAACGATGTCCTGCATAATGCACATACCTGTTCTTTTATACAGGTATGTGCGATTGTCCCGGTATATACGATCAACACCCACACTTCACCCTTTAACGTTCTCATGGTGTTCTCTACTACGTCCTCCTTACAACACATAGGGCGCACCGCGCTATAGGGCGCGCCGCACTTTTTGAAGCAAATCTAAGACTTTTAAGTGCGCCTTATGGTCGTGAAAATACGGTAGTCGCTGATGCCATCCACATTTCACCATGACCAGAGCTCCCTGTGAGGCCATCTTCACAACACCACGGCCTGTGCTGTTGGCTGAGGCCATCTTCACCAGACCACGGCCTGTGCTGTTGGCTGAGGCCATCTTCACCAGACCAGGGTCTTTGCTGCTGGCCAATACCATCCACATTACACCAGGGACAGTGCTTCCTGTGTGGCCATCTTAACCACACTAGGGCCAGTGGTGTTGGCTAAGGCCATCCACATTTCACCAGGGTCTTTGGTACTGGCCATTACCATCCACATTTCACCAGGGCCAGTGTTGTTAGATGAGGCCATTCACATTACACCCGGTCCTGTGCTGCTGTCAGAGGCAATCCACATTACACCATGGCCTGTTCTTCCTGTGAGGCCATCTTCAACACACCAGGGCCTGTGCTGCTGGCTGATGCCATCCACATTACATCAGGGCCTGTGGTGCTTGCCGATACCATCCACATTTCACCAGGGCCAATGTTGTTGGCTAAGGCCATCAACATTACACCAGGGTCTGTGGTACTGGATATTACCATCCACATTTCACCAGGGCCAGTGTTGTTAGATGAGGCCATCCACATTACAACAGGGCCTGTGCTACTGGCTGAGGCTATCCACATTACACCAGGGTCTGTGGTGCTGGCCATTACCATCCACATTTCACCAGAACTTGTGTTACTGGCTGAGGCAAACTACATTTCACCAGGTTCTGTGTTGGTGGCTCATACCATCCACAATACACAAAGACCTGTGCTACTGGCTGATGCCATTCACAATACAGAAGAGCTTGTGCTACTGGCTGATTCCATCCACATTACACCGGGGTCAGTGCTCCCTGTGAGGCCATCTTCACCACAAAAGTAACTGTGTTTCTGCCTGAGGCCAACTTTACCAGACCAGGGCCTGTATTGCTGGCTGAGGCCATCCATATTACAACAGGGCTAGTGCTCCCTGTGAGGCCAACATCACGACAGCAGGGCCTGCGCTGCTGCCTGAGGCCATCTACATTTGACCAGAGCCTGCATGGCTGATGATGCCATCCACATTACACCAGGGCCTGTGTTGCTGGCTGAGCCGATCCTCAATACACAAGGCAGTGTGTTGCTGGCTGTTGCCATCCACAAAACTCACGGGAGTGTGTTGCTGGCTGTTGCCATCCACAATACACAAGGGCCTCTGCTTCTGGCTGATGCCATCCACATTACATCAGGGCCTGTGGTCCTGGCCAATACCATCCACATTTCACGAGGGCCTGTGGTACTTGCCGATACCATCCACATTTCACCAGAGCCAATGTTGTTGGCTAAGGCCATCCACATTACACCAGGGTCTGTGGTACTGGACATTACCATCCACATTTCTCCAGGGCCAGTGTTGTTAGATGAGGCCATCCACATTACAACAGGGCCTGTGCTACTGGCTGAGGCTAACCAAAATTCACCAGGGAGTATCTTGCCGGCTGAGGCCATTTACATTTCACCAGGGCCTGTGTTCAAGGCTGAGGCCAACTACATTTCACCAGGTCCTGTGTTGGTGGCCAGTACCATCCACATTACACCAGGGACAGTGCTTCCTGTGAGGCCATGTTAACCACACTTGGGCCTGTGCTGTTAGCTAAGGCACTCCACATTTCACCAGGGCCTTTGGTGCTGGCCAATACCATCCACATCTCACCTGGGCCTGTGTTGCTGGTTGATGCAATCCAAATTTAACCAGGGCCAGTGGTGTTGGCTGAGGGCATTCACATTACGCCAGGGCCTGTGGTGTTGGCCAATACCATCCACATTTAAAGAGGGCCAGTGTTGTTGGCTGAGGAAATACACATTACACCAGGGACAGTGCTGCTAGCCTTCCACATTACCCAAGGGCCTGTGTTGCTGGCTGATGCCATTCACAATACTCAAGGGCATGTGCTACTGGCTGATACCATCTACATTACAGAAGGGCCTGTGGTGCTGGCCAATACCATCGACATTTCACCAAGGCCAGTGTTTTTTGCTGAGGCCATCCACATTACACCAGGGACAGTGTTGTCGGCTTCTACCATCCACATTCTACCAGGGCCTGTGCTTCCTGTGAGGCCATCTTTACCCCACCAGGGCCTTTGATGCTCGTTGATGCCATCCACATTAGGGCCTGTGATGCTGGCAGATATCATGCACATTACACAAGGGCCAGTGGTGTAAGCTTAGGCCATCCACATTACACCAGGGTGTGTGGTGCTTACCAATACCATCCATATTTCACAAGGGCCAGTGTTATTAGATTATGTCATCCACATTACACCAGGTCCTGTGCTGCTGGCTGAGGCCATCCACATTTCACCGGGGCCATGGGGTTGGATGAGGACATTAACATTACACCAGGGACTGTGTTGCTGGCTGAGGCCATTCACATTGCAGTAGGGCCTGTGCTGCTGGCTGAGGCCACCTATATTTTACGAGGGCCTGTGTTTTGATGGCTGATGCCATCCACAATACACCAGGGCCAGTGATTTCTGTGAGGCCATCTTCACTAGACCAGGGTTTGTGCTGCTTGCTGATGCCATCGAAAATACACCAGGGCCAGTGATTCCTGTGAGGCCATCGTCACCAGACCAGGGCCTGTGCTGCTAGCCATCCAAATTACCCAAGGGCCTGTGTTGCTGGCCGAAAACAACCACATTTCACCAGGGCCTTTGGTGTTGCTGGATGAGGCCATCCACATTACACAAGGGCCTGTGCTACTCCTTGATACCATCCACATTTTGTCATGGTCCTGGGTCAAGCGACCCAGTGTTTGAGTCACTATGGTGAGATATTCCGCGGGACACGCCTGGCCTTTGGGGTCCCCCGGAGTTGCCAGGAGCTCCCGCCTGACGCTCCGCCAACACTCGCCTCCTCAGCCTCTGCGAAGCCGCAGGAGGTTCCACTTTCCACGTTAACGGGGCCCACGGCCAAGAAGAAACGGCGTTCGCGTCGCCACCGCATCGCCCGACGCTCGGAGGTGAGTGAACCTGTTCTGTCACCCCAAGTTCCTCTGAGCAGACGGCATGTGAAGTAACTACAGACTTAGCCGGTGATATGGCTAGCAATGAGCTATTCACCAAGCCACAGGCTAGAGACAGTCCTTCTCAGTCGATCACGACTGCTTCACTCAATCCTGCAGGGACCACAAAATCTACACATAGACTGAAAGAGACTTCCACTGATTCTCATGTTAATAGTGTGAGTAGTGGGGTGAAGGAGTTTCCTTTTGTGTCTTTTACCATGTCTGAGATTCCATCCAAGTCTGAGCTATCGGTTTCTGAGCCTGACCTCAAGAACTGTGTTTTCTCACCTCCGGGGCCCTCTGAAGCCACAGTAAGCAAGGATATTGCAGAGTTGGCGAATCATGAATTAAAGTGTGATATGACTAGTGATCCTGTTTTCCCTGCTACTCTTGTGTTTAATGAACTGAAAACGGTGAATGCCGATCATGAACTCACGCTAATCTGTCAAGATGAAAACATAAATGCGGATCATGGTAACCTGGACTGTGTAACATCACAACATGAATTCTGTCTTCCTGAAGGTCATACACATGTGACCCGTGGTAGGTACCTATTTAAAATAGGACAGAGCCGTAGGCGCACAGTCAGTTTAAAAGAGTTTAATTTTTAATACAAAATAAAAGAAACAGTGTAACAGCGGCACCTCAAACCAATTAAAAACGTTACCTTATTAGAGACGATAAAACTGTGCGATTGCCCGTGAGACGGGACAAGCGCTGCGGGGAACCGTTTAAAAACAAATCAACATAGCACACAGGTTAAACATGGACGGCAACTCACACATGACCCCAAATGGGTAAAACACTATAGAAAAAAAGTCAAATCTTCAGTGCCGTCTTCACTCGGGCCCACCGCTGTGCATGCAAAAGCGGGGAGACAAAAAAAGGATTTGTTTTCCCTGCAGCGCCTTCACCGTCTGCGACAATATATATATATATAAATAAAGGGGTTAAAATACTAAAAGGATCAATATCTGTGGTGCCTACTGATACAGAAAAAGTAAAACCAAAAACCAAAACCATCGACAGCCGCAGCAGTCAGTCTGTCGGCTTACACCAGTTTAAAACAAATTAAAACACACTGATGTGTCGGGTCCTTTGCCCACAGCCAGAAATCCACCTGGCAAAGCAGCAGCTCGGTACTCTGTGAATAAAAGACAGGAGATCACTAGCTGGACAATAAAACACAGGAATATTCCTCCACTGAATTGGTTTTGTTACCTGTCCACAAGTTCGTGTCACACCCTAATAAATGTGGGTCAGTGGCGATGAAGTCCACTATACCGTTCTCACGGGAGCAATGTTTCCCACCTACAAGGGTGCAAATAACTGTAAACCTCTGCCAACAGCCAGAGCTCAAGTGGTACATTTTTGTGTAACCTACCGTTCTAACAGAAGTTTAGGGGAAGGACGCGTATCAGACTTTCATAGTTAAGAAACACCAACTTGCCCAACTCGGACCAAGCACTCGCAGCTTCAGGTTTGCAAAGGAATACCCAATTGCCCACACCTGCGCTTATGAAAGGAGCGAAGACCAGCTCCGCCCACCAGGGGCGGTCCCAAATCTCCAGGTCTCACCTGTCACATTCTCCCCCCTGGTTTTTGCATTGGCGACCCGACAATGAAACCTTAAAGCCACGGTCTATAAAAAGCTGTAACTGAATGTACACTAGGTGGCCTGGCTTCAGCTGATTGGGGCAGATGGTGTGGATTGGAATGGTGGCCAGCTGTTGAGCGTGTCGTTCTTCTAACTGTACCACTTTCAGCTAATGGAGTGGGGACACTACACTGTGGAGTCAGGGTACCAGGATTAGTCCTTCTGGACTGCGGCCTCATTACTATAGCCAGGTCCTCTGGGAGTTGTTGGGGACAAGGTGCAGAATCAGTTTGTACACTTTGGGGGTCACCTCTTGGGGACTCCCTTCGTTGCCACACATAAAAGTCTCCCTCATTCTCAGACGGGGGTAACCGGTCAGGTGAACTTCTAGGGTTAGCAGTTTGCTGGAGCTCTGCCCTTATTTTCTCACAGATATCAGCAGGGATCGGCTTGATAAATTGTCTATTAACCTGTCTTTTCTGTTCTGGATCATTGAGTGGGGCCACTGTATACACAGGACCAGCATCAGCAGGGGCACGGACAATACAATACGGTGTAACGCCCCAAAAATCTTGGATTTTATTCCGTCCCCGAATGCTATGATCTCTCAAATACACTAACTGATGCAATGGCAAGGGGTCAGAAGCTGGGGCAGGTTGACGATCTGCACGCAGCGTCGCTGCTGCTTTGGTGCGGTTACTCACACCTTTATAAGCTACATCTAGACGTTTCTGATGCTCTTGGACCCAAGTGTGTACCGGGCCGTGGGTGGGTTCCTCCACTCTGCCTAACAGGAAGTCAACTGGGAGCTGGGGCTCTTGGCCAAACATAAGAAAATAGGGTGACTCACCCGTAGTTTGATGGATTGTGGTATTGTAAGAAAAGGTGAGCTGCTGTAAATACATGGGCCAATGACGCTTTTGCTCAGGGGGCAGGGTTCTCAACAGATCATGCAGAGTCCGATTAAAACGCTCACACTGGCCATTACCTTGTGGGTGGTAAGGAGTGGTGCGAGTCTTTTCCACACCATATAACTGGCATAGCTGCTGAACTAATGCTCCTTCAAAACTCCTCCCCTGATCGGAGTGGATCCTAGAGGGAACACCAAAGCGATAAAACCACTCATAAACCAAAACACTGGCCACAGTAGTTGCCTTTTGATCCTTAGTAGAAATGGCCTGAGTGAACTTTGAAAACACATCAGTAAGAATCAATACATTTTCACGGCCATCAACGGAGGGTTCAAGGCATGTGAAATCAATTGCCAGAATCTGATTGGGCCTCGCAGCCATGAGGTGACCCATGGTTGTTTTAGGTTTGGGATAAACTGCTTTAGCCTGCGCACAACGTTCACATTGCTGACAGTAATCCTGAACCTCCTTAGACATACCTGGCCAATAACACCTCTTGCGTATCAAGTCTGCAGTCCTGTCAGTTCCCTGATGACCATGGTCATTATGCAAGCCATGTAAAACCTCATTCTTGAGACTCTGAGGGACCACTAATTGGCACACTGGTTCCCCCCCATCTGGCTGAAAGATCTGCCGATAAAGGACGCCCTCCTTTTCTACCAGTTTCCTCCACTGGCGCAACATTTCCAGCACTGCTGCTGGCAAATCTCTTCTCTCCTGGCGAGTAGGGCCAGTTCCTCTGCGCCAAAACTTCAAAAAACCACTAATCGTGGGGTCCTCCCTCTGCAAAGTAGCAAGGTCTGCAAGTGAATGAGAGGGTAAAACCGAAATCATAGATTGGATTACTTGCTGGGGTGGTAAAACTGTTTGCACTAAAGAGTCTGGAAGGGAAGTACCAGGAAGCAGTGTTTCCAAAGACACAGTTTGATCGGATGGCTGACACTGTCGAGACAAAGCATCTGCATTGCCATTTGTACGACCCGGACGATACTTAATTGAAAAATCAAAAGAAGAGAGCTGAGCCGCCCAGCGCTGTTCCAAAGCTCCAAGCTTTGCTGTAGTCAGATGGCTCAAGGGGTTGTTGTCTGTATAGACAACACACCTGTTACCCAGCAAATATTCTCTGAATTTTTCAGTCATAGCCCATTTCAAGGCTAGGAATTCAAGTTTCATGGAGCTGTAATTGGACATGTTACGTTCCGTGGGCTTTAGCCCTCGACTAGCATAAGCTATAGGACGCACCTTGCCATCAGCTTGCTGTTGTGAAAGCACTGCCCCCAGACCCCAGTGGCTGGCATCAACCTCCAAGATAAAAGGTTGTGAAAAATTAGCATAAGCCAATACGGGGGAATGCACCAACCGAGCTTTCAACTCTTGAAAGCTATTTTCACACTGCTCGGTCCAAACTTCCTGCAATGCACGCTTGGAGGGGCGTTTATGCTTAGTCCCAGCCAGTTCGGCCACCCGCTGGTGGAGCGGAGCAGCTAGGGATGCAAAACCTGGAACAAAGCGGCGATAGTAACTAGCAAACCCTAAGAATGATCTCAATTCAGCAACAGAGCTAGGAGTTTGCCAATTAGACACCGCAGATATTTTGTCTGGGTCCGTGGCTACCCCGTCCTTGGAGATCACATGCCCAAGGTACTTTACCTCTGTCTGCAGAAAACAGCATTTTTCCAACTTGGCCTTCAAGTTTTGTACCCGCAAGGTCTCCAGTACTGCTCCTAGGCGCTGAATATGCTCGTCTACTGTGGTAGAGAAGACAATCACATCATCCAAGTACAACAACAAAGACTGGTGATTCTGGGAACCAAACATTCGCTCCATCAATCTCTGAAAGGTGCTTGGTGCATTACAGAGGCCAAACGGCATACGGTTGAACTCAAATAACCCAAAAGGAGTACAGAAAGCAGTTTTCTTTTTGTCTGGCTCAGCAACAGGGACCTGATTGTAGCCACTAGCCAAGTCCAAGGTAGAGAACCAACATGCACCTGACAACACATCCAAGGACTCCTCAATTCGGGGCAAGGGAAAAGCATCCTTCCTAGTCCTTGAGTTCAGCAGACGGTAATCCACACAAAGCCTAATACTGGAGTCCTTCTTTCGTACTACCACGATTGGGGATGCAAAAGGGCTACAACTTTCTCTGATCACCTGACTCTCCAACAGGTGTTGAATATGGGCCTTAACGCTCTCATACTCTGAAGGTGGAATCCGTCGATACCGCTGGCGGACCGGAGTCTCATCTAAAAGTGGGATCTCATGAGTCATTAAATTGGTACACCCTAAGTCACCATCATGTGAAGAAAAAACAGATTGGTAGTCACGCAAAAGGGCCCTTACCCTGTCCTGATCCTGTACAGTGAGGGCTGAGAGATCAATTGCATTAATTGCAGTTTTCAGAGGGTTGGATTCCACACTCTGGGTTGCAATGGTAACACGTTTTTCCTCTCCCAAATCTTCCAAGAGCCTGGTCGAGCCATCCGATTGGCTGACAATTTCAACTTGGCACAAGGTGCCAAGCTGACTGCGAGGTGGCAAAATGGCCTCCGTTAATCCCACATTGGTAACTGGGATAAATGCAGTGCCACTGACCACCTGGACCAAAGCTAGAGAAGAAAGGAGACCATGAGGCAAACCGGCATCTAATGGTTCGAAAAGCGCTGTTCCAGTGTGTGCTGAAGGGACTTTCCGACATGTAGTTGGTACAAACTTCATTGTGCCTGCGGGGATGCAAATTTTTCTCCTACCCTTAACTCTCACTGGGCCACTAACTTGTGCTTCAGGCTGTAGCTGCGCTGTATGGCAACGCTGCAAAGCCTGCTGCCAAGGATCCTCCTGCACTAAAGGAAGGTCAAAAAGAGCAGAGCCATGTTCCAAAAACAGCTCCCTATAACACTCACGGATCACATTCATGCCGAGTACTCCACATATTTCTGAGTTGGGGCTGGGCTCCAAAGGATCTCTAACAACTAACACACCACGTTTCGGTATTTGCCTCCCTAACACTTGGCAATCAAGCTCCAGGTAGCCAACATAGGGAATATCTAGCCCATTAGCTGCCCGTAACCGCAGCCAATGGCATGCTTTCAGTTTCTCTGGACCCCAGTTCTTAAAATGTTTGGCAAAAAAACTCTCCGTGATGGTAGTGACCATGGATCCAGTGTCTAATAAACAGGAGACATCTACCCCTCCCATATTAATGGTAACCTTTGGACAGGAGCCTACCAACTTGGGTGGGGGACCAGACATTTGAGCATTACAACTGTTGGAGCCAGTTATGTCCCCATCTGGTATGTGGCTCAGCATAACAGAGGGTGCTAGTTTTCCGCCTGCATGGAAAACGTACCCTGCCCAGATGAGCTCCTGCTAGGGGCTGTAGATTCAAAGGCTACTACCCTCTCATTATCACAGTCTTTAGCAAAATGGCCAGGCTTCTGACACCGTCTGCAAATAACCTGCCTTCCTCTCTGCGTGAACCTAGACTTACTTGATGTATGGGCAACTCTCAACTCATGTGTAAGCTGATCAATCTGGGCCTGCTGCCGTTTTAACATTTCCTTAACCTCTGCTAATTCTGACCCAATAGTATCCCTTGGCCCCTTTGTTTGTCCTATATGCTGAATGCTGTAGACTGCTGGGACAGAATAAGTCCTGAACCGGCCGGGTTCTACTCCTACTCTGCCTTCCCGCTCCCACCTGAGGCCTTCATCTCTTAAAGTATGGAGGTCATAATCTGGATGTTCGCGAACAATCCTTTTAAGCTCGCGGCTCAAATTTCCATCCCGGACACCCTCTACAAACTGATCAGAAAGCAGTCTAGCAGCCTCAGGAATTCGCCTCTCTGGACAACTTTGGATCATTTTGTCCATGAGAGAAAACAATGCATGTGAGAATTCCCTCAGTGACTCTCCTTCTTGCTGCCTTCTTGCATAAAAAGCTTCCTTAACAGCAATAAAGGACATGGGGCAACCATACTGGCTAAGGAGAATACCAAAAATGCGGTCTGGATCTTCTCTTACTTGCTGGGACCTATATTTTATTTCCTCACGAGCATCACCAGTCAAATGATCATAGATATAATGGGCTCTATCAACAGGGGCAAGTCTACGAGTGCGCATCACAGATTTTATTTCCTCCACCCAACTTTGGACACTAATTTCCCCAGTTCCACTAAACAGGGGGCACGACCTCTCTCTAGGGATATAAACCAGCCTCTCTTGGAGAGAGCCCTCCATAGGGGTAGAGTCACGAGGTCTACAGGGGCTAGAAATGCCTGATTGGGACTCCATAATAAAAAATAAAAACCCTCAACAGTAAGTGCCTACTGTGTTTAAATGCAGGTTACACTTTGTTACCACCAGGATTTACCAGCTGCTGCTTTGCCTAAAAAAAATAAATACAAATATAAAACAGTTTAAAAACACACACCCATAAAAATAAAAATTTTACACAAACCAACTGACTAATCGCTGTGCACACCTAGAGGCTCGTCCTGTCTGACAACGCCAGTTTGTGACCCGTGGTAGGTACCTATTTAAAATAGGACAGAGCCGTAGGCGCACAGTCAGTTTAAAAGAGTTTAATTTTTAATACAAAATAAAAGAAACAGTGTAACAGCGGCACCTCAAACCAATTAAAAACGTTACCTTATTAGAGACGATAAAACTGTGCGATTGCCCGTGAGACGGGACAAGCGCTGCGGGGAACCGTTTAAAAACAAATCAACATAGCACACAGGTTAAACATGGACGGCAACTCACACATGACCCCAAATGGGTAAAACACTATAGAAAAAAAGTCAAATCTTCAGTGCCGTCTTCACTCGGGCCCACCGCTGTGCATGCAAAAGCGGGGAGACAAAAAAAGGATTTGTTTTCCCTGCAGCGCCTTCACCGTCTGCGACAATATATATATATATAAATAAAGGGGTTAAAATACTAAAAGGATCAATATCTGTGGTGCCTACTGATACAGAAAAAGTAAAACCAAAAACCAAAACCATCGACAGCCGCAGCAGTCAGTCTGTCGGCTTACACCAGTTTAAAACAAATTAAAACACACTGATGTGTCGGGTCCTTTGCCCACAGCCAGAAATCCACCTGGCAAAGCAGCAGCTCGGTACTCTGTGAATAAAAGACAGGAGATCACTAGCTGGACAATAAAACACAGGAATATTCCTCCACTGAATTGGTTTTGTTACCTGTCCACAAGTTCGTGTCACACCCTAATAAATGTGGGTCAGTGGCGATGAAGTCCACTATACCGTTCTCACGGGAGCAATGTTTCCCACCTACAAGGGTGCAAATAACTGTAAACCTCTGCCAACAGCCAGAGCTCAAGTGGTACATTTTTGTGTAACCTACCGTTCTAACAGAAGTTTAGGGGAAGGACGCGTATCAGACTTTCATAGTTAAGAAACACCAACTTGCCCAACTCGGACCAAGCACTCGCAGCTTCAGGTTTGCAAAGGAATACCCAATTGCCCACACCTGCGCGTATGAAAGGAGCGAAGACCAGCTCCGCCCACCAGGGGCGGTCCCAAATCTCCAGGTCTCACCTGTCACACACAGGTTGATTTTGAACTGTTTTGCTCCAGCACCATTAACTCCACTCAGGAGTTTGAGGCTGAGATCAGGGTTAATGTGACACCGTTTTCTCCTGTCTCTGTGAACTCATCACTAGATAAGATTTTGGCCCCGACCAATGATGTTACCTCCCACTCTCAGCCTGAAGTGTCACCTGCTTCAGTTAATGGTTCAAGTACCGTTTTACCCGTATCTGTCTCTCCACTCAATGTAGCTATCACTCTGAAGCCACAGATCACTACGGGTGCAGGTTCCAACACACACATTCATCCAACACATCACAGTCATGCTACCACGGTGCCATTGGTTAGGTCCATACCTGTGTATTCACTGTTTTTCCAGGAGTCAGCTCCTGATGATCTGAGCCTTGTTTTTGTGGATCGAGTGGCAATTCTTGTTTTCCGTAGGGTTGTACCAGCTCCTCTGAGCCGCACACTACCATCGATTAAATCCAACCAGCTTATGTTGACCTCTCCTGGGGTTACAGAGACAGGGCCATTAACCTTTGAGCCACTTTGGACTGATGCAGACTCTGGGTACCCTATGATTGCTGGCTCAGAACTGGTGGTCACTACCACTGTTCACTTCATGGTATTTTGTGCTAAGATATTAAGCCCTATAGACTGTTTTTCACCTGCTCTCTCTCTCTCTGGGATTGTGCCTCAGCAGCCTGTGTTTCCTCAGCTCCTAGTCCGGCCAGGGGCCTTCATGCCTGTTTGTCCTACGTCTGCTGTTGGACTCCCGGGTGTGCCTATCCGGCACCCTGCGGCGACACCACCACTTCATGCCACGTCAGCTGGGGGTTCAGGTGAACCGCACCAGCCTCATGTCTCGTCAGCTGGAGGGCCCGAGGAGCCCGTCCAGCCTCATGTCTCGTCAGCTGGAGGGCCCGAGGAGCCCGTCCAGCCTCATGTCTCCGCTGGAGGGTCCGAGGGGCCCGTTCAGCCTCCTGTCTCCGCTGGAGGGTCCGAGGGGCCCGTTCAGCCTCCTGTCTCCGCTGGAGGGTCCGAGGGGCCCGTTCAGTCACCAGCTGCTCCACCAGCATCCTCATCCACGTTTGCAGCAGCCGTGTCTCCGCCCATGCCGTCGCCTGGTCCGGCTTCTGCTTCAGCTCCTGCTTCGCCTGGTCCAGCTTCTACTTCAGCTCCTGCTTCGTCTGGTCCGGCTTCGGCCTCGGCTTCTGCTTCGCCCTCGTCTGGTCCGGCTTCGGCCTCTGTTTCTGTGTCGGCCTCACCTGGTCCCGCGGCTGTGTTGCCGCCGCCCAAGCCACGTTTTACCCCTCGGAATCGCCGGCCGCTTTCCGGGCCGTCAGCTGGACTTCGTTGCCATCGGGGTCGGCCGCCTGAACTGATGAACTGTGACCTGCTGTGCTCTCGACCTCCGGGTCGGCCCCCTGAACCTTTGACCTCTGATCTGCTGTGCTCTCGACCTCCGGGTCGGCCCCCTGAGCTCATGGATTTTGGACTGCTGGACCGTTGGCCTCCTGGTCGGCCCCCTGGTCGGCCCCCTGAACTGCTCCGTCGTCGCCTTCGCCGCCGCCGCTGCCTTCCGTGCGGCCGGCCCCCTGAACTGTTCCGTCGTCTCCGCATTCCACGCGGCCGGCCCCCTGAACTGCTCCGTCTCCTTCGCCGCCGCCGCTGCCTTCCAGGCGGCCGGCCACCGGGTCGCCATCGCCTGTGTCACTGCCGTTGCCTTCCGCACGGCTGGCCCCCTGAACTGTTTCCACGTCTCCACCGTTGCCGTCCGCATGGTCGACCCCGCCGCCCACCCTGGGTCGTTTTCTGTTTGGTTTTGTTTTCCTGTGTTTGGGCTGTCTGGAGCCAGCCCTTACCAGGGGGGGGGGGGGGGGGTACTGTCATGGTCCTGGGTCAAGCGACCCAGTATTTGAGTTTATGTATTTTTTGTACTTCTGTTGTGCCTTAGCTTAGTGCACCTAGTTAATTTCTAGATTGCTGTTTAGTCTCGTTCCTTAGTTGTTTATGTCATCTTCCCCTGTACTAAGTCTCCCTGGTTCATGTGTCACGTCTGCGTGGTTATGTTTAGTTCATGTCATGTCTAATCTCCATGTTTCCTGTTTTACTTTGAAAGTCTGTATTCAATGTCAGTGTATTCAGTTTCACCTCTCCTGTCCTGTCGTGATGGTTCATGTGTGTCAGCTGTGCTCCCATGTGTGACCACTTCCCCAGATCATCCCTCATGTGTATTTAGTCTCTGTGTTTCATGTAGTCTGCGTCGCGTCGTCTGTGTTCCCACCCCCTGTGTTCCGTATCTCCAGCCATAGCTTTTCCATAGTTTATGTCCAGTTTAGGTTTCTGTTGAGTTATAATCTTATGCTCCCCTCACTCTGGTTTGTTCCTTTTCATCAGCCATAATAAAAGGCTCGCTTTTATTTAATCCACTCCTGTATCTTTGCTTTTGTTCGCACCTGGGTCCACCACACACATTTCTGCACGGTCTGCCTCCGCAGATCATGACACATTTCTCAAGGGCTTGTGTTGCTGGCTGATGCGATCCACAGTACACAAGGGCCTGTGCTACTGGCTGAGGACATTAACATTACAACATGGCCTGTAGTGCTGGCCAATACCATCCACGTTTCACCAGGGCCAGTGTTGTTGGCTGAGGCCATACACTTTACATCAGGGACAGTGCTTCCTGTGAGGCCATCTTCACCAGACCAGGGCCTGTACTTTTGGCTGAGGCCATCCACATTACACCAGGGCCTTTGGTGCTGGCCAATACCATCCACATTTCACCAGGGCCAGTGTTGTTGGATGAGGCCATCCGCATTACACCAGGACCAGTGATTCCTGTGAGGCAATCGTCACCAGACCAGGGCCTGTGCTGCTAGCCATCCAAATTTCCCAAGGGCCTGTGTTGCTGGCCGAAAACAACGACATTTCACCAGGGCCTGTGGTGTTGCTGGATGAGGCCATCCACATTACACCAGGGCCTGTGCTACTCGTTGATACCATCCACATTTCGCCAGGGCTGGTGTTGCTGGCTGATGCGATCCACAGTACACAAGGGCCTGTGCTACTGGTTGAGGACATTCACATTACATCAGGGACAGTGCTTCCTGTGAGGCCATCTTCACCACACCAGGGCCTGTACTTTTGGCTGAGGCCATCCACATTACACCAGGGTCTTTGGTGCTGGCCAATACCATCCACATTTCACCAGGCCTTTGGTGCTGTCCGAAACCATCCACATTTCACCAGGGCTTGTGTTGCTAGCTGATGACATCCACAACACAGAAGGGCCTGTGATACTGGCTAATGCCATCCACATTACACCAGGGCCAGTGGTGTTGGCTGAGGACATTCACATTACGCCAGGGCCTGTGGTGTTGGCCAATACCATCCACATTTAAAGAGGTCCAGTGTTGTTGGCTGAGGAGATACACATTACACCAGGGACAGTGCTGCTAGCCTTCCACATTACCCAAGGGCATGTGCTACTGGCTGATGACATCTACATTACAGAAGGGCCTGTGGTGCTGGCCAATACCATCGACATTTCACCAAGGCCAGTGTTGTTTGCTGAGGCCATCCACATTACACCAGGGAGAGTGCTTCCTGTGAGGCCATCTTCACCACACGAGGGCCTGTGCTGCTGGCTGAAGCCATTCAAATTACACCGGGGCCTCTGGTGCTGGACAATACCATCCACATTTCACCAGGGCCACTGTTGCTGGCTTAGTCCATCCACCTTACACCAGACACTGTGATGTCGGCTTCTACCATCCACATTACACCAGGGCCTGTGCTTCCTGTTAGGCCATCTTTACCCCACCAGGGCCTTTCATGCTCGTTGATGCCATCCACATTAGGGCCTGTGATGCTGGCCGATATCATGGACATTACACCAGGGCCAGTGCTGTAAGCTAAGGCCATCCACATTACACCAGGGTGTGTGGTGCTTACCAATACCATCCATATTTCACAAGGGCCAGTGTTGTTAGATTATGCCATCCACATTACACCAGGTCCTGTGCTGCTGGCTGAGGCCATCCACATTGCAACGGGGCCATGGGGTTGGATGAGGACATTAACATCACACCAGGGACTGAGTTGCTGGCTGAGGCCATTCACATTGCAGTAGGGACTGTGCTGCTGGCTGAGGCCACCTATATTTCACGAGGGCCTGTGTTGATGGCTGATGCCATCCACAATACACCAGGGCCAGTGATTTCTGTGAGGCCATCTTCACTAGACCAGGGTCTGTGCTGCTTGCTGATGACATCGAAAATACACCAGGGCCAGTGATTCCCGTGAGGCCATCGTCACCAGACAAGGGTCTGTGCTGCTAGCAATCCTAATTACCCAAGGGCCTGTGTCGCTGGCTGAAAACAACGACATTTCACCAGGGCCTGTGGTGTTGCTGGATGAGGCCATCCACATTACACAAGGGCCTGTGCTACTCGTTGATACCATCCACATTTCTCCAGGGCTTGTGTTGTTGGCTGATGCGATCCACTGTACACAAGGGCCTGTGCTACTGGCTGAGGACATTAACATTACAACATGGCCTGTAGTGCTGGCCAATACCATCCACATTTCACCAGGGCCACTGTTGTTGGCTGAGGCCATACACTTTACATCAGGGACAGTGCTTCCTATGAGGCCATCTTCACCACATCAGGGCCTGTACTTTTGGCTGAGGCCATCCACATTAAACCAGGGCCTTTGGTGCTGACCAATACCATCCACATTTCACCAGGCCCTTTGGTGCTGTCCGAAACCATCCACATTTCACCAGGGCTTGTGTTGCTGGCTGATGACATCCAAAACACAGAAGGGCCTGTGATACTGGCTGAGGCCATCCACATTACACAACGGCCTGTGGTGTTGGCCAATACCATCCACATTTCACCAGGGCCAGTATTGTTGGATGAGGCCATCCGCATTACACCAGGGCCAGTGATTCCTGTGAGGCCATCGTCACCAGACCAGGGCCTGTGCTGCTAGCCATCCAAATTTCCCTAGGGCCTGTGTTGCTGGCCGAAAACCATCCACATTTCACCAGGGCCTGTGGTGTTGCTGGCTGAGGCCATCCACATTACACCAGGGCCTGTGCTACTCGTTGATACCAACCACATTTCACCAGGGCCAGTATTGTTGGATGAGGCCATCCGCATTACACCAGGGCCAGTGATTCCTGTGAGGCCATCGTCACCAGACCAGGGCCTGTGCTGCTAGCCATCCAAATTTCCCTAGGGCCTGTGCTGCTGGCTGATGCGATCCCGAATACACAAGGGCCTGTGCTTCTTGCTGAGGACATTCAAATTACACCAGGGCTTGTGGTGCTGGCTGATACCATCCACATTACACAAGGGCCAGTGCTGCTAGCCTTCCACATTACCCAAGGGCCTGTGTGGCTGGTCGAAACCATTAACATTTCACCTGGGCCAGTGTTGGTAGATGAGGCCATCCACATTATACCACGACATGTGCTCCCTGTGAGGCTATCGTCACCACACCAGGGGCTGTATTGCTGGCTTAGGCCATCCAAATTGCACCAGGGCTAGTGCGCCCTCTGAGGCCAACTTCACGACAGCAGGGCCTGCGCTGGTGTCTGAGGTCATCTACATTTCACCAGAGCCTGTGTTGCTGGCTGATGCGATCCACAATACACAAGGGCCTGTGCTACTTGCTGATGCCATCCCAATTACACCAGGGCCAGTGGTGTTGGCTGAGGACATTCACATTACGCCAGGGCCTGTGGTGTTGGCCAATACCATCCACATTTCACCTGGGCCAGTGTTGTTGGCTGAGGAAATACACATTACACCAGGGACAGTGCTGCTAGCCTTCCACATTACCCAAGGGCCTGTGTTGCTGGCTGATGCCATTCACAATACTCAAGGGCATGTGCTACTGGCTGATGCCATCTACATTACAGAAGGGCCTGTGGTGCTGGCCAATACCATCGACATTTCACCAGGGCCAGTGTTGTTTGCTGAGGCCATCCACATTACACCAGGGAGAGTGCTTCCTGTGAGGCCATCTTCACCACACGAGGGCCTGTGCTGCTGGCTTAAGCCATTCATATTACACCAGGGCCTCTGGTGCTGGACAATACCATCCACATTTCACCAGGGCCAGTGGTGTTGGCTAAGGCCATTCACATTACACCAAGGTCTGTGGTGCTGGCCATTACCATCCACATTTCACCTGGGACAGTGTTGGTAGATGAGGCCATCCACATTACAAAAGGGCCTGTGCTACTGAATGAGGCCATCCACATTATACCATAGCTAGTGCTCCCTCTGATGCCCACTTCATGACAGCAGGGCCTGCGCTGCTGTCTGAGGCCACCTATATTTCACGAGGGCTTGTGTTGCTGGCTGATGCGATCCCCATTACACCAGGGCCAGTGTTGTTGGCCAATACCATCCACATTTCACCAGGGCCACTTTTGTTGCCTGAGGAAATACACATTACACCAGGGACAGTGCTTCCTGTGAGGCCATCTTCACCACAACAGGGCCTGTGCTACTGGCTGAGGCAGACTACATTTCACCAGAGCGCATGTTGCCGGCTGTGGCCATCTACATTTCACCAGGGCCTGGCTGCTGTCTGAGGCCATCCACATTACACCATGGCCTGTGCTTCCTGTGAGGCCATCTTCACAACACTAGGGCCTGTACTGTTGGATGAGGCCATCCTCATTACACCAGGTACAGTTCTTCCTGTGTGGCACTCATCACCAAACCAGGGCCTGTGGTGCTGGATTAGGCCATCCACATTTCACCAGGGATTGTGTTGCTGGCTGATGCGTTCCACAAAAAAAAAGGGCCTTTACTACTGGCTGAGGATATTCACATTACACCAGGGCCTCTGCTACTCGATGATACCATCCACATTTCACCACGGTTTGTGTTGCCGGCTGATGCGTTCCAGAAAACGCAAGGGCCGTTACTACTGGCTGAGGATATTCACATTACACCAGGGCCTCTGGTGCTGGCCAATATAATCACATTTCACCAGGGCCACTGTTGTTGGCTGAGGCCATACACATTACACAAGGGACAGTGCTTCCTGTGAGGCCATCTTCACGACGCAAGGTCCTGTGCTTCTGGCTGAGGCGATCCACATTACATCACGCCCTGTGATGTCGGCTTCTACCATCCGCATTACACCAGCGACAGTGATTGCTGTGAGGCCATCTTCACCCCACCAGGGCCTCTGCTGCTCATTGATGCGGTCCACATTACACCTGGGCCTCTGGTGCTGACCGATATCATGCACATTTCACCAGGGCCAGTGGTGTTGGCTAAGGCCATTCACATTACACCAGGGTGTGGTGCTGACCAATACCATCCATATTTCACCAGGGAAAGAGTTGTTAGATGAGGCCATCCACATTACAACAGGGCCTGTGCTACTGGCTGAGAACATTTACATTTCACCAGGGCCTGTGGTCATGGCTGAGGCCAACTACATTTCATCAGGGCCTGTGGTCATGGCTGAGGACATTCACATTACACCAGGGCCTGTGGTGCTGGCCAATACCATCCTCATTTCACCTGGGCCAGTGTTGGTAGATGAGGCCATCCACATTACAACAGGGCCTGTGCTACTGGCTGAGGCCATCCACATTATACCAAAGCATGTGCTCCCTGTGAGGCTATCGTCACCACACCAGGGCCTGTATTGCTGGCTTAGGCCATCCACATTACAACAGGGCTAGTGCTCCCTCTGAGGCCAACTTCACGACAGCAGGGCCTGCGCTGGTGTCTGAGGTCATCTACATTTCACCATAGCCTGTGTTGCTGGCTGATGTGAACCACATTACACAAGGACCTGTGCTACTTTTTGATGCCATCCACATTAAACCAGGGCCTGTGGTGCAGGCCGAAACCATCCACATTTCACCAGGGCTTGTGTTGCTGGCTGATGCGATCCACAATACACAAGAGCCTGTGCTACTGGCTGATGCCATCCTCATTACACCAGGGCCAGTGGTGTTGGCTGAGGACATTCATATTACGCCAGGGCCTTTGGTGTTGGCCAATGCCATCCACATTTCACCAGGGCCAATGTTGTTGGATGATGCCATCTATATTACACCAGGGCCTGTGGTGCTGGCCAATACCACCGACATTTCACCAGGGCCAGTGTTGTTTGCTGAGGCCATCCACATTACACCAGGGACAGTGCTTCCTGTGAGGCCATCTTCACCACACCAGGGACTGTGCTGTTGGCTGAAACCATCCACATTACATCAGAGCCATTGGTCCTTGCCGATGTCATCCACATTTCACCAGGGTGTGTGGTGTTGGCTAAGGCCATCCACATTACACCAAGGTCTGTGGTTCTGGCCATTACCATCCACATTTCACCTAGGCCAGTGTTGGTAGATGAGGCCATCCACATTACAACAGGACCTGTGCTACTGGCTGAGGCCATCCACATTATACCACGGCATGTGCTCCCTGTGAGGCTATCGTCACCACACCAGGGCCTGTATTGCGGGCTTAGACCATCCACATTGCACCAGGGCTAGTGCTCCCTCTGAGGCCAACTTCACGACAGCATGGCCTGCGCTGCTGTCTGAGGTCATCTACATTTCACCAGAGCCTGTGTAGCTGGCTGATGTGATCAACAATACACAAGGGCCTGTGCTACTGGCTGAGGACATTCACATTAAACCAAGGCCTGTGGTGCTGGCTAATACCATCCACATTTCACCAGGGCCAGTGTTGTTTGCTGAGGCCATCCACATTACACCAGGGACAGTGCTTCCTGTGAGGCCATCTTCACCACACCAGGGACTGTGCTGTTGGCTGAAACCATCCACATTACATCAGGGCCATTGGTCCTTGCCGATGTCATCCACATTTCACCAGGGCCAGTGGTGTTGGCTAAGGCCATCCACATTACACCAAGGTCTGTGATGCTGGCCATTACCATCCACATTTCACCAGGGACAGTGTTGGTAGATAAGGCCATCCACCTTACAACAGGGCCTGTGCTACTGAATGAGGCCATCCACATTATACCATAGCTAGTGCTCCCTCTGAGGCCCACTTCACGACAGCAGGGCCTGCGCTGCTGTCTGAGGCCACTTATATTTCACGAGGGCTTGTGTTGCTGGCTGATGCAATCCACAATACACAAGGGCCTGTGCTACTGGCTGATGCCATCCCCATTACACCAGGGCCAGTGGTGTTGGCTGAGGACATTCACATTACGCCAGGGCCTGTGGTGTTGGCCAATACCATCCACATTTCACCAGGGCCAGTGTTGTTGCCTGAGGAAATACACATTACACCAGGGACAGTGCTTCCTGTGAGGCCATCTTCACCACAACAGGGCCTGTGCTACTGGCTGAGGCAGACTACATTTCACCAGAGCGCATGTTGCCGGCTGTGGCCATCTACATTTCACCAGGGCCTGGCTGCTGTCTGAGGCCATCCACATTACACCATGGCCTGTGCTTCCTGTGAGGCCATCTTCACAACACTAGGGCCTGTACTGTTGGATGAGGCCATCCTCATTACACCAGGTACAGTTCTTCCTGTGTGGCAATCATCACCAAACCAGGGGCTGTGGTGCTGGATTAGGCCATCCACATTTCACCAGGGATTGTGTTGCTGGCTGATGCGTTCCACAAAACACAAGGGCCTTTACTACTGGCTGAGGATATTCACATTACACCAGGGCCTGTGGTGCTGGCCAATATAATCCACATTTCACCAGGGCCACTGTTGTTGGCTGAGGCCATACACATTACACAAGGGACAGTGCTTCCTGTGAGGCCATCTTCACCACACCAGGGCCTCTGCTGCTCGTTGATGCCATCCACTTTACACCTGGGCCTGTGGTGCTGACCGATATCATGCACATTTCACCAGGATGTGTGGTGCTGACCAATACCATCCATATTTCACCAGCGACAGAGTTGTTAGTTGAGGCCATCCACATTACACCAGGGCCTGTGCTACTGGCTGAGGACATTCACATTACACCAGGGCCTGTGGTGCTGGCCGATACCATCCACATTACACCAGGGCCAATGGTGTTGGCTGAGGACATTAACATATTAGACCAGGGACTGTGTTGCTGGCTGAGGCCACCTATATTTCACGAGGGCCTGTGTTGATGGCTGATGCCATCCACAATACACCAGGGCCAGTGATTTCTGTGAGGCCATCTTCACTAGACCAGGGTCTGTGCTGCTTGCTGATGACATTGAAAATACACCAGGGCCAGTGATTCCTGTGAGGCCATCTTCACCAGACCAGGGCCTGTGCTGCTAGCCATCCAAATTACCCAACGGCCTTTGTTGCTGGCCGAAAACAACCACATTTCACCAGGGCCTGTGGTGTTGCTGGATGAGGCCATCCACATCATACCAGGTCCTGTGCTACTCGTTGATACCATCCACATTTCACCAGGGCTTGTGTTGCTGGCTGATGCGATCCACATTACACAAGGGCCTGGTCTACTGGTGAGGACATTCACATTACAACATGGCCTGTTGTGCTGGCCAATACCATCCACATTTCACCAGGGCCATTGTGGTTGGCTGAGGCCATACACTTTACATCAGGGATAGTGCTTCCTGTGAGGCGATCTTCACCACACCAGGGACTGTACTGTTGGATGGTTTCATCCACATTACACCAGGGCCTGTGCTACTCGATGATACCATCCACATTTCAGCAGGGCCACTGTTGTTGGCTGAGGCCATATACTTTACATCAGGGACAGTGCTTCCTGTCAGGCCATCATCAGCACACCAGGGCCTGTGGTGCTGGATGATGCCAACAACAACAACAACAACAACAACAATCTTTATTGAAGGGAATCATTGCCATGGTAACAACAAATGGTAGTTAAAAAAATGTAGCATTAACAAAGATGAGGAGATACATTTACTGAATACCAAATAAAGACACCTTCAATAAGATAAGATAAGATAAGATAAGATAAGATAAGATAAGATAACTCTTTATTGTCATTGCACAGTCATACATAGTACAGTAGTACAATGAAATTGGAAAAACTGTCCTACGTCGGCACTACATATAACACAACACGACACGATATGACACATCACAACGTAACAAACAACACAACACAGTATATTAACTTAGTATAAAAAAGAAGAATAAGTGTATGTGTATTGCACACTGTTATTATTGCACATTAATTATTATTGCACCTTGTTATAAATATAAATATTATTGTTATCGTTTTAAACATTGTTACCTCCCCCTAAAAAGTCCAGGGAGGTATCCAGTCAGGTCAGCTATTTACATTGATCAGGGCTATTGCCCTGTTGTAAAAGCTGTCCTTGAGTCTATTTGTTCGGGACCTCAGCAGCCTGAACCTCCTGCCAGACGGCAGCAGCTTAAACACCCGGTGTCCTGGGTGTGTGCAGTCCCGTAGGATGCTGCGTGCCCTCTTGAGACAGCGAGTGCTGTACAGGTCCTTCAGGGAGGGAAGAGGATGTCCAATGATTTTTTGGGCCATGTTGATGACCCTCTGGAGTGCCTTTCTGTGTGCTGTGGTGCAGCTGGAGAACCACACACCGATGCAATATGTCAGCACACTTTCAATGGAGCAGTGGTAGAAGACGGTCAGCAGCTCCTTCTTCAGGTCCATTTTTCTGAGGATTCTCAGAAAGTGGAGACGCTGTTGGGCCTTCTTTAAGACCGCAGAGGTGTTAGAGCTCCATTGGAGGTCTGTGTCTATGTGCACACCCAGAAACTTGAAACTGGAGACCCTTTCCACGCACTCCCCGTTGATGCTGACAGGCTGCAGCTCGGACTTCCTCCTTCTGAAGTCAACTACCAGTTCTTTTGTTTTGGTGGTATTGAGGTCCAGGTTGTTGTCTGCACACCAATCTGACAGCCTCTGAACTTCAGCTCTGTATGCAGTCTCATCTCCCCCTGAGATGAGCCCCACCACAGTGGTATCATCTGCAAACTTGATGACTGTGTTGTCTGGGTGGGAACTAACACAGTCATGTGTGTACAGAGTGTACAGTAGGGGACTCAGTACACAGCCTTGTGGAGAGCCGGTGTTGAGGCTGAGGGCTGAGGAAAGATGAGGCCCCACTCTAACTCTCTGTACACGGTCTGAGAGGAAGTCTCTGATCCAGCGGCAGGTGGTGGAAGGAAGTCCAATTTCCAGCAGTTTATCTATTAGTCTGTCCGGGAGTATCGTATTGAAAGCAGAGCTAAAGTCAACAAAGAGCAGCCTGGCGTAACGGCCCTGCACTTCCAGGTGAGAGATGGTGGTGTGGAGCATTGTAGCAATGGCATCTTCAGTTGATCTGTTAGCTCTGTATGCAAACTGGAGCGGGTCGAGTGTGGGTGGCAGGCAGGACATGATGTGACGTCGGACCAGTTTCTCAAAGCACTTCATTATAACAGGTGTTAGAGCAACTGGTCGGTAGTCGTTGAGGCTGCTAATGTTAGTACGCTTTGGCAGTGGGACAATTGTGGCTGATTTTAGGCACGGCGGGATGCAGGACTGGGACAGTGAAGTGTTCAATGCTAAAGATATCACAGGTGTAATGTAATGTTGCTATGGTTTAGATTTTATTTTCTATCATTCATAGACTATGATGTGTTTGTAGCCACATGGACATCTCACACTGATTTCAGGACCTGCAAAGAAAACAACATGGCCACCATGTTGGATTTTTGGAGTCACAAATCTGGGCTAACGTTAGCAAGCTGCATTCAGAGAAACTATGGATTTTGGGACTTGTGAGCCATACTTTTCGCTGGCAGCTTTATCTACATTTAAATTAAATCAATGTCTCTCCCAGAGCTCCAGTTCGGTGGCGTCTTATATGGCTCGATCACCTTACACTGGTACCAAGATCAATGCTTTCAAAGTACGGACATCTACATGCGTTTTCGATCTGGATGGGTAAATATGGTTGTCATCAGAGAGGTGAAGAACAAGAAATTGTTGTTTGCTGAAATGAATGATCACGTGTAAATCTTATATTTTGTTGACTTGGAATTTTACAGTGAATCAGTCCTACAGTTTAAATGAGCCTCCATTGACAGACTAGGTTACTGTGGAAATGCAGGGATTGGCGTGATTTGACCTGTAAGGCAGGGTCAGGAGGGGTGTGTTCACATGTTGGTGCCATATTCTACGCCCTTCTGGCCGCTGTAAAGAAACACGAAAAGGCAGCAGCTATCCGGCATTTTGGCTAAACTCAAAGACGTTCATAAGATGGCTGGAGAGCAAAGGACTGCACTACTGTTTTGACTTTCATGTGTGCATGTCCCAGTAGCTCTGATGTCACGTGAAGACTATTTTAAAGCAAAGAAACAGATGAATAAAATACTAGCATTTTACTCAGCAAAACTGAAGTGGATGGTTTGTAGCAGTTAGCAGGCCAGACTATTTGTCATAAAAAAAAATACTCCAAAAGGCACCATGAGCACAAACACAGTTGAGAGGTTCAGTTCAGCCACAGTGTATTAGTGGAAGCCAAAGAGTTCATCAAAGAGGACATGCACCCAAACTTTAAGCCTCAGCAAAACTGAAGCAGTTTAGTTCTGAGAAAGAGTTCAGTTATCATAGACAGAAACTATCCATGTTTAAAGTTGGACATTTTAACATGGGACACCCATGATTCCCAGCCTCAAGTGGCCACTATTGGAACTGCATCTTTCAGCACCTCAGTGCTGCTTTTCTTTTCCAGCCCCAGATGATGTAGCTTTGTGTACCTATCTACACCCTAATTACAAACATTGGTAAAAAAAAAAAAAGAAAAGGAAAAAAAAAGTTTTTTCTTAAGTTTCTAACTTTGGCTTGATTCATGACTTCCTCTTCATTGGTCCATACATGATGTAAGTATGTATTCTAGTTGTCAACTAGAAAGTGCATTTTCTGAAGAAACTGCAGTGTGAATGCTTGAATCTGAATGTATGCATTGAAATGAATTAATTGCTGAATTTTAAGTTAAAAAGTTTTAATGAGATAAAAAGAAAAAGAATTTAATCTGAAAACAAAAGTGCTGAAGTGCTAAAAGCTGACGTTTACACAGAAGAAGAAGTTGGAAAAAAGCTGAAAATGTTTTAATTGTAAATTAGAAAAACCTTAGAAATGAGAAAAGAAAATTTAGAGTCAGAAAACCTCTGAATGAATATTAAAAGTTCATATTCTTTGAGTCACTGAATGACTAAAATGTGATCCCTCCACTTGGATCCACACAGTTTAAAAATTTTAAATGTCTGAGCTTTGAAAGACAAGGTGTTGGAAAGAGAACAACGATGGCAACGTTTTGAGGGTAAAATCATACCTGTAGAGCAAACACTGAGGACACAGCAGCAGTTGAAAGAGAAGTGTTTAAGATGAATCTTGGCAGAGTGAGAGACAGAGCTAGTTAAGCAGGCAGGTGTGAGCCTGGTTGCTATAGTGACTGCACCCAATGGCTCCATACACATGCACACAGACATGCACCTCACTTCTGCTGCTTAAAATGAACAGAAAAGTCATGTGAGTGAAGTTGGCCCCCCCACCTTCTTCAAATCCAACAAAAGTGGTATCAAACGTTTGTGCTACGTTTGTGCTGGTTTGTGCTGCAAAAACTTTCATTTGTGCTACTATCATTTTAAAGATTTTAATCAAAATTTCTAGAGGTCATCAGAGGTCAACCAGCCCCCCCACATTACCCAAATCCAACAAAAGTGGTATCAAACGTTTGTGCTACGTTTGTGCTGCTAAAATTGTCGTTTGTGCCGCTTTCATTTTAAAGATATTAATGAAAATGTAAAGGTCAAAAGGTCAACCAGCCCCCCCACATTAATGGAATCGAACAAAATTGATGTCAAATGTTTGTGCTACGTTTGTGCTGGTTTGTGCTGCTAAAATTGTCATTTGTGCCGCTTTCATTTTAAAGATATTGATAAAAATTTCTAGAGGTCATCAGAGGTCAACCAGCCCCCCCACAGTAATGGAATCAAACAAAACTGGTGTCAAACGTTTGTGCTACGTTTGTGCTGGTTTGTGCTGCTAAAATTGTCCTTTGTGACGCTTTCATTTTAAAGATATTACCAAAAGTTTCTAAAGCTCAACCAGCCACTTTCTTTACCGTAAAGAAATTGAGAGATATTAACCAGCATTGGATATTTTTTTCTTATGATCACACTCTTAAACCTAGTAATCAAACTGCAATAACTTATTTAAAAACTAGGTTAAATATAGCATTTAAAATAATTAATGCATTCGGTTAGAGAAAAAAACTTTATTTGCTGGTAACAAAATACAAAACTACGAGAACAATGTAGTATATATGTTTCCTGTTAGAAAAGGTAAATACATTGAACTGTCTGAGCCTCACAAGTCTAATACAATAACTGAAAAATAACAGCTATTTCCATCATCTAACTCACAAACTAGAAAAGGACTTTCTTTCATGAGATCTTGCCATCATTCCTTTGTGTAGAGCACAGTGTGCGGACATACGCTGGTGTTTTCAGATGCTATGGTTATATCCTTTCTTAGGTCATCATACATCTCCCAGATGTACGGGGTCCTGTTACAGAATGTCATATAATGCCCGAGTGTTTCTGGTGTTGGGCCTTCCTGAAATGTAATGACTGCTTTCAGTGTGAATTTCTCTCCTTGAAGTAGCAGAGTGGATGGGAATTCAGTAAGCAAAAACCTTTTTGGACTGTGAAAACTGTGCTCCAGAGTTTCTGTAGAGCATTTTCCAAGGTCTGTGTCAATCCATACAAGCTCTCTCAGGGTGAAACTGTGACAAACAGTCCCTGTGCAAAGTTGCTTTCCTGATGAATCTGTTTTAAATGCTGTTGGAGATGCATCAGGACTTTCGATTGGTCTTAGGCATGGCGATGCTGGAAGGTTGAGCCCTTGTTCAACAGCAGACTGAAGGTGAGCTATGCCAGAAGCTGAGAGGACTGACAGATCAATGGAAACAAAAGGTATTTGCCTTGTGTTTGGTGTGTAAAGTTTGCAGTACTGGGAGGAACACTGTCTTGTGAAGTGAACACTTGGATTTTCCGTCATTGTTTTTTGAATTACTGTGGACACATGGCACTGTGCATCAACACGATGAACACCAGTCTTCAACTGAACAGGGCAGAATATTGAGCTCAGCACCTCTGCCCTCAATGAATAGGCATGTTGAGTGACACCCTTTGAAGCAAGGGATTTCACAAGCTGGAATACATAGTTCTCCTCTGAACTATTCAACATGTTTTGAGCAGTACGACTGTCACAGTAAGCACAGCATAGACTTTGACAGAAGGCATCAAAGGCACAGGTGTTCATGACACAGTGTTGTCCTTTGCCAAGTTTTACTGCACTGTAAAGCCCAACAGTCTACCTGACATATAAAGTTTGTGGATATAACAATTGAAATTCCTCAAAGTTGAAACAACTTAAAACTTTTGTTCTGTTAACGATTCAAACAGTTATAATTGTACATGGCTTAGAAGTTAAGAGTAAATACTGCTTTCTTAATTATGATTTTTGAGTAAAAGGACAGAAGAAAAAAAAATTCAGACTGCAATTAATTTCAGGTGGAGACAGTAAACACAGGTGAGTTGAAAGATCTATTGAAGAGTCCTTTCTTCATGGCCATTAAAACATTTTTAGGTTAAAAGACCCGTGTCATGAATCGCTGTGCGGCAGGCAGGAGTTGACCCAATTCAATTCAATTTTATTTATATAGCGCCAAATCACAACATAAGTCGCCTCAAGGCGCTTCATAGATACAGAGAAAAACCCAACAATCATATGACTCCCTATGAGCAAGCATTTTGGCAACAGTGGGAAGGAAAAACTCCCTTTTAACAGGAAGAAACCTCCGGCAGAACCAGGCTCAGGGAGGGGCGGCCATCTGCTGCGACCGGTTGGGGTGAGAGAAGGAAGACAGGATAAAAGACATGCTGTGGAAGAGAGACAGAGGTTAATAACAGATATAATTCAATGCAGAGAGGTGTGTTAATACATAGTGAGTGAGAAAGGTGACTGGAAAGGAAAAACTCAATGCATCATGGGAATCCTCTGGCAGCCTATGTCTATTGCAGCATAACTAAGGGAGGATTCAGGGTCACCTGGTCCAGCCCTAACTATATGCTTTAGCAAAAAGGAAAGTTTTAAGCCTAATCTTGAAAGTAGAGATAGTGTCCCCTGAATCCAAACTAGAAGCTGGTTCCACAGAAGAGGGGCCTGAAAACTGAAGGCTCTCCCTCCCATTCTACTTTTAAATACTCTAGGAACAACAAGTAGGCCTTCAGAGCGAGAGCGAAGTGCTCTAATGGGGTGATATGGTACTACAAGGTCATTAAGATAAGATGGGGCCTGATTATTTAAGACCTTGTATGTGAGGAGCAGGATTTTGAATTCAATTCTGGATTTAACAGGAAGCCAATAAAGGGAAGCCAAAACAGGAGAAATATGCTCTCTCTTTCTAGTCCCCGTCAGTACTCTTGCTGCAGCATTTTGGATTAGCTGAAGGCTTTTCAGTGAGTTTTTTGGACATCCTGATAATAATGAATTACAGTAGTCCAGCCTGGAAGTAATAAATGCGTGAACTAGTTTTTCAGCATCACTCTGAGACAGGATATTTCTAATTTTAGAGATGTTGCGCAAATGGAAGAACGCAGTCTTACATATTTGTTTAATATGTGCATTGAAGGAGATATCCTGGTCAAAAATGACTCCAAGGTTCCTCACAGCGTTACTGGAGGCCAAGGTAATGCCATCCAGAGTAAGAATCTGGTTAGATACCATATTTCTAAGCTTTTCAGGGCCGAGTACAATAACCTCAGTTTTATCTGAATTAAGAAGCAGAAAGTTAGCGGCCATCCAGGTCTTTATGTCTTTAAGACATTCCTGCAGTTTAAGTAATTGGTGTGTGTTATCTGGCTTCATGGACAGATAGAGCTGGGTGTCATCTGCATAGCAGTGAAAATGTATGCTATGTCTTCTAATGATGCTGCCTAAGGGAAGCATGTATAATGTAAACAGAATTGGTCCTAGCACTGAACCCTGTGGAACTCCATAATTAACCTCAGTGTGTGAAGAGGACTCTCCATTTACATGAACAAACTGGAGTCTATTATATAGATATGATACAAACCACTGCAGTGCAGTACCTGTAATACCTACAACATGTTCTAATAGCTCTAATAGGATATTATGGTCAACAGTATCGAATGCTGCACTAAGGTCTAGCAGGACAAGCACAGAGATGAGTTCACTGTCAGAGGCCACAAGAAGATCATTTGTAACCTTCACTAAAGCTGTTTCTGTGCCGTGATGAACTCTGAAACCTGACTGAAACTCTTCAAATAAGCCATTCCTCTGCAGATGATCTGTTAGCTGTTTGACAACTACTCTTTCAAGGTTTTTGATATGAAAGGAAGGTTGGAGATTGGCCTATAATTAGCTAAGACTGCGGGGTCTAGAGATGGCTTTTTGAGTAAAGGTTTAGATACAGCCAGCTTGATGGCCTGTGGTACATAGCCGATTATTAGAGATAGGTTGATCATATTTAAGATTGAAGAATTAATTAATGGCAGGACTTCTTTGAGCAGTTTTGTAGGAATGGGGTCTAAAAGACACGTTGATGACTTGGAGGAAGTAATTATTGAAGTTAACTCAGAAAGATCAATTGGAGAAAAAGAGTCTAATATAACATCAATGGTACTAAGAGTAGCTGTAGATAATATTACATCTGTGGGATGATTATTGGTAATTTTTTCTCTAATGATAAAAATTTTATTTGTGAAGACGTCCATGAAGTCATTACTAGTTAACGTTAAAGGGATGGTTGGCTCAAAAGAGCTCTGACTTTTTGTCAGCCTGGCTATAGTGCTGAAGAGAAACCGGGAGTTATTCTTATTTTCTTCAATCAGTGACGAATAGTAAGATGTTCTGGCTTTGCGGAGGGCTTTCTTATAAAGCAGCAAACTATTTCTCCAGGCTAAATGATGATCCTCTAAATTTGTGACACGCCATTTCCTCTCCAGCTTACGAGTCATCTGCTTTAGGCTATGTGTTTGAGAATTATACCACGGAGTCAGGTACTTCTGATTAGAGACCTTAGTTTTCACAGGAGCTACAGTATCCAGAGTCGTATGTAGTGAGGAGGTGAAATTGGGGGTAGCAATCAGATAGCTGCTCTGCTCTATGTTGGTACAGGGCATTGAAGATGATAACAGTGGGTGGATTATATTCTTAAACTTAGTTACAGCGCTTTCAGAAAGACATCTACTTTGATAAAGTCTATAGATACCCAAAATGCAGGACTCAGACTCAGGGGATGAACTCAAAATCACAGCTTTAATTGCTAGTCACAGAAAACGAGCATACAAAATTAAACTGGGAAAATATAAACTCACACCTTGCAGAGAGGCACACGAAGAAACACACAGCTTGAGGGACGACGCAGCACTGACTCAGAGAAACACAGGGTTTAAATACAATGGGAAGTAACGAGGGGAATGAGACACAGAAGGAGAGCACAGCTGGGAGAAATCAGAACTGACGAGACAAGGGAGCAAAGTAGGATACACTCACATGAGACACAGACCTTCAAAGTAAAACAGGAATTAGCACAGATGCAAACTAGACTAGGGGAGACAGAGCAACTAAGAAACACAGAGGGCAGCTACCAAATACTCAGAACTAAACAGAATACAAGAAAACCAAACTCAGACACTACACTAAAGAATACGCTGGGACAACAAAGAGAACTAAGAACATAATACAAAAAACTCAGAGGCAGAAGAAACTCAAAACACTGGGTCACTGACCCAGGACCGTGACAACCTGTTTTTTTTTTTTTTGTTTTTTTTTTAAATCATGCCCTGGCTTTGTCACACTGAATCATGTTTAAAAGATATATTTTCATGGCTCCCCCCATTACCATTTCCTTGTACTTCTTTCTACCAGTCTATTTTATTTTGTGACATTAACATCTTAAATGTACCCCACCAGTTTAATTATTAATAGCTGTGTTAGTATTTATAATGCTTTTTTTTTTTTTTATCTTGTGCAGATCTACCAAGGGTCAGTGGCACAGTTCACCTTTTGTGGTAAGTTATAACACTTCATATGTGGTCACATAAGTAAGTTGTTTCATTCAATTCAATTCAATTCAACTTTTTCAATTCAATTCAATTCAACTTTATTTATATAGCGCCAAATCACAACATAAGTCGCCTCAAGGCGCTTCATAGATACAGAGAAAAACCCAACAATCATATGACCCCCTATGAGCAAGCACTTTGGCAACAGTGGGAAGGAAAAACTCCCTTTTAACAGGAAGAAACCTCCGGCAGAACCAGGCTCAGGGAGGGGCGGCCATCTGCTGCGACCGGTTGGGGTGAGAGAAGGAAGACAGGATAAAAGACATGCTGTGGAAGAGAGACAGAGGTTAACAACAGATATGATTCAATGCAGAGAGGTCTGTTAATACATAGTGAGCGAGAAAGGTGACTGGAAAGGAAAAACTCAATGCATCATGGGAATCCCCCGGCAGCCTACGTCTATTGCAGCATAACTAAGGGAGGATTCAGGGTCACCTGGTCCAGCCCTAACTATATGCTTTAGCAAAAAGGAAAGTTTTAAGCCTAATCTTGAAAGTAGAGATAGTGTCCCCTGAATCCAAACTGGAAGCTGGTTCCACAGAAGAGGGGCCTGAAAACTGAAGGCTCTCCCTCCCATTCTACTTTTAAATACTCTAGGAACAACAAGTAGGCCTGCAGAGCGAGAGCGAAGTGCTCTAATAGGGTGATATGGTACTACAAGGTCATTAAGATAAGATGGGGCCTGATTATTTAAGACCTTGTATGTGAGGAGCAGGATTTTGAATTCAATTCTGGATTTAACAGGAAGCCAATGAAGGGAAGCCAAAACAGGAGAAATATGCTCTCTCTTTCTAGTCCCTGTCAGTACTCTTGCTGCAGCATTTTGGATTAGCTGAAGGCTTTTCAGTGAGTTTTTTGGACATTCTGATAATAATGAATTACAGTAGTCCAGCCTGGAAGTAATAAATGCGTGAACTAGTTTTTCAGCGTCACTCTGAGACAGGATATTTCTAATTTTAGAGATATTGCGCAAATGGAAGAACGCAGTCTTACATATTTGTTTAATATGTGCATTGAAGGACATGTCCTGGTCAAAAATGACTCCAAGGTTCCTCACAGCGTTACTGGAGGCCAAGGTAATGCCATCCAGAGTAAGAATCTGGTTAGATACCATATTTCTAGGCTTTTCAGGGCCGAGTACAATAACCTCAGTTTTATCTGAATTAAGAAGCAGAAAGTTAGCAGCCATCCAGGTCTTTATGTCTTTAAGACATTCCTGCAGTTTAAGTAATTGGTGTGTGTTATCTGGCTTCATGGACAGATAGAGCTGGGTGTCATCTGCATAGCAGTGAAAATGTATGCTATGTCTTCTAATGATGCTGCCTAAGGGAAGCATGTATAATGTAAACAGAATTAGTCCTAGCACTGAACCCTGTGGAACTCCATAATTAACCTCAGTGTGTGAAGAGGACTCTCCATTTACATGAACAAACTGGAGTCTATTAGATAGATATGATACAAACCACTGCAGTGCAGTACCTGTAATACCTACAGCATGTTCTAATAGCTCTAATAGGATATTATGGTCGACAGTATCGAATGCTGCACTAAGGTCTAGCAGGACAAGCACAGAGATGAGTTCACTGTCAGAGGCCATAAGAAGATCATTTGTAACCTTCACTAAAGCTGTTTCTGTGCCGTGATGAGCTCTGAAACCTGACTGAAACTCTTCAAATAAACCATTCCTCTGCAGATGATCTGTTAGCTGTTTGACAACTACTCTTTCAAGGATTTTTGATATGAAAGGAAGGTTGGAGATTGGCCTATAATTAGTTTCATCAGTTGTTCAGTTCTTATAAAATGTTGTATAATTGTACCAAATCACTGAGGATACATCCAATGGGTAAATCACAATCAACAATTTTACTGTGATATTTGCTCGTGTTTAGAGAATCTCCATTATCTTTGTTACTGAGTTTCCATTTTTGTAGGGCCAAATTTGTATTAAAAATTAATATTTTCATATGATGTGAAATGACTCAATCATTTCTAATTTTTAGAAGAAACCATTCATTAAGTCCCTTAAGGTGAAGATTTCATATATTGATAATGATCAAATTAACACAAATTAAAGGTTTCACTGATAAACACACAATTTTTCCTTGCTTTAAACCCCATGTTCTATATAGCTCTGATCTGGAGAACACTATTTTAAAATACTGTGTAGGGTTTTTGTCAAATGATTAAGAAACAGACTCTCTGTCACAAGAGACAGAAAGGTTGTATCTTAAAAGAAAAGTCTCCAAAATTTGGTAGAGTCTGATGTCATGCAGTTTCATAAACATGTATTCTCCCCAAAGAATGACACCTGAAAACTTTGCGTTAAATGAACTGAGGCAGCAGGTGAGGAGTAAGTGAGGCAGCAGGTGAGTAAGTGACGGAAGTGACGGACAAGGTAAGCGACTCATGTTGTAACTGACGTCAGACGCCGGAGATTTTGGCGGAAAATTAAAGCAAATGGTAGTTTAGATTTGAACAAATTCATTTAAGCTTCAGCATTACCAAATACACTTATCAATTGTCTTATAACTAACACTATTTGTCTAAATAATCTCCAACACCCTGGAGAACAACGAGGAGAGTTTAGAGACTCTCCAAGATTATATTGATCAGTGCTTTCAGGATCTCGTGATGAAGAAGACCCCGTGTGCAGCTTCCCCGGCCAAACCTGAGACGCCGTCGTCGAAAAGACAACGCCCGGCAGATTCCCCCGGCTCAACATCGCCAGCCGGCAAAGATATTGTCGACATACTGGAGTCAATCGACAAGCGATTGTCCAGTTTCGACGCAAGGCTGTCCTTGGTGGAGATTCTTCACCGAGAATTTAAATGCTTGCGAGAATCCCTGGAGTACAGCCAGCAGCAGGTGGAAACGCTTGCTGCTGAAAATGCCACGCTAAGGGAGTCGGTGAAATGTCTCACAGATAATGTTACCCAGCTCAATAGAGAAAATAAAAAAATAAAAGAAACAGTTATCGATCTACAAGCTCGTAGCATGCGTGATAATCTGGTATTTTCTGGTATTCCAGAAGCCGCTGGAGAGGACGCGGAGACCACGGTAAAAAGCTTCATCAAAACCCACCTGAAGCTGCCGGAGGACACTGTGAAGAACATCGTCTTTGATTGGGTACATCGCCTCGGCCCCATTCGGGCTACGGCCGGGAGACCACGTCCTATCGTGGCCAAATTCGGCCACTTCAAACAAAGTGTGAAAAGCCGCGGCAGGGAATTAAAAGGAACGGACTTCAGCGTGAACGACCAGTTCCCCAAAGAGATCTTGGAACGACGCAGGGTCCTCTTCCCAATCCGACGCGGCTTCATCCAGAAGGGCTCCCGCGCTGTCATCGCTGTGGACCGGCTGTACGTGGACGGACAGCTCCACCGCGACCCCAACATCACTCCGTGGCTGTATTAACCTCACACCAGATAAGAATCAGCTACACCATTTCCCTATCCACTCACACTAACTTGCATTAACATCTGTTTAACTTACCAGTATCAAATCGCATCTTAAAGTGTGATTTCATAGCAGAATTAACACCGTCACTCTCCGTCAGTGATTTAATTGGAATGTTTACGTTTTGTTTCTGTTTTTTTTTTCCTCCTCTCTTTTCCCCCTCTTGGTTTTATGCTGCTCACCCCTGTCCTTGGTTTCTTTCTTTATTCCTTTCACTGCCTCGATCACCTGCTTCGACACTCATCCACAAACATCCTTTATTTCGACACATACGCACCATGCGCTCAACGGCAGCACATTTACATCAGTCAGACAGCGCACACAGTCATATAAGATACACACACACTTAAGCCAAGCCTACTCATATTAGTAACTATGCATACACAAAGTCAGACTCAGGGAGCATCTCGCCACACATTTTTTCTCTCTCTCCTTCTCTTTATTTATGAACAAGTGACGTATTCTCTCCACCTGTCTAAGCGACGCACACAGCATACATCCCTAGTTATACACAAACATCTATGGGTACACTGAGGTTCATTACATGGAATATAAATGGAGCTGGCTCCAGAGAAAAGAGGTTAAAAATATTTAACCAACTCAAAAAACTACAGGCGGATGTTGTCCTATTACAAGAGACCCACAGACCTCTTAGAGGTTCGAATGAACTTAAAACACCTGAGTTTCCCAATGTGTTCTCAGCTTGTTATAATTCTAGACAAAGGGGAGCAGCAATTTTAATACATAAAAATATTAATTTCACAGTACTCGATACAGTTATAGATCCAGAGGGTAGATTCTTAATCATTAAACTATCTATACGTGATAAAAAGCTATGTATTGCAAGTGTATATGGTCCAAATGTTGATGATCCCTCATTCTTTCACGGTTTTTTCAGTGCACTCTCTGAACACTTAGATGGCACACTTGTTCTTGGAGGTGACCTCAACCTTGGACTAAATGAAGACATGGATAGGCTCAATACAGCGGGAACTCAGCGTAATTGGCAGTCAACAAATATAATCAAACAGTATATGAGCGACTTTGGTCTTTGCGATGCATGGCGCTCCCTTCACCCCACCAGTAAGGAATATACTTTTTTCTCACGTCCATCACTCCTACTCTCGTCTGGATTATTTTTTGGTCAGCAGCTCACTGCTGAACGACATTTCAGACACTGAGATTCACCCTATAGCTGTCAGCGATCATGGTCCTGTATCTTTAACACTAATGCACAAGAATAATACTACGCCAAGAAAAAACTGGAGATTTAATATATCACTACTTAAAGATGAAGACTTTATTAAATATTTTAAAAAAGAGTGGACTTCATATTTGGACTATAATGACACTCCCGAAACATCAGCTTCTGTTCTATGGGAAGCAGGGAAAGCTGTGATGAGAGGTAAAATAATTTCTTTCTCATCACATAAAAAGAAAAAAGAAAACAAAAATATTCAGGAATTAGAAAAAAACATCAAATCACTAGAAGAAGCCTACGCGTCCCACCAAGATCAGGAAACATTGAACAAAATACGCAAAACAAAACTAGAATTAAATGAGATAATTGATAAAAAACAAAATTCTTAGTACAAAGACTACGCCTACAAAATTATGAACATGGTAATAAATCCGGTCAATTTCTAGCAAACCAGCTAAAAATAAATAAAGAAAAAACAACTATATGTGCTGTTCAAGATTCATCTGGGAACACATTATATGAACCGATACAAATAAACAACATTTTCAGGGATTTCTATAAAACGTTGTATTCACCACAAATAAACCCATCTAAAAAAGAAAATGATCAGTTTTTGGACAACATAACTCTTCCAAAATTATTGGACACTCAAGCAATGGCACTGGATTCACCACTGACACCTGGGCCCTATTTCAGGAAGCTGGTTTAGAAAACTCAGAGTGAAAAACGATACTCAGGGTTGAGTAACCCCGAACTGTCCAACTCGGGGTTATTCGGTTTCAGAAAGGCTGATAACAATTAGTTCAATCAACGCGGAGTTGCTTTAACCCCAAGTTAAGCGCGCGCACGAGGATACATAAAGCCCTGATTAGTGGAGCACAGATTAAGCGAGTCACCATGGAGACGGAGGGAAAGAAGGCGCGGTCAATGTATTTTACAGCGCTTGAGGCCGAAATTCTGATGGCATCATATGCCGATAACATGCAAATTGCGCGGAAAAAAAGTAACACAGCCTCAGCTGCAAAAGAAAGGGAGCATGCATGGCAAAACATAGCCGACAGAGTCAATGCGTGAGTGTTAATTTAAACATTGATCTAGGGATTTCCACCCATTTAACACGTTATTATATTATATATATATGTTTTTTTTTTATTTCATACATTTTATTTTGTGATGTGATGTGAGCGCAGGTGCAACCCAACAGGCCCCAAACGTTCCTGGCAGCAAGTAAAAATGAAATATAAAAATATAGTCCAAACAGGTAAGGTGTAATTGTATTATGAGCCATAGTGCTTGGTCTGTTTGTCCTATGTAAATCAATTGCAGTTAGAGGCTACATTAACTTTCTTTCTGTAAGCACTTATTGAAATTATCTGAGCACATTACAAGTACATATTTGCTTACTCTGTATGCTCAAATGTGACCCGTTATAGCCAACAGAAAAAAAGCGGAGGCCCGAAAAACAGGTGGGGGTCCTCCACCACCACCACTCACAGAGGCTGAGCAGTTGGCTTCCACATTTGTGATAATGTTGGCAGCATCACATATGATCTTCACAGTGCAGAGAACACAAATTAGCATCCATTACTATAATGAAATAATTTGTTAGTTTGAAATGCTACAGGGAACTATGTACCTGTACATTAACGCTGTGGAAAGACTTCCTGTTCACATAGTCTCCTTCATTTACTGAAGGAGCAATGATTGGAATGTGAGTGCCATCTATACAGCCAATCACGCCTGGGAACCGTGAGAATAAATGTAAAATTTAAGTAGTAGCTCAAGTATCACCACATCATGAATTAAGTTTCGTTCATCCTGATACCTGCAATTTTGTGGCATCCCTCTGATAAATCTTGTGGGTCTATGACCGGGGAACACCACAAACGAGTACAGGAGACGTTTCAGTGCAACTGTAACATTCCTGACTGCGTGACAGACGGTAGCCTTGGAAACGTGCTCAGCGTCACCAATATTATACAGAAAGCTCCGGTTTGCAAAGAACCGAAGTGCAATACAAATAATATGTACAGAACTGAGAGAATGTCCGCGATGTGTCACATGAGCAATATTAGGCCTGAGGATGTTATTCAAATAAATTATAGATTGTGCTGAAAAACGGTAACGTTCACACAGGAAATAATCAGGAAATGATAAAATGTCCGAACGCGCTCTAATCACTCTCTCCCGGCGGAGAGCTCTGCGGATAATTTGGGCTTCAACATCTACTGGCTCTTCAAGGAAGGAGCACGCCATGTCTGACACTTCCTACAGTCAGGTTTCCGACAAAGAGGCGGAGAACGTCAGGGTTAGTTGAAGTAAACCTGCTAGGGGGCAGGTTAGCTTCACGGAGTGTGTCGTCATAGTAACTCACTCAGAATTAATCTAAACTCGCTTTGTGAAACCGAAAACCCAGAGTTTTCGTTAACTCAGGGTATACTTACTCAGAGTTTGCACTAAACCGGCTTCCTGAAATAGGGCCCAGGTGAACTCCAGGAAGCTCTGATAAGTATGCACAATAATAAGGCTCCAGGTCCAGATGGCTTTCCTGCAGAATTCTACAAAGAATTCTGGTCGATTCTAGCACCAGTTTTCTACAGAACGTTGTTGGAAATTAAAGAAAAGGGCAGACTTCTATCAAATATGAATTCTGCAAACATTAATCTCCTGCTAAAACCAGGCAAAGACCCTGTATATCCCTCAAGCTATCGTCCAATATCCCTTATAAATGTAGACCTTAAAATAATCTGCAAAGCTCTCTCAAAGAGACTGGAGAAAATAACCCCCCTCTTAATTCATCCTGACCAAACTGGCTTCATAAAAGGTAGGCACTCATCAACAAATACACGTAGATTACTTAATTTGATAGACTACTCATACAGTAAAAACCTAGAAACTACAATATTCTCTTTAGAGGCAGAAAAAGCATTTGACAGAGTTAACTGGAAATTTCTATTTGCAACTTTACACAAATTTGGTTTTGGATCCTCTTTCATAAACTGGTTAAAAATATTATATAATTCCCCAACAGCTTGTGTTAGAACAAATGACCAGACATCCTCCAGCTTCTGTCTCTTGAGGGGCACCAGGCAGGGATGCCCACTCTCCCCTTCACTATTTGCAATTTTTATTGAACCACTAGCAGCAGCAATTAGACAGAATTCAGTAATTAAGGGCATAAAATGCAAGAACGTGGAACATAAAAATCAGCCTTTATGCGGATGATGTGTTGCTCTTTCTCCAAAATTCACAAACCAATATCTCTGGGGTGATTGAATTGATAAACTCTTTTGCAAGAATATCAGATTACTCAATTAACTGGTCAAAATCTACAGTCCTACCGATTAATTGCTCCTTCCATAATTCCTCTTCTACACCACTGCAATCGGGAAATATAAAATATTTAGGTATTAATGTTTCTCCCAAGCTTGCAGATCTAACTAAATTAAACCATATCCCACTTTTAAAGAAGGTAGAAGATGATCTGGCTAGATGGAAATGTCTACCCATATCACTCATGGGAAGGGTTGCCGCTATAAAAATGATGGTCTTACCAAAAATAAATTATGTATTCTCAATGATCCCAACTAAACCGCCACAAGATTGGTTCAGATCTCTAGATTCATGTATGTCCAAATTCCTTTGGAAAAATAAACCCCCACGTATAAGCTTAAAAACACTACAAAAGACCAAGGATAAAGGAGGACTAGAACTGCCTAACTTTCAGCACTACTTCTTAGCCAACAGGCTTCAGTTTATCTCAGGATGGCTAAAACACACCCTCTTAGATGAACCTTGGCTAGATGTAGAACAAGCACTTTGCAATAATCTAGAGATCTCAGACCTACCATTTATCAGCTCAAACATCCAACGACATGAATGCTTTAAAAGCATCAACATCAGCTCTTCTCTGACAGCATGGTGGGAGTTTCTAAAATTGACGGCGTCTTCATTAATCCCATGCAAACGTACACCTATCTGGAACAACCCTGACATATTACAAAACAATAATATGATAAACTTTTCAGATTGGAGTGATAAAGGAATCAAATATTTAGAACATATACTAGAAGGAACAGAATTTATTTCATTTGACGGACTAGTTACACAATATGGGATCAACAAGAAAAGATTTTTAGAATATCAACAAATTAAATCCATAGTAAAAAAGAAATTTAAACCGGGTCAAGTTGAACTACAAACACCACCAAGTGTGGTTCAATTTCTTACTCTTAAACCCCCCAAATTACTATCCAAAATATACAGAATGCTTTCTAAAACAGATGAATCAATATCACTTCCTATTGCAAAATGGGAAGCGGATTTATCAGTTAACTTAGACCTAAACTTCTGGTCTCAGATTTGCTTAAAAACCTTTCATCTAATTAGAAATCCCAGTCTTCAATTAATTCAATACAAAATATTACATAGAGTGCACTATACAGGTCATCGGATGTTCAAGATGGGCTTTACGTCTACCAACAACTGCTCACACTGCCAAACCAATTCACCGGACAATTATATCCACGCTCTTTGGTTCTGTCCACCAGTTCAGAAGTTTTGGCGCGAGATATGTGAAGACTTATCGAAGTGTCTGAAATGTAACATTCCAACTTCCCCCTTAGTGTGTTTGTTGGGCAGCTTAGATAATGTCACTTCAGAAAAGAATATAGCCCATATGGTTTTCACTGCCCTATGCATAGCCAAGAAAACGGTCCTCATGAACTGGAAAAATAAAAATAATCTTAATTCTAACCAATATAGAAATTATCTATTAGATTACATTAGTCTTGATACAGCCTCTGCCACCACATCAGATCAATTGCTCTGGGCTCCTTTGATCAGCTCCATCACCTAGTGGGGGTGGGGGGTCATAGTTTGGTCCCGCCTTCACTGTTGTGATTGGTGTGGGGGTAGGGACAGGCTTAGGGCGTCGGGGGGTTCCCCGGAGGCATCTTCCTTGGGGGGCTCAACCGGGGTAGCGGTCATGTCCGGTTAGGGGCTCTGTTGGCTCTCAGGTGACTGTTTCCTCGCGGCTGCGTGCAGTGGGGCTAGGGGAGGGTCTGTGCTGACGGACGTGGGTTACTGACCTGGTAGCCTGGCTGCCCCTGGGTGGGTCTGGGATGGGCGTGAGGTTCTGGGGGCGCTCCGTCTCTGGGCTGGGACCCGGACCGGGCCTCGGGGGCTTGGGTCCTGGTTGGTGTGTTGCCGGGGTTGTGGGCGGGTGGGTGCATGGGGGCCCAGCCCTGGAGCAGGGTGCCGCCGGTGCGTCGAGCCACCTGGGGGGCTCTTCAACTGGTGGGGGAGATTGTCACATCTTGCAGGAGCTTTCCTCTCCTCAGGAGCTCCCTCTGCAGGAGGGGGAGATACAGGAGAGGTGGAGGAAGATCTCAGCCTGGGTGTTTATTGTCTTATGTAGTCTGGAAGATGAGTGGATGGTGGGGTGGGTGCAGTTTTCTCTGTGGTGGGGTTGGGTGGACTGTCCCGGGCTCTGTGGGGCCGGGCGGCGCTGCTGCACTGGGCCCCGGTCTGGATGGGCCTGGGCCCCCTTTCCCTGGCGGATCGCGGAGTATGGGGGTGCCTACTGGGGTCAGCGGGGGAGCTGGCCCCAGGGAGGGGTCACTTGCCCCTCCCTTCCTTCCCTCCCCATCTCCAGCTGCCTCCCTCTTCCCGCTCCACCACAACCACCCACACATGCAGGGCCTTGGAGTAGGGGTATGTCACCAGGGTGCAGAGGAGGCTACCCCCCCCCTGTCCCCTTCTGGCTGCCTCTGCCTCAATTTTATCCCACAACTTAGACATTCACATTACTCACACTCTCATTACACATACATATAGGATCTTGGGGGTGGGCACGATACACGGAGTCCAAAGTACCATCAGGGTGTACACCCCACCCCTGGCATCGTTGCCCACCTCTCAATTTTAAATACACGTAGACATTGAGGGCTAGCAGGAGGGACCATGCGCTTACCTGCTGCTCTCTGGCAGGTAGCTCCAAGCCCTCCTGGGTTTTAAATGCACCTTAGAACACACATGCATCAACACTACAATGAGCGGGTGGAGGGAGGTTTGGAGTCTTCTCTCACCCCCATTCTCTGCGACCTGCTGGAGCAGGGGGGCTAGGACTAGGAGGAGGAGTTGGCCGTCCGACTGCGGTCTGGAGTGTGGAGCCTTCCTGCTGCTGCGGAGTCGGGGCGGTCTGCCTCCCCCCACCGCAGGGAAAAGGGAAACACCACCTGGGTCTGGGTGCAGTTCCCCCCTCCAGGGGCGGGGGCACCTAGACCCGGTTTGTAGAGTACGCTTGGGGAGTGTGATCGTGTGTACAACGTCTCTTTATGTCTGTCTCCACGTTGGTTGAGTGTGGAGTAAGTGCATATGAGAGCATGAGGGTGGGAATGGATGTTTGTATCTGTGTGTGCCTGTATGTCTGTGTCTATATGTCAGGTTGGGTGTCAGGCACCACCTCTCTGGGGACATCTCAGGCCCTCCAAGGTTTGGAGGCCTATCTCCCCCTACCACCACTTCCCCTGCCAGTGGCGGACCCCCTCAGACATCGGTGTGTTGGTGGTTCTTTGTGTCCGGGGATGGGCGTCCAGGTACACACCGGCTCACTCCTTGGCGGCCGCTTATCGGGGCCTGGAGCCTGGGGCTCGCTCGGGCCACTTCGGAGGTGGGGTGCCCCCGGCCTCTCTGCCTGGGGCTCGGTCACTCAGGCGCAGCTGGCTGCCGGCGGAGCTCACGGGCGTGTCACTGCAACTCCCCCTGGCTTCTGCTCCGCGGCTGCTGAGTGAGCCCTCATCTGGGACTCTCCTCAGCTCTTTCCGGGACAGTGGCGCAGCTGCCCCTCTGTTGGTCTTCCTTGGTCTCTTGTGTTCTGGGGGCCTCTGGATGTCTGGAGTTTGATCTCCTCCACACCTGCTTCATGCCCTGGAGGACGGGGCTGTGGCCCCCCCACACCCTCTAGCAGATTATTACATGAAGGAACCTTTTAAAAAACAAAAAACAAGCGCGTCCATGCTCACAGGTGTACACACGGGTGATCACACCCACAAACTACACCCTTTTTGGCTCCTACCTCAAAGCACACTGTGTTCTGTTGATCTTATGTGCTGCACAATAATGTTTAACATTTAGTATTTACTGTCATATTCCCATATATCATTGTGATGTTGTTTATTCTATTACTCTTGTTCTCTTCTGCTTGCTTTCTTTTTTCTTTCTCAGCAGGTGATCCAGGTGATTGATATATGCATTTTTTTTTCTCTGCCCGTTCTGTTGGTTTTTGTCTTTTGCCCTTCTCCCCCGTCCCTCTTCTCAGCTGTTTCTCTTTCCCTCTTTCTTTCTCCCCTTCTTTCCCCCAGTCAAGTCTGTCCCGTATTCAGTAAGTGAAAATAAAATAAACAATAAAAGGTGAATCAAATGGACCATTACGGCAAGGCTGGGATGGTCAGTTTGGTAAAGTAAATCCGTTGGGCATCTTTCTTTGCCTTTAGACAACAATTCTGATGGCAAAAGAGCCAAACGGGACAGGCCAAAAAGGAAAAAAAAAAAAAACAAAAAAAAAAACTTTTCTTTTCCCTTTTTAGGAGGCGCCTGATATCAACGTGAAACGCACTGCAGTACTTCGTGCCCTTCCTGTATGTCTATGTCTGTGTCAATTTTGGGCTCCTGAGAGGGGTTATCATCCACTTCCTGCTCCACAAAGGCTTTGTGTGGATACTGACGCTTCACTGTACCATCCTGTCTGGCAACCTCTGCTTCTTTTCGTATTTGTTTTGCAGAACAGATCCGCATGTTCCCTTCAATAAAACCGAGATGACGTGCAATGAATTTATCTATCCTTATTGGGAGATTTTCATGCTTGAACAGACCATGTTTAATGTTCTTGAACTCTGCTTCAACATTAGCTGAAGTTGCAGTGAGTTTTTCGCTCTGAAATAGGGGAACCATTTCTCCAGTCCAGAGTGGTAGGTATCCTCCCAATCTAATTAGGTGTGGGACGAGCTCAGGTAGATAGTGCATATTGTCTCGATAACCATGATCTTCAGCATGGCACCTGCTCCCCTCACAAATATCTGCCACCCACTGCCTTAAGTCGGTGTTTATTTCTGTGCATGGATCCAATCTAATGTCTTCTTCTTCCTTGTCATCAGAAACAGATATAGTCTCATCTGCAATTTTTCTTTTCAGATTTGATTTGGACACTTCTGACATAATGGGGTTTCCAAAACTGTCACAGCCTTCTGTCTCACTTAATGCCACAATAGCAAGGATTGGGACTTGACAAGTTGTGCCATTGATCGCACGTAGAAATCCCTCACCTGATGAGGCTTTTTTCTCAAACAGTCCCACTGGCAAATCATTTTGAATAAGTGTGTCACATCCACTCTAATGAAACATTCAATTCAATTCAATTTTATTTATATAGCGCCAAATCACAACAAAAGTCGCCTCAAGGCGCTTCATAGATACAGAGAAAAACCCAACAATCATATGACCCCCTATGAGCAAGCACTTTGGCGACAGTGGGAAGGAAAAACTCCCTTTTAACAGGAAGAAACCTCCGGCAGAACCAGGCTCAGGGAGGGGCGGCCATCTGCTGCGACCGGTTGGGGTGAGAGAAGGAAGACAGGATAAAAGACATGCTGTGGAAGAGAGCCAGAGGTTAATAACAGATATAATTCAATGCAGAGAGGTGTGTTAATACATAGTGAGTGAGAAAGGTGACTGGAAAGGAAAAACTCAATGCATCATGGGAATCCCCCGGCAGCCTACGTCTATTGCAGCATAACTAAGGGAGGATTCAGGGTCACCTGGTCCAGCCCTAACTATATGCTTTAGCAAAAAGGAAAGTTTTAAGCCTAATCTTGAAAGTAGAGATAGTGTCCGTCTCCTGAATCCAAACTGGAAGCTGGTTCCACAGAAGAGGGGCCTGAAAACTGAAGGCTTTTATTCGATTCCATTACTGTGGGGGGGCTGGTTGACCTTTTGACCTTTACATTTTCATTAATATCTTTAAAACAGATGCAGCACAAACGACAATTTTTGCAGCACAAACACAGCACAGTTGATTGACACCAGTTTTGTTTGATTCCATTACTGTGGGGGGGCTGGTTGACCTTTTGACCTTTACATTTTCATTAAGATCTTTAAAACAGAGGCAGCACAAACAACAATTTTAGCAGCACAAACCAGCACAAACGCTTGACATAAATTTTGTTCGATCCCATTAATGTGGGGGGGGGGGGGGGGGGGGGGGGGGGGGGGGGGGCTGGTTGACCTTTTGACCTTTACATTTTCATTAATATCTTTAAAACAGAGGCAGCACAAACCAGCACAAACGTAGCACAGTTGATTGACACCAGTTTTGTTTGATTCCATTAATGTGGGGGGGCTGGTTGACCTCTGATGACCTCTAGAAATTTGTATGGATTTCTTTAAAATGATAGCGGCACAAACGTAAATTTTTGCAGCACAAACACAGCACAGTTGATTGACACCAGTTTTGTTTGATTCCATTAATGTGGGGGGGCTGGTTGACCTTTTGACCTTTACATTTTCATTAATATCTTTAAAACAGAGGCAGCACAAACCAGCACAAACGTAGCACAGTTGATTGACACCAGTTTTGTTTGATTCCATTAATGTGGAGTGGCTGGTTGACCTCTGATGACCTCTACAAATTTTCTTGAATATCTCTAAAATGATAGCGGCACAAACGTAAATTTTTGCAGCACAAACGTAGCACAAATGTTTGACATCAATTTTGTTCGATTCCATTAATGTGGGGGGGCTGGTTGACCTTTTGACCTTTACATTTTCATTAAGATCTTTAAAACAGATGCAGCACAAACGACAATTTTTGCAGCACAAACCAGCACAAACGTAGCACAGTTGATTGACACCAGTTTTGTTTGATTCCATTAATGTGGGGGGGCTGGTTGACCTCTGATGACCTCTACAAATTTTCTTGAATATCTCTAAAATGATAGCGGCACAAACGTAAATTTTTGCAGCACAAACCAGCACAAACGTAGCACAGTTGATTGACACCAGTTTTGTTTGATTCCATTAATGTGGGGGGGCTGGTTGACCTTTTGACCTTTACATTTTCATTAATATCTTTAAAACAGAGGCAGCACAAACGACAATTTTAGCAGCACAAACCAGCACAAACGCTTGACATAAATTTTGTTCGATCCCATTAATGTGGGGGGGGGGGGGGGGGCTGGTTGACCTTTTGACCTTTACATTTTCATTAATATCTTTAAAACAGATGCAGCACAAACGACAATTTTTGCAGCACAAACCAGCACAAACTTAGCACAGTTGATTGACACCAGTTTTGTTTGATTCCATTAATGTGGGGGGGCTGGTTGACCTTTTGACCTTTACATTTTCATTAAGATCTTTAAAACAGAGGCAGCACAAACCAGCACAAACGTAGCACAGTTGACTGACACCAGTTTTGTTTGATTCCATTAATGTGGGGGGGCTGGTTGACCTTTTGACCTTTACATTTTCATTAATATCTTTAAAACAGAGGCAGCACAAACGACAATTTTAGCAGCACAAACGTTTGATACCACTTTTGTTGGATTTGAAGAAGGTGGTGGGGCCAACTTCACTCACATGCTTAATGGCTCAAAACACCTTATGCAATTATAAACTGATACGCACCTACTGGCATGCCCCTTTTAATTTCTTCATAAATGTTATTTAATGTTATTATTACGGCAGCACGGTGGTTAGCACTGTTGCCGCACAGCAAGAAGGTCCTGAGTTCAATTCCACCATCACGCCAGGGTCTTTCTGTGTGGAGTTTGCAGGTTCACTCGCCATGTTTGCGTGGGCTCTCTCCGGGCTCTCTCCAAAGACATGCAGCTTGTGGTGATAGGTTAATTGGTTAATCCGAATTGCCCATAGGTGTGAATGTGAGTGCGAATGGTTGTCTGTCCCTGTGTGTTGGCCCTGTGACAGACTGGCAACCTGTCCAAGATGTACCCTGCCTCTTGCCCTATGACAGCTGGGATAGATTCCAGCACCCCCTGCGACCCTTAAAAGGATAAGCAAATGGATGGATGGATGGATGGATGGAATTTTATTAATATCTTTAAAATAATAGCACCACAAACAAAATTTTTTGCAGCACAAACCTGTGACATCAACTTTTGTTTGATTTGGGTGATGTGGGGGGGCTGGTTGACCTTTTGACGTTTGCATTTTCATTAATATCTTTAAAACAGAGGCAGCACAAATGACAATTTTAGCAGCACAAACCAGCACAAACACAGCACAGTTGATTGACACCAGTTTTGTTCGATTCCATTAATGTGTGTGTGTGTGTGTGTGTGTTGGGGGGGGGGGCTGGTTGACCTTTACATTTTCATTAACATCTTTAAAACAGAAGCCGCACAAACCAGCACAAACGACAATTTTAGCAGCACAAACCAGCACAAACACAGCACAGTTGATTGACACCCATTTTGTTTGATTTAATTAATTTGGGGGGGCTGGTTGACCTCTGATGACCTCTAGAAATTTTGATTAATATCTTTAAAATGATAGCAGCACAAACGACAATTTTTGCAGCACAAACCAGCACAAACGTTTGATACCACTTTTGTTGGATTTGAAGAAGGTGGGGGGGCCAACTTCACTCACATATGTCATGTCTACTGAATTCTCATTTTTCATGCCTGTGGAGTTTATTATATGGACATGGTGACAGTGTAAAGACAGCCTGCTCTTCTGATTTCACTTTTCAAGCATTCACACTAATTAGTGTTTAAACCTCCCATGGTTCTATATCTGGGGATGTGGCTTTGGTTTGCACTGATGAAAGCTTATAGTTGAAATGTGTTTGACAGTAAATGGTCAATAAAGAAGACAGCATTTTGTTTTGTTTTTACACAATGATTTTGTCATGTGCTGTGTGCAGGCAGGAACTGTGGACCCAATGTGCAGACACTTGGAGGTAAAAGTGTGAACTCAAAACAGCTTTAACGCTAAACACAAATATAACAAAAGCAAGAATACCAAAAGAAACTTACACAGGCAGCCAAACAGAACACACAGCATAGGATGAGGGAGATCGCAACAAAGACCAAAGAAAACTCAGGGCTTACATACCCAGAGAGAGCCATCAGGGAATGGGAGACAACAGAGAAACACAGCTGGGACAAATAAGGGTAGCGAGACAAGGGAAGCAAATCCAGATACATTAACATGAGACATGGACTTTCAAAGTAAAACAGGAAACATAACACAGACAACGCGGACTTGACGAGGGGATACAGCACACAGGGGGAGACAGAACAACTATGTAACACAGAGACAGAAACCAGAAGACAGAACTCTAAGAAACCAAAAGACTAGAAATGATAAATAATGGCAAAATCAAAGTTCAATAATAATGTAAAACTCAAAATTTTGGGTCAACGAACCCAGGCACCCTAACAGATTTATTTTTACAGTTAATTTTTTTCTATTTAATTATTTAGTTATAGTCCACCATACCTCTGATCCCCTGTCAAGCCATCCACCCCCTTTTTAATGGTGTATCTGATTCAGGGTCATGAAGGGCTGGAGCAGCTGTCACAGACTGAGCAAGGTACACCCTGTACAGGTCACCAGTCTATGGCAGTGTCCCACTGTGTGTATTTTAAAAAGTACCGCATCTTAAAAACCACGGCTGCAGATAGATGGCCTTGGCAACTCTTCACTACATTATGAGGGGGATTTTATTATAGCAAATGACGAAAAAAATGGACCACTCATGATCTATTCAAAATACAATCTAGAGATGTTTTAGTCCCTTAAAGAGAGCTAATTATGTTTGTTTCCAGCTCCATACTTTAATTTGTGCACTACAGCAAATTTGTGTGATTCATTGCTGAAAATATGCTTATTTATCCTATACTGAGTCTTGGTGCAGTCCTTCAATTTATCTTCCATTTGAAATATGCCAGTTTAGCTGTCCTCTCTTTGAGCCAACCTTTGTCTTATTGGCTGCTCCTCAGAAGTTTTGAATAGCAGGTGGGTGGTACTTCTGTGCTTGGAGAAGGGATTACTTGTACATATACTGACCTCATTATTTGAAACTTGGCCCATGTTCGATATGAGCATTCACCATTTATATATACACAATATCTGTTGGTGTGTGTGTGTGTGTTAGAAAATATGGAAAAGGAATATTAAGTATTGGTCGAGGAGTTTGATTTCCAAACCAAATGCAAATCTTACTTTCATTCAGCACTCCACCTTTTCTCAAAGTTCAGTTAAAGACACTTTTGACAATGTCATCTGGGTTGTAGCTTTGTTCCTGAAGATGTGCATGTCTTCAGGAATGAAAAGAAAGAAAGAAAGAAAGAAAGAAAGAAAGAAAGAAAGAAAGAAAGAAAGAAAGAAAGAAAGAAAGAAAGAAAGAAGTCCAGGAGATCTGAGTAGTTATTATGTCTGATGAAAAGAACAATCGAAAACAACCAAGGCACTTTGTCTTCAGGTATTTGTATTAGGATCAGCACAGATTTCACTCTCTGGCTTTATTTATAGCATAATAAGACATTTTACTTTTAAAAATCAAGGACACCAACAAGGCAGATAGGGCACATGCACTGGGGCCACAAATGTCCCAGGTTTAGTCCGTAATTCAATTTAATTTTATTTATATAGCGCCAAATCACAACAAAAGTCGCCTCAAGGGGCTTCATAGATACAGAGAAAAACCCAACAATCATATGACCCCCTATGAGCAAGCACTTTGGTGACAGTGGGAAGGAAAAACTCCCTTTTAACAGGAAGAAACCTCCAGCAGAATCAGGCTCAGGGAGGGGAGGGGGCCATCTGCTGCGACCGGTTGGGGTGAGAGAAGGAAGACAGGATAAAAGACATGCTGTGGAAGAGAGCCAGAGGTTAATAACAGATATGATTCAATGCAGAGAGGTCTATTAACACAGCGGTCCCTAAGCGCCACGGACCGGTTCATGCCCGACAATATTTTTACGGACCGGCCTAGTACCGGTACCGTAAAAAAGATTTATTCATAACACACGTGAAAAGACCCAGGAAAACCGAGTTAACGATAAAAACGATAACAAAATAACGATAAAAAAACGATAAAAATCCTGAGAACCATACATTTCACACCTGAGCCTCAACTCTCAACTCTCGTGGCCCGGTACCAAACGACTCACGGACTGGTACCGAGGCCCGGGGGTTGGGGACCGCTGTATTAATACATAGTGAGTGAGAAAGGTGACTGGAAAGGAAAAACTCAATGCATCATGGGAATCCCCGGCAGCCTACGTCTATCGCAGCATAACTACGGGAGGATTCAGGATCAGTGCTCTAAGTGCTCTAATGGGGTGATATGGTACTACAAGGTCATTAAGATAACATGGGGCCTGATTATTCAAGACCTTGTATGTGAGGAGCAGGATTTTGAATTCAATTCTGGGTTTGAAGGGAAGCCAAAACAGGAGAAATATGCTCTCTCTTTCTAGTCCCTGTCAGGACTCTTGCTGCAGCATTTTGGATTAGCTGAAGGCTTTTCAGCGAGTTTTTTGGACATCCTGATAATAATGAATTGCAGTAGTCCAGCCTGGAAGTAATAAAAGCATGAAGTAGTTTTTCAGCGTCACTCTGAGACAGGATATTTCTAACTTTAGAGATGTTGAGCAAATGGAAGAACGCAGTCTTACATATTTGTTTAATACGTGCGTTGAAGGACATATCCTGGTCAAAAATTACTCCAAGGTTCCTCACAGCGTTACTGGAGGCCAAGGTAATGCCATCCAGAGTAAGAATCTGGTTAGATACCATATTTCTAGGCTTTTCAGGGCCGAGTACAATAACCTCAGTTTTATCTGAATTAAGAAGCAGAAAGTTAGCGGCCATCCAGGTCTTTATGTCTTTAAGACATTCCTGCAGTTTAACTAATTGGTGTGTGTTATCTGGCTTCATGGACAGATAGAGCTGGGTGTCATCTGCATGGCAGTGAAATTGTATGCTATGTCCTTTAATGATGCTGCCTAGGGGATGCATGTATAGTGTAAACAGAATTGGTCCTAGCACTGAACCTGTGGAACTCCATAATTAACCTCAGTGTGTGAAGAGGACTCTCCATTTACATGCACAAATTGGAGTCTATTAGATAGATATGATACAAACCACTACAGTGCAGTACCTGTAATACCTACAGCATGTTCTAATCGCTCTAATAGGATATTATGGTCGACAGTATCGAATGCTGCACTAAGGTCTAGCAGGACAAGCACAGAGATGAGTCCACTGTCAGAGGCCATAAGAAGATCATTTGTAACCTTCACTAAAGCTGTTTCTGTGCTGTAGGAGCTCTGAAACCTGACTGAAACTCTTCAAATAAGCCATTCCTCTGCAGATGATCTGTTAGCTGTTTGACAGCTACTCTTTCAAGGATGTTTGATATGAAAGGAACGTTGGAGATTGGCCTATAATTAGCTAAGACTGCTGGGTCTAGAGATGCTTTTAGAGTAAAGGTTTAACTACAGCCAGCTTGAAGGCCTGTGGTACATAGCCGATTATTAGAGATAGGTTGATCATATTTAAGATTGAAGAATTAATTAATGGCAGGACTTCTTTGAGCAGTTTTGTAGGAATGGGGTCTAAAAGACACGTTGATGGTTTGGAGGAAGTAATTATTGAAGTTAACTCAGAAAGATCAATTGGAGAAAAAGAGTCTAATATAACATCAATGGTACTAAGAGTAGCTGTAGATAATATTACATCTGTGGGATGATTATTGGTAATTTTTTCTCTAATGATAAAAATTTTATTTCTGAAGAAGTTCATGAAGTCATTACTAGTTAACGTTAAAGGGATGGTTGGCTCAAAAGAGCTCTGACTTTTTTCTGATCATCGAGGCTAAATGATGATCCTCTAAATTTGTGACACGCCATTTCCTCTCCAGCTTACGAGTCATCTGCTTTAGGCTATGTGTTTGAGAATTATACCACAGAGTCAGGTACTTCTGATTTGAGACCTTAGTTTTCACAGGAGCTACAGTATCCAGAGTTGTATGTAGTGAGGAGGTGAAATTATTAACAAGATAATCGACCTCTGTTGGAGTAGTATTCAGATAGCTGCTCTGCTCTATGTTGGTACAGGGCATTGAAGATGATAATAGTGGTTGGATTATATTCTTAAACTTAATTACAGCACTTTCAGAAAGACATCTACTTTGATAAAGTCTACTTTCCACTGCTGTGTAATCAATTATTTCAACACGTTCTCACTCCCAACTCGTCAAACGTGTGACGCATGGTCAGGCCCCCTCTGCTGCACATATGGACGCGCAGGGTACCCCTCTGGCGTCGGGAATTGACGTGAAGGGTCCTCCGATTGAAGAGATTTTGTCGGTATATTTAGACATTTTCCAAATCACATTGTAACGACCTATACTGAACACAATAAATTATATAATGCAGGCAACTATCTGAGAGAAAAGTACTGCAGATAAAACTAATTACAGGCTGTTATTTGTGTATCGGTTCTTGCATTGACGGAGTGAGCGATGTATGCTGGGTAATGGCACAGCTAGCGATTGGGTGAATTTATTGCACCGGTTTTATAAACTGTTCTACAATCCTTTTGATATTTGGAAATCTGTCGATCATTCTGCTACAGCTGTAAGATATCTTCTCCAACTCCTCTGAATACATGCAGTCATTTTACCGTCTGCTTTGGCTAATCACGCTCTTACGTATTAAATTAAATTAAATGCCTAATAAAAAAGCTGTTCTTTTTTATTAGGCAAAAACATTTTCGGCAAAAAAACATTATGCAAAAACATTTTCGGTGCTGTTAAGGAATTCACAGCGACTCACTTGTTTATTTTTGAGAAAGTTTATTTTTTTATCATATCAGATGAGCGGCAGTGACGTCAACGTACTCGATCGTACCACAGGTAAGTGCGAATCTGAATCTGTAGATTTTTTAAAATTATTTTTCTTATTTAAAACCAAAAAGAAAACCCCGAAACAGTGAGCTCACAAAGCTGCTTTCAGCAGTTCCATGGGTTAAGATTAGCAATTTCGTGGAACAGCGAATGACTTAACATTTAATAGCATATATGTTACCACACCACATGTGCTGTAAGTTAGCTAAATTCATTTCTGTTAGCCAATCAAGTTAAGCTTATCATATATCATCATCCAGGGTACAGTGATAGAGAAGTGTGTGCTGACGTTTGCTGTTGTTGCCACTTTGTAAAGTTTGAGGGTTCTAATAAGGGTCAGTGTTGCCAGATTGGGTTGATGCTGAAATTGAAGATAGACGTTATCTATCAATCTAGCTCTCTCTTTATGGCTCTCTCTCTCATTCTGGCTCTCTCTCTCTCTCTCTCTCTCTCTCTCTCTCTCGATTTTAAACTTAATAACAGCATTACATAATCATTAAATAGCAGACCGATCATCTATGCTGCAAATGAAATACAAATGGACACTAAACAGGGTTTATCTAAATCGTTACAATAGGGTTTAATGTATATATTTATTTATAAGGTGCTTCTGAATTCTGAATACTTTTTTTTTTCTAAACAGGTTCTTCATCAATCAGCCTATTATTGATTGATTCCTTCCTACATATGCTTTTTGAAAAACTCCTAAAGGCACTTTTAAGAGCCACGTCAGTCTGTTTGTATCTGTTCTTACTGCTGTCCTTATTGGTCTGTCTCTCTGTTTCTGCCTCGCTCTGTTGGTCTCTGTCTTGTTTGATTATTCTGTTTGTGTGTGTGTGTGTGTGTGCGTGCGTGCGTGCGTGTTTGTTTGTTTGTGTGTTTGTTTGTGTGTTTGTTTGTTTGTTTGTTTGTTTGTTTGTTTGTTTGTTTGTTTGTTCTTCTTTCTGCCATGAGTGACTCCGAAATTCAAGATCCTTTAAGGATCCTAGATAATCTGACTGATCAGCAGGAACAAATTGATGAGCTCCAACACCTCGATGACATGCTTGGTGAGCTGAAGCAAGAGGTAGCTCCTGTACCTGTGAAGCCACCTGAACTAACAGTAAAATGGAAAAAAAGAGACAAAGATGGAAACCAACTCTATGCGAGGCCAAGATCAATCCGGAGTCAATTACATAAGGGTCAGTACTCTTTCATACAAGATAATTTGAAGATATAGATTGTATGGACACAAAACCATAAATTTAACGTATTAATTAATTTAAATATTTGTAAAGACAAACAGGAAAGTAATTTGTTTGTTTTGACACAAAAGGACATTAAATAAACCACAGAATTATCTCTTAAAACTGAATGATCCCCCCCTAGCAAGTATGGCATTCATTACATTATGTTAGTCCAGTAACAAAATGTGGCTGACAGTTACCTCCTCACAAGGATTTTGGTAAAAGATATTGGTACTTGGCAGCACAGTGGCACATCAAAAAATGTCCTGATTTCAATTCCACTATCAGACCAGGGTCTTTGCGTGTAGAGTTTGCGTGTTCTTCCCTTGTTTCTATGCTCGCAGGTTACCTGGTTTACTCCCACAGTCCTGAGATGTGGAGTTTGGCTAATTGGTGATTCTAAATTGTTTCTGTGTTATAAATGTGGATTTGATTTGTGTTTTTGATATACTGTTGATGTTTTATACAGCTGCCCACAGTCAGAAGACCAATTCTACCACTAATAACAGTCACTGTGAGGTGGCATTTGCCCCAGAGACTGTTGGTATGTACTCCACTGTGTCTTCACTAGATCAAAGCAGTATGTTCATGTGTTTGCAGCAATTGCTAGCATATTTATAGCCATCAAGCTTTACTCTCATAGCTACTCTGTCCATTACACTTTTATAATTTAATCAATTTTAATAGAAAATGTATTTGTTTTTTTTAACAGAGCACTTTCTACAAGAACTCCAGAGCTCACTGAATGATTCTTCAGACGATCACCATGAAGCACCACCACCAAAAGCTCCTCTTTTGGCTTCCTTGAACTGGAGCACAAGAAAAACTCTTTTTTCAGAGAGTTGGAGGGCCAAAAGACCCCATCTGGTGAATACCATGGCAGCTCAAGAAAGTGTGTCGGAACATATATGCCAACAATGTGGGAGCAATCCAGCTGTGCTTCGTTGTCGTGACTGTCTACCACGCCCCCTTTTTTGTGATAAATGTGATGTCATCACGCACACCAGATATGTCCTTCACAATAGACGTGCCATGACTGCCGGATTCTTCCAGCCATTGCCTCCAACAACTTACATTGTAAATAAGACCCTTTGCCATGATGGTAAGTTCTGTGACTAAACTTATTATGTTTACTGTTTATACATTTCCCTTACGCTCTCTCTCTCTATCTCATTTTTTAAAAAAGTTGATGCTTCCTCAGCTCTCAACTACACTGTTAGCTTTGAGCTGTTAAGTTGGTTTTTTTTATTGTTTCAAGTAAGGCTCAGTTGGTCCTACCATATCTTAGTCACATTTCAACGTTTTACTTCATAGTTAATAAACTTATTTAAATCATATGTTATGCATACATGTTGACTTCTTTAGCACGACTTGTACCTGTGGAGAGCCCAGTCACAATCTGCGGCTGTCCACCAGAGTGTTTGAGGGTCAGACCAGGAAAGGTTGTTGCTGTGGTCACAATGAATGGTAAGAAGAACTTCATTTTGTCCTGACTGACAACCATCTGTAAATAATTCACCTAAAACTAAACCCTCACAAGCATTGTTGCAGTATATTCTGAGACAAAAAGAAGACCTAACCCAAAGATAATAAACTTTTACTCTGGAGTCATGAGTTTTTCACTTTTCTAGGATGTTACAATCTCAGCATGCCAGAGCTGAGGTGTGAGACATGTGAAGCTTCTTGGACTGCTGGAGTAGATGACCTAAATCTAAGTGATTACTGGCCCGCTACCCTTCACTTTTCTACTTTGTACGCAACAGATGTCTTCTTCACATTTGAAGAAATGAAGATGGCATCACCCGGACTCTCCTGCAAAGCATTTTTAAAAATGCTTGATCAACGAACTCTCCACTTTGGCCGTGTGAGCATTTTAGTTTATGCATCCTTTACAGTATGGTTCTTCTGTGTTATTCAGGATTTAAAAGTCACTTGTAGCGTAGTTGTTTTCTGTTTATGTCTTTCATTTTAAACCAGACGGGAAAGATCTCTGCAGATGGCTTTAAGAAAAGTTTCTTTGAGTGGGAAGCCGTGAGATATGAATTAGACAAGATTTTAAAGGAGGATCCCTTCACATGTCATGCATGTGCCCCAGACATGCTTGCAATTTCAGTGGATGGAAACCGCAAGCATTACCGTTTCAAGAATGCAGCCAGGTAAGCAAATGCTTCGAGAAGCTGGTCAGGGACTTCATCTGCTCTGCACTACCCGACTCACTGGACCCTCTACAGTTTGCATACCGCCACAACAGGTCCACTGATGATGCCATAGCCCTGACACTACACACTGCCCTGTCACACCTGGAGAAGAGAGACACGTATGTGAGGATGCTGTTTGTAGATTACAGCTCAGCATTCAATACCATCGTTCCCTCGAAGCTGGACAGGAAACTGCAGGATCTAGGACTGAGCAGCTCCCTCTGCAGCTGGATCCTTAGCTTCCTGTCTGACAGACGCCAGGTGGTCAGACTGGGCAGCATCACCTCATCCCCCATCACACTGAACACTGGTGCTCCACAGGGGTGTGTACTGAGCCCTCTCCTGTACTCACTCTACACCTACGACTGCACAGCCACTAACAGCTCCAACATCATTGTGAAGTTTGCGGACGACACTACAGTGGTGGGTCTTATCACCAACGGTGATGAGACGGCTTACAGGGAGGAGGTCAGCGCCCTGACCCACTGGTGTCAAGACAACCATCTCACCCTCAACGTCGCAAAGACAAAAGAGTTGATAGTGGACTTCCGGAGGTGCAGAGAAGTACACACCCCCATCACCATCAACGGCGCTGCTGTGGAGAGAGTGAGCAGCTTCCGGTTCCTTGGAGTACATCTGGCTGAGGATCTTACGTGGTCAGTACACACAAACAAAACAGTGAAGAAGGCGCAGCAGCGCCTCTTCTTTCTCAGGAGACTGAAAAGATTCGGCATGAGCCCCCGCATCCTCAGGACCTTCTATCACTGTGCCATTGAGAGCATCCTCACTGGATGCATCACCACCTGGTATGGCAACAGCACTGCCTACAACCGCAAAGCTCTCCAGCGAGTAGTGCGGTGCTCTGAACGGATAATTGGAGGTGAGCTTCCCTCCCTCCAAGACATCTACAGGAAGTGGTGCCTGAGGAAAGCGGGGAGGATCATCAAGGACTCCAGTCACCCCAGCCATAAACTGTTCAGACTGCTTCCATCAGGAAGGAGGTTCTGCAGCATCCGGTCCCGTACCAGCAGACTGAGAGACAGCTTTTTCCATCAGGCCATCAGACTGCTGAACACGTCATAGACACCTCAGCTTCACTACTGGAACTTCAACATTATGCACTCCACACTGTATATAAATGCCACTTGTTTTGCACATATTCAACTCTGTATATTTTATATATTTTATTATTATTATTATTATTATTATTATTATTATTATTATTAATTTTTTTTTTGTAATTTTTTTTTTAACTATTTAATTTGTAAAAATGTGCATACACACCACACACACACACACACACGTAGGAAAATATTTAGTATACACATCCAGAAATGCATACACTATTATATATTGTACATATATTTATTAGTTTCAGGTTGGCCATTCTTGTATTTTGCTCGTTTGTGTTGTTGTGTTTGCACATCTCTGTTGCTTGTGGGGCTCGCACACAAGAATTTCACTCGCATGTGCTGTGCCAGTGTGCCTGCACATGTGATGTGACAATAAAAGTGATTTGATTTGATTTGAGGTACAGCAAAATATGTGTAATACCAACGTTTGTTTCAGACAATGTGACTATAAGGTGCACCAATTAACTTTGGACTTACTTTGTATGACACCATAAAGTATACTGTATTGCTATTTTGTTCAGATCTGAGGAACTGGGCATCTTTGAAGACGCCTTCATAGCAAAGGATGAAGATGTGGGAAGATTTGTGGACTACATACACAGCACATCCAGACATGTAAGATTGAACGCTCTAATTACATAGACATAATTATGTTAACCTTTAACACTCTGTTGAAGAGATTGTGAAAAGACATTGTCACCAGCTATTTAATGCATTTTAGGTCTCCGGACGAGGTGTTTGTGGAGGGGAGTGGTCAGCAGCCAGAGAGACCTCCCAAAGATCCAGCAGCAAGGTAGATGAGGAGGGACTGGAGCTTGCAGTGTGTAGGCATGGAGTGCTGCTCCGTGCTCTAAATATGTACAGGGGTGAAATTTTTGCTTATCCCTTGTACCTGCAACAAAAGCTGGCCAATAGACATATCACTTTTTTTTGTATGGATGTTACCTGCAAGTATTGGCCATATCTTGAAAGAGTAACAAAAAGCTGTCCAGAGCTCCAGCACCTTCTTAGCATGAAGCCATTTCTTTCAGTCTTTCATGCTAAAGCCCACGATTTCAAATGTGAGGTATGAAATTCTGACTTTAATGACTTTATCTGAACAATTGCACATCAACATTTTGTGTAATTTGTATTTTATCTGTGTGTGTGTATGTGCATCTGTGTGTGTGTGTGTGTGTGTGTGTGTGTTTTTTTTCAGGTGAAATGGAGTGGAGCATATCAAGATGGGGCTGGTTTGACTCTAGGGGAGGAGGTAGAGCAATGTAATGCCTTTTTGTCAAGGATTGCAGTTACCACAAAACATATGTCCAAAGCAGGTGAGAAGGCAAATCCTGCACTAGTTAGATTTTAAGTGTGTAATTATGATGAAAGTGGTAACACTACGTTTTCTGTGTTTGCAGGACGGAGTGACATGCTAACTCTTATGGCCATGCGCTGGAATCAACAAAAGCTAGACCAGTTGGCCACCTCTCTGACCCATCGATATCAGAAGGTAATGATATTGTTACTTTATTTTTAGATGATTACTCCTCTGTGTTCTTATTATTTGGAGTAAACATGTGTTTAGTGTTTTTTGTTTGTTTGTTTGTTTTTTAATCTCAAATTGACAATGTAGGCCACAAAAGCTCTTCTAACCCAGCTTCAGAACCTGGAGTCCTTAAAAGTCCAATTAGCAGTGACTGACAGTCAACTGGATGAATGGGTCAGTGATGTAAAGGATTGGGCAGAAGGTGAGCAAAAACTGATTCAAAAATGTGATGCAATTGTACAATGACTTTATGTAAGTGTAGCTGTGTTATTTCTTCTAAGCAGCAACAACAAGCACAAGTGATATTGATCCCTTGGTGAGCAGAATCGAAGTGCTCGTAGCGAGCATAAAGAGACGATCCCAGCGTCTGTACAAAGACACCGATGGAAATAAAGCCTGTGCCAAGATTCGTCGCAAGATCAGAGAAGAGAAAGGAATCTTGACTTCTGCTGTGGAAAAATACAACAGAATGTTTCCAGACAAAGAAACTCTGTGCTTGGAAGAAATTCTGTCTGGTGACACAAGCTGGCCGTGGCAGCGGGCACACAGCGGTAGTTGTACATATATGTTGTCTACTTTCAGCATATCTGACATATAATGAAACCCTAAGCTTCAGGTGTTGACCTAAAATCATTTATGACTTCAGACGTTCTTTGTGAATTGATTTATAACTTTGTTATAAATGCATTTCAGACTCTGTCAGCCTTACAACAAAGAGAAGGGCATTCGATATCATCATGGCAATAAGAAGACTTGAGGAGGAAAAGAAGATTCTTGTTACAGAGATGGACCATCACTGGAAATCTCTTTCAAAATATGATGATATCCTGAAAGAGCTGTCCGGCCTGTTTTCCAGTGAGATATTTAAAAGTATGTATTTAAGTAATGCATACAAAACACTGACTGTTTCTTAAGGCATTAAAGCAGACTAAATTATATGTTCTATTTTTAAGGTTCGCATTGTGGCCTAAGTGAGGAGGGTTTGAGAGGTCTACAGAGCATCATCCTCAGAAAACGACAGAATGTGAAACAAAACAAGCTGCACGCAAGACAGTGTTACATGCAAGTTTTGTCAGGAGCAAAGAACATTAACCTTGATCATACTTCCGACGATGACTTTTACAGTGACTCTGAATATTCTGATTAAAGTCGGTAATAAATATCTGTAATATATCAGTTTGTCCTCAAAGTTATATCAACTTGCTACCTTGCAGGTTTAATGCTGGGGGCCCCAATTTTTTCAAGTTGGCCATAGACCAGTCATTGACAGTGCATTCCCAAGACTTCATCACATCAATGCATATAGTTTTTTACAAAGACAGCTGGCACATTTTTATTTAATGTCATTCGTAGAGCTAAAAACTACCCTGTTACACTGTTTTTAAACATGCATTTTGGTAATACATAATAGTACACTGTTATGTATCAGAGGGAGATTTTGTACTTTTTACATTTTTGTCATGTTAAGTTACTGTAATATATTTTTGGCTCACAGAATTTACAAGACATATTGAAATGTGATTGATAGAACTTTGTAAGCAAATTTCAAGTATGCTTGTCACAGGTGAGAGTTTTCATTCTTGAGTATTTTGATGTACATGTTAAGGATATTTTCATGGTATGTATCATTCATATCAACAGTATCAATAATGTTTGAGTGCATTACTAGTACTTGTGCTTATTTTTAAAATAATCATACTACAGTACAGTAGGCAGTTCAGCTGATTCTGTCACAACAACCCTGATCCACAAATTAACTTTTGGATATATAACTTTTTTTGTTTAGTTCCAGTTGTACAGCGATGTGCTCAACCATTTTTTTTTTTTAATTTAGAGTATTAATTGATCCAGTGGTTACTAAGCCTACAGTGTCTTAGGGTGGACCAACATCATTGTCATTTTACCCCCACCAAATTTCATTAAGTTGTCTGTATCACTGTAGTTTATTTGTTTTTATATTACCAATGACCACAATCAAATAAAGTTGAAAAATAACTGTCAGTTTGATGTTTTCATGCAGTTTCAATGGATCATTTTGTCACCACAGTTAAAATTTAGCAACATTTATATTTCCATGACAAAGACATAAAACACATTTCTGTTTAATATAGTTATGACTGTAGACTTGATATGTAAAAACTGAAAATGACTGTTAGAGTTTGTATTGTTGATTGTCATTTATGCTTAGAAATATTTAACCATAGATGCTTAGAGGTGTATAATCAATTGTGTAGTGATAGGTTGTGTGATCTTTAACAGGCTACAGAGGCTTGGTGTGCATTCCACACTAGAATGCACACCTACATCCTGGGAGCATGGGAAAGTTCGTACCTTGCTTAATTGTTTTATGGTAGGATTAACGTAGCTACGTCTGTTCTAGTCTAAGTGCTTTTGTGTATAAATGAACTGCTGGACTTCCTTACTGTGTTATCTAGGATGAACCATCTAGGGTGAGGGGGAGGCTACCCTCTTCCTGACCAAGGATGTTTGACCCTTTGATCAGCAGTCCACACACATTTTGATCAGCAGTCCACACACACACACACACACACACACACACACACACACACACACACACACACACACATGTGTGACGTCATATGTTAATGAACCTATGCATATTCATGTAACCTCAATAAAAGGGCAGTGGTACGGGAGAACGGACGAGAGCAACTGGGGTCAAGTGAAGGAACGGCACTCTGTCCGGTCTCTCCCGTGCACGAGTAACATGAAGAACTTTGCCTACTTGTGTCTTGCTTTGCAGTGTAATTATATTGTCTTCAACGTTCCAGCGGATGGGTTCAAGCTACAAACCTATCAATGACTGCCAATCATGTAAGTAATTTGTGAAAAAGAACGTAGAAATCTATTTCACAAACAAAAACAATTTCTTATTATGCAACCCTTTCAATACTATAGCCCACACCAGATCAAATTTAGGTATTTGTGACACATACAGCACATACATTTATTCCACAAAAGGAATAGATGGATGGCCACTATGGAGAAAGGCAGTCCTGAAACTTCATCAGGAGGACAAATCGTTGTGTGCATCAACTTCACAGTGTCTTTTGGTCTTTTATCAAAAGATATTTGCCATTTTTTAGTTTCTTTTAAAGTTCTTGGTTAGGTTTAGGGATTAAAGACCAAATCCAGATTATAATATAAAAATATTGTGACACATCATCAGTAGTGGGCCTTGGATTCATTGGGTGTTTTGGCCCTTACCAGTAGACACCCTCATAAATGGAGGCCCTGCCAGGGTTGATCAGGCCCCGGGGTGTGTCACTGGTTGATGTGAAATTGCTATTTCTCTTCTACTTTTTCCTATTTAGTTTTCTACAATTTATTTTCTTCTATCACTTCACTGCAAAACGATAAGTACTATTTAGGTCTTTAGTGCTTAAAGAGCCTCACTTCTTAAAGAGATAGAAAAGGTGAAAGAGAAAAGAGATAACATAGGAGAGAGGAGAGCCGGAACTGGGGCATGTGATCTGGCATCCCATACCTCCGCGCCCAGATCGGGCTGTACCCTCTACATCTCCACTGCCTCCCACAAACAGGAAAAAGAGCTGAGGGTAGAAGCAAAACGTTTTTTCATTCCTGCCTTATGTTTCACTACCATGAGGTTAACTGCACAGCCCCAGGAGCCCTGAAACAGCTGTATCAGTCAACAAGGCTTCAGGTCTATCACAGTACAAATTATAGTGTTATGTTTTCTACCCTTTTGATGCCCCCTGCTTAGGTAGCTCCACCACAGTTTGATCAATTCTGGGCATGTGTGTTGCGGATAGCTGACTGCCCAAGTGATCTCAGCCCTCTTTAACCACAGCCAGTGATTGGCCCACTCAGCAGTGTTAGCTAATTTTCTTATAACCTGCAGCAGCACCTGTCCTCTGGCTCCAATCTCTTTAAGCAGTTTTGCTATTGTACTGGCCCCTAACCCTAAATAGTAGTTCAGGTCGTATCGCTCTACAGAAACAGCTTAATTCTCTTTCTCCTATGACGGCCAATATTTGTTAGTAATATTCTAAAGCCAAAAACGACATAGTCCCAATATACAGGGTTAAGTGCTGTTAGAGCTCAGAGGGTTGACTTAAACCTCTAATAATCAATGTAGTTAAAATACTCAAAAGAATGTTGTCAGTGGTAATGGGACAAAGCCACATTCAATGTTGATTTTAATTTGAAAATATGTGTACATAATCTAACATGCTTATTATTTGTGGGGACATCACACTTGAAATGATTACTGGTAGTGCAATTTGACATTTTCTGTGTTCTATGTATACATTATATGTGCAAAGCAGAAAAAATAATATTTGCATAGAGAATGAAGTTATATAACAGTGTAGGTGGATCAAGGCCAAGTCAATGTTGAGCATCTAAGAAAATTATGAAAGTTGATACTACTAGTAATGGAAACTTTCAGTCTCAACATCAAACAGTACTACAAGTTCTCATATCTCAATAGAGCTTTGATTTTTTATTTTACTTTTCATTGACAGTACTCAGTACAATTTCACCAGCCTTCATACTTTAAACTAAACAGAACACCTGTTTACAATAACAACTTCATATGAGAAACAAAGGGAAACAGACTGATGGGTTTTATGGATTGAGTTGCTAGCTGTGGGTCATATTCACTGTAACAATTATAACAGCCTACACTCACTTTTTAAAGAATGTAGCAAATATAAATGCTGTACAAAAACATTCAAGTTAAGAACACAGAACTACTATTGTAGTTAACAACATAATATAAAGTCTTTTTTTACGTAACACAATGCATTTTAACAAGTATAAATATTTGTCTAACATTTCTAAACAATCAAACTGCTGAAAATGAACATATCCAGTCTGTGAACAGAGAAGATCAATGTGACATCTGGATGTATGGACCTTTGGTTCCACATATTTCTAAAAGTGTTCCTTGTAGACAGTACACAACTTCAGTTTTCAGACATTATATCTTACTTGTTTGTAACATGGAAAAACAAACATCACAACATCATAAAAAGACTTCCTCAGTGGCTGAAGGAGGTGGCACATCTGGCATGGCAAAGTGGTGTTGAAATTCACTGGCTGGCTCCCACGTGTCATCCCAGATTTTCCCGCTGGAAAATATAATTATTGAAAGAAACAACACCAAAAACATTAATATCGTGTTGGGGATTACTTCGTGCTTTTTATGTTTAACACCAGAGGTGGAACATGATAAAGACATTTCCTTAAGTACTGTACCAAAATGCAAATTGTCATTTTTATGGATATTTTCAACTTCTGCTACACTATTTGTAATTTAGATGGATTACAAACAAAACACTACTGTACAGTTACACTCGACACATATGAAAGACTTAGTTATTGTTTTTCAGTTGAACAGTTCATAATATCCTTTCTGTGAAGTGAAAATAAAAATTGTTCAAATGTGATAATTAGTTTCTTTTGGATTATTATAAAGGCTGTTGTTTACTCTTTAATTTGTAGAGATTCATTGCTGTCACACAATTGTAATGCTAGAAATACAGTATGCAAAACAACTGAAAGCTTTCACAGTGTGATATTAGTACTTCTTTGGAAAGTTCAGAATCTGAATACTCCCTCCACTGCTTAGGCGATTTATCCTTTGGCACACATAAATCTGTGTAAGACATGGACAAATTCTCTCCACTTTGTCAAAATCCTGATAGCTTTTATATATTTCTTACAATTAATGTGAGTGCTCTTATGGCCCCAGCACAGTCCAGCTGGAATTATTCCCAGTACTTTTGCATCTCAGTGAGACACTACGTGTGTTTTCTGAACAGTTTCAAATATATTTCTTATTAAATTTGTTATTTTATGATTCGACAAAGATGGCAAAAAACTTTGCAATAATCCTTAATTGATTAAATAATTGAGATAGGATAAGAAAAAAAGCGAGAAGTAAGACATGACAAAACACCTGGTTTTCCATTTTCATTTGTGCTCCAAAAAGGTAATAGATGGAAACAGAACATTCTCAGAGAATGAAATATCAAGAGCTTCTTACCAAACAGAGCAAGGCAACCAACGCACTTTTACTTCTGTGTTCCCCTAGACAGAAGGAATCAGAGAGGCAATCGTTAAATAACATGGTTAATGGATAGGTGTCTTCATAAAGCTTGTGTGTAATCCAGTGTGCACACCTGAGACACACACAGACCCATGTAAACACACTTTGATAGATGTGTAGGTATGTGTATGTAAGGCATTTCTGTTTATAAAAAAAATAATAATAGGATTTTGAAAAGCATGTATCCAATTGTGGCATTCACAAAAAATTATTTTGATCACAGGTTTAGTTAACTGCGTCTATCTGTTTTTGACTCTGGCTATGTTCTTTTCTTCGGAAAGTTTGACGTACTTGATACATCATACACTGACATAATCAATATCATCCCATTATGAATTGTTTGAATTGTGTCCATTTAAACACTTCAAACTACACATGATTATCTACTATTTATAGTGAGACAGGGCTGGTCAGCATATATCAGGATCTATAAATTGTGCTTTCTATGATCCTGATTCAACAAGAACAACTGAGGATATAGGCTTACACAGAAAAAAATATGATCCTTCCTCATATACAGTCATTTCTATGTTAGCCATGTAGGTTTTTGTAGCAAGATGTAGCAGTATTCAATGTCTGTGATTAATTTTGCAGAATTGTTTAAGAACAAACACATGAAATACAATACAATCTTTTAATGTAATTCCATTAATCATTTCCCTTCACTAATCTCAAAAGTACATTTGAATTTACCCATGTAGCACAGTTCATGGCTGTAGTGCATGGATGAAAACAACTTGAGATAGGCTTACTGTAAAAAGTCTACTGAAAAGCAAATTAAAACATTTTAAGTATTACCTCATTTATCCTGCTCTCAGTGACTTCTTCAAACTGGAACACCTTCTGCCTACTACATCTTCGACAGCCTAAGAAATGAAAAATTACATTTAAAAAAAACATAAGACTCTGTATACACAAGAAATCAAATATGAGTTTTCACTCAACAAGTGAAAATCTGTAATATCCTCCTGATTGCCATACTCCATTTGTCCTCTGGGGTCAAAAAGTGAACCCACCTCAGTTGAGTTTTTTTTTTAAAGTACATACCATAAATTGTGAATCAATTCTGTGTAAAAACTTAGTTTCACTTAGGACCAACAAATTAACAAAAAAATTCACCCTTCATTTTGCAATTGAGTGCCACCAGACCTTGTTTATATAAATGCATACACTATTTGTTGAGAGAAACTAAAATGTTCTCTCAAAGTGCGTTTTAGTTTTCTCAATCCAATCAAGTTGAATTACAAAGTCCTCTTAACTAAAGTAAGGGATTGACCATATTTAATTATAGTCTTTTTATAGTGTACACCAAAATGCAGCTAAATAACTAGTGAATAATACTTTGCAATGGTTTGTTAGTTCTCTAGGACAACATATGTATCATTTTTGGGTAAGAAACTTAAAAATCTCAAGACATAACATGCAAAGCAATACTTACTCTTTCTCTTCTTATTTTCATGTTGGCCACCCTCACTTAAGGACTGGGAGATCGCGTGGCTAGCAGGTGGATGAAGAGACTGCAGAGATGGCTGGTCTGCGGGTTTAAAAGGTGGTGGAGAGGTGGGAGAGGTTGTTTGTGAGGTGCTTCTGTCTCTCTTCTTTTTTTGGAAAGACTGGGAGCATGGAACAGAAGAAGGAGATAAAGGAACAAGATTGAGAACAAAAACAGTCTCTGTCTGCTCGTCTGACAGGCTCTTTGGGTGCTCCTCGAGGAGCCTAGAAGATTGATGTTCCTGGGTGGTCATCTCAGGCTGCTCCTTGGCGAGGCTCTCTGCTTGCTTGTTGATCAGGGTCTCTGCCTGTTCTTCACTGGGGATCTCTGTGTGTTCTTTGATGTGGGTCTGTTTGTCGGCACAATGCTCCTTGGTGGCATTCTTGGACTGCACAAGCTGCTGTTCTGTGGGGGTATTGGGGTGCACTGGTGTGGAGGTTCCTATAAAACATATTTACTTACATAAAAATATTTTTCAAAAAAGGCCTTATATTTAGCAGGAACTACACTTTGGCTATGTTCACACTGCAGGCGAAAGCGCAGCAAATCCGATTTTTTTGACCCTCTGCGACCCATATCCGATCATGGTCTGACAGTCTGAACGGCACAAATCCGATATTTTCAAATCCAATTTGGGTCACGTTCGTATGTGTTACTGAATCCGATACATAGCTGATATTTTAGAAAGCGACTGCTGTTTGAACGGTCCTGTCACATTAAATCGATCTTCCACGTCACTGACACAAGACAGACGCCAATTATCAGCGCCAGAGAAGCACCACAGAAGACATCATGAACGCTTCCTGGCCATCCAGCTAAACTGTTGGGAAGACAACGTTGGAGAAACGTGAACATTTTATTTGCAGATTCTGACAGAAGTCTGAAACTACCCTTTGAAGCACCGCTCCTCTCTAAAACAGCAATAAGGATCATTATTAGGCCATATGTAAATAACAAAATAACTTAAAGCAAAATTGGGAAACATAAAGTCTCAAACAAGTCTTTATAATAAGGGCCATCAGTCAAAAAATACTGTTTGGTCTGGGTCTAAACAGAGCGCAATGTGTGTGACGTCTTCTTTTGCGCATGCGGCCGCTTTGGGCGTTCACACTAGAGCGCGTTTGCTGTCACATTTTATTTGTAGTGTGAACGAGCAGACAAAAATTCTGAATTGAGCATTAAGACCTGCAGTGTGAACGAAGCCTTTGATAACATATCCTTCAATGGTTATTTAATGACCTTAAAATATACTTACACAATTTGCTTAAAGATTAATGAAGTATTCTGATTGTGAAAGCAAGTTGAGACGACTTGTTGTGAAAAGTTGCTATATAAATTAGCATTAATTAACTGGACTGAAAGTATGCAACAGACTTCACTCTTACCCTTAGACAGTATAAATTCATAAGCCCTCTGCATCTTCTCCAGGAAATTTCTTGTAGTAGAAGTGGGGTCCAAATGGGTAATAACATCTGCTACCCACTTATGTGAATTCTTGTCTTTTTTACCAATGAATAAAATGGGCTTGTAGCCTATAGACTCAAGTTTCTGCACCTGAAATTAATAAAAAAAATAGTTGGCACAAATTAGTCAAACACAGCCTGTTGTTAAATGGTAAACGAAATGACTCTTATATAGCGTTTTCTCGTGGAGCACTAAAAGTGCTTTATACAACATGCAATATTAACCCATATTCACACCAGCTTCTTAGAAGTTTCCATTTAAGCATTCACACACAGCGATCGTGGCTCAAGAGTTGGCAGTTCGTTTTGTAATCGGAAGGTTGCCGGTTCGAGCCCCGGCTTGGACAGTCTCGGTCGTTGTGTCCTTGGGCAAGACACTTCACCCGTTGCCTACTGGTGGTGGTCAGAGGGCCCGGTGGCGCCAGTGTCTGGCAGCCTCGCCTCTGTCAGTGCGCCCCAGGGTGGCTGTGGCTACAATGTAGCTGCCATCACCAGTGTGTGAATGAGTGGATGACTGAATGTAGTGTAAAGTGCTTTGGGTTCCTTAGGGACTAAGTAAAGCGCTATACAAATACAGGCCATTTACACATTCATACTGATATGAATACATACAGCCACCACTGATGTATTACAGTTAAAGTAATTGTTTGTCTTTAGCAAAATGTAGATAAAATATTGTTGCATGTTCTCAAAAGCACATATGATGAGCTGTGTTAATGTGCCAGCAACATCTTATAACAACTTAATGATAATATATGAAACAAAAAAATTTTTACTTACTGCAATATGGGCAGAATCAATTATCTGGCAAACATTTCTGTTTTTCAAGACAACTTCTGCCCACTGCCTATCCAATGATTCTACTTTTTCTTTTAGCTTCTTTTTGCTGGACAGACTTCCGAAGCAGACATAGCAGGTTCTTCTGCTTGCCTGATTGGGAGTCTGGCAAAATGTACAGGGCCTGAATTTGGGGCGTGTCATGTTGAAACAAAGAATAATTACAGACAGAAAAGGCAGCAGACAGACAAAAGGCAAATTATAGGTTAACCAGCACACTGACAACAAGAAAAAAGCTGAAGAGTTAAAGAGACAGAAATGCGGATAGAAACAGAGAGACAGACCAATAAGGACAGCAGTAAGAACAGATACAAACAGACTGACGTGGCTCTTAAAAGTGCCTTTAGGAGTTTTTCAAAAAGCAGATGTAGGAAGGAATCAATCAATAATAGGCTGATTGATGAAGAACCTGTTTAGAAAAAAAAAAGTATTCAGAATTCAGAAGCACCTTATAAATAAATATATACATTAAACCCTATTGTAACGATTTAGATAAACCCTGTTTAGTGTCCATTTGTATTTCATTTGCAGCATAGATGATCGGTCTGCTATTTAATGATTATGTAATGCTGTTATTAAGTTTAAAATCGAGAGAGAGAGAGAGAGAGAGAGAGAGAGAGAGAGCCAGAATGAGAGAGAGAGCCATAAAGAGAGAGCTAGATTGATAGATAACGTCTATCTTCAATTTCAGCATCAACCCAATCTGGCAACACTGACCCTTATTAGAACCCTCAAACTTTACAAAGTGGCAACAACAGCAAACGTCAGCACACACTTCTCTATCACTGTACCCTGGATGATGATATATGATAAGCTTAACTTGATTGGCTAACAGAAATGAATTTAGCTAACTTACAGCACATGTGGTGGGGTAACATATATGCTATTAAATGTTAAGTCATTCGCTTGCTAATCTTAACCCATGGAACTGCTAAAAGCAGCTTTGTGAGCTCACTGTTTCGGGGTTTTCTTTTTGGTTTTAAATAAGAAAAATAATTTTAAAAAATCTACAGATTCAGATTCGCACTTACCTGTGGTACGATCGAGTACGTTGACGTCACTGCCGCTTATCTGATATGATAAAAAAATAAACTTTCTCAAAAATAAACAAGTGAGTCGCTGTGAATTCCTTAACAGCACCGAAAATGTTTTTGCATAATGTTTTTTTGCCGAAAATGTTTTTGCATAATGTTTTTTTGCCGAAAATGTTTTTGCCTAATAAAAAAGAACAGCTTTTTTATTAGGCATTTAATTTAATTTAATACGTAAGAGCGTGATTAGCCAAAGCAGACGGTAAAATGACTGCATGTATTCAGAGGAGTTGGAGAAGATATCTTACAGCTGTAGCAGAATGATCGACAGATTTCCAAATATCAAAAGGATTGTAGAACAGTTTATAAAACCGGTGCAATAAATTCACCCAATCGCTAGCTGTGCCATTACCCAGCATACATCGCTCACTCCGTCAATGCAAGAACCGATACACAAATAACAGCCTGTAATTAGTTTTTATCTGCAGTAACACAGTCCCTGGTGTAATGTTAATGTCCTCATCCAACCCCATGGCCCCGGTGCAATGTGGATGGCCTCAGCCAGCAGCACAGGACCTGGTGTAATGTGGATGGCATAATCTAACAACACTGGCCCTTGTGAAATATGGATGGTATGGTTAGCAACACACACCGTGGTGTAATGTGGATGGCCTTAGCTTACACCACTGTCCCTGGTGTAATGTGCATGATATCGGCCAGCATCACAGGCCCTAATGTGGATGGCATCAACGAGCATCAAAGGCCCTGGTGGGGTAAAGATGGCCTCACAGGAAGCAAAGGCCCTTGGTAAAATGTCGATGGTATTGCCCAGCACCACAGGCCCTGCTGTAATGTAGATGGCATCAGCCAGTAGAACAGGCCCTGCTGTAATGTAGATGGCATCAGCCAGTAGAACAGGCCCTTGAGTATTGTGAATGGCATCAAGCAGCAACACAGGCCCTTGGTTAATATGGACGGCTAGCAGCACAGGCCCTTGTGTAATGTGGATGGTATCAGCCAGCACCACAGGCCCTGGTGTGGTGATGATGGCCTCACAGGAAGCACTGTGTAATTTGGATGGCCTCAGCCAACAACATTGGCCCTAGTGTAATGTGGATGGTATTGGCTAGCACCAAAGGCCCTGGTGTAATGTGAATGTCCTCAGCCATGACCACAGGCCCTGATGAAATGTAGTTGGCCTCAGCCATGACCACAGGCCCTGGTGAAATGTAAATGTCCTCAGCCAGTAGCACAGGCCCTGTTGTAATGTGGATGGCCTCATCTAACAACTCTGTCGCTGGAGAAATATGGATGGGATTGGTCAGCACCACACACCCTGGTGAAATGTGCATGATATCGGTCAGCACCACAGGCCCAGGTGTAATCTGGATGGCATCAACGAGCAGCAGAGGCCCTGGTGTGGTGAAGATGGCCTCACAGGAAGCACTGTCCCTTGTGTAATGTGTATGGCCTTTGCCAAAAACAGTGGCCCTGGTGAAATGTGGATTATATTGGCAAGCACCACAGGCCCTGGTGTAATGTGAATATCCTCAGCCAGTAGTAAAGGCCCTTGTGTTTTGTGGAACGCATCAGCCAGCAACACATTCCCTGGTGAAATGTGGATGGCCTCATCCAGCACCACAGGCCCTGGTTTGGTGATGATTGCCACACAGGAAGAACTGTACCTGGTGTAATGTGGATGGCCTCATCCAACAGTACAGGCCCTGGTGTGGTGAAGATGGCCTCACAGGAAGCACAGGCCTTGGTGTAATGTGAATGGCCTAGGACAGCAGCCAGGCCCTGGTGAAATGTAGATGGCCTCAGCCGGCAACATGCGCTCTGGTGAAAGGTAGTCTGCCTCAGCCAGTGGTAGATGCCCTGTTGTGGTGAAGCCAGTAGTAAAGGCCCTTGTGTTTTCTGGAACGCATCAGCCGGCAACACTGGCCCTGGTGAAATGTGGATGGTATCATCGAGTAGCACAGGCCCTGGTGTAATGTGGATGGCCTCATCCAACAGTACAGTCCCTGGTGTGGTGAAGATCGCCTCACAGGAAGCAGTGTCCCTGGTGTAAAGTGTATGGCCTAAGCCAACAACAGTGGCCCTGGTGAAATATGGATGGTATTGGACAGCACCAAAGGCCCTGGTGTAATGTGGATGGCATCAACGAGTAGCACAGGCCCTGGTGTAATGTTGATGGCATCATCGAGCACCAGAGGCCCTGGTGTGGTGATGATGGCCTTACAGGAAGCACTGTCCCTTGTGTAATGTGTATGGCCTCAGCCAACAACAATGGCCCTGGTGAAATGTGGATGGTATTGGCCTGCACCACAGGCCCTGGTGTAATGTGAATATCCTCAGCCAGTAGTAAAGGCCCTTGTGTTTTGTGGAACGCATCAGCCGGCAACACAATCCCTGGTGAAATGTTTAGTTGATCCCTGTATAGTTTAGTTCTAGCTCCATTTGCCGTTTGTATTTACTTTCATGTTCAATAAACCACATTTACACCTTCACGACTGCCTGCATTTGGATCCTCCTTCATTTCCTCCACACGGCTCACCTCACTCGCCAAGACAGCAACACAATCCCTAGTGAAATGTGGATGGCCTCATCCAGCACCACAGGCCCTGGTTTGGTGATGATTGCCACACAGGAAGAACTGTACCTGGTGTAATGAGGATGGCCTCATCCAACAGTACAGGCCCTGGTGTGGTGAAGATGGCCTCACAGGAAGCACAGGCCATGGTGTAATGTGGATGGCTTCAGACAGCAGCCAGGCCCTGGTGAAATGTAGTCTGCCTCAGCCAAAAGCACAGGCCCTTGTGTGGTGAAGATGGCCTCACAGGAAGCACTGTCCCTTGTGTAATGTGTATGGCCTCAGCCATACACAGCCATACACATTACAGGGACAGGAAGCACTGTCCCTTGTGTAATGTGTATGGCCTCAGTGGCCTTGGTGAAATGTGGATTATATTGGCCAGCACCACAGGCCCTGGTGTAATGTGAATGTCCTCAGCCTGAAGCACAGGCCCTTCTGTATTGTGGATCGCTCAGCCAGCAACACAAGCCCTGGTGAAATGTCGTTGGTATCAACGAGTAGCACAGGCCCTGGTGTAATGTGGATGGCCTCAGCCAGCACCACAGGCCCTGGTTTGGTAATGATGGCATCACAGGAAGCACTGGCATTGGTCTAATGTGGATGGCCTGAGCCAACAACACTGGCCCTGGTGAAATCTGGATGGCATCAACGAGTAGCACGGGCCCTCGTGTAATGTTGATGGCATCATCCAGCACCACATGCCCTGGTGTGGTGATGATGGCCTGACAGGAAGCACTGTCCCTGGTGTAATGCGGATGGCCTCATCCAACAACACTGGCGCTGGTAAGTGTGGATGGTATTGGCCAGCACAACAGGCCATGTTGTAATGTGAATGTCCCCAGCCAGTGGCACAGGCCCTTGTGTACTGTGGATGGCCTCATCCAGCAACACCACAGACCCTGGTGAAATGTGGTTTTTTTCGGCCAGCAACACAGGCCCTTGGGTAATTTGGATGGCTAGCAGCACAGGCCCTGGTCTGGTGAAGATGGCCTCACAGGAATCACTGGCCCTGGTGTATTTTCGATGGCATCAGCAAACAGCACAGACCCTGGTCTAGTGAAGATGGCCTCACAGAAATTACTGGCCCTGGTGTATTGTGGATGGCATCAGTCGTCAACACAGGCCCTCGTGAAATATAGGCGGCCTCAGCCAGCAGCACAGGCCCTACTGCAATGTGAATGGCCTCAGCCAGCAACACAGTCCCTGGTGTAATGTTAATGTCCTCATCCAACCCCATGGCCCCGGTGCAATGTGGATGGGCTCAGCCAGCAGCACAGGACCTGGTGTAATGTGGATGGCATAATCTAACAACACTGGCCCTTGTGAAATATGGATGGTATGGTTAGCAGCACACACCGTGGTGTAATGTGGATGGCCTTAGCTTACACCACTGTCCCTGGTGTAATGTGCATGATATCGGCCAGCATCATAGGCCCTAATGTGGATGGCATCAACGAGCATCAAAGGCCCTGGTGGGGTAAAGATGGCCTCACAGGAAGCAAAGGCCCTTGGTAAAATGTCGATGGTATTGGCCAGCACCACAGGCCCTGCTGTAATGTAGATGGAATCAGCCAGTAGAACAGGCCCTGCTGTAATGTAGATGGCATCAGCCAGTAGAACAGGCCCTTGAGTATTGTGAATGGCATCAGCCAGCAACACAGGCCCTTGGTTAATATGGACGGCTAGCAGCACAGGCCCTTGTGTAATGTAGATGGTATCAGCCAGCACCACAGGCCCTGGTGTGGTGATGATGGCCTCACAGGAAGCACTGTGTAATGCGGATGGCCTCAGCCAACAACATTGGCCCTAGTGTAATGTGGATGGTATTGGCTAGCACCAAAGGCCCTGGTGTAATGTGAATGTCCTCAGCCATGACCACAGGCCCTGATGAAATGTAGTTGGCCTCAGCCATGACCACAGGCCCTGGTGAAATGTAAATGTCCTCAGCCAGTAGCACAGGCCCTGGTGTAACTTGATGGCCTCATCTAACAACTCTGTCGCTGGTGAAATATGGATGGGATTGGTCAGCACCACACACCCCGGTGAAATGTGCATGATATCGGTCAGCACCACAGGCCCAGGTGTAATCTGGATGGCATCAACGAGCAGCAGAGGCCCTGGTGTGGTGAAGATGGCCTCACAGGAAGCACTGTCCCTTGTGTAATGTGTATGGCCTTTGCCAAAAACAGTGGCCCTGGTGAAATGTGGATTATATTGGCAAGCACCACAGGCCCTGGTGTAATGTGAATATCCTCAGCCAGTAGTAAAGGCCCTTGTGTTTTGTGGAACGCATCAGCCAACAACACAATCCCTGTTGAAATGTGGATGGCCTCATCCAGCACCACAGGCCCTGGTTTGGTGATGATTGCCACACAGGAAGAACTGTACCTGGTGTAATGTGGATGGCCTCATCCAACAGTACAGGCCCTGGTGTGGTGAAGATGGCCTCACAGGAAGCACAGGCCTTGGTGTAATGTGAATGGCCTAGGACAGCAGCCAGGCCCTGGTGAAATGTAGTCTGCCTCAGCCAAAAGCACAGGCCCTTGTGTGGTGAAGATGGCCTCACAGGAAGCACTGTCCCTTGTGTAATGTGTATGGCCTCAGCCATACACAGCCATACACATTACAGGGACAGGAAGCACTGTCCCTTGTGTAATGTGTATGGCCTCAGTGGCCTTGGTGAAATGTGGACTATATCAGAATCAGAATCAGAATCAGAAAGGGGTTTATTGCCAAATGTTGAGCAGGTTTACAACATCAGGAAATTGCTGCGGTGCTTCAGTGCAAACATAGTGTCATAAGTTGCGCTTAAATAGACATGAAAAAAATAAAAGTAAGAATAAGAATTAAAAGTGCTACGTAGAAAGATATATGCATGAGATATACATGAGATATATACATGAGAATAAGAATTAAGAGTGCTACGTAGAAAGATATATACATGAGTGCAGGTGGTGATCAGTGCCAAACATGGAATGATGCAGTGACACAGCGTAGGGTCATGTGTTAGTGGCGGGAACAGTCATATGGTTATTGTTCATGTGTCCAACAGCAGAGGGGAAGAAACTGTTCTTATGGCGAGAGGTTCTGGTGCGAATGGACCGGAGCCTCCTGCCTGAGGGGAGCAGGTCAAACAGACTGTGTCCATGGTGAGAAGGGTCAGCTGAGATCCGAGCTGCACGCCGCAATGTCCTGGAGGTGTACAGGTCCTGCAGAGATGGGAGTCTGCAGCCAATCACCTTCTCAGCAGAGCGCACAACACGCTGCAGTCTCTGTTTGTCCCTGATAGTGGCTCCAGCGTACCACACAGTGATGGAGGAGGTGAGGATGGACTCGATGATTGCAGTGTAGAACTGCGTCATCGTCCGTGTTGGCAGGTTGAATTTCTTCAGCTGCCTCAGGAAGTACATCCTCTGCTGGGCTTTCTTGATGACGGAGGTGATGGTGGGCTCCCACTTCAGGTCCTGGGTGATGGTGGTACCCAGGAAGCGGAATGAGTCCACAGAGGTGATGGGGGTGTCAGTCAGGATGATGGGGGGGAGTGGGGCTGTGTGCTTCCTGAAGTCCACAATAATCTCCACTGTCTTCTGGGCATTCAGCACCAGGTTGTTGTGGCTGCACCAGGACACCAGACCATATTGGCCAGCACCACAGGCCCTGGTGTAATGTGAATGTCCTCAGCCTGAAGCACAGGCCCTTCTGTATTGTGGATCGCTCAGCCAGCAACACAAGCCCTGGTGAAATGTCGTTGGTATCAACGAGTAGCACAGGCCCTGGTGTAATGTGGATGGCCTCAGCCAGCACCACAGGCCCTGGTTTGGTAATGATGGCATCACAGGAAGCACTGGCATTGGTGTAAGGTGGATGGCCTGAGCCAACAACACTGGCCCTGGTGAAATGTGGATGGCATCAACGAGTAGCACGGGCCCTCGTGTAATGTTGATGGCATCATCCAGCACCACATGCCCTGGTGTGGTGATGATGGCCTGACAGGAAGCACTGTCGCTGGTGTAATGCGGATGGCCTCATCCAACAACACTGGCCCTGGTGTAATGTAGATGGTATTGGCCAGCACCAAAGGACGTTGTGTAATGTGGATGGCCTCAGCCAACACCACTGGCCCTGGTGTAATGTGGATGGCATCAGCCAGTATCACAGGCCCTTCTGTGTTGTGGATGTCATCAGCCAGCAACACAAGCCCTGGTGAAATGTGGATGGTTTAGGACAGCACCAAAGGGCCTGGTGAAATGTGGATGGTATTGGCCAGCACCAAAGGCCCTGGTGTAATGTGGATGGCCTCAGCCAAAAGTAAAGGTCCTGGTGTGGTGAAGATGGCCTCACAGGAAGCACTGTCCGTGATGTAAAGTGTAGGGCCTCAGCCAACAACAGTGGCCCTGGGGAAGTGTGGATGGTATTGGCCAGCACAACAGGCCATGTTGTAATGTGAATGTCCCCAGCCAGTAGAACAGGCCCTTGTGTACTGTGGATGGCATCATCCAGCACCACAGGCCCTGGTGTGCTGATGATGGCCTTACAGGAAGCACTGTACCTGATGTAAAGTGTATGGCCTCAGCGTAATGTGTAATGTGGATGGTATTGGCTAGCACCACAGGCCCTTGTGTAACGTGAATGGCCTAATCCAACAACACTGGCTCTGGTGTACTGTGGATGGTATTGGCCAGAACCACAGGCCCTGGTGTAATGTGAATGTCCTCAGCCAGTAGCACAGGCCCTGGTGTAATCTGGATGGCCTCATCTAACAACTCTTTCGCTGGTGAAATATGGATTGTATATGTCAGCACCACACACCCTGGTGAAATGTGCATGATATCGGTCAGCACCACAGGCCCAGGTGTAATGTGGATGGCATCAACGAGCAGCAGAGGCCCTGGTGTGGTGAAGATGGCCTCACAGGAAGCACTGTCCCTTGTGTAATGTGTATGGCCTCAGCCAACAACAATGGCCCTGGTGAAATGTGGATGGTATTGGCCTGCACCACAGGCCCTGGTGGAATGTGAATATCCTCAGCCAGTAGTAAAGGCCCTTGTGTTTTGTGGAACGCATCAGCCGGCAACACAATCCCTGGTGAAATGTTTAGTTGATCCCTGTATAGTTTAGTTCTAGCTCCATTTGCCGTTTGTATTTACTTTCATGTTCAATAAACCACCTTTACACCTTCACGACTGCCTGCATTTGGATCCTCCTTCATTTCCTCCACACGGCTCACCTCACTCGCCAAGACAGCAACACAATCCCTGGTGAAATGTGGATGGCCTCAGCCAACACCACTGGCCCTGGTGTAATGTGGATGGCATCAGCCAGTATCACAGGCCCTTCTGTGTTGTGGGTGTCATCAGCCAGCAACACAAGCCCTGGTGAAATGTGGATGGTTTAGGACAGCACCAAAGGTTCTGGTGAAATGTGGATGGTATTGGCCAGCACCAAAGGCCCTGGTGTAATGTGGATGGCCTCAGCCAAAAGTAAAGGTCCTGGTGTGGTGAAGATGGCCTCACAGGAAGCACTGTCCGTGATGTAAAGTGAAGGGCCTCAGCCAACAACAGTGGCCCTGGTGAAGTGTGGATGGTATTGGCCAGCACAACAGGCCATGTTGTAATGTGAATGTCCCCAGCCAGTGGCACAGGCCCTTGTGTACTGTGGATCGCCTCAGCCAGCAAAACAAGCCCTGGTGAAATGTGGTTGGTATCAACGAGTAGCACTGGCCCTGGTGTAATGTGGATGGCCTTAGCAAGCACCACAGGCCCTGGTTTGGTGATGATGGCATTACAGGAAGCACTGGCAGTGGTGTAATGTGGATGGCCTCAGCCAACAACACTGGCCCTGTTGAAATGTGGATGGTATTGGCCAGCACCAAAGGCCCTAGTGTAATGTGGATGGCATCAACGAGTAGCACAGGCCCTGGTGTAATGTTGATGGCATCATCCAGCACCACAGGCCCTGGTGTGCTGATGATGGCCTTACAGGAAGCACTGTCCCTAATGTAAAGTGTATGGCCTCAGCGTAATGTGTAATGTGGATGGTATTGGCTAGCACCACAGGCCCTTGTGTAACGTGAATGGCCTCATCCAACAACACTGGCTCTGGTGTAATGTGGATGGTATTGGCCAGCACCACAGGCCCTGGTGTAATGTGAATGTCCTCAGCCAGTAGCACAGGCCCTGGTGTAATGTGGATGGACTCATCTAACAACTCTGTCGCTTGTGAAATATGGATGGTATTGGTCAGCACCACACACCCTGGTGAAATGTGCATGATATCGGTCAGCACCACAGGCCCAGGTGTAATGTGGATCGCATCAACGAGCAGCAGAGGCCCTGGTGTGGTGAAGATGGCCTCACAGGAAGCACTGTCCCTTGTGCTTCTTGAAATGTGGATGGCCTCAGCCAACAACAGTGGCCCTGGTGAAATGTGGATTGTATTGGCCACCACCACAGGCCCTGGTGGAATGTGAATATCCTCAGCCAGTAGTAAAGGCCCTTGTGGTTTGTGGAACGCATCAGCCAGCAACACAATCCCTGGTGAAATGTGGATGGCCTAATCCAGCACCACAGCCCCTGGTTTGGTGATGATTGCCACACAGGAAGAAATGTACCTGGTGTAATGTGGATGGCCTCATCCAACAGTACAGGCCCTGGTGTGGTGAAGATGTCCTCAGAGGAAGCACAGGCCATGGTGTAATGTGGACGGCCTCAGACAGCAGCCAGGCCCTGGTGAAATGTAGATGGCCTCAGCTGGCAACATGCGCTCTGGTGAAAGGTAGTCTGCCTCAGCCAGTAGCACAGGCCCTGTTGTGGTGAAGATGGCCTCACAGGAAGCACTGTCCCTGGTGTAATGTGTATGTCCTCATCTACCAACACTGGCCAAGGTGAAATGTGGATTGTAATGGCAAGCACCACAGACCTATGTGTAATGTGGATGACCTTAGCCAACACCACTGGCCCTGGTGAAATGTGGATGACATCGGCAAGGACCAATTGCCCTGATGTAATGTGGATGTTTCAGGAAAACAACACTGGCCCTGGTGAAATGTCGGTGTTATTGGCCAGCACCACAGGCCCTGGTTTAATGTAGATGGCATCAGCCAGCAACACCACTGGCACTTGTGAAATGTGGATGGTTTCGTGCTGCAATACAGGCCCTTGGGTAATGTGGAAGGATAGCAGCACTGACCCCTGTGTAATGCGGATGGTATCAGCCAGCACCACAGGCCCTGGTGTGGTGATAATGGCCTCACAGGAAGCACTGTCCCTGGTGTAATTTGGATGGCCTCATCCAACAACACTGGCCCTGGTGAAATGTGGATGGTATTGGCCAGCACCACAGGCCCTGGTGTAATTTGAATGTCCTCAGCCAACATCACTGGCCCTGGTGTAATGTGGATGGTATTGGCCAGCACCACAGGCCCTGGTGTAATGTGAATGGCCTCATCCAACAACACTGGCCCTGGTGAAATGTGGATCGTATTGGCCAGCACCACAGGCCCTGGTGTAATGTGCATGTCCTCATCCATGACCACAGGCCCTGATGAAATGTAGTTGTCCTCAGCCATGACCACAGGCCCTTGTGTAATGTAAATGTCCTCAGCCAGTAGCACAGGCCCTGTTAGAATGTGGATGGCCTCATCTAACAACTCTGTCCCTGGTGAAATATGGATGGTATTTGTCAGCACCACATACCCTGGTGTAATGTGAATGGCCTTAGCCAACACCACTGGCCCTGGTGAAATGTGCATGATATCGGTCAGCACCAGAGGCCCAGGTGTAATGTGGATGGCATTAACGAGCAGCAGAGGCCCTGGTGGGGTGAAGATGGCCACACGGCAATCACTGCCCCTGGTGTAATGTGGATGGTAGAAGACGGGATCACAGGCCGTGATGTAATGTGGATCGCCTCAGCCAAAATCACAGACCCTTGTGTGGTGAAGATGGCCTCACAGGAAGCACTGTCCCTTGTGTAATGTGTATGGCCTGAGCCAACAACACTGGCCCTGGTGAAATGTGGATGGTATTGGCCAGCACCAAAGGACGTTGTGTAATGTGGAGCCAACACCACTGGCCCTGGTGTAATGTCAATGGCATCAGCCAGTATCACAGGCCCTTCTGTGTTGTGGATGTCATCAGCCAGCAACACAAGCCCTGGTGAAATGTGGATGGTTTAGGACAGCACCAAAGGGCCTGGTGAAATGTGGATGGTATTGGCCACCACCAAAGGCCCTGGTGTAATGTGGATGGTATTGGCCATCAGCTGGTAACATGCGCTCTGGTGAAAGGTAGTCTGCCTCAGCCAGTGGCACAGGCCCTGTTGTGGTGAAGCCAGTAGTAAAAGCCCTTGTGTTTTCTGGAACGCATCAGCCGGCAACACAATCCCTGGTGAAATGTGGATGGTATCATCGAGTAGCACAGTCCCTGGTGTGGTGAAGATCGCCTCACAGGAAGCAGTGTCCCTGGTGTAAAGTGTATGGCCTAAGCCAAAAACAGTGGCCCTAGTGAAATGTGGATGGTATTGGCCAGCACCACAGGCCCTGGTGTAATGTGAATGTCCTCAGCCAGAAGCACAGGCTCTTGTGTATTGTGGATCGCATCAGACAGCAAAACAAGCCCTGGTGAAATGTGGTTGGTATCAACGAGTAGCACAGGCCCTGCTGTAATGTGGATGGTATTGGCAAGCACCACAGGCCCTGGTTTGGTGATGATGGTATCACAGGAAGCACTGGCAGTGGTGTAATGTGGATGGCCTGAGCCAACAACACTGGCCCTGTTGAAATGTGGATTGTATTGGCCAGCACCAAAGGCATTGGTGTAATGTGGATGGCATCAACGAGTAGCACAGGCCCTGGTGTAACGTTGATGGCATCATCCAGCACCACAGGCCCTGGTGTGCTGATGATGGCCTTACAGGAAGCACTGTCCCTGTGTATGGCCTCAGCGTAATGTGTAATGTGGATGGTATTGGCTAGCACCACAGGCCCTTGTGTAACGTGAATGGCCTCATCCAACAACACTGGCTCTGGTGTAATGTGGATGGTATTGGCCAGCACCACAGGCCCGTTGATGCCATCCACATTAAACCATGGCCTGTGGTGCAGGCCCAAACCATCCACATTTCACCAGGGCTTGTCTTGCTGGCTGATGCGATCCACAATACACAAGGGCCTTTGCTACTGGCTGATGCCATCCCCATTACACCAGGGCCAGTGGTGTTTGCTGAGGACATACACATTACGCCAATGCCTGTGGTGTTGGCCAATAACATCCACATTTAAAGAGGGCCAGTGTTGTTGGCTGAGGAAATACACATTACACCAGGGACAGTGCTTCCTGTGAGGCCATCTTCACCACAACAGGGCCTGTGCTACTGGCTGAGGCAGACTACCTTTCACCAGAGCGCATGTTGCCGGCTGAGGCCATCTACATTTCACCAGGGCCTGGCTGCTGTCTGAGGCCATTCACATTACACCAAGGCCTGTGCTTCCTGTGAGGCCATCTTCACCACACCAGGGCCTGTACTGTTGGATGAGGCCAATCACATTACACCAGGTACAGTTCTTCCTGTGTGGCAATCATCACCAAACCAGGGCCTGTTGTGCTGGATGAGGCCATCCACATTTCACCAGGGAATGTGTTGCTGGCTGATGCGTTCCACAAAACACAAGGGCCTTGAATACGTGCTGAGGATATTCACATTACACCAGGGCCTGTGGTGCTGGCCAATATAATCCACATTTCACCAGGGCCACTTTTTTTGGCAAAGGCCATACACATTACACAAGGGACAGTGCTTCCTGTCAGGCCATCTTCACCACACCAGGGCCTCTGCTGCTCGTTGATGCCATCCAGATTACACCTGGGCCTGTGGTGCTGACCGATATCATGCACATTTCACCAGGGTGTGTGGTGCTGACCAATCCCATCCATATTTCACCAGCGACAGAGTTGTTAGATGAGGCCATCCACATTATAACAGGGCCTGTGCTACTGGCTCAGGACATTTACATTTCACCAGGGCCTGTGGTCATGGCTGAGGCCAACTACATTTCATCACGGCCTGTGGTCATGGCTGAGGACATTCACATTACACAAGGGCCTGTGGTGCTAGCCAATACCATCCACATCACACAAGGGCCTGTGCTGCTTGCCTTCCATATTACCCAAGGGCCTTTGTTGCTGGCTGATGCCATTCACAATACTCAAGGGCCTGTTCTACTGGCTGATGCCATCTACATTACAGCAGGGCCTGTGGTGCTGGCAAATACCATCGACATTTTTCCAAGGCCAGTGTTTTTTGCTGACGCCATCCACATTACACCAGGGACAGTGCTTCCTGTGAGGCCATCTTCACCACACGAGGGCCTGTGCTGGTGGCCTAAGCCATTCAAATTACACCAGGGCCTCTGGTGCTGGCCACCACCATCCACATTTCACCAGGGCCACTGTTGTTGGCTTAGGCCATCAATATTACACCAGAGACTGTGATGCCGGCTTCTACCATCCACATTACACCAGGGCCTTTGCTTCCTGTGAGACCATCTTTACCCCACCAGGGCCTTTGATGCTCGTTGATGCCATCCACATTAGGGCCTGTGATGCTGGCCGATATCATGCACATTACACCAGGGCCAGTGGTGTAAGCTAAGGCCATCCACATTACACCAGGGTGTGTGGTGCTTTACCAATACCATCCATATTTCACAAGGGCCAGTGTTGTTAGATTATGCCATCCACATTACACCAGGTCCTGTGCTGCTGTCTGAGCCCATCCACATTGCACCGGGGCTATGGGGTTGGATGAGGACATTAACATTTCACCAGGGACTGTGTTACTGGCTGAGGCCATTCACATTGCAGTAGGGCCTGTGCTGCTGGCTGAGGCCACCTATATTTCACTAGGGCCTGTGTTGATGGCTGATGCCATCCACAATACACCAGGGCCAGTGATTTCTGTGAGGCCATCTTCACTAGACCAGGGTCTGTGCTGCTTTCTGATGCCATCGAAAATACACCAGGGCCAGTGATTCCTGTGAGGCCATCTTCACCAGACCAGGGCCTGTGCTGCTAGCCATCCAAATTACCCAAGGGCCTGTGCTGTTGGCCGAAAACAACCACATTTCACCAGGGTTTGTGTTAGTGGATGATTCGATCCACATTTCACCAGGGCCTGTGTTGTTGGCTGAGGTCATCCACATTGCAACAGGGCCAATGCTCCCTGCGAGGCCATATTCACCACACCAGGGCCTGTGCTGCTGGCTGATACCATCCACATTTTACCAGGGCCTGTGCTTTTGGCTGATGCCATTCACATTACACCAGGGCCAGTGGTGTTGGTTGAGGACATTCACATTACACCTGGGCCTGTGGTGCTGAACCATTTCATGCACATTTCACCAGATCAAGTAGTGTTGGCTATGGCCATTCACATTACACCAGGGTGTGTGGTGCTGTCCAATACCATCCATATTTCACCAGGGACAGTGTTGTTAGATGAGGCCATCCACATTACAACAGGGCCTCTGCTACTGCCTGAGGACATTTACATTTCACCAGGGCCTGTTGTCATGGCTGAGGCCAACTACATTTCACCAGGGCCTGTGTCGGTGGCTGATCCCATCCACAACATACAAAGGCCTGTGCTACTGGCTGATGCCATCCACATTACACCAGGGCCAGTGCTCCCTGTGAAGCCATCTTCACCACACCACTGCCTGTGTTGCTGGCAGACGCCATCCACATTGCACCAGGGACAGTGCTCCCTGTGAGGCCATATTCACCACACCAGGGCCTGTACTGTTGGCTGAGGCCATCCACATTACACCAGGGCCTTTGGTGCTGGCCAATACCATCCACATTTCACCAGGGCAACTGTTGTTGGCTTCTACCATCCATATTAGTATTAGTATTTAGTATTTATTTATTTATTGTCATTGTCAGAGAACAATGAAATTGCATTTGGGGCTTCCGTACAACCCGTAAATAAAATAATGAAGAAAATAATAAATACCCCTTAAAACCCAAGTGTAAAAATTTAACCCAGTGTGACTCCAGTGCAATAAGACAATCCTTAGCAACAACATGAGAACATGACAAGTAAACATGAGAACCTGACAAGTAATTTCAGTGCTATTAACCCTTTAGAGCCGATCGGAGCGGGAACGCTCTGTTATGCGTAACTATTTTTAAATCCCGGTAGCACTGCAACCACGTAAGCTAGCGCAAAAATTTTTTTTGCATATGAAACCGGAGGAGTTGTACTTACATATTGTGCCATCAGCTTGTCCTAGGTCACGGTTTCCTTCCACATAAAGCTTTGCAAAAACTGCATAAAAAGCGCTTGCAGGAACAAAAACATAATATTCCAGAAACACGCTTTGCCGGTCCGATCAGCTGTTCAAAACACTTCCTACGTTGGAATAGACGTCAGCGCGAACTTTTGCATTTCTGCCATTACCTGGCCGAAACCGGAAGTGACGTCATTTTCGCGGAAATGTAGTCTTTTTTGCGATCAGGGCCTCAGGGCCTATACTGCTCTTTTTAAAAGTTATCTTTGACTTTATGACTTTCTGTGTCATTTCTGGGATGCTTAGGACTCATATTGCACTGCTGGAAATAGTTTATTTTGATGCATATGCTGCTTTTTTGCAAATTTGCAGTATAATATTTATTTTCGTTTTTCCTTCAGTGTATAAAAATTGGTGTATTTCAAAAATAAAACTATGAAGACACTCAAAATAAATTTCCTGTGGTGGGAAAGTATTTTGTGCAACTTTTTTGTATTTACAGTTTTGAGGGATAAGCCTCTTAAATTTCTCTAACTACAAATATATGTTAAAAAATCAAAAACGATTTTCAATGTTTTTTGTAGTTTATTGCACTTTTTTGCAATTTATGTAATTACTATGCACTTAATGCATACATATTATTAAAATCTGGGCTATAATGGTTGTATTGATGTATAGCAACTTGAAATGCTCCCAAAAATGGCTCCACAGCATGTAAAAATATAATATAAGCTCTGGCGGACTTGGTTCTATGGTAGGTCTTAAAGGGTTAAGAAGTTGGATATGGTTATTGTCCGTGAGAGGGGGGCAGAGAGTTCAGGAGCCTCACAGCCTGTGGATACAGGCTGTTGGCCAGTCTGGATGTTCTGGCCTGTATAGACCTGTACCTTCTCCCTGAGGGCAGCAGGTGGAAAAGGTGGCGAGCAGGGTGATGTTGGTCCCGCAGAATACTGTGCACCCGTCTCAGACAGCGAGTGGGGAAGATATTACTAATCTCTGGCAGACTTATTCCAATAATTCTGCCAGCTTCTTTCACCACCCGCTGGAGTGCTTGCTGATCGGCCTTGGTGCAGCTGGGGAACCACACTAGAAATCCATACGTCAGAACGCTGCTGATGGCACAGTTGTAGAAGTTCAACATCAGAGATCTGGGAATGTGTGCGCTCCGCAGTCTCCTCAGGTAGTAGAGGCGCTGTTGGGCTTTCCGTGCAACTGAGGTGATATGGTTGCCCCAGGACAGGTCCTCGGTCACAGTTACCCCCAAGAATTTAAAACTGCTCACCCTCTCCACCGCCTCACTGCCGATGAAGAGAGGCAGATGGTTGTTATGACCCTTCCTCCGGAAATCTACAATGATCTCCTTGGTCTTTTTGGTGTTTAAGACCAAGTTATTGTCGTGGCACCATGACTCTAGTTGTTGCACCTCTGTCCTGTAGTTTGTCTCATCGTTGTTGGATATAAGTCCGAGCACTGTGGTGTCATCGGCAAACTTAACAATGGGATTGGACGCGCAGGAGGAAATACAGTCATGGGTGAAGAGAGTGTATAGCAGAGGGCTCAGGACACACCCCTGAGGGGCACCGGTGTTGACCACAAGGGTGGAAGAGGTGTTCTTACCCACTCTGACACTCTGTCTGCGATTAGTGAGGAAGTCCACAATCCAGTTGCACAGAGAGGAGTTAAGTCCCAGTTGGTGGAGTTTGGGACGGAGTTTATATGGCCGGATGGTATTAAAAGCCGAGCTGTAGTCTACAAAGAGGAGCCGTGCATAGGTGTTCCTGTGTTCCAGGTGCTCCAGTAATATTACACCACGGACAGTGTTTCCTGTGAGGCCATCTTCACCCGACCAGGGCCTCTGTTGCTCGTTGATGCCATCCACATTACACCAGGGTGTGTGGTGCTGACCAATACCATCCACATTTCACCAGGGCCACTGTTGTTGGCTTCTACCATCCACATTACACCAGGGACAGTGCTTCCTGTGAGGCCATCTTCACCACACCACTGCCTGTGTTACTGTCAGGGGCCATCCACATTACACGCCGGCCTGTGGTGTTGTCCGAAACCATCCACATTTCACCAGGGCTTGTGTTTCTGCCTGATGACATCCACAAAACACAGGGGCCTGTGGTGCTGGATTAGGCCATCCACATTACACCAGGGCCTGTGGTGCTGGCCAATACCATCCACATTTCACCAGGGCCACTGTTGTTGGGTTAGGCCATACACTTTACACCAGGCACAGTGCTTCCTGTGAGGCCATCTTCACCACACCAGGGCCTGTACTGTTGGATGAGGACATCCACATTACACCAGTGACAGTTCTTCTTGTGCGGCCATCATCACCACACCAGGGCCTGTGCTACTTGCTGATGCCATCCACAATACACCTGGGCCTGTGGTGCTGACCAATATCATGCACAATTCACCAGGGCCAGTGGTGTTGGCTAAGGCTATTCACATTACACCAGGGTGTGTGGTGCTGACCAATACCATCCACATTTCACCAGGGCCAGTGTTGTTGGCTGGGGCCATCCACATTACACCAGGGACAGTGCTTCCTGTGATTCCATCATCACCACACCAGGGCCTGTGGTGCTGGCCAATACCATCCACATTTCACCAGGGCCACTGTTTTTAGCTGAGGCCTGTGACAAAGTGGCTAGGACAGAATTCATTTGCCATTTGTCACTTGCGTATATTGTTATTCTGTGTTCTGTTATTTTACAGTCAGCCATAATGCTTTAATTTAGACATTGCTGGTGTAACTTCTCTTAACACACAATATCCCGGGTTTTGTTTGTGGTAGCAGTAGTTACATTCTTTACATCCATGCATGTGTTTTAAAGCAAACACTACTAACCATCAGATCATCTGAATTCTCTTCTGTTTACAGGCACATGTCTAGTAAATTATGTTTCTTTAGAAAATCTGTGGCGGGAGTTGAAAGTCCGTGTTGCTCGGCGACAGCCCCAAAACATCACTCTTATAAACAGTACATTTGCATAATGTCTGTGAAGGTGCATAATGACTGAAACCAGCCCACTGAAGGAACAATGAGCTGGGAGGTCAGTTCCTTAATCTTAATTATGCAAATTCTCATGGCCATTGATCAACAACCACTGTCAAAGACCACTGACCTCCCAGCTCATTGTTCCCTCAGTGGGCTGGTTTCAGTCATTATACAAATGTACTGTTTATAAGATTGGGGAAACCTGCAGTCAGCTGAGACTGAAGAAGTCACTTGGATGAGTGACGAAACGTCTCTCCCACAAAACGCTACATCCAGATGAACAGAATCAACTTTTTGGAGATTTACTTTCCTGGATGATTGAGAATGCATCAAGACTTTTCTGAATCCTTTATCATCTGCAACTGAAAATAGTTGTGGATGATTACTATACCTTTCTAATGTGACGCTGTTGTCCCTGGCTTTCTTTCTCTGGCTCTCCCTCCTGCTCTGTTCCTGTGCTACTGCGAGTGTAACTACCGTCCCTCCACACAAGGCTCACATGTGGAGTGAAGCGGAAAAAAGTGCGAGAGAGAGGGTGAGAGAAAGAAAAATAAAAAACCCACGGCTCGCGTCGTTCATGTCAAAGATCCGTCTCTAAGAGCCGTTTCGTTTGCGACCGACACATCACTATAGTACACTGTCATGGCATTTGGGATGTGTAATGCACCTGCAATGTTCCAGAGGTTGGTGAATCTCCTCCGTAGTCCAGCCGTTAACCAACCTACTGAGTCCTAAGGTTGATTTCCTAGTGCCTGGTGAATGCCTTTGAAAGTGCAAAAGCCCTCCTATGCCACACTCCTGTGTTAACTGCACACGACTTGACGCGTCCATTCAAGTTAGAGGTTGATGCCAGTGCTGTTGGGGCTGGGGCAGTATTATTGCAAGAAGACTTGCAGGGATTGGACCATCCCATTTGTTACTTCTCCCGCAAGTTTAACAAGCATTAGGTAAATTACTCTGTCATTGAAAAGGAGACATTGGCCTTGTTGCTAGTTCTTCAGCACTTCCATGTGTACTTGGGGTCTGGCACATTACCTGTTGTAGTGTACACTGATCATAATCCACTTGTATTTCTTGCCCGAATGTTTAACCACAATCAACGACTCATGCGATGGGCCTTGCTGCTGCAAGAGTACAACTTGGAGATTCGGCATATAAAAGGATCAGAAAATGTACGAGCTGATGGTCTCTCCCGGTTGTGAGTATGACTTGTTTTGTTGTCTGTCACGAATATTGAAATCTGTGTATACAAAACGTAGTCTTTTATTTTAAGGGGAGGGGTGTTACGGCCCTGGGCCTTGGAGGAAGTGAGACCACCCTTTTGTTTATGCAAATCCAAGTGTGCTAGGACTCGTGGATGACTGGCTGCTGGGAGTCCTGTGCCATCCTTCTTTTATGAAGATCAAAGTGTGCCAGACCATGCGGACGATTGCCTGCCTGGAGATCCCATGACACTCCAAGACCAACTGACTGGCTGATTGTCTACACCTGTGAGTATAAAAAGGCTGAAGATTCTTCACACTGCGGGGAACTGCTGCTCTGAAGTGAACATGCAGTGTCTCCCTCGTCTGCCTAGCATTTGAACTGTGTTTGTAAACCCTGATATACAGCTGACCTTAGTTTTATTAGAGTCTTGTGTTTGCTGGCTCACCTTAGTTAACCCTTAGCTTTTATTCTTGCCTGTTCTTTTCTTTGTGTATTAATTGTTTGCCCGGTGGTCTGTTGAACAGCCCCATCAGTTTTCAGTTTAACGTTTGCAATAAAACCCCTTATTTTCTCTGATTTCGTGAGAGGGCTTGTGTATGTTTCTCCCCACCTGTCGCCTAGCAGAGGGGGTTGTAACAATGGGTTCAAATTGCTTTTAATAATACTAAAAGAAAGAGTGATATTAAAAGCAAATATTTAAGTACACTTTAAATAATAATCAGTTTTCTAAAATTCAGCACATGGATTGCCCCCATAAATTACAACTCTTACTGTTTTCTGCCACTACTTGTGGCCAAAGAGAAAGAAAAAACCCACAGTGCCACAGTAACCTGATCAGTGAGAAATACAACAGGTTGAAATAAATCAGAAACATTTTATTGTTAGGGTTCATGTCTAAAAGAAACCAGATCACAGAGCTATGATCTGGTTTCTTGGCCAATATTTTAGGTTGATGAGAGATGAGGGGAAATAGCAGTGTGTGTGTGTGAGAGAGAGAGTGTGTGTATGAGTGGGTGGTTGGGGAGGGGTGTTTTAAATTGAATGCAAACCTTTCTAAATCAATGCCTTTTAAACTAAGCTGCCTTTTTCTACCCTGTAAGGTATCTGAAGGTTGCCCTGCAGATGAGTTCTTATTTTCCACTCTCTCCCTGTGGCAAATTTTTTGAATGCCTTATTCTATCATTACTCTGGAACAAAGACTTATTCTTGAGATGCCTTTTTTTTTCTTTCATCTCTGACAAGCTGGAGTAACATCAGACTTTCTTGGATTAACTGTTGAATGCTTCTTGTTGATGTCACTCACCTTGAATCCATTCCCTCATCTGTCTGGATCAGACCAGCAGTGGCTGGTTTCCTGCTCGTGACGGCGTCTTTATGGGGCAGCTGGCAACGTTTACTGCAGTGTGAAAGACTGATGAGGAGTTGGGGCCAGTAGTTGAGGACTGAGCTGCAACCTTAAGGCAAAACTCAGACGGAAATTCTCAGATTGTTTGGTGATGTTTGAAGAACTGTTAAAAAGCTAAAACAAACACCAACAAAATAAATCTGTATTTCACTTTGTTTAATTCCACCATGAACCAAATGCAAATGCTTGAAAGTGGTCAGAAAAATAGCACTATTCTAACTGGAACAAATCCTCTATAAGACACAGCCACACACACACACACACACACCGTTTTTTTTACATGCAGGCATTGCTTTCAATATGCCACTTTCTTTCGTCTTTCAGTGTCTCCTAATGGGTAGCTCAGAGTATGAAATTTTTATATTTCCCCTATAATGACTTTAAAGGTGCACTGTGGAGGAATTCTGGCCCCCTATTCTTTTCAGGACTGTTTTAACTGAAACACATTGCAGGGTTTTTGAGCAAGGTCATGCCAAATGATCCTATTGTCCTTTTGAAAAACCCAAGCGTGCTTGAGTTTCAGGGCATGAACTGACAGTTGATCTTTCTCTTTCAGGATGTTCTGGCAAGGAGCAGAATTCATGGTTACATCAATTACAAAGGAGCCCTAGCATGCTATAATCACCATGTCTGACTGTTGGTATGATGATCTTTTAATGAAACGCTGTGTTAGCTTCAAGTCAGATCTAACAGGACTCAAATCTTTCAAAAAATTTCACCTTTTGTGTCATTAGTGCATTTCGCATCTTATCTTTGTCTACTCTCAGAATTTGTTTATGCTACTAGCTTAACCAGTAGCACTTATCACTTGCCCTAAGAACAACTTTGAGAATATGTAAGCAAATTTATCGTGGATCCATAATGGTACCGTAGCGGCATCTACTGACCTAACAAGGGATTACTTCATTACAGTGTGTGCATGGGTTGTGTGTTTAAAGACACAAGCCACATTATGCTTTGACTAATTTAATCACAAAGGAAAAACATGGGGAGAAAATCCTAAATCATTCTTGTCTGTTTAGTTAAATAAAAAGAAAGCTACACATCTAAATTGATCCCACTTTAGGGCAACTAAGCTCCCCTGCCTTGATTGAATTACGCCACAGTGATGACGACATTATTAGGGTTCTTCTTGTTCCATTGCACTTTTCTAAGAAAGAATGGTGTGCCAACAGAGTATCACACAATATTTTCAGACTAACCTTGTTATCACCTCCTCCTGGCTTGGTAGTGGTTCCACAATAAAAGCTACCCTGAGGTTTGTCACCTTTTTTTTTTTAAAATGTGAAGTCTCAGCACAAGCTAATGTCTGCAATACATTAACAGTAAATACATCTATGTTATGCTGATACATATTTAAGCTAAAATTCAAAGCATTATCTTAGAATCCTATAAATCCTGTAAATCCTGTAGTCTGTGTGAAGGCAATTTTTATTCAGTGTAAGATCACTACGTAAAAGGATAGTCATGAAATACAGTGAATGACTGTTGAAGGAATATGACAATAAAGACAGGGTTTAGTTTCATGAAAATACAAGGGATGCTAACTTTGTTACTTTAGTCTAACTCTGAAAAATACAATGGAATTTAAAGCTTTAAGTGAGACTAATCAACTGTTTAAAGAAATGATGATTGCCATGAAGAAAGCTTGAAGTACACAGTTACTGTAGCAGCACTGCATGTGTTGGGTTTTACTGCTCTAAAACTAAAACTCTTCCTTTGGGGAAATACTGGAAACAGTGTCGAAGCTGGCGGTCGGGGTGGTGTCTCTGTCCACCACCATCAACCTCATACTGAGTCGTACAAGAGTTAGGCTGAGTTAAGTGCTGTGGGAGTGTTGCTGTGGTAACGGTTCTGTGGAGTGTTTGTGAGTGTTTCAAGCTCCTACGGGATTCAGGGGGCGGGCAAGTAAGAAACTGTGTGTGTGTGTGTGTGTGTGTGTGTGTGTGTGTGTGTGTGTGTGTGTGTGTGTGTGTGTGTGTGTGTGTGTGTGTGTGTGTGGTTATGTATGTATGTGTGTAAATGAGTGCTGGCTGGAAATGCCTGGGTGACCTAATGCACATCTGTGTTGTTGGAATGATAGACAGAGAGCGTTTAAAAGTCTAAAAGTCTCCTCCGTGCAGAGGAGCAGAACAGCAACTTTAATCGAGGCATTAAAAAAGTCTAATTTAGGACAAAACATCAAGCAAACAAACAAGCAGTGTGTTATCGGGCCCCAATGCTCTGACACTGGGGATGTGACTAAGGTTATCGTGCCCCCTCCACCAGCAGCTCATGTTCTAAGCTGCCATATCTTATTAATAAACCTGCAGAATAGTAACCAGATCCAACCAACTCATTAGTTCTTCAGCCTCATTCTCAAGCTGTTCTACAGTTTCTCAATGCCAGAAAGAGCTTTATCTCTGAGTTGAAGTTTTACTTATTTCATCTCACTTATCTAGTGTGTTTATTATTCTTATCCAGCTCTTTCCTATTATCATACTATTCATTTTACTTTCAGAAATGTAATTAAAAAGCACCAAGTCCCATTATAGGAAAAAGTAGTTCAGTATTCTTACACCTTAATCCTTCCAGGTCTTGCATTATTTTTAAATCTGTTGCTTTGAAGTTTTGAAATGGTAGTCCACAACCATTTGTTTGTTTGTTTTTACACACAGCAGGTCTATCAGTCTCACAGTCCAAAACCACCCAACCAAAGGGTCTAGGTCAGGGACACAATTTTTGACTTTGTTTTGTATCAGGATGCATTTTACCTCAAGTTGGTAAAAATAGATCTGTAGCTGGAATAGGTTCCATCTGCCCCGAGACGCTGAAACATATAAGAAGAAGAGGATGGATGGATGGCTTATTATGAATCAGTTTCATAATCTACAGACTTCCACTACAGCAAATGTGGTGGCAGAATTATGATGTCCACTAAAAGACATACATTTGTTAAAAAAAATAAATAAATTGTGAAAAGCCACATTAGTTATTTCAAATTCGAATGGTGATTCAGATTGCCTTATTCATGTGCTTCAAATTTAAGCAATTGACAGACCAATCTCTAAACTTTCTCTAGTTAAAAAAAATCTTGAAAGAGTAGTTTGCCATCGCCAGTGTGTGAATGTGTGTGTGAATGGGTGAATAACTGAATGTAGTGTGAAGCGCTTTGGGGTCCTTAGGGATTAGAAAAGCGCTATACAAATGCAGGCCATTTACCATTTACCATTTAGTTGTAAAACAGCAAAGTGGCTGTCTGCAGAGGAATGGTTTCTTTGCAGAATTTCAGTCAGGATTAAAAATTCATTACAGAAACAGCGCTTATGACAGTTACTAATGACCTACTAATGTTTGCTGACAGTGAACTCATCTCTGTGATTATTCTCATAGACCAGCGTTTTATACTATTGACCACAATGTTTCATTACAGAGATTAGAACACATTGTACATATTATTTGTATTGGGCTGTAGAGCTTTGAATCATTTCTATCTAATAGGGTCCAATTTGTTCATGTAAATGGGGATTCTTATTCATACACTAAGGTTGATTATGGAGTCTACAGGGATCTGTGCTAGGTCTAATTCTAATTCAATTTATATTATGCATGCTTCCCCTGTGCAGTATCACTCAGTGGCTTTTAGTATAGTATACATTTTCATTGCTGCCCAAATGATACACAGCTGTATCTTTCCATGAAGCCAGATGACACATGCCAGTTCGTTAAACTGCTGAAATGTCTTGATTACATAAAGACCTGGATGACCTCTAATTTCCTGCTTGTGAATTCAGATAAAACTGAGGTTCTTGTACCCAAAAATCTTAGAAACATAGTGTCTAATCAAATATTTATCCTGGTTATCTTGACCTGCAGTAACACTGTAAGGAATTGAGTTATTTTTGACCAGGACATGTTCTTCAGTGCCCATATTAAACAAACAAACAAAAATATTGGTAAAATTGTCCTGTCTCAGAATGATACTGAAAAACTAGTTCATACATTTATTACTTCTATGCTTAACTATTGTAATTTATTATTTTATTTTCAGGTTGTTCTAAAGGTCACTGAAAAGCCTTCAGCTAGAGCAAGAGTATTGACAGAGTCTAGAAACAGAGAGCATAGTCCGCCAATACTGGCCTCTCCCTGTTAAATCTGAATTGGATTTAAAATCCTTCCCATCACATACAAGCTCATGAATAATCAGGCCCCACATTATCTTAAAGACCTCATATTCCCATTTCATTCAAATAGTATATGTTTCACTTCACTCTCAGACTGGTTTACTTGGCTCCAAGGGTATATAAAAGTACAATTGGAGGCAGAGTTGGGATTTCCAGTTAGGATTCCAGAGACAGACACCTTCTCTACTTTTAAGATTTGGCCTAAAACTTTCCTTCTTGACAAACTATATAGTTAGTTCTGGATCAGGGGATCTTGATTCCTCCCTTAGTTAAGCTACAATAGGTTTAAGGCTGCTGGAGACTTCCCATGATACATTAAGTGTTTCTTCTTCACTCAGATTTTTATCACTATGTGTTTACACACCACTTTGCACTTAGTTACTATTAATCTCTGGCTCTCTTCCACAGCATATCTGTTGTTCTGTCTCCCTCACTCCCTTATTGTATGAACTACCTATACTATAAAGTGCCTTTAGGTGACTGTTGTTGTAATTTCGGAACTAAACTGAACTGAATAGAAAATCACTGTCCAGATAAATCCTTAGCTGTCGAGTGGTAAGGGTTGCTTTGAGAAAACTCAGTGAAAGCCAAGCAGTGACGTTGATGTGTTGCTTTGATTTACAACAGCTGGTTTTGTAATGGCCCTCCTAATCATCCATTAAACATGAACATTTTCAGTATGCACTTATGCTTCTTTTTGTTACAAGTCAGGGAAGGTTTTTGTTTTGCTTTTTTATTTTTTTATTTTATTTTTTTTGAGACTTTGACCTTTGAACTAAGATTACTTTGACAGCCCTACCCTCCTGTCTATGCTTTCTACCAATGAGAGATTAGACATGACAGCCAGCAGTGCCAGTGGTGCAAAAACATCATTATAGTCCCTAGCAAATTCTTAACTCACATATATTTTTATATACTGCATTTAAACTGAGAACTTAAAATGTAATTGATAAATAAAACAACAATTCAATCTTATCAAATCCAAAATATACACAAACTTCCTTAAAACTGACAAGTTCCGAGCTCTGACTGAGCTACTCTCACTGGTGTTAAGCAGTTCCAGGCAGGACTGTGAGCACTAAAGATCACAGAGACATTTCCAGTTGTTTTTGCTGTGCTACATGAAAGAGAACAGAAAAGTGACAGCTCATCAATTACCAAAAGTCAACATGACCTTTAACCTTTAGAGCACATGCTGAAGGAATCTGTTAAAAAGTGTGATACCAGTGCTTTTTAGTCTGTTTCACTTGCAGTGGCTGACATAAATGACTTAGCAGCTCAGGCTCTGTGGATTTTGAATGAGAGATATTGACGGTAACGAGTGTTTGAATATTCTCAGGTAATGTAAAGAAAATGTACTTTTTCATTAGAAAACAACATAGGAAGTATAAATTTGTGCATTATTAACAGTCTGAAGTGTTACTAAATGAATATAAGTAATAATTAAATGAAAGAAAACACAGAGTTACATGCATATAGTATTGTTACCAGTTCAGTGTTATGATATCATCTCACTTTCCCCCTTGGGAAAGTCACATGACATTTGTTAGGGCAAGAGGAGGTGGAGGGGGTTAAAGTGCCTCAATGAAAACCACATGGGGGGAGGAGAGACCTGAGACCAGAAAGAGAGGGGAGGGGGGAGACAGAAATAGAGAGAGGCCCACTTGAGCTAGTAAGATAAAAGAAAAAAGCTGTAAAGAAGGTCTAAGAGTACACCAAACTCAGAAGCAGGACTGAATCCAGGACCACGACCAGGAGCGGCCCAGTTCACCATGTCAGACTCCATCAGAAGAAGAAGCTCCAGCAGGCAGCTTCTGCAGAACCTCATCAGGTCAGTGGGAAATGTTTTTTGGTCACAGATTCTTCACCTGCACAATAAAATGAGTAGATACATAATGACACATCAGCCAAAACAGTAGAAGAATGCAAATGCATATTTAAATGCTAGCGATAAACTTAAGATAAGTGCATATCTAGCAGATATTAAAAACCTATGAGTACAGCTAAAATTTCGATCAGCCATACTTTGAAGCAAGATACATTTTTGAACGTGCAATATTTGTAATACATCTTATATTATGATCATATGACCATATTGTTTGTAACCAAGCGTCATCTATATTGGCTGTAATGTACAAATTGAAAAACTGTAAAAATGAAGAGATGAACTGATTACAGCAGAAAAGCAGCATGGCTTTTTTATGTTTCGATTTCAACTTAGTCCTTTCTACTTTATCTTTAATATGCAATTGTATGCATGCAGGTCTCATGGTTTAAATTATGTCCTTGAAGATGGGTGATGTGGGTTTTTTGAAAATCAAGACATTTCATCCTCATGACTTCAGCATTACAATGGAGTACTTGGCAAATAACATGAAGCTGTGACTGTTTTTTCAAATGATGTGAGTGAAAAGCTTATAACAAAGCAGTCCAGTATCTCTGTTTTGTACTTACATGTCACCTCACCCCTGTTTAGGTTTATTGCAACCAGTTTGCACCACATTTATCTGAATCGTATTTCACATCCTACTGAAATTGTGTATACTTCTAAACCAGAAATGTGGTAACGGAGAAATTTAAATGTATAGTTTAGTAGTTTTACTGTTAAACAAAATAAGACAAAAAATAAGTATTTTTCTAAAGAAAACGTAAAGAAGTGTCTTCTGCTGACTAGTTGTTAACCACTGTTTTGGAGCATGACCTGACAAGTTACCAAGAATTAAATAGAAGTTTGTAAAATGAGTTCTAAACAGTTTCTGCAGCTCCTCCTTTAAAACAATGGAGGTAATTGCTCAATTTAAGTTACTTTTATCATCACAATGATTTTTAATTCAACCAGCCATTTGTTGCTTTCTGTTCTCTATTTGCCTAATTTGGCCATTTACAGCAATCTGCTCTAATTTTTCACCTCTAATAGGCACAGGACCCTGAATCAGTGATACAATCATTGTCTATGTATTTCTTGTATTTCTTGTTTCCTCCATGAGTGCTGGAGCATTGCTATGTGACTATACTCAAAATGACATTAGGCTGAGTTCAGTGGCTTCCTTTATAGCTGAAACTTTCTTAATGTCTATGACATCATCTGGCTGACTCCTGAACCCCCTCCTGCTCTACTACGTACACACATACAGGCACACACACACACAAAGAAAATCCTGTTCTGCAGGCCTGCATTGCCTCATTGTGTAAATGGTGGAAAAAATTATGCTAATCAGACAGACATCCTCTGTAATTTTATGGTTATTAACATTGTGTTAAATACCCCAGCAGACCCCAAGGATACCGTGTAGTTCAGACCACTCTGCAGAGACAATACATTGTCTGAGCATGTGAAGAAAATGCAACAATACAAAACTGTGCTTTTTGGCAGATCACACAAACAGTTTCACACTGCCAGACTGATTTGTTATTGCATCTAAAAGCAGTCGTGTAGAATGCAACAAGTCAGCAGACAAGCCAGCTGTTGGTCAGTTCTTTGTCCACTGTTTTGTGTGCATAGATTAAGTGCTGCTGATGTTATACCACACGTTGCATGGATTGATTGTGTAGGTCATCCACCAGTCAAAACATTGGTGAATCCATCCCTGACTCCGCCAGTATCCTCCAACAACAGTTGCCCCAACAGTTACCCCAGTGGACCATATGGGACTATGTGTGTGCGTGAATGTTATAAAGCACCGTATGAATGTGTGTGATTGGTGAATGAGATTTCTAGTAAGAAAATACTTTGAGTGCTCAAATAAGTACAAAGGCATGACATTTGCCAGTATTAACATTTGACAGAAACCATAAAGTTCAACTCACCTTAAACAAAGTGATGTGACTCTATAAACCTCACCACACAAATATGCAGTTTATACAGCCGCAATACTGCCTAATCAACTTCCAGAGAGGTACATAATTATTATTTACTCAAAGGAAGCAATTACTTAAGGACATAGTGTCAGTGGGATGTCATCTAATTTTAGATCACATCACAAACCATAAAAATTAAAGACTATGTGAGAGTACTATATTTACAGTTTGGCCAACATATGTAAAATTGCAATTATTTCATGCGTTAATTTAAATTTTAACAGGAATTGATAAGACTACATTTGCCTTTGCACAGAAATAATAATTCAGCAAGCATGATCAACTAATTCTGAAATTTAACCTGACACAGTTTTTTATACCACTTCCTAAACATAGCTTTTAGATAAGCAAACAGTGTGTGTGTTAGGAAGCAGGTAGGCTGTCCTTGAGGCAACAAATTATGCTAAATAGATAACAGGCTATCATTTTCCAAAAGGCTCCAAAACATTTGCATAGCCCACTCAAAAAGTTGACTCTGTTCATCTGGATGTTGCGTTTCCAGTGTGAGAAACATTAGGTCACTTCATTTAGTGACTTCTTCTGGAGAAGAGTTCTAGACTCCTACATGTTTAATCTGTTCAGGTTAGCAGTTCAGCTGCCATTTTTGTTTTTGGAGCCAGAAGTTTATGTAACAAATCTGGATGAGAGGTTAACAGTTGTCAGAAAATGCTAGTTAGCTTGTTGCCATCGTGTATTCAAAAACCGCATAGGTGCTAATTAGTTATAAGCAACATCCAATCAAAAATACTTTAGTTTCTGAGTGCATTGTACCTCACAATAGGTCATATTATTTGTCAGATAATTTCATTCAAAATGCTCCAAAAGACACCAACAGAAACATCAAACATCAGCGAGCAAATAGCCAACACATATGGACATATAAAGATTTCATGCTTCTTCCCCTTGTTACATTTCATGCAGTAGTGATGAGGTCCAGACAATCAAACCTGATCTCCAATTGACCCATCACCACCCACTCTCTCTCTCCCCATAGCCTGACTGCGAAGCCAAAACAGCCCTGTCACACATCAAATCAGATTACAGCAAACTTAAGACAGACTTGACAACATGACTCCTACTACATCTCTAGTGAGTACAATCTTATGTAGGTCACTTTCCCACATAACAACCACAGCATGTTTGACTTAGAACTTATGGTCAGCGTCCTCACTAAAAGTCTTAAGCAATGAGATTTTCTTCAGTTGCTTATTAAAAACTTTCACAAAGATTTTATCCACAGATGAGCTGATTTATATTTTAAGCCTTTTGCATTGCATTGCACTGGCAAATTTTCTGCATGTTTTATGTATTCCTTCAGTTAGAACCAACAAGATCACACTTTTGCCTTTCTTTTTTCCTGCTGTTCTTGTACAGTTTTATGAAACGTCAGAAAAAAATATTTCAAAATGAGACACTAAAAATAAAGTAATGTATTTTGAAGCTTTTTGACTGCTGGCATGGGCCAGCAGTGATTATATGTGGACAAGAGTCAAGAATGATAAGTTAGCAGCTAATGCTAGCTTTAATAGCAAACTAAATCCATAAACTAGATAATATCCCTTTTTAAAAAAAATAATAATAAAAATCTGACAAACAAACGAAACCAATTATTTGCACCAGGATGTAAATGTGATATTTAATGTTATGTAGTCATATTTTAACATAGCGTTGAATCGACTACCTCACTATTAAACTTACACCCATCATTTATTTTGATGCTTTTTTTCTTTGGTGCAGTTTTCTACCAATGCATACGGTTCAAACAGATTGATCACAGACTAACAATTTCCAAAACAAGTTAGTGTGGAATAAATTCGATGTGATATATAGGTGATATGTATCATTCATCAAGCTAATCATGTAATGATGTGTATACTATACTACAACATGGACATTAGCATTACCATCCCATTCCAGAGAAAGAAATCAAAGCTGAATAGTTGAATGTTTACACACAGTGCTAAAACTTAATCATTTATTGTCTTTTTTTTTTTTTTTAATGCTTCCAGGGTGTTTATTTTAAGCCCAACGTCTCTTGTTGCATGCCAGAAATAAAGAATATGCAACAATGTTGTTATGTTTCCAAACAGAAGCAATTAAAGTGATGAATTCACTGCCATTGTGGCTGTTAAAACTGTATCCAAATTGTAATGAGCTGACATTTTCCTTCAAAACAATGACATCACACTCCAAAGACCCTTTCTGTACACAATAGAAAGTCCAGAGATTTAGGTGATGTCAAACTCCCAGCCAATCAGATGAATAAATATTTCTGAGGTTTTGCTCATTCCAATTTCCAGACAAGACTTTATCCAGACCTCGAGTTGTATGACAAGATGGAGCATTAAGGTCTCTCTCTGTCCTTCTCCTCCATATCTTGACCTCCTCCTCCACCTCCTCACTCTCCTTCTCTCTGTTTTTCTCTCGAGATTGAAATTAAGTGAAAAAGCATGGCAGCTGGCTCAAACTCCACCAGATGTTCTTGGACAATAAAAGGAGTTATTGTTATCAGGTCACACCCACTGGAAGCTAAAACCAATCGGGCAAATGAACTAATGCGCTTTTGATGGGAAAGAACTCGTTCTTTCCAGTGAATTTTAAATTATGTGTGAAAAACTCATCATGCATAGACTTTTCCATAGGTTCATTTCAACATTGTACCAGATAAATAGCAAATGTGCATAACATAGATCTGGGTGCCAGCGTGGCTGCTCGATGCTAATAAGGTCAGTTCAGTTTTTCATTTCTTACAACTTTCAATCCTCACTATATCATCCTGGGTTTGGCCTCTTAGACTAAATTAAAGGAAATTTTAGTTCAGTGACATCTTTGTAGCACCCTGTGTACAAAGCAAGTTCCCAAAAGATTTTTTTCCCCGAGTTCTAAGAGCATCCACAGAGCCCCAACCTCATTTCAATTCAACAGCTTTGGGATGAGTTGGAGCAATGCAGGCATTATTGCTCAACATCAGCGCTCTCATGGAAATACTGAATCAAAACACTGGCTTTCAGAGCAGCATATTTCCTGGCAGAGTAACCTTCTAAATAATCACATGTTGTTCTAATATTCACAGTAGGTGTCCACAAACTCAGAACAATGTAGCAAATCTGGAAGGTTGGGGAGCCTTGGGCAGTTACATGGGCACACACTGAGGGGAAGCCAACTTTACCATCTCTTCAACAGCTTAAAAGTCCACCAACAATAATTACATGAAAACTATGAGAAGAATTTTACAACTACTTATGGCTTTTTTTTTTCAAATACACTTTTTTGGAAATGTATGTATGTATGTATGTAAAAATTAATGAAGAATTGATTTCCATTTAGAGTTAATATATCCATCCATCCATGTCCTTGCGCTTATCCAGTAAGGGCTGGATAAGCTACATATAGCCTCTTAAAAGGTCTTTTCTAAAATGTATAACATTGCATTTGCAGTATACACTGTGTGTCCTGTAAGTGTAATGATATTTGTGCGAACTGCAGGGTGACAGCACAGCGGAGCCAGGAGGATGCTGAAGAGATTGAGCGGGAGAGAAGGAGAAGGGCCAGGGAAAAGCAGAGAGGAGAGAAGAGCCCGTCCTGGCTCGAGCCCACCCAACAGAACCACTACACACAAAACACAGAGTAAGTAATGTTGTAGCACACATTGTTTGTCAGGCCTTCCAGCTTCTTATTCAGCTTCTTACAGCTTTTGCTACGTAAATATCAACAAGTCTGTCTAGAAACAGAAAATATAAAAGTATGTAATTTTTCTCGTCACATAACAAATAACCTTTTATCTTAGGCTTAAGCTGAGTTTTTTATAGTCTTCCACCCAAAGAAATGTTACAGAGCTGTAAAAGGATATGTATCCATCCATCCACTTACATCACTTTTAAAAAATATGTTTTATTGCTTAGAGAGGCTGTACTTTCATTAAACACAAGGACAGCTTGTGCTCTGTGAATACTTCACAGTAATAAATTGATAAACTTAAAACAACAAGAATTCACATCACAAACTTTGCAAAATGTCCAAGTTAAAGACTCTTCTAATGAGTTGCATGCATGTTTAGTCTTTATGCAGCAGTTTATAAAACTTAGGAATGTTAATCAAGTGAAGCTGGGATTAGTACACCAATAAGACAACCAAGAAGAATATTTAATTTGCTTGGATTGCTTTCTAGCAAGACTTCTCAGCTGATACTATCTGTTCCAACAAGGCTTGGTTTCTCTCACTAACCCAACCATTGCATTTACAGCAAACACTGAAGACGGGCTGCTCTTCATGTTTACAGCTCAGCCTGTCTGTGCTGATTGTTGTGGAAAAGCGTGTGTTGGTGTCATCAGTACATTCAGCCCAGTTACCTAGCCCAGTGATGCTGCAGGTAAAGGAGCTGAAAAAGCTGCTGCACCATCAGCTTCCGGTTGTATGGGCAGATGTCAGAAAGGGAATCTCTGGAGGAAATATTCCCATCGCTTGAGTTTATGATACTCAGCAAAAACTGCACAACTCACTCATCCTCTTATCAGAAAATGTCTGTATTAACAACTGTAAGTTCTTTTCCTGACCCATTGCCTTAACTACCACCCAGTCACATATAATTAGTTTGTGAGACACCTGTTATTATAGATTGCTAAAAGGACAAGATTTGAATTAGATGAATCTAAATAGAATTCCAGTTGCTAAAATCTGAAATGCTGAATATAATATGAACCTTTATAGAGAAATCTAGGGTACTCTGGAATTTCCAGTGGTGTAATGGTTAACACATATGCTTGGCAAGTATGAGGGTGACAGTTTGATTCCAGTGAGAGACACAAATCCCCTCTGAGTTTGCATCAGGAAGAAGATCCAGTGTAAGACATTCTGCCAAAGGACATCCAGTGCCTCCTGCTCTAGCAAGGGACAATCTGAAAATGGCTTTTTTTAAGAGAAACATTTGTGTAAAAACAAATTCTACTTGGAGTTATTTAGAGACATCAGTAGCTTTTAATCTGTTGCTGCTTATAAGGTTGGTTTGCTGACTTGAGGTTTTCTGAAACTGGAGGCAGCAGTGCCTCTGTTTGGTGTTTCCACAGTTATTGTCTCTGTTTCCATGGAGCTTGAAACCTAAGATCCCATATGCCACCTGCCAGCCATCTTTCAACAGTTTTGCCCCCATGAATATATTTTCTTTGTTTGCTCCGAAGCAAGCTCACTTGCTGCCTAACAAATTTAACTAAACAGAATCTAAACTTGACTATCAAGTTCTGAAAATGTGAATAGGAGAATTAACTGAAAATAAGAAAACTGACTGGCTTTCCTTTTATATTTTCCTACCTTATGTGGTCAGTTTGGAAAAAAAAATCAGTTCAGCATGGTTGGTACATACAGGTCATCAGATGTTGTGCATAAGACTTCAAGTCGTGGAGGGGGTGTAATCATAAGAGGGAATCATTTAAACTTGTGTAAGGGTGTTCCCAATGTGAGAGAAAACCGTATTAATTATTGATAACTATTCTTCTCTTGACTGGGATGGGCTCACTCAGGATAGTAGATTAAAAGCTCTACCTTTCTACACCTCAGACAGGTGAGCTCTCACACACAGAGTCCGAAAATTTCAAATGATCAGATTGGGTCCTGAACTCCATGTCTGCTGTCAAGATTTTATTTTATTAAAGTTAGTAAGATTCTGACCATTTTTGCCAGATTTACTGATTAGTTATTTTCCATCTTCTGCCTAACTTCACATTGACCTTTTGCACCACTGATAGTGATTATTGTAGTGATATTATAAACCTGGATGTCTGCCATATGGACTATGAATGTCATTAAGATTAGCAATAATGAAAACATGGTTAAATTACAATACATAAATTAAGTATTAAAGCTATTTTCTGACAATTATTTACACATTGTTTTTGGTTATACTATGTTGTGAGACTTTCAGGCTTTCCCATAAAGGCATGTGATACTTCTCCTTCCTCTGTTTAAAGGACCAATTACTTATGAGTACTGTGAAAATGTCCAAATCTCCCTAACACAGTCAAAGACTACATGTCAAAGACTACATGACTAAAAACACTGCACCCAAGGCCAAGGCTTCGGTTTCTGAGATCAGGTAAGTGATACATTTTCTGTGCTCTATTCTTAGGTCAGATGAGGAGCTGAAGCCCAGTTGCTCCGTGGGCCTGGATGAAGATGAAGGTTTCAGTGACTGGAGCCACAGGCTAGAAACCCGTAATGAGCAAGAGATGCAGAATGGCTGCAGGGCAAAGGAGCAGAGACCTTCAGCATCACCACCAAACCCTCAGAGTGACCAACATCAGGTGGATGAAGAGGGACAGGAGGAGGCAGGAGGACTAGAACCAAGGAGTAGGACCCAGGACACTTCAACAGAAGCTCCAGTGAAGGTCAAATAGATTTGTACCTTCAATGGCATACTAACATAGTGTTAAACCTACATCTTCAGTGCAGATTTACCTCACTATAGTGATCTGAGGTTCATTCAGACACAAGAGTTCTGGTTTACAGTTGTAGTAAGATGTTTACATACACTCATCATGGGCATGATTGCCATGTCATTTTGTTATTTTTTTCAGAGTGGAATGATTATACAGCGTACGCCTTTAATGACTTTAAAAACAAGAATTGCGTGCATAATGTTGAAGCATTCATATAGGCTCAAATTGTCATGTCTGCAGTGGCAGACGGTGAAGAGTGTAGAGAGAGAGTAGACCCAAATTCAGACTACCAAGACACAATTTAATATTAACAAAAAGTGAGCCTTTATTCCTGGCTGCATGAAATGCAAACAAAGCAAAGGGAGACTAATATTCAACTAACTAAACACTAAGTACATGGATCGAAATTACCTGGAACAAGAAAAACATGGGACTAGGAAACAAAGGGCAGACAGTCCAACAACAGGCAAAGGAAGACAGAGGGCTAAATACACAAAGGATAATGAGGGGATGAGAATCAGGAGGGAAACATAGCTGGAACTCATCTGACACAATGAGACAGGGAGGAAGCAAAACAGAACACTCTGAACACATCTCAAGGGACTATCAAAATAAAACAGGAAACATGAGCCACACACTTTGACACAGGGACTGGGGAAGAATCAGACATGGGAACATAACTGACACAAAACAGACACAGGCGATAAACAAACATGAAGACAAGGGAGACTAGACATGAAACGTGTAATACAGGGGAGGCACAGTGACAAAACCTAAAGACTTGAAACGAATAGTTATGTCTATAACTTCTGTTCCCTGAAGGAGAGGAACGAGGTACAACACATAAGTAAGGGATATCACGCCCTCGCATGTCCTGGCTGAAGAAACCTTTATTCACGTCTTTAAGGCAGATGAGGGCTGTATCCCAATTCAGGACTGCAGCCTTAAAGGCCGCATTTTAAGGCCGATTACGTCACAGCGATGCGACGAAGGCTGTCCCAATTCGAAGGATGCTCGAAATGCGGCCCTCAAATGCGTCCTTCATTTCCCTGAATTTTAAGGACGTGGCGGTGTAGACTTCGTGGCCCAACATATCCCAGAATGCATAGCGCGGCGGTGGGTGTGGATAATTTTGCCGAAAAAAAACTGCGGATGAGGGGCGCCCGAAGAGTAAACTTTAAGTAAGTACTGAATATTATGTCACTTATTTATGTGCAAATGTTTAATAACGAAGAACATTAAAACATTACTGTTGGCCACATGTCGGCAAAGTTATGTGACATTAGTGACGTTTGTACTAACTTGGTTTTAAAGCCTGTACTTTAAAATATACGCCGTTCAATAGCTGACCTTAATCTTACAGAGAATGATCAAAGCTCATGTAGAAACAAAAAAACAAATGAACAAAAGATTTTCTCCTTCAATTCTGTCAAACAATGCTGTATGAAACGTTTCCAGCTGTTAGTATTATGGTTGCTAGGCAACCTGGGCAGCGCAACGGAGGCTGGACCGTCCCATTTCACAAGCCTCGCACTTCCGGCCTTAGCGGTCTTTAAGTACGTGGCCCTTGAGGATTGTTGTGGCCGCGTACTTTAAGGCTGCAGATCCTGAATTGGGATACAGCCCACCTGCACATATAACCGCTGTCATCACAGTCATCCCTCAGTTCAATAGCCGCTCTTCACCGAGCCAAAATGCTCAGTGGGTCCACCTCGCCACCGATTGTGCAAGTTCCCCCACTTAAAATGATGACAGAGGTCAGTAATTTGCACCAGAGGTACACTTCAACTGTGAGAGACAGAATGTGAAAAAAAAATCCATGAATTCACATGGTAGGATTTGTAAAGAATTTATTGGTAAATCAGGGTGGAAAATAAGTATTTGATCACCTCAAACAAGGAAAATCTCTGGCTCTCACAGACCTGTAACGTCTTCTGTAAGAAGCTTTTCTGTCCCCCACTCGTTACCTGTATGAATGGCACCTGTTTGAACTCATCATCTGTATAAAAGACACCTGTCCACAGCCTCAAACAGTCAGACTCCAAACTCCGCCATGGCCAAGACCAAAGAGCTTTCGAAGGACACCAGGAAAAGTATTGTAGACCTGCACCAGACTGGGAAGAGTGAATCTACAATAGGCAAGCAGCTTGGTGTGAAAAAATCAACTGTGGGAGCAATCATCAGACAATGGAAGACATACAAGACCACTGATAATCTCCCTCGATCTGGGGCTCCACGCAAGATCTCATCCCGTGGGGTCAAAATGATCATGAGAACGGTGAGCAAAGATCCCAGAACCACACGGGGGGACCTGGTGAATGACCTGCAGAGAGCTAGGACCAAAGTAACAAAGGTCACCATCAGTAACACACTACAACGGCAGGGAATCAAATCCCACAGTGCCAGACATGTTCCGCTGCTGAAGCCAGTGCATGTCCAGGCCCGTCTGAAGTTTGCCAGAGAGCACATGGATGATACAGCAGAGGATTGGGAGAATGTCATGTGGTCAGATGAAACCAAAGTAGAACTTTTTGGTATAAACTCAACTCGTCGTGTTTGGAGGAAGAAGAATACTGAGTTGCATCCCAAGAACACCATACCTACTGTGAAGCATGGGGGTGGAAACATCATGCTATGGGGCTGTTTTTCTGCCAAGGGGACAGGACGACTGATCCGTGTTAAGGACAGAATGAATGGGGCCATGTATCGTGAGATTTTGAGCCAAAACCTCCTTCCATCAGTGAGAACTTTGAAGATGAAACCAGGCTGGGTCTTCCAACATGACAATGATCCAAAACACACGGCCCGGGCAACAAAGGAGTGGCTCCGTAAGAAGCATTTGAAAGTCCTGGAGTGGCCTAGCCAGTCTCCAGACCTCAACCCCATAGAAAATCTGTGGCGGGAGTTGAAAGTCCGTGTTGCTCGGCGACAGCTCCAAAACATCACTGCTCTCGAGAAGATCTGCATGGAGGAATGGGCCAAAATACCAGCTACTGTGTGTGCAAACCTGGTAAAGACCTATAGTAAACGTTTGACCTCTGTTATTGCCAACAAAGGTTATGTTACAAAGTATTGAGTTGTATTTTTGTTATTGACCAAATACTTATTTTCCACCCTGATTTACGAATAAATTCTTTACAAATCCTACCATGTGGATTCATGGATTTTTTTTCACATTCTGTCTCTCACAGTTGAAGTGTACCTCTGGTGCAAATTACTGACCTCTGTCATCATTTTAGGTGGGGGAACTTGCACAATCGGTGGCTAACTAAATACTTTTTTGCCCCACTGCAAGGCCTTTGGTGCTGTACACCAGTGAGATAGCTTCTATAATCCTGTGGGACAGCCTCTGTTTAGACAGAGCTCTACCTTTAGTTGGATTAGCGAAGCAGAAAAACAGCTGGTCACACAAATGCACATTCTAAGCGCGCTCAATGTAGGTGTGTAGCACACGCACTGGACAAAGAGAATGCATCTTCCTCTGCTCCTCAGATGCCAAAGGAGGGGAGCAAAAGCTCAGCACCTCAAACTCCATTGAGCTATAAAATGCAGGCATGATCTTGGGAAAATAGGCAGCATTTGGACGCATTATGACTTTGTGGCCATCAGGAGAGAACTATGTGCAGGAGGGATGCACAGACAGCACATGAGGACACCCACCCGCTTTGCCGAAGCCAAAGCAAGAAGGAATGGAGTCTTATTTGAAAGAAATTTCATATCCACAGATTCAATGGGTTTAAACAGCACCAAAGACAAGTCTCAAGCAGGGACACTGGACTTAAGCATGGCTCTCAGCCAGCGAACCCCTTTCAGAAAATGTATAGCAAGGGGATGTGCACCTGGTGTCAGCCTGTCAAAGCCAACATGACAAGCAGATATAGGTGCTAAATAAACCGTAATTGTTGAAAATGAAAGGCCCTTATTGAGCAGCTCCTGCAGGAATGTCAAAACATCCACAATAGCCCTTCGGTTATTTTTATTAATTTACTCAACCTTCTTTAGCTCTGAACAATGTCTCAAAGTAGTGTTTAACATGAATAAATAGAATTAGACATAAAATAACTGCATTGAAAATACAAATACGCACTGAAAATGTATTACAAAATACAGAAGCAAAATACAGAAGCCGTGTGTGTGTGTGTGTGTGTGTGTGTGTGTGTGTGTGTGTGTGTGTGTGTGTGTGTGTGTGTGTGTGTGTGTGTGTGTATAAAGATCTGCTACCCAGATCTTTATTCTTTTTTTCCTGGTTTGTTGGAATGTACACCTTGAAGAAACAGCAACCTCTGAAAGGTACCAGGTGCTCATCAACTGTCACCTCAGGGCCTGCATTGTACATAGCTGGTATGTCTGTGAAGGTTCTCAGTCATAACATAACTGGTAGGCGCTCCACCCACCTGTTCAGTGGCCAATTCAGTGGGTCATTCAATGGGTGTCGTTCAGCAGCCCATTCAATGGGTCGTTTAGAGACCCATTCTGTGGTGTTGTTCAGTGGGTGTCGTTCAGTGGCCCACTCAATGGGTCGTTCAGTGGACTATTCAGTGGGATTCCCATTCATTTCCTATGGCGATCACCTTTGACCGGGAACACCACAGATGTAATCAAACACTCAAAATTCAACAAAAGAGGCGATAATCACTGTGAAATGTTCTAGTGCATGGTGTGGAGGATGCATAAGGCCTTGAGGCAATCGGATGTAAAACACAATATTTATGAGTGCTTTAAGCTGTAAATCGGTCAAATTTGACCTGAACACAACAGGAAGGATAGAGCACTGAAATGGGAGAGTGTGGCGGTCCTGGCACCATTGCTCGAAGGCTCGCCATTTGTAAGCATACAAGCCTCTAGTAGATGGGGCCCTAGCGCTCTGAATTGTTGCTACTAGGTGGCAGAACCTTAGCAATCAAGTTTGACCTCTCAGGAGGTAAGCATGAAGGTGCACAGATCACGCCACAGGCGTGGATGAACCACTTCTCCTCCTGCCTGAGCGAGGAGGTCCCTGCGGATTGGAATCTGCCAAGGACTCGCTGCTGCTAGCAGGCTGATTATCTCTTCATACCATGACCTTGTGGACACCAAGGGGCCACTAGAATCAGAGAGAGAGACTGCCGACACACTGTCTCTAGAACTGGAGATATCATTTCCACTGGGGGGAAATGCATACAGGAGCATGTCTGGCCATTGGTACAACAATGAAAAACAGCGGCGACACTTAATGTGGTCACCTGAACATTTAACACACCTGAACAGGGAGTTACAACCTGAGGCATTTTGTGTGCAGGGGGTTTGTGCTTGGAGAGAACTTAAGTGGCACCTTTTGGGCGGCAACAGAGGGGTTAAAGTAGCGTCTTCCTGCTGCTGGACCCCTTCTCCACTCGGAACCACAGCTAGGAGGGCTGAGGCTTCTTCCTTCTGGGCGTTGGGTTCCACCGGGGGCTCCAGACCGATTGGCGTGGAGCTCGGACTGGAGGATGTGCTCCTGCTGGCAGCACACCCACTGCGGCAGTAGGTGCTGGTCTCTTGCCAGTCGGCAAAGGAGTGGCGGGCCTGTGAGGGGTAGCTGCAGGCTTGGGCCTCGCCTGACGTCAGGGGATGATGTCGCGCAGAGCTTAAATGTCCGAATAACCCAGCCGCAGACACAGATATAAAACCCTGTCCATATCCAGGACGTCAGAGAGGGTCAGCCACACCTCTGTGCCACTACTGTTGAAGCCCAGGGAGAGCGCTGCACAGCAGGATGCACGGAGGATGTAATCCGTGGCGACTCTGACCTTGTTAAGAAAAGGTGCCAGCGGGCTGTCATCAGGAACCAGAGATCCGAGCTCCGCCAGGCACATCGCCTGGCATGTCTGGAGCATAGTGACGGAGCTCATGGCACAGTGCCGGCCTGAGGGATTTTGGCCATTGCGGGCTCCGTTCGGAGGAAAAATCGGTCTGCAGCTTCTCAGCAGCACGGTGAAAAAGGGAAAAAAGAGAGGCGTCATCGTGGCCAACCGGTGCAGCAGTAGCAGCACACTGGGCAGACAATGAGCTCTCCTGCTCATCCTCCGACAAACCATGGATGTCCAGGCCGATGTCCAGCATGTCATCATCTTCCTGGGAAGCGCTGGAGGGCTTCAACCCAAGCTGAAGTCCATTAGCGCTCCTCCATGGTTCCGGCTCATCATCGGCTAACCCAGACCTTCCCAAAGTGTCCGGTTATCCACCACTGAGGAAGCATTGCAAATCAAAAGGGAGGAGTAATCAGTATCATGATCCAAAGGAGCCGTTTTACGGACAGTGGACCCCTGCATGCCAGAAAGCATTTGAGGCTATCATTGACAAGCTAACATCGCCTCCAGTCCTGGCCTTTGCTGACCCAAAGCTGCCTTACATCCTTCATACAGATGCGAGCACTAGGGGCCTTGGAGCAGCCTTATACCAGGAGCAGGAGGGACAGCTGCGGGTTATCGCCTACGCGAGTTGAGGTTCATCGTGTAGTGAGTCCCGCTATCCAGCACATAAGCTCGAGTTTTTGACTTTAAAGTGGGCTGTAACAGAGAAGCTGAGTGACTACCTCTATGGCAATCAGTTCACCGTTGTCACAGTTTCAAACCCTCTGACCTACATCCTCACCTCAGCAAAACTCAATGCAACCAGCTACAGGTGGTTGGCGGCCCTCTCTACATTCAATTTCAGACTCCAGTATCGCTCTGGAAAACAAAATGGAGATGCCGATGGACTCTTGCGTCGTCCTCATGGCAAGCTACCTGATGACCTTACATCTCAAAAAGAGAGTTCGCAAAATAACATCTGTCAGATCCAGACAATATTGACTCAGTCCATCAGGATGTTGTTCATGCTATCTGTGAGAAACAGTTTGTTTATCATTCAACCACCTCTGAAGCTTTGGGTGATGATGCAGGTATATCCCTTGTCAAAAGTCTTGCCATTTCTGAAGATGCTGTACCTGACAGTTTTGAGCACGAAGAGACGTTGGGAGGCCTATAAGTCATTCCCAAACTCTCACAGGCAGATCTCAGAGACAGCCAGAGATCTGATCGGTGCATCAGACATATTATCACCCAGATGGAGAGTGGGAAGAAACCCCCTCCCACATTGAGGAAAGAACTTCCAGACGTAGTCCTATTGCTGAGAGAGTTGAACAGGTTCGAGCTGTGCAATGACATTCTCTACAGAACACGCCATGAAGGTGGTAGTAAACATTATCAGTTGGTCTTACCTGAAGACCTGCGAGAGTCTGTGTTGACAAGCCTACATGACAACATGGGTCATATGGGAATAGAGTGCACACTCGATCTGGTCAGAGCAAGGTTCTATTGGCCGAGAATGTCCTCAGATGTGGAGAAAAAGATAAAGACCTACCACAGGTGTGTGCGCAGGAAAACGTTACCTGAGAAGGCTGCACCTTTGGTGAATATCAAGACCCCTTGAGTTAGTCTGCATGGATTTCCTATCCATTGAACCAGACAGCAGTAATGTGAAAGATGTTCTTGTCATCACAGATCATTTTACTAAATATGCAGTCGCTATCCCAACATCGAACCAAAAAGCTCAGACTGTCGCAAAGTGTCTGTGGGACCATTTCATAGTACACTATGGCATTCCTGAAAAATTATACAGCGATCAAGGGCCTGATTTTGAGTCTCAGCTGATCAAGGGGCTGTGTGAAGTAATAGGCGTACAGAAGATTCGGACTACGCCGTACCACCCCAGGGGCAACCCGGTGGAGCGTTTTAACCGAACACTCTTAAGTATGCTTGGAACTCTGGAGAACAAAGACAAGTCACGTTGGAAGGATTTTGTAAAGCCTTTAGTTCATGCATACCAAGAACGAGGTGACTGGATTCACACCGTATGAGCTGATGTTTGGGCGTCAGCCACGGTTGCCTGTCGACTTAGCATTTGGTTTACCTGTGAGAGAACAATGAAAAAAGTCACACTTCCAATATGTTAAGGACCTCAAATTCCATCTCGAGGAGAGCTATAAAATAGCTACACGGAGTGCTGCAAAGGTAGCCGAAATGAACAAAACCAGATTTGACAAACATGTGACCACATCTACCTTGGAAATTGGGGACCGAGTGCTGGTCAGGAATCATAGCTGGACTGGCCATCGGGCATACCGGGCATTTGCCCAGTGGGCCGCTGGCGATTTTTTGTTTTTATGGGCCGATGGATTTTTTGTTTTTTTTCAGGGTATATATAATGAAAGGTGTTGGATTGGCCAATTGGTCATGATCGACTCTGGGCTGGACCAATTACAGCCGAGGAGGCCGGATGCACCCGCCCCCTTGTTTAGCAATCACGTGATTTTCGCACATTGCATGCCAGGAACTCGTGGCAAAACAATCCAAGTACCGCATCAAATGCAAGCATTTGCAGCACCGCAAAACATTCATTCTCCGGTTTCAATACCTTCTTGTTTTTCTTGGAGTGAGTGCATACACTCATGAAGTTTAGTAACTTCAGGTCACTGCAACAAGCCCAGGTACAGTTTACCGACGGATGGGTGCAGGACCTTGAAATGCACCGTGTAGAACGAAAGACCATCGTACGAACAAAGGTAAGTTTACCAGTCTCACAAATCGTCGTCATAAATACACATTCGTTAACCGTTTATTAATATAACCTTTGAGCTCAACCGTAATTAATTAGCAGTGGAAATAATTTCTGGTAGCATTACAGAAATGTAGCAGTGACAATAATATTGTATGCTGTAATCGTACTGGACAATTAGTGATACAAAACAACTGTTTTATCCTGTGAATAAAAGTATATGTTTTTGTCAATGTACCATGGTAACAACAGAAGCGAAACGCAATATTGTGTCAGGACAATTCACTATTTATGCACAATAAATAAAGGAGCATAGCGCGACAATTTCTGTTCAGCGCCAGACTTGCTTGTAACCTATATCACCAATTATGTTAAGAAAAATGACGTATTAACTACTACAAAACTCTGACCTTTGTGGGAATGCTTGGAGCAGACTAACATGTGAGCTGGAGTGTTCTGAGACATTATATTTGGCATATCCAGACCATCCGTCGGCTCTTACTTCGGAAACATGGCTTAAAAAAATTTCTCTTCAAGGACGTAATCCGATAAAAAAAAAAAAACGATCTCTTTACCCGTCGGCTTCCCGTGGCTGTCATGCGACCGGCTATTGCAGTTAATAATACAACAGCTTCTTGCCATTTTTTGGGTTTCTTATTATCGCTGTGTAACTGAGCTCAATTGAAAGCCTGCGTGCGCTAGTACCTCTTGCCACAAGTTCCCAGAATCCTTTGCGGTTTTACCCCTGAATGACGTCACATTTTCAATCTTTATCCTGGTGGGCCGGTCTCTAGTCAAAATGCCCGGGCCGATTTTTTGTCCCAGTCCAGCCTTGTCAGGAACATATGCATTCGAGGGAAGCACAAACTCGCCGATAAATGGGAGCAGACCGTCTACGTGGTGGTGAAACAAGCTGGAGACCTCCCCGTCTACACCGTTATACCAGAGGGCGGGGATGGCCCCTTACGCACCCTACACAGAGACCTCTTACTCCCTTGTGGGTTCCTCTCTGCAGCCAAGGAAGTGAAACCTGAAGAACCAAAACCAAAGAAAAGGCCCAGAACGCAACAGACCACTCACAAAGACAATGAAAGAGCAGATCACCCCTCGGACGAGGATGATACTGTTTCAATCCACTGGTTTGCAGATAGATCAGTGCCAAATGACTCGGCGTACATTGTCAAGCGAGATGTTCTGCTGACTCATAAATCAAGTCTTGGTCAAGATAATGTGACTGCAGATCAAGACAAGTTGGCTGGTAATACTCCAGCTTGTGCAGACACCATATCCGATGTTGTTCCAGCCAGTCATGCTGACCACAACCAACCTTATGACAATCAGATCACAAGTTATAGAGAAGCCTCATATGAAGAAGACTTACCTGAAACGGAAAGAGACTTACCTGGAAATGATGAATCTGAAAAGGAAAAAGACTTACCTTCTACGGATTGCCCTGACATGAGGGATGAACAAATCCTACTTCCCCCAGACATGTTAGGGAGTGATGAGGAAGGAGGGGACTTGATATTTGACAGAGAAACAGTAAACAAGGAGAGAGATGAACAAACAAGCAAAGAAATTCCTGTCCGACGATCTGAAAGAAGTTGCCAGCCACCAAAAAGGCTAGACTACCCTGAATTGGGAAATCCCCTTGTCACTGTGGTCAAATCATTATTTCAGGGCTTAACCACAGCTTTCATTGAATCTTTAAATGCTAAAGTGGAATTATTGTTCTTAGATGATGCAGTTCGCAGTAGGCATGCAAAGGGACTTGCATGAATTCAAGAGGGGAGGGTGTAACCCAGGGGAGGGTGTAACCCAGTTCCTAAAGGCTACTCAAGTATTGAGAAACCGCTGAACGATCTAACGTCCGGTGTAAACGTCCGGTGGCAGTGTAAACGCTGGAGAGAGCTCTTACATGGTATTTTACACCGGGCTTCCCTTCAACTTCATGGCAAAAGATCAGTTAAGGCATCAATGGAGTTACCACTTCGGTACTCAACGATCAGATTTTTGAAAAATTCGGAGTTTGGAGTCTACAACTGGGACGGCTCTAAAGGTACCATACTGCTTCAAAAAGTCAAGAACCTCTTCATCATCCGATGAATTGAGTATACCACTAACAATTACTGCATTGGGGACTTTGATACCTGAGCTCAATACAAAATCCATCTTGTGGCAATAGCAAAAGATGTTTAAATGAAAATACACACTTTAAGGAGGTTTCACTGCTGATATTCATGCACCAAAGAGCTCCTGGCTGGCTCGCCACTTTTGTAGCACGTGGAGTTATATAAAGTACCAATGGATAATTACCAAGGTAATAAGTAATTTGGGCTAGCATCAGAAGATTAAGAACGACTCTTAGAGCTCTGGTACACGAATGGCAGAGAAACCAGACAAACACAGTTGTGTGGCTTCAAAAGTACTTTAGTGATGTTAAGCCTTGTAAAATAAATTTGTAAACAACACAGTATTTCAACAGGTTTTAACAGAATTTCAAGTATAAAAATTTCCCCCAAAGTAGCAAAAAAAATAGAATAAAATAAAATTGTGCACAAGTAAAAGAATTAGTCTTTTTTTAAGTCCAAATGGTACCGGTGGGGCCCATGACAAACGGGTGTATTCCAATAGAATTCGTCCGACAAGGAGTGTGTGTGTGATTGTCTGTCCTACCGTAGTACTTGTACAGTAGAGGATTGTAGTCCATCAATGTGCAAATGAGTGTGCATGTATATGTATATCGTCTCCTAGGATCTTGGGTTGGCTCGCCATTCAGTGAACAGTGGAACACTCTGGGTTCTGGAATCGCTGACCTGGTCTTTGGATTCGTCCCATATAAAAACCTGATCGCCGTCGAGTGGATGCTCAGCGTTTACGTGAAGCCACAGCTCAGTAAACCTTCCGGTTTCGCTCTGCCCGATGACAAAGTTTTAGTCCGCCTGCTCTGTTCGGCTTTACGATCAAGAGAGTGAAAACTTGGGAGCTGGTACTAAGGAGGGACAAGAGCTGCCTAGAGCTTCACCGATTGGCTGACATGCGAGGAGTGGAGTAAAACAATAGGCTCTCATCAGAGCTCATCAACCCTCTGAGAAAACTTAACCCTTGTTTGACCAGAGCATATCATATATAATCTGCATCCCATCTACACTCAACAAAAATATAAACGCAACACCTTTGTTACTGCTCCCATTCCCCATGGGATGGACGTAGAGACCTAAAATTCATTCCAGATACACAATATAACCATCCCTCCCAAACAGTGGTCACAAATCAGTCCAAATGTGTGGTAGTGGGCACATCTGCTATATTGAGATAATCCATCCCACCTCACAGGTGTGCCACATCAGGATGTTGATCTGACATCATGAGTAGTGCACAGGTGTACCTCAGACTGCCCACAACAAAAGGCCACCCTGGAATGTGCAGTTTTGTCTCACAGCAAAATGCCACAGATGCCACAAGCAATGAGGGAGCGTGCAATTGGCATGCTGACAGCAGGAATGTCAACCAGATCTGTCGCCCGTGCATTGAATGTTCATTTCTCAACCATAAGCCGTCTCCACAGGCGTTTCAGAGAATATGGCAGCACATCCAACCGGCCTAACAACCGCAGACCTCGTGTAACCACACCAGCCCAGGACCTCCACATCCAGCAGGTTCACCTCCAAGATCGTCTGAGACCAGCCACCCAGACAGCTGCTGGAACAATTGGTTTGCACAACCAAACAATTTCTGCACAAACTGTCAGAAACCGTCTCAGGGACGCTCAACTGCATGCACGTCGTCCTCATCGGGGTCTTGACCTGACTCCAGCTCGTCGCCGTAACAGACTTGTGTGGGCAAATGCTCACATTCGATGGCGTCTGGCACGTTGGAGAGGTGTGCGCTTCACGGATGAATCATGGTTCACATTGTTCAGGGCAGATGGCAGCTGAGAATGTCCCAGTTCTTGCATGGCCAGCATACTCACCGGACATGTCACCCATTGAGCATGTTCGGGATGTGCTTGACCGGCGTATACGACAGCGTGTACCAGTTCCCACGAATATCCAACAACCTCGCACAGCCATTGAAGTGGAGTGGACCAACATTCCACAGGCCACAATTGACAATCTGATAGACTCCATGCGACGATGTGTTGCACTGCATGAGGCAAATGGTGGTCACACCAGATACTGACCGGTTCTGGGTCCCCAGACCCCCAATAGCGCAAAAAACTGCACATTCCAGGGTGGCCTTTTGTTGTGGGCAGTCTGAGGTACACCTGTGCACTACTCATGATGTCAGATCAGCATTCTGATGTGGCACACCTGTGAGGTGGGATGGATTATCTCAATATAGCAGATGTGCCCACTACCACACATTTGGACTGATTTGTGACCACTGTTTGGGAGGGATGGTTATATTGTGTATCTGGAATGAATTTTAGGTCTCTACGTCCATCCCATGGGGAATGGGAGCAGTAACAAAGGTGTTGCGTTTATATTTTTGTTGAGTGTATGTTTAAATAAATATTTTGATCTCGTTTCACTTTCATTAAACAAGGACAGTAAGAACAGAAACAATGAACATTAAATGTTTTGCTTTTTCTTCTCTTTTGTTTGAGATGATTTTAGGAACTGGGTTACATTAAGCTGCTGAAATTGCCCACTCAAAGCTCTGAGCTCAACCGTATTGAAAGTTTGTTTTAAAAGCCAGATCAGTGCCAAGAAATCAACAATTTTAAATGAGCTCTACCAGTTCTGCCAGGCCCTGGTAGAGTTTAAATATTGAGACAAATATATAGCAAGAAGTATGACAACCACTTGGATCTAATGACCTCTAAAACCACCCCGGCAAGATGTGAGTTATTGAGGGAGATTTAACCAAAAAATAGTGGGGGTATATAATTATTTGATCTCGTCTGTATACCTTTGACCCTTTGTAGAACTTGTGCACCAATTCTTGTTTAGTGAAGTCATTAAATGCTTAAATGCTTTGCAAAGTGGAAAAAGTTCAAGGAAATCATTAAAAGCTCAAATTACCATGACATTCATATCTACACTCTGTTATGGTTCCCAAATCTGCACTTTGGTTGCCCAATCATTTACACTAATAATGCTCTACATAATGATTGTTAGGGAAATTGCTCTGCAAGCACAGGAGGAATTTAAGTATGTTTATTATTACCTGTAGTGATTTTTAATCATAACTTGTAACCTAGGGGTTTATGTGGGGAAACAGTAAATAATTCTAATAAATAATTATTGCAATGCTAAGAAAAAATGCATGGTCTGATGTAAACATCTTTTGCACACTCTTGGTATATAGCATTAATTTATTAAAGATGTTGTGTTCCCTTCTCTGCATTTGACTTCTTATAGACCTCGAATGACAAAAAGGAAGTCAGGACATCTTACAGCTCATCGGTCTTCTTGGCACACGACACAAGGTTGCAGCACACAACCTGCCGGCCAGCAGATATGACATCGTATTTGGCAGCAGGAACAATGAAGCCACGATATGCTCCCTACTCACTGTTAGTTTTTTTTTCCTTGTTCTTTTTTTTTAATGTCTTGCTGTGCCCAATCTAGGTAATAGACACACAGCATTACTCATCTTCTCTAATTCTTAAACACAAAAAGCTACAAATAAAATATAACATAGCATGTTGCTATATTGTATTTGGGTTGACAAAATAATTAAATAATAATAATGAAAAAAGAATTAGAAGTGAGCTTGCTTAACAAAAGGAATGAAATAAAACTTTATTTGATGAAAATATAGGAAAATAAATAAGTCACAGTCATGAAAATTGTGGGTTATCTTGTTGCAATAATACAAAATTATATTTTGGTGGTGATATTTTGCAAATGCCTGCTTTAAAAAAGTGTTGCGTAGTTTCTGTAGGAAGCCAGGCAGATGTTTTAGGAAAAGTAATATGTTTTTTTTACTTTTCTTCAACATTTTCTTTTCTTTTTTCCTGCAGTTGTAAAATGTAACATAATTGCTATATTTTTAAGAAAACGTTAGGGAAAGATGATATCATGTGAGGTGAAATCATACAGTATGACTGTCAGCCTCTACTACACCCTGCTCATTTTGCTCAAGTACAGTACTTAAGTGATTTTACATTTTGAAATGCAGTCATTTGTGTAGGTTATGTAGAGTTTTTTTCTTTGTTGTTTTCCCCAAGGTTTTTACTTGTGGTAATGTGTCTGGATCACAACATTTTGGTCAGTTCAATGTAATTATCTTTTCCACAGTGAAGAAGCCTGCAGGGTGAAGGGGGAGGTGGAGGTGCAAAAGGAACAGGAGGAGAAGAATGAGAATAACAAGCATGAGCAGGAGAGAGAAGAAGAAGAGGTGCAGCCAACTCTGCAGAAAGAGAGGAGGCCGACAGAAAGCAGACAGACTCCAAGAGATGATGAACAGGAGGAAGAGGTGGACTTCACACATGAAGTGAAGGAAGACCTCCACCACATAAGGGTGTGGCGACACAGGGATGACAAGAATGAGGCGAGGGAGGACAATGAAGAAGAAAGAACACTGCAAAACAAGGTTTGCTTTGTACAGATTGTAAGGAAATCTATGGATTTACACACACACACACACACACACACACACACACACACACACACACACACACACACATGTATATATATTATATATAGAGAGAATTAATTAAAAATATATTTATTATATATTACATATAAAATATATTTAAAATATATATATTTAAATTTACTTAGGTAACTGTCCTTTTTGCACAATAAGATCAATGTAGAGCAATCTTGAGAATAAGATCATACTTTCATGTAAGATTTGCAAAATGCTACCTCAGAAAATGTCAGGAGGTTTGTGAGTCTATCAATAAAGGCAGACTGAAGATCCATTTTCAATAAAACACTGTTGACATAGATGTCATGCAGCAAGCACACAGGTTCCAAATCAACTAGAATTACACTCTTCTGGAAACAATTTTGAAATTTTATATTTGGCTATGTCATTTATAATCCATCGTGTGCACATAAAAACAATGAATCTCATGAAATCTTCATGAGATAATAACATCAAGGACAAACTAACTTCAGTTTTGCCTCCATGATTCAATCTCTCACACAATTTGTCAAATGTGTCCAACAGTTTCACATGTTAAGAAGTTGGGATTTAGGCATTTCATTTTGTTATTCAGACATCTACAAAGCAGCTATGTCAGTACTTTACTGACATAGCTCCAGAAAAATGTCCTGTTTCCCCTAGTGTTTCATAAAAAGTGTTTCATGAAGTACACGCAAGCTTTTTAAACAACTCCAATTTCATAGAATTTGGCTCCAGATCTGAAGCAATAAAGTGAAAGAATGCTGCTTTGGCTTAGAGGGTGTCAAAATGAAGCACCAATGATGTAAGGCGCTGTGGAAATTCCAGTTTTTATCACCAGCAGTGGGCTAGGTATTCATTAGGCTTTTGCCACCAACTAATGCAGTTTGAGCGAACAGTGAAAACAAGTTTTAAAAGTTTCACACTTTAAAATTGGGCGATATTGGGGAAAAGTGTCAAAATTATGCATCAACACCCAGCCCCGCCAACATTTGAAAGGGGTGCACTCTAAAAGTACCAAACGCCAGCTACACTTTCAGAGAGGTATATTGTTGTACCATTAATCCTACGACAGCTTATGTCTGGAGTGTTATTGTTTAAGATGCTGTCATTGTGTCTTTGATGGGGGGTAGTTATTTGTTACAATTGTGGTTTGTGCTTTATGGAAACAAACCTTGATCCTCTTAGGAAAATTTTCTGCCATAATGTACAAAGGCTGCGATACCAAAACTAGCAACATCTGGTTTTATTTTACTTTTCCCCACCCAAGGGTGAAGTGGATACTAATGTGCCTTAAAGAAATAAGAAAGCTTATTAATTTAAATCATCTTAAACTCGAAAAGAAACAATGCAAATATGTGCTTTATACTGCTTTGAGGCATATATTTACCTTGCCTTCAGTGTACACAAATTAAGGACAGAAAGTACTTTTACTGCACATCTGTCTATCAAATACAAATGTTCTGTTTTTCTTTTTTTTTTCCTAGCGACTGACAGACAGCAGAGACCAGTGGAGCGAGCTGGAAAACAGAAGCTCTGCCATTTCTCTCTGCAACAGCAGTGAAGGCGAAGAGTCATTAAACTGCTACGGTCCCATGAGTCCAACATTCAAGGTAACTTGTAAAACCGAGGGTGATCTGTAGGACTTCTTTTGGTATTTACTGGGTCTCCATAATCATATGGTGTCTAGTGTAAACCTCCTTACAGAAAAGGTAACATCTACTATGCTCCGGTACAAAATTTGATGTATTGTACTCAATGTTCCCTCTAAGCTGCGCACGTGCGCAATTGCGCACTGCTGGCATGGTCTCTGCGCACAAAAAAAAAAATCTAACCTGAAGTGAAATTAAAATTAAAACTTTAACAATTCTGTTTTGCAGTGCTAGTCAGTAATGTTGTGTTGGGCTCTTTTAATAAAACTCCTCGTTTAGGCAATAATGTGGAACCCCACCATGTTTATTCCAGCTCACTCTATATCCATCACATAGCATCCTTCCTGTCTAGAAGGGTAAGTACTGCCGCCTAGTGGCGCATGATATTCACCAATATAGATTACACCACATCCCCCTTACTGAAGTCAGACTGGTACATTCTTTTGTTCTTCAAACAAAACATAACTGCATATAGTTTTTTTCAATACAGGCATACCCCAACATTTCAGGAAACATAAAGTCAGTATTGTCATAAACACTTTCTATTATCCTCCTGTAACAGAATAATCACTTTCTCTTTTCTTTTCCACCCGTAACAGAATAAACACTTTTTTTCTTTTCAACCTGTAACAGAATAAACACATTTTTTTCTTTTCAACATGCTACCCTCAAAACCACAACTCAGCATTTGAAACACACTTTTCCGTTTTCAAACAATCAGCTTCACAGATCAAGTCTTTTGGGTTTAATCACCTCCCTACCAGACCGGGTTCTAACCACACCTGGTGTATGGGGTGCGCTTGGCTCAGAAACTTTCTCTGTAGGAGTAGCTTGGATCTGTGTGGCTTCGGTTTGAGCCTCTGTTTGCGGGATCGGCACAAGATGACTGCGGTTTCTTCTAATTGTCCCTTGGGGCCCACTGATGACGTACGATCGTGGAGTCAGGTGGACTGCTGTCACTGTGCCCTGTGCTCTTGCATCCGTGATCCAGACTGGTTGTCCTGGCACCAATTTATCCAGTTCTCTCGTTCTATGTCTCTTGTTAAAACTTTCGGTTTGTCTCAGCCGTTTCTCTCTCTCCGAACAACTAACCTGCTGAAAATCAGGCAGACAGGACTGTAAGGTTTCAGGAAGCATTGGCAAGGTAGTACGAAGCCTGCGCCCCATGAGAAGTTGAGCCGGGCTGTAGCCATTTGCCAGTGCTGTTGTTCTGTATGCCAGCAACGCCTTGTATGGATCGCTAGCCTTTTTGAGGAGATTCTTGACGGTCTGGACGCCTCTCTCCGCTTCGCCGTTGCTCTGCGGGTATCTGGGACTACTGGTGACATGCTCAAAACAGTAGTCCTTTGCAAAGTCTCTCATTTCTTGACATGCAAATTGTGGCCCATTATCGGTGAGCAATACTTCAGGGATTCCATGGCGTGCAAATATTGACTTTAAATGCACAATCACATTGGCTGAACGAGTTGGACTGAGTTGAGCAATCTTGACATATCTCGAGAAGTAATCCACTACTAACAGATAGTTTTTGTCTTTTAGTGTGAACAGATCAGCTCCTAAGTTCTGCCATGGCCTCTCAGGTAAACGTGTGGGCATAAGAGGTTCCCTCACATTAACTCTCTCCTGAATGCACAGCCTGCACTTAAGGACAAGTTCACCGATCTGGTTACTCAGGCCTGGCCACCACACTGCTTGTCACGCACGTTCTCTACACTTGACTACTCCTTGGTGTCCCTCGTGTATTTTGTCCAGAACTGCGTTTCGCATGTTTGCAGGTATAACCAACCTTGTACCTCTCAGTAGTAGTCCATTGTGTACACTCAAAACTGCTCTTTCAGACCAGTAGTGCTTCACCACTCCCTGCAGCTGGTTCCTGTCCGGCCAGCCCTCTGCACAGTACTTCATGACTTGCGAACAGACGCTGTCAGACTGCAGCTGCTCACGGAGATCTGAAAGGTATTTGCTGCTAGTAGGAAGGCCCTCCAGCACTGTGTCAACGTAGATATCAGTGTCCTCCATAAGGTCATTGTCTCTGGGAATCACGTTGCCTGCCAACGGCAACCGTGACAGCGTGTCGGCTGTGGTGAGGCTTTTGCCTGGAATGTGCCTTATAGTGTAAGAATACCTCATCAGGCGCATGCGGAATCTCTGTATCCGTGGTGGAAGCAAATCCAGGGCTTGTCCTCCGAGTAGGCTCACTAGTGGCTTATGGTCGGTCTCAAGCTCAAAGTGTAGCCCTAGAATAAAGTCACTGAATCTTTCGCTGGCCCAGGTGAGCGCTAGCGCTTCTTTTTCCAGCTGAGCGTAGCGCTGCTCTGTGGCTGTCAATGATCGCGAGGCATACGCGACAGGTGACCACACATCATTGTCTTTCTGTAGTAAGACTGCCCCCAACCCGTATGAAGAGGCATCTGCTGAGATCTTCTGGGGTTTGTTTGAGTTGTAGAGCTGTAGCACTGGTGCAGATGACAGTTCTTGTTTTAAACTGTTAAAGGCGTTTTGTTGCTCATGCCCCCAGTACCACATGTTTTTAGTTGAAAGCAAGTCTCTCAGTGGTTTGTCTTTCTCAGAAAGGTTTGGGATGAATTTCCCCAGCTGGTTCACCATTCCTAAGAAGCTCCTAAGCTCACTCACAGTGCTTGGCTCTTTCATCTTCTGCACCGCGCTAGTTTTGTCAGGGTCGGGACTCATGCCTTCAGATGACACAATGAATCCTAAGAATTTCACCGCTCATCTGCCAAACTCACATTTTGACATGTTCAGGGTGACGCCTGCCTTCTCTGCACGGTCGAGGACAGCGTGGAGTCTCATGTCGTGCTCCTCTCTCGTAGATCCCCAGACCAGGATGTCGTCCATGTGGCATACGACTCCCGCGAGGCCGGCTGCCACTTCTGTCACCATCATGTTTTGGAAATGCTCTGGTGCACTGGAAATACCAAATGGCAGACGGTTGAAATGGTACCTACCAAATGGCGTAATAAACATGGTGAGGAGAGCAGATTCTTTGGATAGCGGCATTTGCCAAAAGCCCATGTTAGCATCGAGCTTGGAGAAATACTGCGCCCCTGTGAGCATGCCTAGTGTTTGGTCGACAAGAGGGAAGGATATATCTTTCGTGGCACACCGACCCATTTAAAGGTGTCATGTCCACGCAGATGCGGACTGTCTCTTTGTCCTTTTTAGGGGCTACGACCATGCCGCAACACCAGTCTGTGGGCCCCTCCAACTGTTCCATCCTCTGTAGCTCTGCTTTGACTTTGCCCAGTAGTGGGAGCGGAACACGCCTGGGCACTTTCAGTGAATAAGGTTTAGCGTCGGGCTTCAGCTTAATCGTGTACGGTTTTTGAACAAGCCCGAGCCCATCCCATAGCTTCGGGTACGCTTTCTTCACTGTCTCAAGGTCAACATTGTCCATTCGGGCAATTAATTTCAGTCTCACAGAAGCTGTCCTGCTTAAGAGAGCTACACGCAGATTTCTGACTACATAGATTGTCTCTGCAGTGCTCCTGTCACTGTAGGAAATGTCCTCCTTTGTGGACCCAAGCATGGTCAGTGCTGCACCTCCTGGTCCATACAGTGGCTTTTCAGCTTTTTGCAGATGCTCATTTGGCTGCTTAATGTCTTTGAATGTCTCTTCTGAGATAGCTGTGACATCTGCCCCCGAGTCTAATTTGAAGGTCATGCTTTTGCCTCTCACGCAGATGTTAGCAAGCCACGGGTCTTCTCCTGAATCCAGTTCACCTAGGAGGAGTCCATCTGCACAGTCTGCCACCACATGCACAGCTGTAGACCTACAAACTCTCCCGTAGTGTCCACGTTTCCCGCAGTTGTGGCATTCTGCATTTTTAGCTGGGCACTGTGCTGCTGGGTGCATCTGTGTTTTTCCACATTTAAAACACGTTTTATTCTCGTTTTGTTATTTGTGGTTTTCGTGGCTTGAACTGCGTTTGCTCTCTGCTTCTGAATTTATTGGGCTGTGACTTTCTGACATGCACGGCATCCATGGCTGTTTTGCCTGTGCTGCTGTCGCCTCTGAGGTCAGTTTGCTGTCTTTTTATTTCCTCAGATTGTCTCGCCATTGTGATAGCTTTGGTTAGCGTCAAATCTTTGTTGAGCTGCATTCTCTCCGACAGTGATGAATCTTTAAGACCCACAACGAGCCTATCCCTCAAAAGTTCATCGTGGAGTTCACCATATTCACAGTTTTCGGCGAGAGCATATAGAGCTGTTATGAAGGAGTCAACTGTTTCCGCTGGCTGTTGTACTCGCTTATTAAACTTTGCTCTTTCATAAATCACATTCTTTCTGGGGACAAAATGTCTGTCAAATGCGTTTCTGACCGCATCGTACTGCTGGCGCTGCCCGTCTGTTAGGTCTAGTCCCCTTAGCACGTCGTCAGCCTCGTCTCCCATGCAGTATACTAATGTGTTCACTTGGTTAGCATCAGTTGAACCATTCAGATTACTTGCCATTCTGAAACGCTCTAAACGTCTGATCCACTTCTCCCATTCTTGGGGCTTTGCGAAGTCGAACGGTTCCGGTGGCTTGATGGTGAAAGTAGCCGCTCGTGGAGCTGCCGTAACCGGGCCAGGAGTCGCCGGTAACGCTGCTGCTTGCTCCGTCATTTTCGTCACTAGCCGTTCGCCAAGCTGACGGTTATTTTTTCCACTGTCTCTCTTCGCCGCCTAGAGCGAGTGCACTTCTGACACCATGTTGTGTTGGGCTCTTTTAATAAAACTCCTCGTTTAGGCGATAACGTGGAATCCCACCATGTTTATTCCAGCTCACTCTATATCCATCACATAGCATCCTTCCTGTCTAGAAGGGTAAGTACTGCCGCCTAGTGGCGCATGATATTCACCAATATAGATTACACCACAAGTAAGTGACTGGCTGCTCCCGTATGGGATTAGAACGATGCCACCTTATCCCATAGTCCAGCCAATAATGGGATTCACATTCGTATATACGCAGCTAATCCACGTCGTCGGCAGGCTATGACAGCGTCCTTATGTGCCGACACCGGTGTTTTAGCTAGCAAAGCGGCGTGGCTGATGTGGAGTGAAGCCACGTTAATGACAACGTGTACAACCATTGGAGATGTGAGCAGGACAGACGGAACAATTGACGGAAAAAGTGTGGACTTTATACCAGTTTTTAAATTGTGTTGATAGGCCACATTAAACCAGAGTTATGATTAAAAAATATGTGCAATGTTTGGTTTTCTTCCTGAATACTATCGTTGTTTATATTTACTGCGGGAAGAAACGTTCTATAAGAAAAAACGCTCGAAAGCACTCTCCGCCTGTGAGCAAAAACAAAACCAAAAACACCCCCACCCTTTCCTATTGGTCGAAAAAAGTACCATGTCGACCAATCAAAAAATGATATGGCAAGTTGTTAAGAAACTTTACTTTACTCGTTACTTGAAAAAAGTAATCAGATTACATATACGTATATGTCTCGCTTTAAAAAAATAATAATCTGAATCTTACAATCTTACAATCTTACAACAAACGTTTTCATCTAATGTAAAATGTATAGAAATCCATTATGGTACATAGTAATTTTTTTTAGGGTCCCATCATAATTTCTTCAGAAGTAGCCAAGTGATGATGCCAAGTGATATGATGCCAGTATTTTCCCACATTTTCTAGATACTGTACCAGTACTGTGTGTAAAATGCCATCAAAAAGTCAATTAAGTTTTATTCTTTCTCACCTGTCTTTCTATCTCCTATCGCTTTTTAAAGGTTGCCATGTTAGAAAAAATGTTTTGCCCTGCCATGCTGTTTATTGATGTGGCAAATGAATGGTTTATGAAAATATATCTAAATCTGTCATCAGTAATCAGTAATGATCATGTCTCCCCTCTAGTCTTCTCAGTCTTAATTTCAGGTTTTCACCATGGGTTGTAGATAGTTCAGGAGGTTAACTCGACCAAGCAGTCTACTTTCGGGTACTGTTTAGAATACCAGAATAGGGAGGATGATGTATTAGACTGATACATATATACCAACAAGACAGTGTACATCACTGTGACAACAGCATTTGTTTTCATTCAAAGGCTTTATGGTTTTTCCTCTGGTGGGCCGGTCTCTAGTCAAAATGCCCGGGCCGATTTTTTGTCCCAGTCCAGCCCTGGTGTTCACTCAGACACATGGAAAATTAGAGGGAACATTGATTGTACTGTTCCTGCATTGACATATTGTTCAATCAGAATACAGAAAACAACTAAAGCTAAAGTTCAATGCAAAGTTTTCATGTGATATGTTATGTGCAAGTGAATTTTGATTACTTTACAGATTTTATAAGTGTTTCCTTCAAAAATTAAATTTCTTGTAAAATTCCCTTGGTTCTGTTTGAGGATGTTGCAACTCATCTGAGATGGACTAGTTCCTTCTTCATTTTTTAACAATGAAGCAGGTGTGTGCCACGTGGATCGGTCTGGGTCAGCTTCAGTTGCACCCAGCACTTTTTACCTATGATGATGTTAAATTGCTCAGATATAATGTAATGAACTTCTGATGATAAAGTCTTATTGTATGAGGTGCCGTAAGGGACATTATTACTGAAACGCTCTCACACACACTACTGAAATTTTACCTCTCACACACGCTACTGAAACGCTGTCACACACACTACTGAAATTTTACCTCACACACACTACTGAAACGCTCTCACACACACACTACTGAAACGCTCTCACACACACTACTGAAATTTTACCTCTCACACACTACTGAAACGCTCTCGCACACACTATTGAAATTTTTAGCTCTCACACACACAACTGAAATGCTCTCACACACACTACTGAAACGCTCTCACACACACTACTGAAAGGTACTCACACACTCCACTGAAACCAGAGGCATTTCCGCTGAACAGGAAGTTGTTTCCTGACAAGGAAACTGATGGAAAAAGCGATATATTTCAAAACACTACAAGGATGTCTACTCAGCGTCCTGCTAATACAGCGGTCCCCAACCTTTTTTGCGCCACGTATCATTTATGGCCGACAATAATTTCACGGACCGGCCTTTAAGTTGTCTTGGATAAATACAATAAAATAAAACCAGTACCGCTACCAAAAAAAGAAGATTTATTCATAACACACGGGAAAAGACCCAGGGAAACCGAGTTAACAATATAAACGATATAAAAAATTAAAAAAAAAAACTATAAATACCCTGAAAACCATAAATTTCAAACTCAAGCCTCAACTCTTGCGACCTGGTACCAAACGACTCACAGACCGGTACTGGTCCAGGACCTGGGGGTTGGGGATGGCTGTGCTTGTAGCCTAAGTGAAGCAGCCGCATTACTTAACAATATTTTAGCTTCCTTGAATCCAGGAATGGATTCAAGGTGCAACAGGGAATTCGGCAAGTATGTCCTATTTCCCCTAAGCTTTTTATATTGGTATATATACAGTTGTTAACACTATTAATCAAAAATTCTAAAGACATACAAGGAATATCAATTTTTAATAAAGACTTCAAAATAAGTCACTTCGCAGATGATACATCTATTTTTTTGAAAGATAAATACGTGGTAGAGAAAACTAAATTTTTTCTAAAGCATCTCGTTTATCTCTCAGTATCAAAAAATGTGAACTACTACCGATTCATACAAGCTCTGACTCCTCAATAGCTTTGGTTAGAGTTGAATCTAAAGTTAAATATATAGTGCTGATAATTATGGAAGCGTAGAGCTGCCACCCAGGCAAAAGAAAAATACAAGTGTATCACGTTATAACGTGAAAAGTTTATTGTTCTAACAAGATACTTTTCCTGTTTGTACAATATATTTTTCACGTTTGAACAACATAATATCACGTTATTACAATATACATAATTATCACGTTCGTACAATATAATTATCACATTCGTACAATATAAATATCATATTGTACGAATGTGATCATATATTGTACAAACGTTAAAAAAAATACCATTACAATAACATTTTTTATTGTAAGAACGTAAAACGTGTTGCATTCGGAAACCCAAATCCATGGTAGTTGTGGAGAGCTCACGCTCTTCAGAACTGGCACTTAACTTTGAATGCCCTGCTTTCAACATGGACACAAACACTGATAGCCCACTTCTGAGATTTCTTTGGAATCGTGGTGTACCTGAGGACTGTCTCTTACGAATGCTACAAGAACACGTAAGTGCTCTCTTGAGGGGGAAACTTGTAAAACTCGCTTTTTACGAAGTTACAGCGTCTAAAAATGTGACATATTGCTTAGTTAACAACCACAGCGGTTTTCGCTTCTCTCGCTTTGACTGCGTAAGGACGTAACGGTAGGCTGCATTGGTGTGGATCTTTAATATGGAATGGAGAATGTAAAACAAATTAACCCGCTGTATAAAACTGGGTCGTTGTATGACCACATGTTACTACTTAACCCGTATGCAGATTCCAGGTTTCTTAAATATATCGCTATATTATGTGATGCACAATGTTTCCTTGTTTATCTAAAAACAAATGAATTAAACTGTGTTTATATTGATATTTGGCTTCAATTTAAAAAAAAACACTGAGTTCAACCCTTTGTGCTCTGTGCAACTGAAAGATACGTGAATACTAATTTACTTTTTCAAAGGTGGGCGTTGTATATACTGTAATATTTCTATTAATAACATGTTAGAGAATCTCATTAATGTTGCTGGCATAGAGAGAGGAAAAGAATAAATGCTAAATATTGATGGCTGCCACTAAAATAATAACAGACAATTATCAAAACACATGTGAAATGTACATACATTTTTTTAGTGAGGTACCTCATGTGGTGTGGCAGCAGGCATACCTTGTACTTCTGTATAGTAATAAATATCTCTGTTATTACAGACTGATGCCACAGTGATTGATTTCATGGATGACAAGACCCTGTCTTGTTACATCCCAACATATGGTGACCGGATAGCTGCCAGACGGTTCTGCTTGGAAAACAGTGGTGCAAGTACTAAGGAATCAAGAAAAAACTCATTGCTCGAAAAATTGAAGGAAAAGATGGGAATCAATGAAAATGAGAAGAAATCTGATCATGAGGAGGCATTTGTTTCTAAGAGAAAAAGAACATATGCAAAAAACAACAAATGAGCTGAGAAAAAGACTCGAAAAATTGAGTTAGGGTGGATCCATGAAGGTAAGCAAGTGAGAAAGCACAGAGGAGGAGGAACAAGGACCTTTGATGTGCCCAAAGACTCCAAAAAAGCTGACATATTACAGTATGCAAAAGATCTTTTCTTTCCAAGTGGAAAAAGCAAATTTGGAAGATGGGAGGTGTTCAGTCATGACATATTAGACTATCAGGAAGAGGCCGTATTTGATGAAGATGTCACAGTTGGAGAACTCTATTCAGCACTTAAAATGGGAATGTTGAAATTTTACTTGTGCACAAGAAGATTTTCCAATGATGAAGATGATGAAGAAGTTTATGATAGAGGGAAAACACATGTAAACAATGTTACACAACTGACTGACTCACATCAAGGAGATTAAGAAGCTTCTCACACTGTTGTGATCTCATCATCAGAATCTAGGAATGCTGATGAAGATGTATTATTAGACACATCTGAGGTAATGATTGGACCCTACCTTGGAGAGCCTCTGCCTTGTCAACTTGATGACACTGTAATAGATGAACCATTCCTGCAGTTTGAGGAAGATGATCTGGTCATCACATCCATTACACTTCCTCCAACAAACACAGCAGTCAGTAGTCCAGATACATCTATAAGCAATGAAGCAATAAGCTCTGCAGGATCATATGATGTTGTCTGTGTTACCATCAAACTTCACAGGATTACTATTCTGGAGGAGATGATCAGCCAGTTCAAAGATCCAGCACTCCTCATACACCCTCTAAAATACACCTACATTGATGAAAAAGGAGCTGATGCAGATGGCATATCAAGAGATGTGTATGCTGCATTTTGGTCAGAGTTTGTGGACAACACAGCTGAAGGAGAGGAGTTCAGAGTGCCATCACTGTCTCCGAAATGGCAGGAAGAAGAGTGGAAATCCATGGGTAGAATTTTACTGAAGGGATTTCAAGACCATGGATATTTCCCTTGTCGCCTTGCTCCTGTTTTCACAGTGGCACTCATCTTCGGTGAGAATCAAGTATCAGATGATCTGCTGTTTGAAAGTCTTCTCTTTTACCTAAGTCAATCAGATAGGGATCTGATAACAAGGGCACTAAAAGAAGATCTTACAGATGAAGACAGGGATGAAGTGCTGGATCTCATGGATCGCCTGGATGTATCAGTGCTTCCAACCAAAGAGAACTTAAAAGGCCTTCTTCTGAAAGTCGCACACAAACAATTAATCCAAAAACCAGCATATGCCGCAGAGAAAATGTCCTTAGTTGCAAGCTACTTCCTAAAAGAAGCTTTTCAAAGCCCACAAGATGCCCTACAAATGTATGAGGATAAAAAGCCAACAACGAGAAAGCTTTTGAAGTTGCTTACTGTCTCTCCCACCACTCAAGCAGAGAAGCAGAGCTTCAGATTTCTGCACCAGTACATCAGAGGACTTGACGATACAGGGCTCAGAAGGATGTTCAGGTTTCTTACTGGGTCAGATGTCATCTGTGTTGACAAGGTTGAGGTACTGTTCACGCCTGTGGATGGACTGGCACGACGACCTGTGGCACACACATGTGGCCCTCTTCTGGAACTACCATGGACATACACGTCCTACCCAGAACTACGAAATGAACTGGACAATGTTTTGGCTGCTAAAAGCTCTTATGAGTTCAGCATAGCTTGATTAAAGTCCATCATGTTTAAACCAAAGAATGAAAGGTTTGCACTAACAATGACTGGCTATGAAGCTCTAAAGTTTGTTAAACCCACAAACAGGGAACACATCATTGTATAAAAAAAGAAAGAGCTTAAATTTCAGGGAAGTGTTTTATTTCATATTTGAATTTATTTTCAAAAATTGTGGACAACATCAATTTGTTTCCACCATGAAAAATGTAAATTTCAGTTTAAGTTTTCATACTTAAAAGTTTTACTAGTTTAAATGTTAACTAATTATGTTTAATAAGTTCATATGGTTAGCAGCAAGAGGTGAACTATGTTTATTATTAGTTCTTATCATGTGTCAAGGTCCTTTTCCACAGGTCTGTGGTGCAGTTTTGTAGGATACAAAATGTCTGCTATAGAGGGGATGTTTTGTTTAGTAATAATTCAAAAGACTTAATATTAATTAATTTCAAGTATATTTTTTTTACCTTTCCACCAGTCATTTGTTTAGAACATAGGCAATAGGAAGGCAATGTGTTTGATGCAATAGTTGACTGGAATAAAAGACAGAAAATTGGCACATAAGTTAAGTTTTGTAGTGTTTATCAAGAGTCCGTGTTTTCTTCTCCTTGAACACAAATAAAAGGGAGGTTAACATCTAACACTGTTTGTTAATTATTACATAATGCAGAATTTGTACATTTACCAGTTTACAAGAAACTGTTCGTGGATGAATAGCAGTTGCACAATGTGTTCAGTAAAATTGAAAACAATATTTCATGAATAATAATGTATAGGATCAGCAGTTTAAAAAATGTTTTTTCGACAGTCTTAAAACAGAAATCAGATATAATAGAAATTCAGTTAAAAAATAATTGGAAATGCCAAAAGGTTGGAGTACGCAGATTTGGTTAAATATATTTAGACATGCTTGCTTGCTACTATCTTGAACCGAAAATCCAAACAAAATAATAATGAATGTCTTTTCTATTGTTTATTGCACAAATAAAACATTGTACCCAAAAATATATGCGTAAAAACTCCCAAAGCCCAATTATATTTAGGTTTATAAGTCCTTCAGTATATAGGCTCTCAGGAAGAAATACAGTTCAATGGATTCATCTGCTGTGCTTGGTGGAAGTAAGAAGTTCTCTGACATTATAAGGCAACACAAGCTGAAAACGGTTTCATCACAGGTATAAGGTCCTCCTCTCTGTTGACATTCTTTCTTACAAGCATCCACTGCCTCCCGAGAAACCTCTTTCAGATGATCCTGTCCTCCAAACAGATGAGGGATGGTGTACATGAGAATCGGACGTCCACTTGGAGCAACTGCATTTCTGCTTCTGCGTATTATGTGGGTGTTCCACATATGTGCAACTTGCTGCAGCTCTTCCTATTAAATATTAAAAATTTAAAAATCTCATATCAGTAAAAGAACACGCTGGCACGGCTGGCAGCCTTAACCCAATTTCCCTTGGATGAATAAAGTACAATCAATCAATCAATCAATCAAAAGCAGTCGGAAAAACAGAGTTTATCAAAAATACTCAACAACAAGAATAACAGTGGTAGACACGTGATACTGTGGAAAATTTTAAGTAATTATTAAACGTGAATTGTTTTAGACAGTGCGATTTTATGTTTCTGGCCAGTGAAATATGCATTTTTTTCATATCCTGAACGGAGTGATAATAGGGATGGTGCGTGGGTGTTAAAGCAAACTTTTTATTCTCTCTCCGTGTCTCTCTTTCTCTCTAACACACGCACACACACACACACACACACACACATACACACACACACACACACACACACACAATGACTCATTAAAAGAATATAAACATGGTTACATACCTCGATGACATTCAGGCACGTAAACAATATGAGCTGCTTGTCCAAAAAACATCCAGAAAAGCAGTCATGGTCTTTTAGTTCCTGGAGACGATTTATCCAGTGCTGAGCATGATGTCGTCTCAGAAAGGCCCACCAGCCTTCAATACGCTGATTGTGATTGCTGGATCCAGTAATAAAACAGTTTCTGACGTTCGGATCCATAGTTCAGCGCAAGAATCGTTGCATCTCAGCCATTATGACATTTTCTGTTCCCAAATCAGAGCGAATCCTAGCAGGTGTTCCCATCCTCTTTTCAACTTCTGCTATGAAATATCCAGCAATGACTTTGGGATCATTGTTTGTTGAATAGGCATGAAGCCAAATCATAACTCTCGAAAAGCCATCAATAGCTCCATTTATACAGATTCCAAAAGGCTTCAGTTTGTCATAGGAGTCAACATGCCACATAAAATTTGGTCCAGGATTTACATGCGTGCGTCGCATTAGGCGATTTCTGCGTCGTTGCTCAACACCGTAAGGGTCAAGATATTTCAGTAAATGTCTCACAGTACTCTGCGTGACAACATAACCTGCCTGAATGCAGTTCAGGTGGTGTAGTTTGTATCCATGGAGCCTCCCATGTCCCTCCAGTTGATCAATAAGAAATCGTGCCACCTCAATCGGATCGGACTCATTCTTTCTCCTGTACAGTCCCATGTGTTTTAGGTTTCTTCTAAGTGTCCGCATGCTTATCACAATACTGTCCAAACTGCTCAATAACAGCAAAATCTCCCCATGCCTCAATCCAAGCATAAAATAGAACTTAATTAATTCCAATAAACGAGCCATTTTCTCGCACTCTGATCTGCACTGTCACCCACTTCACTATGTTTTACACTTCCGTATCTTTACGGCAATATATCATGCTCGACCAATAAAATATATGTTATAACGTGAAAACGTTATTGTTCAAACAATATAATTATCACGTTCGTACAATATGATATTTATATTGTACGAACGTGATAATTATGTATATTGTAATAACGTGATATTATGTTGTTCAAACGTGAAAAGTATATTGTACAAACAGGAAAAGTATCTTGTTAGAACAATAAACTTTTCACGTTATAACGTGATACACTTGTATTTTTCTTTTGCCTGGGTGGCAGCTCTACGCTTCCGTAGATAATATCTAAAAAAAAAAAAAAAAAAAAAACAATTAGCAGAGAAGACACTAATATTTCTAACTGTATCATGGAGATGAAGAAATCACTTAGCCATTGGTTAACCAGAGACCTCACTATTTTTGGCAGAAACATCCTATCTAAAGCTGAAGGCATCTCCAAATTGATTTATCCTTGTCATTCTCTATATATCTCCTCTAAAAGCATTAATAAGGCTAACACAGTTATTTTCGAATTTTTGTGGAGGAATAAAACCCTTTACATTGAAAATCTCAGCTTGTGAAGGAATACAATAAAGGTGGTATCAAAACTCCAGAATTAGAATTTATGGTTGGCACCCTTAGAATTAAATGGTTAAAATCTGAGATAATGAGTTATACCCACAACTTCTCCCCATAATTAAACCTTATGAAATCATAGGGTAATAACACTTAATCAAAAATCAATTTTCGAGAGCGACTGGTTTAAACAAGCTTATATTCATAACAGATTTGTTGGATGATAACGGTGTCATTCTAAGTTACACAGACTTTTCAGAAAAATATTGTCTAAACTGTTCTCAAAGAGAATATAACAAATTGTGTGAACTGGTCCCACTGCCTCTGCTTCATTTGATTAAAAATGTTATAATATACAATAATTTCTCATCAGTGCTCCCAAATTTATTGCTAGGGCAATGTCAGCTGTTTGATAAAAATGCAATAATAAATTTATTAGTAGTTTCTTCAAAGACAAAATATTTCATAGTTACAACAGAATGGTTACATTGCATGGTTCTAATTTAGTTATTTCATATACACTGGATAAAGCCTACTAAAAATTTATGAAATAGCCTATACCTAAAGTTAAAGAAACACACTTTAAAGTAATAAACAAAATTAATCCTGTGGCAGAATTTCAAAAAAAAAGAGATTTGGCTTTGAGGTGGATCAGTGTTCTTTTTGTACTGATGAAAATGAAACCCTAGAACATCTTTTTTTTCTATGCCCTATCACACAATGCATTTGGTGCAACTTAAAAAATTGGATTTCCCTAAATATTAATGACGTGCCACTATTTGAATTACATCATAAATTTTTTACATGGATCATCTAGCATTGGGTGTCTCAGACATCATTAACATCATCATACTTTTGAGTAAATATCATATCCATTGTGCTAAATGGAGGAACACTAAGCCTTCTCTCCCTGGTTTTATTAATAATTTTAAGATATTTTTTTCTTTGCTAAAAAAGACAAAAAGCACATATGCCAAAAAAAATTAACCAGGATAATGCGTGTCTGCTATTCAAAATTTTGACTTATGCTGAGGCTTATATATTAAGTAATGCAGCTGCTTCTCTTAGGCTACTAGCAGGTTGCTGAGTAGACATCTGTGTAGTGGTTTGTTTGAAATCTACCACTTTTTTCAGTTTCCTTGTCAAGAAACAACTTCCTGTTTAACTGAAACGCCTTCCTGTTTAACTGAAATGACTTCTTGTTCAACTTAAATGCCTTCCTTTTTAACTGAAATGCCTTCCTGTTTAACTGAAACACCTTCCTGTTCAAGTGAAATGCCTTGGTTTTTCAGTAGTGTGTGTGAGAGCGTTTCAGTTGTGTGTGAGAGAGCGTTTCAGTAATAATGTTCCTTATGGCACCTCATATTATTATGTTACATTGTATTAATCATGTCTAAACCCATTGTCTCTTTAATGCCTCCTGATGTCCCAAAAGAAACTCCTCATACAGTTTTACCCAGTAAGTAACCTGCATGTGTCAGCTGACCTATTGTGCAGCAATGGAAGAGAGTCATTTGTCAAACTTAAGGTTTGATTGCACTGATTAAAGAGCAGCCATGAACTGCATGACACAGTTTTATTGGTAGGATTTTTAAATGGTGAGAAAACCTGTTATTGTTGGTTAAAAAAACCTCTTTGAAATTTGAAGTTTATACCACCCTAACATTAACCCTCAGTGGTTTGGTGACCTGATGGATGTTAAAAAGTTCAGAACAGGGAAAGGGTAAAATGAACTCTGAACCACAGAGATATATATTTTTTTATTTTGCAGTGTCTTTTGGTGCAGTGTCACTGACTTCTATAGGAATTTGTGTCTCAGCTTACTCTGTCTCTTTACAGGATGAAGTGAGCAGCCGCATCACAGCAGATGGTAAATTCAAGGTGAGTCAGGATGAAAAACAGCAGACCTACTCTCAAGCAAACTCAAGCAAACACACCCTGATACACCCCGAATCTGGCAGCACTGCTATTAGAAAGACTGCAAAACTACTGATAATTTGACCTGCTACAAGAGGAAAAACCTACAGCTGCAAAGTGAAATCTGTCTCGGTAATAAAAGTATTAGGTAACTTAACCCCCTGAAGTCATGACATATGACTAACCCGATATTTTGAAGAATGTCAAAAGAGACGTTTTTCTAAACAAATGTAAATAGGAGTCATGCGTGTCAATTAGAATAATCCTTGTTCCCTGATAGTCAAGACTTGGAAAAACAATTCAATAAAAACAAAAATGACATATAAGGCTAGGGCTAGGGTTAAAGTTAGGGTTGGGTTTGGGAGTTGTTAAAGATGACTTTGGCCTCAGAAAGTTAAGGATTTCTATCAGAGGGTAAAAACAAGGCATAAAACACCTTTGTTTTCTGATAACAAATTGCCTGCAGTGTTTTGCAAAAGGTCTAACAGGTCAAGTATTGAACAACTCTTATTAGAAACATTATAGGATCAAGGTTTATCCTGTTAAACTGAACCTGGTTGAAGAGGGAACATTTACTATCTTTGTTGCATGGACCTGAGATGAGGACTTGAGAAGGAAGACAGAGAATTTATCAGAGTAATGTTTTGGACTGTCATGAAGACAGGAATTATGTAATTGTTAGTAGAATATTATTTGACAGCTGATTTCCTTTGTGAAAGAACATTGAAGTTTTTGTGTCTCCTTTTTGTTTGGTTTTTTACTCCTGTTTAAATTGTTGATCTGCGAAATGCAAATTAATAAACAGAAAATTTCCATTCCTCAGATCACAGAGCGAACAGAGTCTCTGAGGAGAAGGTAGGCCTACCAATAAAAAACACACACAAGAATGATCAAAATCTAACACGTGCAGGAAGCTTTCTTTCAGTGTGATATGATGTCCATCACCATTTACACGTAGAAACACCAAACTTTCCTCTGGAAGGACATAAAGAGTTTGTACCACATGCTAAAATCAGACAGAATTACACTTTTGCCATGACTGATTCACTTGTTTATGCATTCTTCTAAAGCACCAGCAACATAAAGAAGACACTGCCACCTCTTCCTGTTTCCAAGATCGACAAGAGACTGGAACAATATACACACGCCCTGGAGGTAAAACTGCAGAGTGTTTTTCTTCTCAACCAGTAAGAGGATATTCGTGGGATAATTTTTTGTAATCATTAACAGATTCCGCAGACTAATCACTTGAAATCTCAGAGGATACTTTAGACCAGCGGTTCCCAACCCCCGGGCCTCGGACCGGTACCGGTCCGTGAGTCGTTTGGTACCGGGCCGCGAGAGTTGAGCCTCAGGTGTGAAATGTATGGTTTTCAGGGTTTTTATCGGTTTTCAGGTTATTTTGTTATCGCTTTTATCGTTAACTCAGTTTTCCTGGGTCTTTTCAGGTGTGTTATGAATAAATCTTCTTTTTTCGGTACCGGTACTAGATTTATTTTGATGTATTTATCCGCGACATCTTAAAGGCCGGTCCGTGAAAATATTGTCGGGCATAAACTGGTCCGCGGCGCAAAAAAGGTTGGGGACCGCTGCTTTAGACTGCTATAATTTTTTTTTTAGTAGCAGCGGTTGGTTGATCCTCCCTGAGGATCCCTCTCTCCCTCCCTCCCTGATCCTCCTTCCTTCTGCTGGAGGTTTCTTCCTGTAAAAATGCAGTTCTTCCTTGTTCTTTTTTTTAACATTGTGAGGTCTTTGTTAAAATAAACATATTTTAACCTGAGTGTGAAAAAGATGGTGTGGTCTTGGCTCGTTTGAAAATACGGCTATCATTGATCACAGGGAAAAAGTGTTTCTGGGTATTTATCCAAATAAAAAGAATTCTAAAATTAACGAAAAGGTGATGGTGTTTAATAAAACATAAAGAAAGTGGAGAAAAAACAGTTACATCTATTCAATTTGCTACTACGCAACCCCGGCGGAAGGGGCTACATGAATAGGATGAGGGACCTATGGATATATATATATATATATATATATATATATATATATATATATATATATATATATATATCGCAATAATAGGTAAAGTATTAAAGTGAAGGATGTAAAATCAAGAATTCAAATTTTATTTGTCATGTACACAGTCATACACAGTACAATATGTAGTGAAATGCTTGGACAACTGCTCGTGACCTAAAGAAAACAAAAAAGGAAAAGGCTATGAATAAGATAGGAAATAAATATGAAAAATTAAAAAGGGTAAATTTAACTAGGAAGGAATAAAATATAAATTAAGGTTAAAAATGAAATAACTGTACAACACAAATTAGAATGAAGGGTAAATTTAACTGGGAAAGAATAAGATAAAATATATAAAATAACTGTATAAAATAACTGTACAACAAAATACACAATATAGAACTATATAAGAATGTATGAAGAAATATAAATAAATATATACACAATAACAGCAGCTGTACAAGTGATTTAAGTGATGAAGTGAAAACAATGTCCAGAATGTCCAGTGTGTGTGTAAGAACTATATGTGTGGGTCAGTACTGTGTGGTGGTGTGATTGAGAGACCGTATCGCCTGCGGGAAGAAGCTCCTCCTCAGTCTCTCTGTGTTGGTCTTCAGGGAGCGGAATCGCTTTCCTGACCTCAACAGAGAGAACAGTCTGTTGTTGGGATGGCTGAGGTCCTTCACAATCTTCCTGGCCTTGGTCCAGCACCGCCTGCTGTAGATTGAGTCAGGGAGCTCGGAGCGGATGGTGCGCTCAGCTGACCGCACAACCCTCTGTAGAGCTCGTCTGTCCTGCATGGTGCTGTTCCCGAACCAGGTTAAGATGTTTCTCGTCAGGATGCTCTCTATGGTGCACGAGTAAAAGTTCCTGAGCACCTTGGAGGGCAGTTGGAAGTCTCTCAAGCGTCTGAGGTGGTAGAGATGCTGTCGGGCCTTTTTCACCACGGTGTTGATGTGACAGGACCATGACAGGTCCTGCGTGATGTGAACTCCGAGGTATTTGAAGCTGTCCACTCTCTCCACTGGGCACTCGTTGATGACGGGGGTCTGGTAGTTCCTCTCCTGCTTAGTGCTGAAGTCCACTATCAGCTCCTTTGTCTTACTGACGTTTAGAAGGAGGTTGTTCCTCTGGCACCAGTTCTCCAGATTCCTAATCTCCTTCAGGTAGGCTGTCTCGTTGTTATCAGAGATCAGGCCCACCACGACGGTGTCGTCAGCAAACTTGATGATGGTGGTGGAGCTGGTAGTGGCCACACAGTCATGTGTACAAAGAGTACAGCAGGGGGCTCAGAACACACCCCTGGGGGGCTCCAGTGCTGAGAGTGGTGGAGGCTGAGCCCATCCTTACTGCCTGTGGTCTGCCAGTTAGGAAGTTGGAGATCCACTGACACATAGATGAGCTGAGTCCCAGATGCTCCAGCTTGGTGGTGAGTGTGGAGGGAATTATGGTGTTAAATGCAGAGCTGTAGTCTATGAAGAGCATTTTAACATAATTACCCCTTCTAGTGTCCAAGTGAGTGAGTGATGTTTGGAGGAGATGAGAGATGGCATCGTCTGTGGAACGATTTGGACGGTAAGCGAACTGTAGTGGGTCCAGTGTGTCTGGTAGTGAAGAAATGATGAAGTCTCTGACCAGGCGTTCAAAGCACTTCATCACTACTGAGGTGAGGGCTACAGGGCGATAGTCATTGAGAGGAGCAGGGTGGGGTTTCTTCGGGACAGGAACAATGATGGACTCTTTGAAGCATGTGGGGATCGCCGACTGAGATAAAGAGATGTTGAATATCTCAGTGAACACAGGAGCTAGCTGGTATGCGCAGTCTCTTAGGATACGACCTGGGATGCCGTCTGGTCCTGCTGCTTTCCTGGTGTTCACTCTTTTGAAGGCTCTCCTTACTTCATGCTTGGAGATGACGAGCACGTTTCCGGTGCTGGCAGTATCTTCCTGTCTGCAGCCGTTAGCGCCGCTAGCACTAGCATTGTTGGAGTCCTTAGCTGCAGCCTCGAAGCGAGCATAGAAAGTGTTCAGCTCGTCTGCCAGAGTCACGGCCGCGTTCGTCATACCGGTTGTTGGTGCTTTATAGTCGGTTATTGTCCTTAGTCCCCGCCACAGGCTCCTAGAGTCACTCTGTTGGAGTTGTGACTCTAGTTTCCTCCCGTAGCGCTGCTTCGCCTCTTTCACCACCCTCCGCACGCTTTGTACGGGTCCATGTCCCCCGTCGTGAGTCCCGTGTTGTAGAAGAAATTGGTCTGTTGTGCAAATGAGTTTTCATTTTTGTGTATGTGTAGAGTATCATCGTTTCACAATGAAGGCAAAAAAAATTCCACTAATATTTGGTTGCTTTACAAACTAGCACTCCTTTACTCGCTCACACAGTGACTCTCTCACTAGATTCTCAGAACTGACCTAAACCTTTCTACTTTTCTTTCTGTCATCTTATTTTTCTCAGCTCTCCTCAAAGGAAGGCAGATCAGGCTGCCAGACAGTGACTGATCTCACTGCTCCCACTGAACCAGTTGCATCCAAGAAGAACCTGTTTGAGGCCGGAGACGCCTGGAACCAAAATGCCACCTCGATCACAGCATCTAAGGTTTATGGAAACATAACTTGTGTGTGTGTGTGTGTGTGGGGGGGGGGGGGGGGGGGGGGGGTGTTGTTCCTTTATGTTTCCAATAATTTCCAAAATAATATATTTTAAACAGAAAACAGGAGGGAAGATTTCCTAGGGGAATGATTTTGATATTACTGTAATACATGATGTTTCTCACTTTCCTCTCAGGACGCAGATGCTCTAAAAGTGGGTGTTGCTGATCTCATCAACCAGTGGGTGAAAGGAAGTGAAGACGGAAGCAGATCTAGCTCCCCCTCCAAACCAGCCGTAAGTCATATCATTATTATTATTATTATTTCTACATGAATTACATTAAATTGATTACATCAGTTTTTAAACAGGTATTTTGCCCAGTCTTTATGTCTTTTTCCAACCAAAAATGGAAAGGCAACAACTACTTTAAAAATATACAAAACCAAAAGTTTAATTTATGATTTTAATGCATGCTGTTCATACGGTCGGTTTGGGTGGCTCAAAAGTCAACATTTACCAGGATGTCAGGATGATGTCCTCTGCTTCCATGTTTATTAATCCTCCCAGGAAGATTTCTATGGTTCTAAGAGCATGTTTTTGTTCAGATTTTGTCACAGTTAAAAAAAAACAAAAAACCCACACACACAGCAAAAAGAAAAACTTCTTATTCAACAAGCTAGTGGTTAGTGCTTTTTACACAAAACTACTTCTTCTGCTTTAATGGATGTTTCTCTGAACATGAATATTTTCTTGCTTATAACACACTCTTTAAGTATCACACTGTTCACGGTGTCAGCTGCTATCAGCTTTTGTTTAAAGGGTACCCCATTGCTCATATTTTTTCATATTTCATATTTTTTGTCATTGTATATACTGCTATAGCAGTGGATGCTCAACTTAAACATACCCAAAGTATCATGAGGTCAGTGTAGTTTGTATAAATAAAACCAAAAGCTCAGACTTCAGACCTCTCTAAATCAGTAAATAAATAAGATTCATATAATGTGAATCCTTAAAGTGAATACAAAATAAAGTACAAAATAGTGAACCTTAAAAGAAGAAAAGTTTGATTTCAGAAGCAATGTTGAATTCTGCCATCTGCAAGGGAATGATGTCATGAGTATTTGGTAAAAGAGCAAATCAAACTTTGCCCCGCTCTTCATGTGTCTGTCATCTGCTTTCACTGCCAGGCTTTGCTATGCACATTGTTGTTTTTTCTACATTGATAGTGCTTGACATTAAGAGTGCTCAGCTATTCCCACATGGCAGTCTTTCATGCCAATATAATTTAAAAAGCCCATTTTTAAGATTTTTCGTCATCCTGTGACCTTAAAATGTCTTTTTTGTTGTTGTTCTTATTTATTTATTGTCAGATTCACAAAAATCTCTAAAATTAGCTATGATTCCGTTCCTATCATTATTTATTTTTATTTTTATTATTATTGTCAGTTTCATACAGTTTCAGCTTTTCCTCTATTCTCTAAATTTCTTACTATTTCTTATTCTTTAAAGTCTTTCAGTCCACATCATTCTCTGTTCTTTTCTACTTGAAGTTTTCGCTTCCCACTTTCTCTTCTGTCTGGTGTAAATCAGCCTCAGGTTTGCAGGCTAGGCAGTGAAAGTCTGCCCCCTCATGGCAACATCAGCAGCTTTTACATGTTGCTCTTTCAGACAGAGATACCAAAGTGTGGTTTGTTTACTGTTCCTGTTTTCAGGAAATCAACCCTGGTGGTGTTTTAAACAAGAAAAATTTATGGGAGAGCCTTGGAGACACGTTATCGTCTGGGAAAGAAGGAAAGGTACACGCTCACACGGAGGATAGCGGAACAGAAACTTTTAAACGTTTGTCTTGATCAATATTCTTTTATCGACTGAATTGCAGGAGAGCTCCACTGGCAAAAGATATAAATTTGTGGTGACAGGTCACGGCAAGTATGAGAAGGTTTCTGTTGACAGCGGATGCAGTGAGGACATAAACTGCCAGTCAGGTGAGAGAATCCTTTAACTAGTAATGCTAACATTAGATACGATGCACTATTGTAATGGAAAATGTTGGACACTTGTCATGTCGTAGCAGCCAGAATGTCAAAAATGACCCAGCTCAGTACAATTTTATGAAACAGCAAATAGCTTGGAAAAGTTAAAAATAAAAATAAATAAAAATAAAACAAGCAAAAAGGAGAAAGAAAAGGAGCTCAATAAAATACAAAATAGAAAATGATGAAGAGCTCGATAAAACACACAATAATCGAGAGATAGCTGATCAGGGAAAAAGTGATTAAATATTCTTATAGAGTCATAATAGAGCTGGGCGATATATCGAGTTTTTAAAACATATCGATATATTTTTATACGAGATATAAGATGTGACAATATCCTTTATATCGATATAGTCTATGTTACGTTATAATTATAGTTGTGGAGCCGCAAGTTTGCCTCTCTTTCGTCCACTTTTGTCTCTACGCAACGTTACTCCGCCTCGCCTTCACTGAAGACAACTCCCCCTCCTCCCCCATCGCTTCACGTGCAGGCAGCGACAAGACGGACACGGCAAATCTCCGTTAACGAGTTACTGCGCATCGCCCCATGCGTGGGGCTGGACGGCGTCAACGTGTTAACGAGCTAAACATGCTAATGAGCTAACCGCGCTAACGAGCTAACCACGCTAACCCTAAAATCCTTTCATTCTCTCAAAAGTTGATAGCGCGCCTTATGTATGAATTCTGGTTGTGCTTGATGGCCGCGAACCGATTTTATGTGGTACACGGCGCTCAGCAATCTGTCAAAAATGTTTGAGTACGACTTTGGTAAGCTGCACCGCTTGATAGATTGTCGGCGCATTACGGCTACCGAGGAGCTTCGCGGAGTGATACGTACTGTGCATCAACGTAATATTACCGTATTGTGTGTGTATAAGGACCATAAATGGCACCTGTAAGAGACGTGGTTATGAAGCGGATTTCAAACTCCAGGCTATCAGTCACACAGTAAAACTTGGGAACAGAGCAGCTGTGAAAACTGTCTGTCTTTGTTATTACGCTCAGCGTCTTTTAGTTTACATTTTGACTGCACAATTGTGAGCTCTTTGTTTAGCACAAAAACAACCTTGTTTTCTTTTATTTATGGAGCATTATTATTTAATGAATGCTCATAATTTAATTTTGAGTAATTTTTCATGTACATCTGTGCTGTATGTTAATAAAAGTGCCTGTGTGACATCTGGGAAACAGCTTTGACTAAGAACTCTCTTTTTGTTCTTACTTTATGGCTTAAAAAAAAATATCGAGATATATATCTTATATCGCCATCCAGCTAAAATATATCGAGATATGAATTTTGGGTCATATCGCCCAGCCCTAAGTCATAACATTGTGGGCGGGGCTCAAATGAGACAATCTATGTGTGGAATATTGATGGAAAATAATCTAGCTTAATTTTTGAGCAATGGGAGGAAGTACTTTTACAGTTAGTTTAACCATGGCTTTTCCACATACCAAAGCCTTACTTTTACTTTAAAATGTGAAATACTGGCTAAAGGTTTTACTGTATGAATCTTAAATGTAAGTTAGAATTAAAATTGGTTCAGTCTTGAACAATATTTACACTCAAATTTGGAAATTAAATTACTTAAACCCAATTGTCTGAGTAACAAATAAAAGATTTGTTGCTTTTGCTCAAATGCACACTGAAACTTTTTTTTAGCCCATTTCCAGAATTAATCACTTGACCATCAAATGTGAACTAATGTGTTATATTAGTCTGTCACATTTTCTCTATTTTTACCTGTTTGCATTTTTTTTCATCAAAACTGTCATCATCAGGAAACTGCCATCAGAAAAAAAAAAGATCTTTCCCTGTTTTTGACCAAATGGGGAAGTCAAATGTTAAGACTTTGGAGGGGCTGAAAATAATAAGTATAACAGTGGAACATTCTAATGAGCTATCCTCTCTGATGTGCCGCCACTTGGAACTTTCACAGTATTTCCTCAGAGAAGGAAAAAAAAAAGAAAAATCCAACAGTTTCACAAAACTTTATATATTTTTAAAAATCACACAAAGATATATTAAGCATCAGCATAATAAATGGGTCTGTTTTTAGATTACGTGATTTAAGTCCCTTCAATGAAGAAATTCCACATCACAATGGTGATCTCAGAAAAAAACCCAAACTAAACAGATGTTGAATCCCAGTAATGTAAGAGAAAGATTTAAACAAAACAGCATCCCGTCCAGCACAATCCTATAGACAGACACGTGAAATATCACAAATCTACTCTTCACTCATTTTCCTTCAGTTTGTCTTCCTACATCAGCCATATTTACTGTCATCATCATTTACCAGTGGTTATATATATACATCCTTCTTGCAATTTAGTCAGAAGCCCTTAACAATTTGTAACAATGCAGAAAACTAATCCTCACCAATAAAACAGTTCATGTTGTTTTAACTATCACACTAGATGAAGATAGTTTATCATATCATCATTGTTTGGTGGAAACTATCATTCTCCAACATGCTCATACAGGAAAATATCTACTTTCATAGGTATCATTTTGTATTGTTGTATTATTGTAGGGTTTTTTTTACCTTACAATAGAAAGCACATTGAGGCAACTGTTGGTGTAACTGACTTTGCTGACGGAGGAGCTAATCTTTACCATTATGAATTAAGAGTGATGGAAAAGGGATTTGATTCTGGGATGCCCCCAGCCTGAGCAATATATGATTAAGATATTAAAAAGAAAAAAGTTTTGAGCCATGCTAGCAGCTCTCTCAGACTGCACTGAGGCACAACAGTGTTTACGCTTTGATAACATTGTGACAAAGCTAGCACAAGTTTACCAGGCATAACACTTAACAGCCATAATCATTTTAGTCTAGTGTGTTCGCATGCTAGCATGCTATTGTTAATTAATAAGCCATTATGTATGGTACTTTGGTATCTGAGAACTGGACAAACTAAAGTTTGGACCTAATGAAGTCCCAGACTTGACCATGACTATTTGTGGCAGATAAAAACAACGATAATTTGGTTGTGTTCTAACAGGGGCATTGATATCAGTACAAAATATATTGCTTCTTTACGTAGAAGGTGAAGATATTAGGTCAAGAACACCCAACAGACCACCGTACCATTGGAAGAATGGTCTATCCACGTCCTAAAGTTGCTAGCATGGCTAAAACCATAAACATTGCTCCTGTAGTTAACACAATATTTTTTCATTAATGCCCACCTCTGCAGTATGCCAACCTATACACTGATTGTTGTTTCCTGCCTTGCTTGAAAACCAACACTTTTTTCTCATCAATATCTGACTTACAGAAACCTACATTTATTCTGACCACACGTTGAATCTTCATTTGTCTCAGGAAGTGTGCCTTCTTTCAAAATCCATCTGCCCTGTTGTTGCAGGAATGTCAAAGCCCTTTTTATTACACAGATAAACTGCCTGCCAGCAATGAATACTAGAAGCTTTAAATTGTTTAGAAAAATAGAAAAAGGTCAAGCATTACAAATAAAACAAACAAATCTACAGTCTACAATAAAAGCATTTAAAACTCCCAACTAGCCCACGATCAAATGAAAAAAGAAAAATTTAAGCAAGTAGATTTAGACTTTATAATGTGTTTCTTTAATATTTTTCCTCCTTTTTGCGTTGTTTTATTTTGTCAAGTTTACTTTTTTGGTCAAGTAAACCTGCACTTCTTCACCACTAAGAGTACTTGAAAACATCTATTGTGTAGCAGGGATTTCTTTTCTTTTTTTCTTTACTTTTTCATTACTTTCTTTACCTTTATACTTTAAACTACACCACGGCAATGACAAAGTTCCAGCCTTGGGTCAAACACTTGTTGCAGCGTTGCTGTCATTTTGCAGCCTTCATCACCTTTCCAAGAATAGTCAGCCAATGTTTTGTTTTTGTTTGTTTTTTTCAAATCACTTTCAGTGTTCTGTCTATTGAGTTATGAATTAGCGATTTGATATATAATTTTCAAATCATTATCATTTCCATCATTACATATCTGCAGCTTTTGTTGAACCAAATCCTTTGGCTGTTCTGTTGAAGTCCTTCCGTTCTTCCTCCTGAGATTTCCGTTTTATCAGCCCCCTTTCAAACACTGCTGCTATTTTTGTGAGTGGCTTCTCCACTGCTTCTTTCAGCTTCCTGGCGTCAAATCGAGGGCTGTACAGTAAAATTGGGAGACGATTGACAAATGAAGGAACCTCTGCCTGATTATCTTTAGCAGACTTTTTCTTGTCTGAATCAGTCTTGTTGGCGTTGATCTGGTGCATAATTCGCTCTTTAGTGGAGAACATCTGAAAGAGGAGTGCATCCCACATCTTCAGTGCTTTAGGACCTTCTTTGTTCGTAGCTACCTCCTGATCATGTTGGTCTGCTGTCAACTTGTTATCAATTTGTTCTATTTTCTTATTGCTGCCACTGGAATTAACCTGAGGTTTAGCCTCTGGCTCTGGAAACTGGGGTTCCTCTGGCTCAACGACCATGTGCTTCTTCAGTCGTGTCCAACCACTAAGCTTACTCTTAAGGCCTTTTGGCTTCTGGGCTGCTTTCTGCTCACTGGATGAAGGAGATTTTTCTGCTGCAACAGGCTTCTTGTCAGCAATTGAAGATGCAGTTGATGTCACTGACTTCGTGGAGGCTTCGACTATCGGGGTTCCTGTTGGTGCAGCTGGTTTGGACTTGAGAACATCCTTGCCTTTGAGTCCAGTTTTTTGCTGAGATAGCGGTGACGTTCCTCTGTTTGGGGATGGAGCTTTTACTGAGATTGAGGCCTGAGGCAGAGAGGCAGGAGTGGCAGAATCAATCACATCGGCTTTAATCATGGGTGGTTTCATGACAGTATCTGTTGCTGGATTTGTGGGGGAAATGCTCTCTACAAGTTGCTCTGTCATAGAATGAACACTAATAGTTGGTGAGCTAACCTGAGCCACATACTGGGGACACTTTGAGGATTCTATTTGTACATCTGATGACTGTCTTGGAGACCCAAGACCGACCTGCTTAATGGGAGGTTTTGCTTCTGCTCTAGGTCCACTAAGCAGCGAAGAATAGCTGTGATGGGTGAGAATACTAGCGTCAGTGCTTAGTTGGGGGAGTTTTACATCTTGAGCTGAAATTTTATTGTGTTGAATTGGGGAGTTTATTTTTACCTCAGTGGCTGAAGTATCATTAGTTCTAAGGGGTTTTATTTCTGTTTTTGAGGTATTCTCTAAGATAGCAAATGGCTCGGTGGTTCTAGTAGGTGTATTATTTTGAAAAGCTGTAATTGGAGGGTTTATCTGATCGTTCATTATGGTAGTAGAGGGGTTTATTTCTGTCACATGGTTTAACGTCACAGAGCTTTGAGGGGACAGGGGTATGGTAGGAGTACATGATTGTTTAGGTGTATTACACACTCTTCTCTCTGGTAGAGGGGAAGGTTTAGTTGCTGTATTGGGGCTATGCGGGACTTTTAAATTACTGGTGGCTTCATTGAACCATTGAAAATTTGTAGCAGGCTGTTTATTTGAAGCACCATAAGAGATTATAGGAGAATTTACAACACACATGTTAGTTTCTATTGATTTGTTTGTTTCAGTGGCAGAACTAAGTTGTTTCAGTAGAGTCTGAGAGCCCACTGAATTCACAGTCTGAGCATTATTTCCAATAATTTGACTAGATCTTGCCAGTTGTGTAGTTTGCTGCTCCATAGATGCGCAATATGGTGCAGTATGAACAGTACAAAGGGAAGTTGTTGTATCCATAGATATTTCAGAGTTTTTCAGTTTTCTAGGTGGAGTTGCTGAAGATTTATTGCTTATAACTGGCTCGCTGGAAGAGACTTGTTTATTCACATGGTTTCTAGTAGCAATTTGTTGTTCAGGTGTGTCAGATGATTTGCCAAACTGGTTACCATCAACAGAGCCACAAAGAGAAGTATTCATGACTGGCTTTATTGAAGATAGACTCTCAGATCTGTCATTTTTCATCTGAGGGCCTTTTGGTATCATATGCCTCATTGTAGGGCTAGGAGGCAATGTTTGCTTACCAGCTTGTGAAGCATTAAATATTGGATTACCACTCACTGCTGCATCTGCCGTTATTGGCAGGGCAGTTTCCATGTTAAGCCTGTTGGGGACTTTGGTTTCAGCAGGAGGAATAAACTGAGTATTGCTGTTCTGGAAATTGTTTGACTGTGTCTTTTCCAGTTGAATTGCCTCCAGATTTCTTAATAATCTTGGTGGAACTGCATCTGTGAAAGAGTTTGCATTTGGTTTGCTGGCTAGTTTGTTTTCATTTAAGGGTATGCTAACCGCTGTGGTCCCTTTTGAAAGACTAGGAGCAGCTTGTTTTGTTTCAAACTCACAATTTTCTTGCATGTTTTCTGTTTTGGAAATTGTAGTGGAAAGACATTCTATTGCCATATTATCAGTTAATAAACCTTCTCTCTCAGTGATGGCCTGTGGATGTACTTTGTCAACTGCTGAGTTTTTGTCTCTGTTAGCATCAGTATTAATATAATTTGTCAGTTTGGGTTCTGTATTTGCTTGGCTTGATATTACTCCATCTTTAGTATTAAGAACGATTTCAGTTGCTTGTTGAGCAATTACTCTGCTAGAGTTTGTGTAAAAACGTATCCCTTGAACAACATTACTTTGATTACTGGATTCTATAGTCTGTGTGTTTATATTTTTGCTAATATTTGTAAGCTTTTGAGGCTCTTTTGCTGGCACATTGAATGAGTCTGATTTTAAAGGGTTTTTGTTTGAAATCTTGGGTGACTGAATTATGGCGGTATGTAGGGCAGGAGGGTTTGGTTCTGTATTTACAGACATATTTGATAACATGGGCAGACAGCTCTTATTTTCAACTGGTTGATTATGTGTATAAACCTGCATTTCTGCTTTGGGTGGTTGTATAAATTTGGGTCTTTGGTCAGCTACAGGTTGTGTGTAGATACTATACTCGGCAGAACATACAGATGCTGTGACAGGCCCATAGGATACCACAGATCTTGGGGCTGTGATAACTGTCTTCTTAGGGTGCATATTTAAAAAAGTGGGCTCACTGATTGATATATCAGGGATGCATTCGGCCATTAAAGGCATAATGTTCCCAATGTTTGTCTTAGTGGACACTTTAGTTTGCTTTTTGACATCTTCCCTTTGTTTGTGTAGTGTGGCTTCGGCAGGTATTTTAATCAACATTTTGTTGGACTGCTGCATTCCTGAGTTGAACTCATCATTAATTATGTCGCTTTCTGAGAATTTGGACTCTGTCTGTGTGGGAGGAGATTGAACTAATGGGTTTTCACAGTCGGACAGGTTTTTCTCGGGCTTGGCATTGATTTGGACATTTGGCAAACTGACTCCACCAGCAGTTTCGTAAGTTTGGACTGGGCCTAGCTCTGTTTTTCCTGACTGGTCTCTTTTATTAGTCTGTGAAACTGGAGGTGTTTTATTGGGCTTGTAACCATTTTCTATAAAATGTACCAGTTTTGCTTCAGGGTGTGTTTCTGCATTTAGATGTATTTTAGTTAAGGCTGAGGAAGAACTTGACAAACCATTGTTATCAGTGAGGCATTTTAGTGCTGCCTCTACAGAAAACTGTGCCACACTTTGTGTGAGTACCTCACCTGCTTTAGGTATTGGTATTGGAGCCTCAGAGTATGAGGCTTTTGGTGTGGATACATCACTTGGGGATTGTTGTATTGTTTTCTGTGCCAAGCCAAGGGGAATCTCAGGTTTTACTGTGTCCACGTTAGATGTTTTAAGTGATTGCATTCCATTACTGTGAGCTTCAGACCAATTTTCCTCAAAGACATCTTTCCTACAAGATATAATCTGTTCAGCTGCATGTTCAGAATTGTTTGATGATGACACAGGTTGTAAACTGTGAACTGAAGAGGGCAGAACCTCATGTCCATTGAGCTGTTTTTCTGGCTTTGAGATATCTGAGCCATCTATGCATACATCTGAGTGTAGTTTATCGGCAAAGCTTTCATTATTCCTCGGGGATACATGGCTGTGATGTGATGTGATAGTCCTAATTCCACCATAGGCAGCATATTCAGCTGGAGTCAGCCCATAATATGTAGATCGTGATTTGGGCTTTGAATTTGCTAATGACATTTGACTCTCCAGCAGTGATGTCAAAGACTTGCGTGCCTCGATGACAGGAGGGCGATAGGTGGTGGACACTGGGCTGGAACACGGTGGTATTTGGACTGATGTCACTGGTGTAGGGTTAGGAGTCTTTGGCACGTAAAGAAATGATGGAATCTTTGGCAAAGACAAAGCTTCATTTCCAGAAAAGTGTCCTGCATTTTGTTTTGGAGTGACAAGTCCTGTTGGTGTTGGTTTGACCATGGGGATGTTAGGTACAGTCATTTTCTCTCTATGGCACAGCTCTGAACTGCCAACACTTAAATTTATAGAACTCCTCTGGGTATGAATGTCTACCTCTTTGTAATTGCTGGCTTGCTTGAAAGCAGACATGTTATTATTATGAGTCTGCCTTTGTTCTTCTGTGGCAGCTGGGGGTTTACTTATAGCACTAGTGTGAATCACTGAATTGTGTCTTGGAGCCTCCTTGGGGAGAGCAGGTACTTGCATATCTTCAGAAGAGCTGAATGCAGGACTTGCGGCAAATAAAAGCGGGTTAGGTTTTGATATTTCAAAAATGGGTGTGGATACTCGATTTGGCATGCAAGAGGGAGTCTTGGGTCTTCCATGCTGTGTCCTAGAAAATGATGTGTTCTCCTCTGTTTTCACCACTGACACAGCTGTTTTCTCCTTGAATGTGGCAGATAATTGTGCACCATGGTAAGCTGAATGTATTGCTGTGAGGTCTTGGATGGAGGAAGGTTTAGAAATTTCATAAAATGTTGCCTTTGATGTATAAATCCTAGTTTGTGTGACTTCAGGCTTTGGCTCTTTCACTGCTTCAACAAGTGATATTTTTGAGGCGGTTACTTCAGGAGACATGTGGCTTGGAACAAAGTGGCTATTACTGGTAGGTCTGGCGGTCCAAGACGATATCTGGCTCTGAGGGTTGTCCTTTGAACCAGTATAGTTCTCCCTCTGGCTCGAAATAAAAGGTTGTGTGTGACTGTTGTAAATTGATCTCAGCACTGGAACAGAAGGTTGTTCTGCAGCTTGAGGAGGTGCCAGGTCTGGGCCATAGTGGGTGGCAGCTGGGGAGAGGGTCAAGCCATGAGTTGATATTTTAGGGCTGGACTGCAACATAGTGACTGGAGGGACTGTTGTGGCTGACCCATGGGAATTTTGTGTCATGTTTACATTGACAGTAGAAGAAAGAAGTGACGTTTTAGGCTTATCGGGTGGCAAGAGGGCTGGTGGACTCAAAGGTGGCATTGTAAAAGGAGTAGCATCGTCAAATAAGAAAGAGGAGCACTCATACAGCGGAGCTACCTGCTCGTCTACTGTCCTGATCTGAGCTGCAAGGGGCTGAGGAGGGAAGCCACCAGTTTGGCCATACGAGATACTCTGAGAATGAGGGAATGCAGATGGAGAGTAACTATAAAGGGAACCAAAGGGAAAACCAAAAACAGATGAATCAGCAATGTAGACTGAATCTGGTGTCTTTGGTGGGCTAGACTGGTCGCTGTGTTCGAGGTCTGTGCTTGCTTCGTTGACAGGCGACAAACAGGAGCGAAAGGGGATTGGCGTCTGTGTGAGGCTGCCTTTTTTCTTGGCTCTCTTCTTCTTGAGTTTCTGAAGTCTTGCGTTGTCTTTTCCCGGCTTTGGCAATAAGGGCGGAGGATATGGCTGGGAAAGGTCAGACTCCAGCCCGTTGCTGTAGTTGATTTCCATCAGCATTTCACACTACAAAACAGGTGACATACGTCAGTGAGAGATGATGGATTAGTCTAAATAATGCAAAAGAAGAGTTCTGACTAAGACTAGTTTGCTTAGTCAATATTTGTAATTAGACAAAGACAACATTTCCTCAAAAAAGAAATTAACTCTATAAAAACATCAAACAAATACTTTTGTGATGATGTTAGACATCACCATTGCTAAACACACTGATGATGAAAAAGGTTTTGGAATTCCCTTTTAAGGCTTAAGAAATAGACTATTAAGTCTTCAGAGCAGCTTTTTTTGTTTTTTTTTATGAGATGTTGCAATGCATGATAATCTCAGTCGCTGCACAGCTGCAAATGTTGTTTTTGTTCCACAACAAAGTTGACACAAAATGTACACATGAAGTGCCAGAAATATTATGAGCAACCTATCTTCATTAATTAGAGATAATAGGTGTTTGATAAAGGTAATTCATTCTACAAGTGTAAATGCTAATAATGTTTGTTTGTTTTTTCCTTCACAGTTGGCCACTTCTATGAAGATTTGTAAAACGCATGTTGGATTTTGAAAGTACAATGCCACTATCACTTGACAATTCTCTGTATTTCTGCCTTTAGGTTGGGGAAAGTACTTAAATTTTCTGTTTCTTGTGGCACTTTGTTGTAATATTGCAAAATGTAGTGAAGCAAAAAGTAGGTCCTATCTCTGTTTATACTATATTTTTCTGTGAATGATATCTGATGGAACTTAATACATCTTTGACTACAGATAAATAAATTCAGTTACACTGAGTGCTGATGATTGATTATGGTATTTTATCTGTTTATAATTTTCTTCTTTTGCATTCATTGATTTGCTGCTTAGGTGCACTTAAAATCTTTTGCTGTGTGCCCAGAATTCATCTGCATGCTAGATTTACTGATTTAACCTCTGCGGATGGGCTCCAGGCCAAGTTTTCAGCTAGGTTTGGGAAACTATGAGCTCATATGACAGCAGGCTCATTAGCAGGTTTCATAACTTTTAATTGGGTCCTGAAGATGCTGCACAGTTACAAGAAGTGTCACTATTTGAAATAGAAAGGCATGTAAAGTCCTTCCTTAAGGCAAGACTGCTTTGAAAGGATGACAAACTGCTACTAAAAATAGTGTCTCAAGAAGACTGCAGGATTTAAAAATGGCCTCTGTACCAAATAAAAGTAAACCCAAGGAAGCTCACTGACACATACAGGAGGGTGACCAGATTCATGTTGAGGAGAGGGGTGGTAGCTTTGAGTCCATGACCAAAGTTTTAAAAAGTGAGAGGGAGTAAACTCGGCTGAAAATGATCAACCACTGATGGCACAAATGGTAAAGTGTCCTCACCTACATAACAACTTTTTAGCATTTGTGCTTGTATAGAGTGTTTTACAATGTGTTTGTTCATACAGTCATTCACACAACAATGGCAACAGGAGCCATCAGGGGCAACTTTAGGTTCAGCATAGGAAACTTTGGCACAAAGAGAACAACTGAGGATAGATCTACAAATACAGCATTTCACGGATTATCTACTATACTGTCTAAGCCACACCTTACCAAACAGAATTAGAGGTCAAAGCCTAAAACCATGATTATCAGACATACCTATAAAAGAAGCAAATTTAAGACGCAAATGAAAGAGAATTACTCTACAAAGTTGAACTCCGGCTTGAAACCGGCTTAGTTTCAGTTGGATATAATGTTGTTTTGTTGTGGACTCAAGCAGTCTGTGCTGCTGAGTATGAGCTGAATCGTTCCCTTTCCTCCTGAACTCTGGAGTATCTTTGGGTGGCTGCAGAAAATGTCTGCACTCTAATTTTAGTCTTAGGGAAATAAGAGCAAACATCCTGACACCGAGCACCTGCTGCCTGCTGTCCTGCACTCACTGAAACAGCCTCAGTCTGCTGGAAATTAATCCCAGGGCCAAATCCTCTGAGTTGCTCCCAGTGTGAGCTTAGCCTCATGTTTCGAAGTGATGATTTTTCTTAAATTTTTATTGTCCTGCTTGCACCAGTTTGGTCCGAAGAAAGCATCAGACGTTTAGCCCTTACATGAGCTTGATTTCCTTTAAATACATTAATTGTAGCAAATCTTCTGTGAAATCTTCTGCCCCACCTTCAAATTTTAACACCCTTGGATATTTGGAAGGTCTTCTGCAAATGTTTATCATGAACCCCTGTTGTCAAAGTGACTCCTGCTGTCACAGTGACAAGAAGGCCAGCTGACACTCAAGAAGACCCCCTTTTAAGGCTCTGGGGTTGGACGTGGGAGGTCTCCAGAGCAGCAACTCAAAAGAGGAAAGTATAAGATTAGCTGCTTGCATTCAAACTGTGTCATGACCTCAATCTTTAAAGAGCTCAATTAGGCAAAATGGAGGCCGAGCATGACAATTGTTATCAGAGTGCTGCACATATTCGAAACACTTACCTGAAGTGTTAAGTGTTAGGTAGATGTTGTTTGTGTTTTATTGGTCAAACTGCAAAGCAAACAACATTTTTGTGTAAGAAAATAATTGAAGAATTAATTTAGACAAGAATAAATCTGTTGTTGCACAGTTTTGATTGAAAACTGGTTCGTGCTTTGATTTTTGCTGTCATAGCACAAAACTGCTGAAAAGTTCATTTTAAACTTTGCATTGCAAGCTTTCCTTCTCACGGATATTATGTCTGATATGCATCATGCGTTTAAGATTTCACATCGTGCACTTGTTGCTATCAAATCCCAGGAATATGTTAAAGAACCACCAGCTTGTCAATCAAACAGACACTGAGTTTGACTGGTTTACCTTCAGTGAGTGGCTGTCAGGACCAACTGCTCTCTGCTTGTTAATCCCAGCTCAGGGTGCCACAGGGCCGTCCCGTCCTGAAGTGAATTTGAGCCTTGGGGAGCAAGCTACAGTGGCCGTGGCTACTCCAAAAATAAAAATGTTTCCTGCAGTGTGTGTTGCAATGGCAGATGGGGGGGTTTCCATGCCACCTGAGATGGCGGAGGTGCTGCCCCTACAGGCAGCTGAAGGCCACCTCTACCTGAAGAAAGGTGGTAACTTTTATTTACAGCAACTTAGTCATCCGGGTGGACATCAGCTGGACTGGGGTCACTGGTTTGTAACCCACATTTAATTGTTGTTTACATCACAGCCATGCAATACAGAAAAAACATGCATGGTTACCTGGCTAATTAGTTGTCCACTATAATGATATGGTTAGCGACTCAATCATAAAGTTGTGATTAATAAATTAGTATGACAATCTTTTTTGCCTCTGAAAGTATAGATATAGAATTTACCACCAGAGGCAGTATTGTGCCGCACAGTGTAGCAACTATGAGATAGTATTGTCAATATACTTATTTATGTGAAACTGTGCTGGGATGCTGGTTGTTGAATACTGAGCTCTGATACCTGAAATTAATAACTAACTATCACTCAGTTTTAAAAGATGGGGTGGGGATATTCGGCAATTCACTGCATTGCAAATATTACAAGACCCAAGCAGCCACAGGAAACAAATCCGTTCTTTATAATGTGATTTATTTACAAAGTGAAAAAAAAGAGGAACAACAAAACGGGAGTGTCAACACTTCAGGGTGAGCCAAGGCCAAAATAATAAACAAAAACAAATCTACACAAATCTTGCACTCCTGACCTTACCAAAGCAAAGTCAAAAATAAAGACAGAGTCTAACCTCCTTAACTAATTCAAAACAGGAGAAAATGGGTGATCAAAAGAAACGGCAGCTCACCCCTACCCACTCCACTTCCACGCTATTGTAATAACATGGTTCTGATCACTCCAGTCTAATTTCAGTTGTTGGGCGAAATTTTATTTGTGGTTTTTCTAAATTTAATCTTGAACGCATTTTTGCAGTTTTGTCTTTCTAGTCTGACCTAACTGACTCTTTTACTGCTACATCAATAACTGCGCTGTGCCCTGGAGCGGCTTAATTTTTTTTTGAAATCGCAATGGCACACTACCCAGACGACTCTGACTCAGACATGGAACTTACCTCGTTACCTATGTGCCAGATAGTTGAAAATGTGACTCCTAGCCTTAGCCAACAAGTGGTGGAGTTAAGAACTGAAGTGAATAAGCTTAGTGATTGTTCACGTGACTCACTGAACATACAGCAGAGTTTACTAAAGCAGTGGGACCAACTCACAACGGGGAATTCTCCCCCTCCTGCTGTCCCACAGTCTCCTGTTTTCCCAATGGCCACATCGATACCTCATGTTCCTGCGAGGGACAAAACTGAACCCACCAACAGTACCAATCCGTTCCTGGCCAGCAACCCATTTCAACCTACAAATCCTTTCCTCCCATCTCACTCACTTGAGCTCAGCAGCACTTCCAGAGTAATTGCGGCAGCTTTACATCACGTCAAACTGGAGCCTCCTGTGTATGCTGGGGACGGCAAAGTGCAACCTGAGGACTGGTTAAATGCAGTTGGCACATACAAAGCCTCATTGAACCTAACCGATGGGCAATTGCTAAACGAACTGCCACACTTTCTTGCAAAAGAGCCCGGGAAATGGTTCAAGGCATTGAGCTCCCACATCACATCATGGGCTCAATTCTGTCAACTGTTTAAGACAGTTTTTCTGCCCTCCGACAACCAAGAACGCATCCTGAGAGGAATTTTGGATCATGTTCAGGCTCAGGACGAACCGCTCCCAACCTTTGTTGCTCACATGTTGAGTGAGTTTGACAAACTGAAGAGTCCTCCACCTGAAAAAGACAGAATCGACCTAATTAGTAAACATGCTCTTGAAAAATACAGAGTTGCCCTGTATGGTGCTAATGTCACTTCTGTAATGGACCTGCTGCTACGTGTTCATGAGCTTCACTCAGTGACCACAAAGACCACAGCCTGCTTTATGTGGCAAAGACAACTATAAGCCTGAACCTTACTGCTTCAAATGCTCTCAGCCAGGGTTCACTACACGCACCTGCCCAAACTGTAACACCCAACCTCATTTGCCACAACGAGCCTCAAACACCGCTAGGCATGGCCCAGTCCAGCCATTGCTGGTACCTGGCCCATCTGACCCTGGCCATGAAAAGGTGGAATTAAGCAGCACCACATTCCAGCCACAATACAGGCAGTCAGGAAACTACAGGAGGGGAGGACATTTCACAGAGGCCAACCTTCCCCCAGTTACTAACGGAGCCTCACACGCCCGATTCACTACAGGGTGGACACAGTCTTGGATACTTGGAAGACAATTTTTCACAAGTCCACTGGAATACCCCACTAAGAACGAAAGTGAACTTCAATGCTTCATCTGTGGATGCTACCCTCGACACGGGTGCTTCCCTCTCGGCTGTACGAACAGATCTCATTCAAGTAAATGACTCTTACCCTAGAAAAACAAGTGAGTGGAATTGTCCTGCAGTTAACCTCGCCAATAATGCGCCCTGTATCCCTGACGGTGCTATTTGGCTCAATATTGGATTCATGAACAAAAACCTTTACCAGCGTTTTGCAATAATACCAGATTTGTCCTCTCCTTTCATTCTGGGAATGGATTTTATGGCAAGAGCTTCTGTTTCTATTCACATTCCCACTAGAACAGTCTACATTGAGGACATCCCCTGCCCACTCGCAGACAATGAAGAGGACCTTCAAAATGATTACTCACATTCACCTGGAACACTGATGTCTTTGGACTTGATTCGCTCAGACTTAACAGCCAAACTGTCTGAAGCAAGTCTCTCAGAGAACAACAAGGATGCTTTACTCAATCTGCTCAGCAAGTTTAGCTCCTTGTTTGATGGTCAACTTGGTCGAACGGCTCTCACTGAGCACGCCATAGAGACTGGCAATGCAACACCTGTCAATCTCCCACCCTACCGCACATCACCTGCTAAGAAACGTGTGATTGACAAACAAGTGCAACAAATGTTGAAGGACAACATCATTGAACCTTCCACATGCCCTTGGGCAGCTCCTGTAGTCATTGTAAATAGAGCTGCCGCGGAACCAAGGTTTTGTGTGGACTTTCGAGGGCTCAACCAAGTTACCTGAAAAGACTCTTATCCCCTGCCTCATGTAGATGAGTCTTTGGACTTTCTGGCACGGGGAAAGTTTGTCTCGACATTGGACTTAGCGCAAGGCTATTGGCAGGTTGCGGTAGCAGAGGACTCGAAGCCTAAAACTGCCTTCATCTCTCACTGGGGTCTCTTTCAGTTTCGGGTGCTGCCTTTTGTGCTCTGCAACGCACCTGCAACTTTTCAGAGACTCATGAACTCTGTGCTTGCTGGCCTCATTTACAAAACATGCGCAGTCTACCTGGATGACATTGTTATCACCTCACCTACCTTTGAACAGCACTTGGTGGATCTTGAGGAGGTGCTGGGCAGACTCTAGGCTGCTGGCTTGTCATTAAAGCTCAAAAAGTGCCAATTCTGCCTCGATGAATTCACCTTTCTCGGGTACCGCATCACATCATCAGGTGTTAAGCTCGATCCAGACAAAGTAAAGGCGGTTAAGGAGTTTGTAACCCCAACCTCGGTGAAACACGTCGGTCAGTTCCTTGGCTTGACTGGCTATTATCGGCGCTTCATTCAGAATTATGCCTGCCATGCTGAACCTCTTCACGCCATCACCAGAAAGGACAATGCTTTCCACTGGGATGACAGCTGTCGAAGGGCCATGGACACTTTGAAGGACCATGTCACATCAGCCCCGATCCTGTCATTCCCAGACCTCAACCCCCCCTTTTCCATTCACGCTGATGCATGTGACATGGGTCTTGGGGCAGTGTTGATGCAAAAGAATGACAAGGGTCGTGAGTATGTTGTGGCTTTTGCTAGTCGCTCCCTTCACAAAGCTGAACTACCCTACTGCACTTCAGAGAAGGAGTGCCTTGCTGTGATATGGGCCCTGGAACACTTCCGCCCATATGTTGAAGGTGTTCATGTTACTATCTTCACTGACCACAACAGTCTCAGGTGGCTCATGTCTCGTCAAAACCCAACGGGCCGACTCGCCCGCTGGTCATTTCGCTTGCAGGACTTTGATTTCACAATAGTGCACAAACCGGGTGCACAAAACAAAGTTTCCGACGCACTGTCACGCAACCCTTTGCCTCTGACCTGTGACAGGCCGACTGATCTTTTACCAGATCATGCTGTTATGGGCAGCCTGGACATTCGTACTCTGCCCCCCGTCATTCTGGCTGACCGTTCACAATTGAGACAGCTGCAGTTAGACGATCATGTCACAGGTCCACTCCTCAGAGACATTGAAGCAGACTCTCTGAACAGCTCGGACAGTGCCACCTTGTTACAGTATGTTGTGTATGACTCTCTTTTGTATTACAGAGAACCCAAGTCCACATGTCCTTTGCACCCTTTGAAAGAGCTGAAACTATTTGCCCCTACTTCCATGAGAGGCACCTTGCTGGACTATTACCGCGACCACTCCACAGCAGGTCACTTGGGTGTGACATTGGCTAGACTGCGTTTTAGGTTTTTCTGGCCCAAAATGGCAGCTGATGTGAAACGCTATGTGATTTCATGCTCAGTGTGCCAACTCACCAAGCCAAGTCAGAAAAAAGCAGCTGGTCTTATGGTTCCCATTGTCCCCCAGAAACCCTGGGAGTATGTGGGTGTGGATTTTGTTGGGCCACTTCCCCGCACCCCCACTGGTAATGCTTATTTGATCGTGTTTGTTGACTAAATGGGTTGAAGCCAGCACTGTCAAAGAAGCTACATCTCAGGTAGCAGCTGGTAAATTCGTCACTGACATTTTTGCTAGACATGGTACACCCACTTACGTGATTTCTGACAGAGGGTCTCCTTTTGTGAGTGAGCTTTTTGAACATGTTGTTTCTGCCTTAGGCTCGGTGCACAGACTCACTACGGCATATCACCCTCAGACAAATGCTACTGAACAGGTCAACCGGACTCTGAAAACTGCAATCCGCGCTTATGTAGGTGATAAGCACACATCATGGGACAAGTTTCTCCCTCAGATTTGCTTTGCTCTGCGTACCGCCCCCCATGACAGGACAGGTATGACTCCTGCCATGATGCTTTATGGTCGTGAGTTAGACACCCCGCTTGACCTTATCACTCAGCCTTCTACAGCAGGTGTTGATGAACCGGGTGTGCCTTACCCTGAGACTCTGAGAGCCTCCCTGCAGGAAGCTCATGACCACGCCAAAGCAGCTCTGGACTATAGCCATGACAGACAAAAACATTACTATGACTTGAGACATCGACATGCCACGTTTCGTGTTGGTGACCTTTTGAGAGTTAAGACGCACCCCAGGTCAGACGCTCAGTCTAACTTTACTGCTAAAGTTGCACCACTGTTTCAGGGACCATTGTGTGTATCTCAGAGACTCAGTGATGTTAATTACAAGCTCACTTGGGTGGACTCCGGTGTGGATGCAGGTGTTTATCATGTTGTGAACATGCAACCGTTCCATACCTGGGACTCTCTCACTTCCAAAGAACATTTTGTTTCATCACCTGCTGGGAGAGAGACCGCAGGGGATCTGAACTCTGACTCTCAGACCCACCCTGGCCGCCCTGCAGACACTGACATTGACTCTGAGCCATTCCCCTTTGATTTACCGGACATTGACTCTTCTTCTGGTGTGGGAGCTGTTTCAGACAGTCTTTCACCCAGATCTGTCCAGCACCCAGCTGCTGGTGGACATTATAATTTCACGGCCAGACGTTGCCCCAGAGTTACGTCTGGCTGGAGCAACAAAAGATGGACTAATGATTTTCACACAACCAGGCTTGATCTGAAGTGAAATGTTTTGGTTAAACCTGTTTGATGCTGTCTTGTTGCATTGCTATTTTGAGTCAAGATGTTTCTGTTTGCTCTACTTAATCCAGTTTTATGGCTCTTTAGTGTGTTAAGATTCATTCTTGGCATTTACTTAAAAAAAAAAAAGTGAAAAATCTAAGGAAACTGATTTTCCACTGTACATATTCGTCTTATTTTCACCAATTTCATTTTTAAATGGTCTTTTGCCCTGTGTGTGTGCACCAATCTTAGCTGTAACCTCTATGTATAGGGTACTGTTAGGTGCGGTGTGTGCTTTTTCAGCTGTGTACGGCTGAGGACAGCCTTTTTCTCACCAGGGGGACTATGTAATAGTTGCTATTGTAATGCAGTGTATCACCACATGGTGGCGCCTCCTGTCTCATGACTGGTGTGTCATCCCCTTTTTGTTCTTCTTCGCACTCCTCCTGTAATGGATGCTCCCGTGTGTGCTCTCGTGTAATGTGTGGTAGAGGTAGCACTTTTATTTTTGATATTGTAAATAAATGAGTACTTTTGGAAAGTCAAAAGCTGTTGCTCATTCGCTATCCACCTGCACACCTCTGCGATAGATTAAGGCCACACTGTTTAAGTACACTTTTTTCATATTGCTTGGTCTTGTAATTTTCCAATAAAAACAGTTCATGCTTTGTGCAGAGAAAGTCCTTTAATAAATGTCCGGCATCTGGCTGTAGGCGGCTGGCTTCATCTCCACCGCACGTTACAATATGTTTAACACTTCAGTTTTAAGTTTTATTTGTCATATGCAAGTTAGCACTGGGTCAACATTGCAATGAAATGTATTTGATGAGCAGAAGACAGTCACTCAGCAGAATGGTACAGTAGAACAAAATAGTAAAGAGCAAAATATTAATAAAATAGTCAAAGAAAAACAGATTTACAGTTCACAGACTAAATATATATATATATATATATATATATATATATATATACATAAAAACACCCAGCACGCCCCTGCGGGCGGTTTATCCTTCAAGCTCGGGTCCTCTACCAGAGGCCTGGGAGCTTGAGGGTCCTGCGCAGTATCTTAGCTGTTCCCAGGACTGCGCTCTTCTGGACAGAGATCTCCGATGTTGTTCCCGGGATCTGCTGGAGCCACTCGCCTAGCTTGGGAGTCACCGCACCTAGTGCTCCGATTACCACAGGGACCACCGATTCCTTCACCCTCCACATCCTCTCGAGCTCTTCTCTGAGCCCTTGGTATTTCTCCAGCTTCTCGTGTTCCTTCTTCCTGATATTGCTGTCATTCGGAACCGCTACATCGATCACTACGGCCGTCTTCTTCTGTTTGTCTACCACCACTATGGTTGGTTAGCCACCACCATTTTGTCCGTCTGTATCTGGAAGTCAACAAGGTCCGCGTCAGGTGTTGAGGAACCAGGGCACCCTGACGAAAAGTGGGCTACTGGAACAAGAAGGCATCGGTGGGCAAGAGACGAAAACAGAGCGTTGTTGGAATGCTACTACGCAAGTAACCCCGGCGGAAGGGGCTACATGAATAGGATGAGGGACCTATGGATTCTTCGATACCCAACATCCACAATGACAGCGAAACAACTAGTAGCTCAGTGTTCCAACATTCGAAAGAAGGGACTGCTCTCACAGCTAGAGATTGACGAGGTACAACACAAATGCTACGGCAAGGAGGAGTCAGGACGCCAGGTCAGGGGGGCGATATCATCACCCCCACCCGAGATTGGGTACATAGCCCCAAGTGCGATAGGAGAAGGATCGTTGAGTGCGAGAGGAACTGACCTGAAAAATAGGATCATGGCCAAGCTTGAAACCTGGATCCCCCGTAGCCAGTTACCAAGATTACGTGAAGTACCCTCAGGTCTGCTAGATGATGTTAATGCAGCACTACGGGAAATACATATATATATATATATATATATATATATATATATATATATATATATATATATATATATATTAGGGGTGCAACGATATTCGTATCGATATTGAACCGTTCGATACAGTGCTTTCGGTTTGGTACGCATATGTATCGAACAATACAACATTTGTAATTTATTTTATCAACTTTCCTTCTGACGATGCTGTCTGTGTTGAGCGCTCAGTGAATCTGCGTTCGACTACTCCGCCTAGGCTGCACTGTCCAGCGCAGATCCACTGAGCGCTCAACACAGACAGCATAGTCAGAAGGAAGAGCGCAGGGCAAGCTAGCAAGACAGAAGTTAAGCTCTCCTTGCAACATGGACCTCCCCCATTCAGATCTGGCGTTTGGAATTATTTTGGTTTTCATGTGACGTATGACCCTGAAGGTAAGCGAGTCATGGACTAAAGTAAAACAGTATGTTGGATGTGCCGTGCAATGCTCAATTACATGGGTGGGAGCTAGTGTGTTAGCGCAGTTAGCTCGTTAACGTGTTGGCCGTCTAGCCCCATGCACGGGGCGATCGGCGGTAGCTCGTTAACGGAGATTTGCCGTGTTGTGGCGTTAAGGTCATTTCAACGAGATTAACCTGAAATCACTAGTGGGAACACAACGAATATGACTGCACATTTACGCCGACATCATCCTAGTGCAAAGACAAAAACAACAAGCATGCTACTAACTTTAGCCGAGTCATTTAGACAGCTGTTAGCACATGATTCTCCTTATGCTGCTGAGAATATAGCCCAGAAGAAGCGGATAGTATAGCTTTTATTTTGGAAAGACACATTTCTCTGTAATAAACTCTCTTTTCCAAAGATGAGTGATTCCTCAATCAGATACAGGGCTTGCAAAATCGCTAGCCCGACGTCCTGGGGCTAGCGATTTTTTTCAGTCGGGCTACCAAAATCTATCTCTTCCCTGCCCGTCGGGCTATTGTAGGAAGGAAAAATATATGTCAATGCTTTTGCATTCTTTCAGAAATGTAGCTGGGTAATTATGTCATTGGCATCGGTGAGCCACTGTCAATATGTGACATATTGAAATCGCATTTGAATTTGCGCTTGTTTTTTTGCTTTCACTTTGCAATCGCGCGAACTGTGTATAGAGAGCGACAGCACTGATCTGTGAGTGATGATAATTTGTGCACCAATTCCTCTGACATCGTCTTATTAATCGTTAGCTTACTATGCAAACATGACAAGTGAAATCTCCCGCAGCAAGCTTAAACACGTGAGAGGTTGATCGCGCAGAGAATCGTTGAGCTTATGTGAGTGCGTGTGTAAAAGCAGGAGGATATATATTTCATTTCTTCTGAGCCAAATAAGATAGGTCAGGGTGAAGAAGTGACAGCCAAAGAAAAGCTTACCACAAAACGGAAAAGTTATGACAAATCAGACTATAAGGCAAAAAGAAAGTGCAGCTTTATGGTTTCATGGACAAAATAATTTCTGTGGCTGCAATATGACGAGCTAAATAACCAGGGCTGCACATAAGTGGTCCGCAGGTGCGCATTCGCTGTCAAAATAAAAAACACGCACAAGGGTTAGGGTTAAATTTAAAAACTGTACTTTTGAGTTAAAATATATATTTATAATAAAAGGCATGAACATTTTTTTTGTATCGAAAAAATATCAAACCGTGACACCAAAGTATCGAACCGAACCGAACCGTGAATTTTGTGTATCGTTGCACCCCTAATATATATATATATATATTAGGGGTGACACCAAAGTATCGAACCAGTTCGGTTCGATACTTTGGTGTCACGGTTCGATATTTTTTCGATACAAAAAAAATGTTCATGCCTTTTTAATTTGTCTTTTATTAAAATTATAAATATATATGTTAACTCAAAAGTACAGTTTTTAAATTTAATGTTGCTGAAACAAAACTAATTAAAATATATATATATATATATCTCAGGGCTCTCAAAATTTCAAAATCCCTGGTAGCCCTTCGGGCAGGGACTCTTCAGTTTTTGGTAGCCCAAAATAAATGTAATTAGCCCGAATAAAAAAGAGAGCAATTTTTTGATTGAAGTTTTGTTTCCTTTACAATATTATACATTAAAGTATAATATTGTAAAGGAAACAAAACATTAATTAAAAAATTGTTGAAAAACAAATTACAACATTGTATAAAAATTACAATCATCAACTCAAATACTTGGTTCTAATTGAACAGAAATTTCTATGAACTTGTAAGAACTGTGTAGGACATGAGTAGTAATACGATGGCACCTATCCAAGATGGCGGCCAACTGAACGATGGCACCTATCCAAGATGGCGGCCAACCAAACCGGTTTGAGAACCGGTTTGACCGGTTTCGTACGTGTGCGCATGCGCGTTCAGTAATTCGATGGCACTAGTCCAAGATGGCGGCCAGCCAAACCGATTTGACCAGTTTCGTGTGTGTGTGCGCATGCGTGTTCAGGTGTTCTTACCCTCTGGGCGGGAACGACTCCTCCTAGTGGGATGTGCTAGGTTGTGTGGGTATAAAAGCGATCCTTTCACATTCTAAGAGCATCACCGCCACGGTCTGAGGAGCACCGACACATCGCGCTAAGGATCCCCGACGCATCGACCTAGAGCACCGACACATTGCGCTAAGGATCCCCGACGCATCGACCTAGAGCACCGACACATTGCGCTAAGGATCCCCGACGCATCGACCTAGAGCACCGACACATTGCGCTAAGGATACCCGACGCATCGACCTAGAGCACCGACACATCGCGCTCGCTAAGGATCCCCGACGCATCGACCTATGGAGCTCGGAATGACACCCAGCCAGGACATCGCCCATGCCATAGGCACTCTAGGTATGTCTTCAGGAGTATGCAGTCGGGGTCCTCAACGTAAAAAGCAACGCTGTGGAAACGCCGCAGATGGAACTGTATTCAAGTTAGAATATCGAGGCGTCGAAGGGTATGTGTATGCCATTAAATATACCGAAGGGACAGTTGTGCTTAGTGTAGATTGTGGTGAGGGATTGTTTTGGGGGGAAGCCCAAGTCATGTCTACTAAAAACTGGAAGCTCTTCCGCACCGTAGTGTGTGCGGACCTGGACAATGTGGGTTTCCCAGAGCTGCTGTATGTTTCCCAGTGGAACAGTGCATCAGGCCCTGAGCTTTACAGGGTTGAGGCTGATCGTTTCAATCGCAACCCCGACGACTTTATTTTTCTCAGTGTATGTGATGACAGGGATAGTCTTATTGCTTCCAGAGGGCTTGAAAACTGGAGGTTAAATCCATACCCTCTAAACCTCGAAGAGCGCACAAGATGGTTTAAGGACTTGTTTTTTATACAGTGGTGCGACTGGAGAGGTTTGTCGCGTCTGTTTAGCCAGATTGATGACGCGATCAAGAAGGACAGACTCAACACTGCGTACGAGAGTATTAGAAAGCGCCTTGTTTTTGACGATCTGGCGAGTTGTCCGAAGACTGGTTTGCCTGGTACCCTGTGTAAACCTAAAATCATAAGACCTTCCGACAGCTAAACAATAAACTGGTAGGTTTAATGTGCGGGTGTGTGGGGTTGAGTGTGTATCTATGTGACAAATTAAGAGCTTGTGGTTTTCATTTTACAGAGAATGACACGCCCTCGTGGGACCTGTTGGAGTCACCATCAACAGAGCTGCTAATCCCGACCCTCCAGACTCCACCACCCTCACCACAATGCTCGCAGGACCCCCTCATATCAGACCTGTGGGATGAAACTGTAATCGACATCAAACTCGCAACTCTCCACCTGTTAATGTTGGCTTTGAATGAGTTTATACAAGAGACATGTTACGGATGCCAAACAGGCCACCCCAGTCAGGTGCAACACAGCTGCTTGCAGGAATTGTCTGAGTATTTCTTCGACACCTACTATGATGATGTGATGATAAGGCTCCAGACTGAGCGATTCATCCCTGCCATCCGGCTGTTTGTACGCTCATCCACTGCAGATGGGTCTGGAACACAAATCCGCAGAGTTGCAGAACACATCATGTGTGAACTGAGATCAGAGCGATATATAGTATGTGCCATTAATGACAACATTGGGCACCTGCTAGATGCAAGTACTTGCGCCCGCCGTGTTAAACCAGCCATGCTCCGCATGATTGGAAACTACTGGGCTGGGTTACATCTGGTTTAATGTGGGGTGTCCAAGTATCCATTGTCTGTGATTGTGTCTTTGTGAAAATTAAATAAAAAGACTTGTTAACATCAACATCATAGTCATTTGTGGTTTGTAAATCATGGAAAGCACATTGCATAAAATATATCACGATCCAGCCCATCCTGCGGGGTTAGCCAGTTTAAATAAGCTACGTATAGCGGCAGGGGAGGCATCAGGTGTAACACCTCCACTATCTCAGGTCAAACATTATTTAGAACAAGACGACACCTACACACTCCATAAACCTGCGAGGATCCATTTCCCCAGAAATAGAGTATTGGTGACAGGGGTCGACAAACAGTTTCAAGCCGATCTGGTTGACATGTGTGAATATGTGACAGATAATGATAATGTGAGATATCTGCTAACATGTATAGATGTATTCTCAAAATACGCATGGGTTAGATGCCTAACAAACAAGACAGGGTCTGTTGTATCAGCTGCTTTTGAAGATATACTTAGTGAGGGTAGGATCCCTGTGAAACTACAAACAGATGAAGGCAAAGAGTTTTATAATGCAACCTTTAAACAGCTAATGAAGCGATATAATATCAAGCATTTCTCAACAGCTAGCGAGGTTAAATGCAGTATTGTCGAGAGATTCAATCGTAGCTTCAAGGGTAGAATGTGGAAGTACTTAACATCAGCCAACTCCCGGAGATATGTAGATATCATACCAGATCTCACACAAGCATATAACAATGCTTATCACAGATCTATCCAAATGGCTCCGGCAGAGGTGAATAAGGATAATGAGAAGTCGGTCTTCAACGCGCTGTACAAAACGAGGCCTCAGAGGGAACTGCGCTTTAAATTTAATATCGGTGACACTGTACGAATATCAAAACTGAGAGGAAAGTTTCGAAAAGGATACGAGCAGACCTACACCGATGAGATTTTCACAGTCAAGGAACGTATAGGGAGACAGCCCCCAGTGTACAGACTAGTGGATCTAGCAGGAGAGGTATTGAAAGGTTCATTTTATGAGCCTGAGATACAACGTGTGGTTGTTGATGAAAACAAAACATTTAAAATTGAAAACATATTGGCTAGAAAAAAAGTGGGTCGGAAAAAGCAGGTGCTAGTGAAATGGCTAGGATGGCCCAACAGCTTTAATTCGTGGATTCCAGAAAAAGACATCGTTGAGGCGTAATTAACTCAGATGACGCAGCTCTACACACATTCATTCAACACTGAGCATAGACTGAGAAAGCATGAATAAAAAGAACAACAATGCAGGCTTCTATGTAAGCCTCTTCTCGAATGCTTCATCACATGTTTACCCAGGTAATAAGATATCTAATTTTAGAACAAAGCTAGCAAAACCTATTGTTTTGGATCAGCCATATGAGGTCGCTGTTATAGAGATACAGTACCCACGCATATGGCGGACTTTTCCACAATCAGATTCGGAAGTGGAAATTCATGACCCCGTCAAAGATGGAACCATAGCCATAACCATGATCGAACTGTCTGTGGGCCATTATGCATCTGTGGAACAGATAATAAAAGAATTTAATTTTAAATGTCAACAGCACCAAGCCACTGGAGACATTAAAATGCAGTACAACGCCGTTAGTAACCATGCCTGTGTTATGGGGCCTAGGGGGACTATTCTCACATTTAGAGGGAGACTGGCGGAAATCCTAGGATTCAAAACAGGAGAACCGTTTGCACTTCATTATAAAAACACATATGCCCCGCACCCCGCAGACATATACGGGGGAAAATATAACATCTTTATTTATGCAGATATCGTTGATTACCAGCTTGTGGGTGACGCCCACGCGAGGCTATTAAGAGCTATAAATATTACAGACGATGACCGCCGGTTGCCTATTCTACAATTTGACAGCCCACACTACACACCTGTGTCAAAGACATTAATCGACGACATAGAAATTGATTTGAAAGACGATCGAAATCAACACATACCCTTTTTATACGGCAAAGTGTTTGTCAAGTTACACTTCCGACCGATAACACAGCATTTTTGAAAAAAAAAGGATGGCCGTCTACAACTCTGATGACTCAAAATATGTAAAATACTACTTATCACAGGCTGGTGGAGAGCTCGGAGGGTATGTTGGGACCAGTACACAATATGGGACAGGTCTGGGTGGGTTGTTCCGTAGCTTGTTTAGATTTGCAGTACCGCTGTTTAAAAAAGGAGTCAGCATAGTCAAACCACACCTAAAAACAGCCGCATCGGGCATAGTGTCTGATGTCATAACCAACATAACCAGACCCTCAACCACTAAGCAGGACGGTAACGGCTTGTATGTGTATACGCCCAAACCATCTAAGACCCCACCCCCAGGGCAGCCGTTGTCTAAAAAGCGTAAAACCACAAAACCTAGCAGGAGAGCCACCAAACGGACACCGTCACGCAGAGTGAAGAGACCCAGAACCACTCGTTCAAAAACTGCAGCGCTTGACATATTCTAAATGGCACTGTTACACAGTCATTCTGGAGAATGTGTAAAAACAGAGCTCGATCTTTTTACTGTCCCATACACACAGACTAGCATTGAGAAAAGTACATTTATTGAAATCCCACCTGTATCTGCAATCACTGATGGAGGGCCGATCGAGTTTTACATCTCATCGTCGGGTGAAGATTACCTGGATCTAAATGACTCATATATCTACACACGGGTGAGAATCACAAACGCTGATGGCTCAAACCTGGCTAGGGACGCTAATGTAGGATTTATTAATTATCCTGGATGCAGCATATTTAGTCAAGTCGATATTAATTTGGGAGACCGGCTCATTAGTCAATCATCCAATACATATCCATACAGAGGTGTGATAGAATGTCTTATCAATTATAATAAGGACACTTTAGACACACAGTTCAGCACCGGGTTATTCTGTAAGGATACAGCATCACACATGAATGACACATCTATAGAAGGAGAGAACCAGGGTCTGATGACCAGAGGTGGCTACACAGCAAATAGTAGTATTGTTGAATTGATTGCACCAGTACATGCAGACCTGTTTTTTCAAGAAAAACTGTTACTTAATGGAATCGACCTGTCGCTGAAATTTGTGCGCTCTAAAGACGAATTTGCTCTCATGACAGCGGATGCCAATGCATACAGAGTTAAAATTGTCTCAGCCAGTCTCTTTGTCAAGAAAGTTAGTGTATCACCTAGCGTCAGACTTGCACACAGCAAGGCATTGCACCATGCAAACGCAAAATACACGGTAGACAGAGTATCTTTAAAGACCTTCTCCATACCTGCAGGGGCTAGAATATCAACAAATGACAATTTATTTATGGGTAGGATACCTAAATTTGTCATCATTGCATTCATAGACAATGAAGCATACACAGGCTCCTACCAGCGTAATCCATTTCATTTTGAAAACTGCGATATAGAATTTATGTCTTTATATGCTGATAGTCAGGCTTATCCTGCTAAACCATTCCAGCCAAATTTCCAGAGAAAACACTATATCAGAGAATTTTACCAGCTGATACAAACCACAGGGAGACATTTAAAGGACAGATCGTTGGCCATAACACGTGACGACTTTGGTAACGGCTACACTTTATTCTGTTTCAATCTGGAAGCTGACGAAGGACATTCAGGGAATGTGTCGTTAATTAAAACTGGGAACGTGAGATTGGAAACCCGTTTCAGAAATCCACTACCCCGTACAGTGAACCTCTTGTGTTATTCTGTATTTGATTCAGTCATTGAAATATCTAACATGAGACAGGTGCTCTTGGACTACTATTGAGACAAAAACGGTCATGAACACTATAGAACTATCAGCCGTGGTCGGCGGCATTATCAATAAAAACACACATTTCCTAGGCGTGTTAGCCTATGACCAACTAACCACTGAACGGCTTCAAAGACTCCCTGCTATGTGTATTGTAAACACCCACCCTTCTACGATGCCAGGGGAACATTGGCTTGCTGTTTATATTTCGAGAGACAGACGCGGTTATTTTTTTGATAGTTTTGGTCACTCGTTAGACAGTTTTCCCCCAGCAATAAAGATGTTTCTTCTAAAAAACGGCTCCACTGTTTTATATTCAGGAAAACAAGTGCAGAACGACTTCTCCATCACATGCGGTCAACATTGTGTATTTTTTTTATATCATATGCAAAATGGTGTATCTTATGCCCGCCTGCTTAACATGTATGGGTCTGATTTAATTTGTAATGATGCTATGGTGTGTCGATTTGTCAACAACATACAACCTGTTGCTGTATGCAGTGATTATGTGTGTGTGCAATGTGGATACTGATATGTACTAATGAGAATAATAATAAAAACAACATGAGAGCATGATTTAATCGAGTCAATGGTATTTATTATCAAATCTCGTATATATATATAGATTCATAACATACTTTGTTTAAACATAAAAGAAATCAAACATTAACCAGTAATAAAAGACATAAAATATTTAACAGTAATAAAAGAAAATAAAACAAAACAATTTAGCAGCAATAAGTGAAAAAAAAACACAACAGTAGAAAAACACCAAACAGCAAATATTTTTAGCAGAAAAACAATTTCTGCAATAAGAAAAAAAACCTGAATTCAAAAATCCAACCACTCTACAGGACCCCCCTTTATTTTGTTTTTTTTATTCTTTATTTTTTTTAGTGTACTATGTCGCAGCGGTCCACCGGGGGTGTTCTTTTTTGGTGTGTGTTTTAAAAAACCACGGTCTTCAGACAGTGTGTGATCGGTTTTATACAAGGCGACGGTCTTACGTATGCCTGTGTTAGATATGGCTGATAACGGTATGTTTAAATCTGAGAAAGCTTTTAAAAACTCTGTCCAACCGATAGGTCTCAAACCCTCAGAAGGTGTGTGTGTGGTTGTGACGGCTTTAATTAGATCATAAATGTGTGAACCAGGGATGGTTTGTTTATCAACAACAATTTCGCCTTTGTCATTGTAAGAGATCAAGTGTGGCGAACGGTTCACCGCTGATAGAATAAGTTCTGCATTCCTCCTACTCCTTTTAGGTATGTGTGTTAAAACATTCTCCGCAACAAGATCCCGCACCCCGGCATCACCATGAACAGGCAATGTGTCCGCCGACTGGGGTTGCACATCCCTGTTAAATTGTTCAGGTAATGATAAAGACAGTACATTCTTTTCACGGGCACCTTGTCTCACAAGGGTGAGGTATCTTTGGAGAATATCGCTGTATTTTTTAGCCTTCTCATACACATCTATGTCAGAATCTTGTAACACTTGTAACATCTCCTTGTCCAACTCGTTCTGAGACTGTTGTCTGATGGTGCCTGTTTGCTGCTGCTGCTGCTGTTGCTTTATTAAGTCCAACTGGTGTTGGGGTACCAAAAACATCTTTTGCACATGTTCCATTTTCACCTGTTTGCTATCAGACTGGTTATGAAAGGGATTGCAGCCCCTAATAACGGCAGTAAAAACCCTCCAGATTGGTTGATTGTCTTTCTCTTTTTCAAAGATTTTATTTTTTTGTCTGCAATCAGTCTGATTATTGTTTTTTTCTTTTTTAGCTGTTTGTACTGCTGATTGGTCAGTGGAATGTTACCATGCAATACATTAAAGGCTATCTCACACAATGCATTGATAAAATCTAAGTTTGAATTACTAATAATAACTCTGCGTAGAGTAGGAGGAGCCCTGTATATCATCTCCAACAGAGACAGATTCCTCCGCATGCGTGATGACATCCTCTCACCTCTTTGCTGATTTTTGTTTTGGAATGTAAACAACCGGACGGTCTGACAGTAAATTTGTTCTGAGTCTTAAATAGTCCGGGGTCTTAGCTTTATAGTCTATTAAAAGATACCCGTATGTTGTCGATGTGGCATCATTAAACGCTTCTATAAAATATTTAGTATTACCCGGAAACATTTGCCTGGCTAAAAGCATAACCTGATATTTATCTCTCGGATTTTTAAACAATATTAGGTAATTAGTGTTCAAGGAAATGGTTCTACTGGATTTTCCCTGAATAAACAAATTCTGAACTAGATATATACAACTCAAATTCCTATGATGCACATACTTTGTGAACACATTTTGTACTTCTAAATTGTTAGCTGCATCGTTCATCACATCGTCTATAATTAACAAATTGTTCTTTTCTGCAGGCAGAAGGGTGTCATCAGCAAGAGATTCGGGTATACCGTTAACAAAGTTTATGTTTCTTATCTTAAGAAGCTGGTCATATAGTGTCTGCCAGCATGAGTATATATACACAATGTTATCAATGCTGCATGATATAATCCTGGAAGAGTTTTCAATTATGTTTTTAACAAAAAAAGTCTTGCCACAGTTACTGGGACCGCTGACCACCATGCTGAACGGATGCTGCAACCGGGCGTCAAACCCCTGTTCTAATTTAAAATCCATAAGGAAGGGTTGTGAAGTCTGGGAGCACACGGCGCTTATTGTAAACAACTTTAACTTTTTTCACAATGGTTTCATTCTTCAAATGAAGCTTCTTTTTATCGCGTCTGATGCTATCAGACACGGCAACTAGGTGTGCGTCTGATGTCTGATTGGCTACAAACTTGCGGACTAAACCTTTCAAGGAGTCGTGGGTGACAACTTTCGAGTTTAATGCATTCAGTGTGACGCCTTTACATTTGACCTGGGTCTTGCCTAGCGATGTGTGATACGCATAACATTTTGGCCCACCGGAAACAAATTCCGCTATGTAATCCTCCACACCATCCTCTCCACAATCTAATTCACTTGTGAGATCCCCCAGAAACGGACCTAGAGGAGGCATCCACTCGCCAGGGCGTGCCGTGAAAATGACACTGTCCGTGTCACAATACAGCACGCGCTGCTGCAAGTTGTCTAGCAAATCATACAGCATGAGTCTGGCGTGTGCAGTGGTCATGGCCCCGACAAAGACATTAACGTCCTTCACACGGGAAGCTCTACCATCAGCGTGGCGCCACTGCACCATTGCGACGTCGTCAGAGATGAAACAAAACTGACGCACGTCGTACTGGTCGCTAAACATTAGCTGGCTAAATCTGGAAGGGTCTGTAATGAGCTCAGATGATGCCATGTTTGACCTCATGCTGAAACGACCCCATAACGAGTTTAACAACAGCTTGTTACAGTTACGAACAGCTTTATTTACACAAATCTTGGATGGGTCTAGCATTATTCCCTCCTTCTCATAATACTCGTCTATGTACTTCTGCTGTTCGTCAGGTGTGTTCACATGTTCAGGATACCCCGAGGCCTCCTGTTTGAGTTTTAGGAAGGCTTTCACATAGTCTTTAAACAATGTGTCGGTCTTATTGGGGAAATGCCACACCTCATCAACAGCAAGAACCCTGTATCCCTTCTCAACAGCTTTTTCAAGCTCAAATGAGACCCATGTGCCTTTCAACACCCGCTCACTGTCACTGTGCCCGCATGCAGTATGCTGGTTCTGGTCTTCAGCACACATGCTGCAGAGTGGAAACATCAGTTTTCCATGGCATCTGTAGGGTAGGACGGGGTGAAAAAGACCCTTAGGTGGGAGCACTGTGCATTTAACAAAGCCGAAATAATTTTCTAGCTTGTCAAAGTTGGTGTAAATGACTTGAGGGTGTCCTACAGGATAGTCTTTTTTAGACTGCACTGTGGGATAGAGACTGGTGAAGTCGTAGTAAAATATTTTTTCATCACAAGCAGTCTTGTGGTACAGCTTTAGAGCATTTGTGCGACCGCCAAAAAGGGCGTCTCGGGGATTCAGGCGTTCTGGCTTTCTGTACGTATGCATGAAAGCCACAACTGCAGGGTCTGTCTGCTTCAAGGCAGCCCATTCACACTCCCACATCACTATTACGCTCACACTGTGTTGTGATCTCAGTGCATCAACTTTGTCACAAAACATGCGATGCAGCAGTCCATAGGATGCTTTGCTGACAGGATTAACTTCACTCTCGGGGTAGCATTTAACACAACCGTGGTGAAAACATCCTGCAAATTCATAAGCTGTATTACTTGTGGGGTCAAAACCGTCCACAAAATACGGTCCAACCCTCTGTTCGCCTCCTCTGAGAGCATGTTTTACCACTTTGTTGGTGGTGTGGGACACATATTGAAGCCATTCAATAGAGACGTTAGAAAACGTCTTGTTCTGCTCAACGTATGCCCCTTCATACGTGAGAGCGAGCGCGTCTCTAGGCAGAAACAGCGTTTTATACACACCCATACTAAATGCAGCCAGGGTGGTATACATGAATGGATCAACTTGAGTACAACCCAGTAGCGTGTCACGATAAATGATGCATGCTTTACGCAGGACATCAACATCGTTAACACAGTAACGCCTGAGTTCAGCCTGAAAATCAAAGGGATTCTGTGAGGCAACCTGGTACCATTCCATGAATCGCACCTTATCGCTTTCAGACATGTGCTCATAGCCGTAGAAGGAGGGGTCTGGGTACGGGCCCACATAACGCTCATTATCCCTCGTATTAAACCTGTGTGGGAAATGGCCCTTCTGCAGGTCTTGAAAACCTAAAGCAGAGGGTATTTTGGCAAGGCCCATGGGCAAAAAGCTGAACGAATCAATCCACCGCTGGTCATAGTCCCTGTCATGCATTAAAATCACACGGCTGCCGCTCATTATGACACTAGGTGTTATGCTCTGTCTGACAAAGTACTCGAGGAGTATGTAGTTATCAAAGCCAGATGCATTATGTGCTATGAAAGTGTACCCACGAAACCTTGGGCGTCTGTAATGCTGCACAAACGCCTCCACACACTTTAATGTATTAAATGTGAACTTATTGCCCTTCAGATCAGACGCACACACAAAGTTAGCCTCGTGTTTACCGTTGTGGTACCGCGTCTCAAAATCATATAAAATGTATTTATCGTTAGGCTTCTGTTTTTCAACAGGCTGTATGAAACACTGATGGTCGGAGTCTCCTGCTAATTTAGGTTCGCGGCAGTGCTCGCATCTAGGCTGCGCACATTTGTGTGGCAATTTCTTGGATTCTCTATATGTGGTGCCACAGTGCATGCAATGTTTCATATTATCACAGGGGATCATGTTGTGTTTTAATTCAGGTAATTTGTGTTGTTGGTAACAGTGTTGTGATTTGCAGATGCGGTTACAGTCGTTGCATTTCACTGTGGGTCCCCTGTGATGTTGACAGAGTGTGTAACATGTGTTACATCTATGTTTACAGCTGTGCTGTAATGGTGTATTATATATACTGTAACAGAAATTACACACATAGGATCCCCCCAAAAAAGCGGTCGGGTTTAAAATCAGGTGGTAATGTTGATTATGGAGATACATCATCAACGTGTTAGGGTTTGGCTCTTCATGTGTGTAAAAACATTCCAGGCGTTTACGCCCTTCTGTGTGGTAATAGATTACAATCTTAATGTTGAAGTGCTTCTCAAATTTACCGACATCAGAGAATGATACTTGCTGTGTGTCGCATAGACCTACTTCAGCATGCATCTGTTTAGCTGTAGCAAGTTTTTCATGCTCAGAGGATGATGAGTTTAATGAATGTGCTATGCATAGGGAGAAGCACAAATTGTTGTTTGTGTTGTTTGGTGTGTATAAATGTCTGCCTTTCTTTGAGAGAATCTCATCATAAGGTATGTGCGCCAGTCTTAAGCGAGACCCGCCACTACTGTTCTGAGCTACCGTGACAATAAACTCTAATTCATCATCACCGATAGATTCATCATTACTCTGCATAACTTGTGCAATTTGATCGAGAAACAGCTCCGGATCATACCGATCATCAGCGTTTAAAACAGCCTGAACATCTGAAGCCAGCGAGGGGCCACGCAGGACCACGTTTAGAACACTGCCCTGTTGGGATCCCGCCACAGCTCTGTCTATCACATTGGCTAAGCACTCGCGCACTCGCGCCGGCACTTGTTCTGGATGATCGAGACTTATACCCCTAAAATCAAGGCGTTCACGCAATTCGCGAGCATTAAAATTAGGTATCTCTCTAATGTGTGACTGAGAGCGGCTGCCGGACCCAGACTGCACAACGGGCTCAATAACAACTGCAGTAGCTGCAGCAGAGGTGACCCGGCTAGATTGTGCATCAGACGCAAAATCACCAGCAGCACAAGCTATATGGTTAGCATCAGTAACAGCAACGGCCCGAGCAACACCAGCTGTACTATCACTATTATTAGCAACAATAGCCCCATCAGCAATAGCAGACGTAGGAACAGTCTGACAAGGATGTGTATCGGATGAGGCTGATGCAGGCACCCTATTAAGTCTAGCTATAATATCGTCTAATTTTTTATCTGTTTCTTCAGCCCACTGCATAAAAGTCTCTAAGTCAAAACATCTAACAGGAGTGGAGGTTCCGTTATTATGTTTAAATAATTTATTTGGAGGGTCCATGGTCTGGATTTTAAAAGTCAGGGACTTGAAATTTTGCTGCAGATGTTGTCTAATGTACTACACACTTTGTTTATGAGTTTGGTAAACTGTTGCCTTTGTACCTGTGCTTCTTGGTGGTATTGATTGAGTCTAGCTTCAATCAAACATAATTTATCAGCTATTGAAGCTATTGAAGCTATATGACTTTGTTCAGCAGGCTGAGCGTCTGGAAGCTTTATGTAAGCATCATACGCCGCTGATATTTGAGAGTCTGTTATGCCGTCTTCTTCGAAATCTATGTGTGAATCAACGCTATTTCTGACACATTCTGGGGTGGTGGGTATATGAACTAGATCAAAATCTGACATGCTGTACTCAAAAACATCAGAGAAATCGCGTGGTAGCCACTCACTCGGGGGTGTTGCAGGTTCGCTGATGAAGATCGGTTCTGACTCTCCACTGTTGCACAAAGCTCCAGGTTTTTGTTGTTCTGGGAGGTCGATACTGCTTAAACATTCCAAAAACGTCTGGAATCGTATGGTGTCCTGATCATTATGAGGAGGGGTGCTGTTCTGCAGTCTGTGAAGATAGATAGACATGTGTTAAAACATATTATACATGTACCCATTTCAAACTGAATAAGCGTGTCTCCCTCTCTATCTCTTTTTATCTAATTTATATATGCCTATGCTTACCTTGTAGTGTGCGTTATTCGGGATGGTCCTGCTTCTCCACACACCCGGTTCTCTGGCGTGGCTCTGTAGGTGTAAAACGGTCAGTTTAGAACATTTGTAATTGTTTAAACCCCTTTAAAAAAAAATACACAACTATACATCCCGTTGTATACACACCTGATGTAAGGTAGGGCTCTGTGGTAGCGGTGTCTGAATGTTTTCCTGCTCAGTTTGTTAACCCTGGAACAAACAAAAACGTTATTACATAATTTAAAACAATCGCTAGTTTAAAACATACATACGTTTAAAAATCCAGTAATGCTGTACACACCTTGTGCCTGTTAGAGAACTAGTTCCAGCTGTAAAAGCGCCCGTTTCTAAAGAAAAGGGTCCTGGGCCGTTCTCCCGAACTCCTAAAAATTAAGCTTTTGTTTTAGGAAAAAAAGATAGTTTGAATATCCTATAATATGTTAACATAACACTTTTTAAAAATCCAATAATAGGTTTTGTTTTACTTACCGTTTACGATGTCCATGTTGTAAAGAACGATGTTAGTGTTGATGATCGCAAAGAAAATGGTGTGCTCTGCAGCGAATCTTGAGGCGTAAATGGCTCAGGGTATCGGGCTCTGAGCGTGTTTTTTATATAGGGTGGGTGTTTCCAAAAAGAAAGGTATGTCTCCAATCAATTTAAATGAGGCCCTACAGGGCTTTTGTCTTCTCAAGGAATTACAAAGGAGCCGATACTTCAGACAATAGGCGGGGTCCCCACCCGACTGGTATCACCTGCCCCCATTTACCTTGTCGAGGAATTACAAAAAGAGCCAATACTGGCCACTTTAAACAATAGGCTGGACCCTTGTTCGCATGGTACTCTCAACAACTAAGTGATACCCAGCGGTGGGCTTTTACAATCCTGAACAAATTCAAACAATTAGCCAGCTGTTGAAAAGTTGGAGCGGGTCTGGGCGACTGGTTTTAGAAGTATCACTGTAGCGTTTATTTTCTAAAGGGCTGAATGTTATTTGCGACTATCTGTTGTGTTAAAAACTACTCTGAAACCATGAAACCACTTACAGAAGAAATGGCCCGTTTGATCCGTTTTTAAATAAATAAAATGCTTGCATCGGTGCATGGTGTGACACCAGAATCACAAAATGAGTGTATTTAAAAGACGATTAGTTTGAAAAGAGCGATACTGGCTGCTTTGGGGGAAAAGGTGACATTGTGTGCAGCGTGTTTTAGAAGTATCACTGTAGCGTTTATTTTCTAAAGGGCTGAATGTTATTTGCGACTATCTGTTGTGTTAAAAACTACTCTGAAACCATGAAACCCCTTACAGAAGAAATGGCCCGTTTGATCCGTTTTTAAATAAAATAATCGCATCAACCCTGGAAAGAAACCCCAGTAGATGTGTAAAAACTAGTTAAATTAAAACTAGGGGTTTGATTAAATGAAACGCTTGTGAACATGCTGACATCACCCATTCAGAAGAAATTCCCATTTGTGCCGTTTATAAAATAAAATGCATGCCTCACCGCAAGCTGAGACATTGTCAGATTTAGAAAATTAGTGTGATTAAAACACTATTACCAACACTTTTGACTAGAGCACACCCTCTTTGTTAAGGCGCACTGTGAACCAAAACAGCTTCCACTCCGCCAAGAATGAAACAAGATGTCTCCAATCAATTTAAATGAGACCCTACAGGGCTTTTGTCTTCTCAAGGAATTACAAAGGAGCCGATACTTCAGACAATAGGCTGGGTCACCACCCGACTGGTACCAACTGCCCCATTTACCTTGTCGAGGAATTACAAAAAGAGCCAATACTGGCCACTTTAAACAATAGGTTGGGCCCTTGTTCGCATGGTACTCTCAACAACTAAGTGATACCCGCAGTGGGCTTTTACAATCCTGAACAAATTCAAACAATTAGCCAGCTGTTGAAAAGTTGGAGCGGGTCTGGGCGATACTGGCTGCTTATAGCATTTATTTTCTAAAGGACTGAATGCTATTTGTAACATTTACTGTGTTAAAAACTAGCTGGCTGGCTTTGTCTCACTCTTAGTTCAACATTCCGAAATCCCGATTTTTAAATAAAATGATCGCATCAACCCTGGAAAGAAACCCCAGTAGATGTGTAAAAACTAGTTAAATTAAAACTAGGGGTTTGATTAAATGAAACGCTTGTGAACATGCTGACATCACCCATTCAGAAGAAATTCCCATTTGTGCCATTTATAAAATAAAATGCATGCCTCACTGCAAGCTGAGACATTGTCAGATTTAGAAAATTAGTGTGATTAAAACACTATTACCAACACTTTTGACTAGAGCACACCCTCTTTGTTAAGGCGCACTGTGAACCAAAACAGCTTCCACTCCGCCAAGAATGAAACAAGAAACAAAGAATTGCTTTTAAGAACACATGCATAACTGAATGTTGCGATACACCTAAGTGAAAAAATAGTTTAATTAAAAACCCTATGGTTTGATTAAATTAAAACCCCGTTAAAAACACATAAACTCATATAACCCCTCTGATACCCTGTGGTATTTCAACACCTGAACACGCATGCGCACACACACACACGAAACTGGTCAAATCGGTTTGGCTGGCCGCCATCTTGGACTAGTGCCATCGAATTACTGAACGCGCATGCGCACACGCACGAAACCGGTCAAACCGGTTCTCAAACCGGTTTGGTTGGCCGCCATCTTGGATAGGTGCCATCGTTCAGTTGGCCGCCATCTTGGATAGGTGCCATCGTATTACTACTGACATGAATCAGTCTGTGTCAGATCCTGAATTTGAAATTTCCACTGAAGTCACGGGTAAGAGACAAGTGGAACCAAGATCTAGGCCATTTGCTTTTTGAAGTTTGCAAAGACTGCTAAATTTTGCCACTATTTGCAACATAGTATGCTGTTCTAAACAGATTTTTCAGGTTTATTTTTAGTATGTTATTTGCAATTGGTGTTTGTTCTGGGAAAGATATTGCAGACTGAGCAATAATGCATTTCTTGCATTTCTCATGGGTTCTAATGGGGGCCTTTCTTAAAATGACTGGTCCCAGTAACAAAGGCGCTTGTCGACTCAGAAATCGAGAGAAAACCAACAACACACCCGGCAGAACATTATGTTATTTACACGGGTGCACATAAGTGGTCCGCATGTGCGCATTCGCTGTCAAAATAAAAGACGCGCACCAGATAAGAAGTTGCAACGCGCATTTGCGTCCATATAAAAAGCACTGTTTTTGTCTGCTAGAGCGGGATTTTCACGGCACATTCTGCACCACATCTCTGTGCGTTCATCATTTGTTTGAAGCCAGCTCACCTCCTGCAACCACTTTTCCGAGAATACGTGCTTCTTTTGTGGTTCGGACTCCTTCTGACATTTGTTTGGAGGTGGAGGAACACCAAAGTAATTGCTTAAAGGAGCTTGCTTCTTCGACATCTTTAAGAGTTCTAAACAAATGTCTGTCCTCCTCCAGAAAATCGTATGTATGCAAACACGCGTTGCAACTTCATATCTTGTGCGCGTTTTTTTTTATTTTGACAGCGAATGCGCACCTGCGGACCACTTATGTGCAGCCCCGGTTATATAGCTCGTCATATTGCAGCCACAGAAATTCTTTTGTCCATGAAAGCATAAAGCTGCACTTTCTTTTTGCCTTATAGTCTGATTTGTCATAACTTTTCCGTTTTGTGGTAAGCTTTTCTTTGGCTGTCACTTCTTCACCCTGACCTGTCTCATTTGGCTCAGCAGAACTAAAATATATATCCTGCTGCTTTTATACACACACACATAACGGTCAGCGATTCTCTGCGCGATCAATCTCTCATATGTTTAAGCTTGCTGCGGGAGATTTCACTTGTCATGTTTGCATAGTAAGCTAACGATTGATAAGACGATGTCAGAGGAAATGGTGCGCAAATTATCATCACTCACCAATCAGTACTGTCGCTCTCTATACACAGTTCGCGCGATTGCAAAGTGAAAGCAAAAAACAAGCGTAAATTCAAACGCGATTTCAATATGTCACATATTGACAGTGGCTCACCGATGCCAATGACATACTGTAATTACCCAGCTACATTTCCGAAAGAATACAAAAGCATTGACATATATTTTTCCTTCCTACAATAGCCCGACGGGCAGGGCAAAGATAGATTTTGATAGCCCAACTGGAAAAATCGCTAGCCCCGGGACGTCGGGCTAGCGATTTTGCGAGCCCTGTATCTGATTGAGGAATCACTCATCTTTGGAAAAGAGAGTTTATTACAGAGAAATGGCTCTTTCCAAAATAAAAGAAATACTATACGCTTCTTCTGGGCTATATTCTAAGCAGCATATTGTAGCGGTTCAGGGCTTTTTGGGGTTCTGTTTGTACAGTTATGTTTTGTTTATGTTGCCATAGTGACGGGTGACGCCCTCTCGCTGCGACGGTGTGTCCTTCCAGGGTCAGAGGGCGCCCTGTGTGTTGTTGTTGTTGTTGTTGCTGTTGCGGCGCTGAGCAGTTAGCTAGCGGCAGTGTTCTTCTGCAGATGTTAATAAACGGCTGTGCTCCCTGGCTAGCTCACGGGAAGCAAGACCAAACGACACCTCCGTCTCCTCCTTGTCTGAGCTTGCCACAATATTAAACATATCAGGTCCCCATAAGGAGAATCATGTGCTAACGGCTGTCTAAACGACTCGGGTAAAGTCTGTAGCATGCATGCTTGTTGTTTTTGTCTGCTTCCACTTGTCTTTGCACTAGGATGATGTCGGCGTAAATGTGCAGTCATATTCGTTGTGTTCCCACTAGTGCTGTCAGCGTTAATCTCATTGAAATGACGTTAACGCCACAACACGGCAAATCTCCGTTAACGAGCTACCCCTGATCGCCCCGTGCATGGGGCTAGACGGCCAACACGTTAACGAGCTAACTGCGCTAACACACTAGTTCCCACCCATGTAATTGAACATACTGTTTTACTTTAGTCCATGACACGCTTACCTTCAGGGTCATACGTCACATGAAAACCAAAATAATTGGGGGGGAGGTCCATGTTGCAAGGAGAGCTTAACTTCTGTCTCGCTAGCTTGCCCTGCGCTCTTCCTTCTGACAATGCTGTCTGTGTTGAACGCTCAGTGGATCTGCCCTTGACAGTGCAGCCTAGGCGGAGTAGTCGAACGCAGATTCACTGAGCGCTCAACACAGACAGCATCGTCAGAAGGAAAGTTGATCAAATAAATTACAAATTTTATATTGTTCGATACATATGCGTACCGAACCGAAAGCACTGTATCGAACGGTTCAATATCGATACGAGTATCGTTGCACCCCTAATAATAATAATAATAATAATGGATTGGATTTATATAGCGCTTTTCAAGGCACCGAAAGCGCTTTACAATGCCACTATTCATTCACTCTCACATTCACACACTGGTGGAGGCAGCTATATATGTATATATAAATATATGTACACACTAGTGATTAAATAAAGAAAATCTTAAATAGGAATGTGGGGGGTGGGGGGGCACATGGAATATTGCACAGTGGCAGGAATGAGCAGCAGTACAGACTGAACAGTACAATTTTCTTTAGTGGCAGTTAGTACAGTATTGCACATTTTTTTCCTAATATAAATACCAATAAAGTGAAGTGACCAGTGCAGATTTTACAGTTTACTTGTAAAGCTGCAGGGTAGCGTCTGAGTGCATTCTGTGGAGTGTGTTGTGTGTGTTTAAGTGTTGTGGTTGAGGTGTTGTATGGCTTGATGGTAGAAACTGTTTTTAAGTCTTGTAGTCCAAGCAGACAGACTCTTGTAACGTCTGCCAGATGGTAACAAGGAGAAGAGCTTATATGCTGAGTGGCTGTGGTCCTTGATGATGCTGTGTGCTTTGCGGAGGCATCATTGAAGATAAATGTCCTGAATGGCAGGAAGTCTCGTGCCAGTGATGTGCTCTGCTGCCTTCACCACCCCTGTAGTGATTTACGGCTGCTAGCAGAGCAGCTTCCATACCAAACTGTAATGCAGCTCATCAGCAAGCTCTCAACTGCACACCTGTAGAAATTTGAGGCGATGTTAGTGTTGCCAAACTTCCTCAACCGTGTGGTGTTCCTGTGTTTAGGATGAGTGATGAGGAGGTGTGCTTACCAACTCTCACCACCTGGGGCCTGTTTGTGAGGAAGTTTAGAATCCATCTGCAGATTGGTGTGTTCCTAGCCCAAGGTCGACGAGCTTCATGGCAAGTTTTGAGGGGATTATAGTGTTAAATGCCGAGCTGTAGTCGATGAAGAGCATTCTTGCATATGTATTCCCTTTTTCCAGGTGAGTGAGGGTGCTGTGCATTGCCAGCTCTCATTTCTAGAAATATGGACAAATTTATTAAACCCCCCAAAATATGACTATCCCGAGTTGGGACCAGGAAGCAGAGTTGCAGTCTTACACGCCTCTCTGCAGTTTCTCTCCTGCTACCCCCCCAAAAACCCATCTCTATGGAGATGGGTTTTTGGGGGGGTAGCAGGAGCTCCCAAAAAGACGAAAAACAAACTAAAAACCAGCAATAAGTAAGTAAATAAGTAAAATTTTATTTATATAGCACATTTCTAGATAAAAGATCACAAAGTGCTTCACAAGGTATAAAAAAAAAAACAGTCAAAAGTTAACAAAACGCAATTTTAAAAAGATGTGTTTTTAGCTGTTTTTTAAAAGTAATCACTGAGTCTGCAGATCTTAAGTTCTGAGGAAGAGAATTCCACAGTCTGGCGGCCACAGTAGCAAAAGCTCTATCACCCTTGGTTTAATAAACAACTTAAACATAAACGATCACAAAGAAAGAACAATACAGTATCCACATCTGAACCAAAGAGTAAAACAGTGAAATGTGGATTATTAAATATTAGTTCTCTCTCCTCCAAGTCTCTGTTAGTACATGACTTAATAATTGATCAACAAATCGATTTACTCTGCCTTACAGAAACCTGGTTGCAGCAGGATGATTATGTTCGTTTAAATGAATCAACACCCCGAGTCATTCTAACTACCAGAAATCTCGACGCACAGGCCGAGGGGGCGGTGTGGCAGCAATTTTTCACACCAGCCTATTAATTAACGAAAGACCAAGACAGACTTTTAATTCATTTGAAAGCCTGATGCTTAACATTGTCCACCCCAGCTGTAAAACTCAGAAACCAGTCTTACTTGTTATCATCTATCACCTGGGCCTTACACAGAGTTTCTGTCTGATTTCTCAGACTTTATATCTAATTTAGTGCTCAGCTCAGATAAAATAATTATTGTGGGTGATTTTAACATCCATGTAGATGCTAAAAATGACAGCCTCAACATGGCATTTAATCTGTTATTAGACTCAATTGGCTTCTCTCAAAATGTAAAAGAACCCACCCACCACTTTAATCACACTCTAGATCTTGTTTTAACATATGGCATAGAAACTGAACATTTAACAGTGTTTTCTGAAAACCCTCTCCTGTCTGATCATTTCCTGATAACATTTACATTTACAATAATTGATTACACAGCAGTGGAGAGTAGACTTTATCAAAGTAGATGTCTTTCTGAAAGTGCTGTAACTAAGTTTAGGAATATAATCCACCCACTGTTATCATCTTCAATGACCTGTACCAACATAGAGCAGAGCAGCTCTGAACGCTACCCCAACAGAGGTCGATTATCTTGTTAATAATTTTACCTCCTCACTACGTACAACTCTGGATACTGTAGCTCCTGTGAAAACTAAGGTCTCAAATCAGAAGTACCTGACTCCGTGGTATAATTCTCAAACACGTAGCCTAAAGCAGATGACTCATAAGCTGGAGAGGAAATGGCGTGTCACAAATTTAGAGGATCATCATTTAGCCTGGAGAAATAGTTTGCTGCTTTATAAGAAAGCCCTCCGCAAAGCCAAACATCTTACTATTCGTCACTGATTGAAGAAAATAAGAACAACCTCAGGTTTCTCTTCAGCACTGTAGCCAGGCTGACAAACAGTCAGAGCTCTATCGAGCCAACCATCCCTTTAACGTTAACTAGTAATGACTTCATGAACTTCTTCACAAATAAAATTTTTATCATTAGAGAAAAAATTACCAATAATCATCCTACAGATGTAATATTATCTACAGCTACTCTTAGTACCATTGATGTTAAGTTAGACTCTTTTTCTCCAATTGATCTTTCTGAGTTAACTTCAATAATTACTTCCTCCAAACCATCAACGTGTCTTTAAGACCCCATTCCTACAAAACTGCTCAAAGAAGTCCTGCCATTAATTAATTCTTCGATCTTAAATATGATCAACCTATCTCTAATAATCGGCTATGTACCACAGGCCTTCAAGCTGGCTGTAGTTAAGCCTTTACTCAAAAAGCCATCTCTAGACCCAGCAGTCTTAGCTAATTATAGGCCAATCTCCAACCTTCCTTTCATATCAAAAATCTTTGAAAGAGTAGTTGTCAAACAGCTAACAGGTCATCTGCAGAGGAATGGCTTATTTGAAGAGTTTCAGTCGGTTTCAGAGCTCATCACAGCACAGAAACAGCTTTAATTAATAAAGGTTACAAATGATCTTCTTATGGCTTCTGACAGTGGACTCATCTCTGTGCTTGTCCTGCTAGACCTCAGTGCAGCGCTTGATACTGTCGACCATAATATCCTATTAGAGCGATTAGAACATGCTGTAGGTATTACAGGTACTGCACTGCAGTGGTTTGTATCATATCTATCTAATAGACTCCAGTTTGTTCATGTAAATGGAGAGTCCTCTTCACACACTGAGGTTAATTATGGAGTTCCACAGGGTTCAGTGCTAGGACCAATTCTGTTTACACTATACATGCTTCCCCTAGGCAGCATCATTAGAAGACATAGCATAAATGTTCACTGCAATGCAGATGACACCCAGCTCTATCTGTCCATGAAGCCAGATAACACACACCAATTAGTTAAATTGCAGGAATGTCTTAAAGACATAAAGACTTGGATGGCCGCTAACTGTCTGCTTCTTAATTCAGATAAAACTGAGGTTATTGTACTCGGCCCTGAAAAGCCTAGAAATATGGTATCTAAGCAGATTTTTACTCTGGATGGTATTACCTTGGCCTCCAGTAACACTGTGAGGAACCTTGGAGTCATTTTTGACCAGGATATGTCCTTCAACGCACATATTAAACAAATATGTAAGACTGCTTTCTTCCATTTGTGCAACATCTCTAAAGTTAGAAGTATCCTGTCTCAGAGTGACGCTGAAAAACTAGCTCATGCATTTATTACTTCCAGGCTGGACTACTGTAATTCATTATTATCAGGATGTCCAAAAAACTCACTGAAAAGCCTTCAGCTAATCCAAAATGCTGCAGCAAGAGTCCTGACAGGGACTAGAAAGAGAGAGCAGATTTCTCCTGTTTTGGCTTCCCTTCATTGGCTTCCTGTTAAATCCAGAATTGAATTCAAAATCCTGCTCCTCACATACAAGGTCTTAAATAATCAGGCCCCATCTTATCTTAATGACCTTGTAGTACCATATCACCCTATTAGAGCACTTCGCTCTCGCACTGCAGGCCTACTTGTTGTTCCTAGAAGCAGAGCCTTCAGTTTTCAGGCCCCTCTTCTGTGGAACCAGCTTCCAGTTTGGATTCGGGAGACAGACACTATCTCTACTTTTAAGATTAGGTTTCAAACTTTCCTTTTGCTAAAGCATATAGTTAGGGCTGGACCAGGTGACCCTGAATCCACCCTAAGTTATGCTGCAATAGACGTAGGCTGCCAGGGATTCCCATGATGCGTTGAGTTTTTCCTTTCCAGTCACCTTTCTCACTCACTATGTGTGTTAACAGACCTCTCTGCATTGAATCATATCTGTTATTAACCTCTGTCTCTCTTCCACAGCATGTCTTTATCCTGTCTTCCTTCTCTCACCCCAACCGGTCACAGCAGATGGTTTCTTCCTGTTAAAAGGGAGTTTTTCCTTCCCACTGTCGCCAAAGTGCTTGCTCATAGGGGGTCATATGATTGTTGGGTTTTTCTCTGTATCTATGAAGCGCCATGATGCGACCTTTGTTGTGATTTGGCGCTATATAAATAAAATTGAATTGAATTGAATTGAATTGAATTGTGTCGGGGAGGGAGGAGCAGATGTGACCTTTGACTAGCCGCTCGAGGCACTTCATGATGACGGATGTCAGTGCAACAAGATTGTAGTCATTCAGACAGGAGACCACTTATTTCTTAGGAATGGGAATGATGGTGGATGTTTTGAGGGACGTGACTGCCTCAGGGAGAGGTTAAAGACTTATATCTCCTGCAACGGTATTTGCTCAAGCAAAGCACTGAAGTCTGCTGAATTATCAGCATTTGTCATCATTTAGCCATGCTTAATAATCAATAGCATGTTCATGGCTACTTCTGACTTTCAGCTGACCAGTTAAATCCAGTCATTTATTCACTAATGCAGCTCGACCATAATGATTCAGAAGAGCTTAGCTCATGGTTTTACTCTGAACTTTTTACATTTTAATGAGCAAAAAACAGAAGTGATGGTTTTTGGTGGATTTGGTTCCTTGGCACATTATGTTAAACTGGTCACTGCTAATCTGGGAGTTAAAATAGATGCAGATCCTAAACTTGAAAGCCAGGTCAGAACTGTTGTAAGAACTAGCTTTTTTCATTTGAGGCAGTTAGCCAAAATAACTTTTTGAGACGGTAATCCATGCCTTTGTTACATCTCAGCTGGATTAATCTAACACACTTTATTGTGTGAGTTTGAAACTCTTCTTAAAACATATTTATTTGCTGAGGTCTTTGGCACTTTTTAAGAGATTATTTCTATTTTTTATAATCCCCTGTTTTTAACATATTTGATGTTATTTTCTGTTTATATATGTACAGCACTTTGTGAACCCTGGTTTTATTTTAAAGTGCTTTATAAATAAAGGTGGTATGGTATGGTATGGTGAGACTTCTCTTCATTACTCTGCTGGTACTCATGTATTTATATTTGTCAGTGTGGATTAGGGCTTTCTTCCTTGGAGGCCTTAATGAATCCTAACAGAATTTATTAATATCTTGAGAAGCAGCTAATCGGGCAGCACACTGTGTACAGGATAAGTGGTAAGATAAATTCATGAGTCCATTTAAACCATGTTTTTTTTCTTTCCTATTTCTATTTTTATAAAGTAGTTTTTCAGGCTTTTTGAATTTCTTTCAAAGTTTTCTTTGGACATCAGCTGGTTGTTTATTCATTTTCAGTCCACTCCTTGATTTGTTTGTTTGTTTCATAAACCGCTTAAGCACTTTATGAAACAAACATTTGTGCTTGAATGATCCTATGAATCATTCAAGCATAAATAATGCCCCTACTGCTTTTTAGTTACTCCACAATGTACCTGTTTATCACTCTCATGGTCAATTAGTGATGATTAGCTAAGGGTATCCGGCATTCTACTAGGATGGTTCCTAGGTGATATGTTTTGAGCTTGTTCAACTGGTCCGGAAAGACCCAGGACATGCTGACATTATGAGCATATCTGGCTTTGGAATGTCCCCACACAAGAGCCTGAGGAGGTGGTCTGGGAGTGTCTGTGTCAGACTGGATCTAGAGTCGAAAATAGACATTAACAGTTTTGGGGATACCAACTGAAAAAAAAATCATGTCCATATTTTTCAGTGAAACAAGCATACTGGCAAAGTACAGTACAGATGACTGATAGAGTAAAAGTAAAATTCAAATAGTCAAAATTAAGTACATTTTGTATAATTTATTCAGCCTGAGTGGCAAATAAAGTTCTTACACACATAGTCCAGCTTGGAAAAAATAATTACAATATGAAGAGTAGAAAGCCAGAGAGAGGAGAGGCACAGTAGTGATGCAGGATAGCACTGTCACCTCAAAGGGGCCCGGGTTTGAATCCACCAGCCGCCTGAGACTTTTCTGTGTGGGGTTTGCAAATGCTCTCCCCGTGTCTGCATGAATTCTCTCTGAGTACTCTGGCTTCCTCCCACAGTCCAAAGACATGCATGTTCGGTTACTTAGTGAATTTCAAATAGGCCATGAATGGTTGTCTGTCTCTGTGTGTTAGACTGATGAGGTACAGCCCTGTGACAGGTGGTATAGGCTCCACCCCCCCTGTGACCCTGAATTGGACAAGTTTAAGAACATGGATGGATGAAAATAAAAGACTTAGAGTTAATAGTTGTTGGGGTTTTTCTTTACTGTTATAGCACCATTGAGCTGTTGGAAACATTGGCTGCAAAGCACAGTGCAATGGCACACTATCCAGTTCTCTTTATACATCCATGGTTCACCACGCCCCCACAGAAAACCACCCTTATGCAATGGTATGTATTTGTTTATACAACTGGAGTAACAACACTACCATGACTATCAAAAACAGGCAACAAAGCCTTAAATCTTGTCTGTTGAATCTATTTGATGAACTGTTTTTCAAAGGTTTATTCGTTTTATTAAAGGCTTGTTCTGCAGGACATAGTATTGTCTTTTTTATTGTTCCTTAAATCACAGAAAACTGACAGATTGTCAGCGGGCATTCAGTGTGCAGCCCGCTTCTATTATTGTTCTTTCACTCTGACTGACTGTTTTACTGACTGGCTGATGAAGCGGCTGACGCATACACTCACATACACACACACTTTCTCTCCATTGTCTGGATGCCAAGCTTATGTGTAAGCCCCACACTCAGCCTTCTATCACTGTAAATTTAGCAACAGAAGCTTCTCAGCTGCTCCTTTCCAAAACCTGAGCCCTCCTCTTCCATCCATAGTATTTCACCCATCTCCTTCTCCAGGGTCATAGCTGCAGGCCCCCCACACCCTCCCCACCTTCTCCACACATAAACATATATGCTACACACACACCTCGTTCTCATCCCACAGCCAATAAGGGCCTGATGGGCTCAAGTATCACATACTATAACACAAGGACTTATTCTCTGAGCGGAGCCTGCAGTTCCTTACAGACCTTCATCTCCATCGTCTGAGGAGTTTCTCTTCATCTCTGAGGTAAGATGACAAGAGACACTCGAGAGCCTGGATTCACATTTGAAGATGGTTTCTGATTCACATTTGAAGATGGTTTCTGAGATTTTGTTTGCTCTTTTATATCTGCTTTGGAGGTTTTGGTTTTGTTACATTTGCGGAGAAGGAAGTCTCAGGGTCATAAACACCAGATAACAGTTTGTCCTCAAACACTGCAAAGTAGCATTTGGACATAGACATGTTCACTGCATGTGTACTTTATGTGTTGGATGGTTTATAGTCCATATCAAGAGCTGGAGTCCAATTTCTTGGGCTAATTTGATTGGGAAGTTCACTTAAAAAATTTTCTATGTAAGATGAAAGCTGGAAACAAAATGTATGTGCTTTCTAAAGCTGATCATCATTTGCAATGAAGGAGAAATGCATTCAAGCAATCTGACAGCTGTACTTAGTACGTTTAAGCAGCTTGTTGTACAAGAAACTGCATACTGTGAAGACGCGAAGGGACTTGATACTCCAACTTTAAGTATCTAATCTATGTTACATTTACAGTCATTCCCAAATAACATACCTGCTGCAATCGAGATGAAGCATGGCTTCAGATGTGAAGTTAGTCCTTCTGAAATGTCTGATATGAATGTAACTCCAGGATAATACTGTGATGGTGGTTTGGAGAGGCTTTCAAATGAGCAATGGACATAAGCCTAGAGCTTATCAGGGGGTCTAACCACAAAGATATGCAGATTCTCTGAGCCTCATAACATCAAGCAGGTATTTATTTTTATTTTCATTGATTCCACTTACAAATTCACACAAATATGTACACATTAAGATTTTTGAAGAGATGCTCACATGTACACCAGTTTAGCATTGTGTTTCAGGTTGTAGATGAGAAGATGCTTATTGTTAGATTTCTGCATTTAATCAAGCATTTTGCCTTGGTAGCTCTTTAATCTTAGATCATTGTCATTATGCCATATCCTTTGTACTCTTAGAAGCACTGCAAACAGGTGTTTCATCTTGGAGACACAGAGGTTTGATCTTCTACCTACCTATCTTCTCTCACCCAGACTGATGTGATGTGTCTATATATTCCTATCAAGTTGGTATTTCAATCTAAATCTGAGTATGATTGGCTCAGGATGCGACTTTCCTCCGCCGTCTCACCTGTTATGTCAGTCTTTCAGTTTCAGCGCCAAGTTTTAGTTTCAGAAAGACTCAGAAAGACTTCTCAGCATTCAGTGTTCTCATACTGAAGAAATGAAGTCGCCATCCACTAAATATACAGAGCGCTGAAATGTAGGTATGTGCTGTATGAATGCTGGACACACAGAGGTGAGACTGCTGTCAGCTGTAAGTCGATCAAAGAGCTCATTTGTCGGAGGTGGCTGGAGATTGGCTGTTTAACTGGAAAGGATCCTCCCGCTGGACGGAGTCGAGGGATTAAAGAAGCTATTTGGACACTGTTCCTCAGCTGATGGGTAGAAATAGGATCCAGAGCTAATCCTCTGGGTCCTCTGCAGCTGTGCCCACACTAAGTGTGAAAGAGTCATCCAAAGACACTTTTTATATATCAAATATGATATAGTTGAATATAGACTATGTAGAGAGGTAGCAGTCCTCCAACAGAGCTTATCCTTGTACGTTTAACCATGGGGAAGTTGTTTGGAACTCAGCATTGCAAAAGGGACTAAAAGAAGGTTTTCACAGTGGGGTTCATTAGATTTTGTTTGTCATGCTTTTCGAACTCTTAAAGCACATAAACATATTTGTTGAAGACATTTGCTTGAAGTTGTTTAGCCCATTTTTTTAGCATCTGATTTGACTGATTTGTCATACTTTTCATTTTCACTATGATGCACTCACTTTTATTCAATTTGTCCAGCTGCTAAAGGATTTCTGCCTCTGCTCTATCTCTGCAGAGGAGGTGAAGTTAATTTTTTTATGTCCTCACAGATCAGGAGAATAAAATAAATATCTAGCCTGTGGATTTAAGTGGATTGGTTTAAGATGCACATACACCCTTTGCCATTTTAGAGTTTCAGATTGTTATAATGTAAAATCAACTAAGTCGGGTTACTGCTTGTTTTAAAAACAATCCAAAAATGGGGCTTCAAAAGTGAAGTGAAACAGTGATGATTTACTGCTCTCTTTTTAGTGAGCTAATGTGTAGTGTCTAGTATATTGCAGTAGGCTCATGAGGGAGCTGAAGCCTATCCCAGCTGTCATAGGGTGAGAGGTGTCGTACATCCTAGACAGGTCAAAACAAGCCTTTAATGATCTTTAAGCTAAAGATGGCTCATATTACAAGCATCTTCTTCCTCTTTTGGCTACTTCTTTTAGGGGTCGGTACAGTACTGCCTACTTTTCATCCTCTTCTGTCACACCGACACTCTGCATGTGGTCTTAAACTGCATCCATAAATTTTATCTGAGGCGTTCCTCTTTTTGTCCTGCCTTGCAGGAGATTAGAGATCTACAAACCATCAACTTGAGTTGTACCTCTGATGTACTGATTTCTAATCTTGACCCCAGGTATCATCTACCTTCATTATCTCTGCTCCTTGCATTTTCACCTTTCTGCCCATCTCGCTCTCTCTCATTCACACACATGTATTCTATCTTGTATCTTTCATTTCTCTTCTCTCCAGACTCTCTTAAACCTGGTCCCAAAAAGGGGCTGAGACCAGAGCTCTGGTGTCACTCCTACCACAAACCTCACTACTCTGTCTCGATCCTCATACATGTCCTGCACAGATACCACTTATTTCAACTCATTTCAAATTCCTCTTTCTCTTTTAATTAATTGACATCCAATGTGTGGTGTATACGCACATTTATATTCCATGTCATGCCTTCGATTTTCACCTTCAAATTTGTGATCTTGTCTGATGCTTTTCTACGGTGGCACATACAAACTCCAAAACGCTTACAAATTCCAAAACACTTAAAAATTCCAAAACACATGCGAACTCCAAAATACTTACAAATTCCAAAGCACGTACAAATTCTAAAGCATGTACAAACTCCAAAACACGTGCAAATTCCGAAAACTCCAAAACATAACGGAAGTGCTCCAGGACACTAGAGGCAGTGTTGAGTTTTTCTTACCTAGTGGCTACGCAAGCCAGGAAGTACCAACGACCGGATTTGGTGTGTGGTAGTAACAGGTAAATGAACTTTTTTTTTTTTTTTTTAATTATTTGAATATATATGAGTGTGGTTGTTCTATCCTTGCAGGTGTTTTCCGCTGGTATCCAACTCCATGTGTTTGCAACAAACTTGCCATTTATTTTGCAAATCGAGCTCAGCACTGCCCCTAGCGTCCAAGAGCAGTTCTGTTGTGTTTTGGAGTTTGCATGTGTTTTGGAGTTTGCACGTGCTTCGGAATTTGTACGTGCTTTGCAGTTTGTATGTGCTTCGGAGTTTGCATGTGTTTTGGACTTTGTACGTGCTTTATTTCTAGGGGCCACCGTACTTTTCCTCTCTGCAATGCTTAAACTCGTCTTCTGCTTCATTTCACTTCCTATTTAAACCATAGCAGAAGAGCCCTTTGATTGCTCTTGCCCTTACTTCCCTTCCTTGCACACACAATATATCTAGCTTACTTCTCACCATCATATCAGGCACCTCTCTCCCTTTACCAGCCATAGTCTACGTTTGAAGTCCCTCTCACCTTGCCGCTCCTGCTTTTTCTTCTCTCTTGATGCTTCCAAGCATAACTCCTCCATTTCCTCTTCTTTTGTCTTCAGCCAACAGTAGCAAACTTTCCACTGGCACCCTGTTTCCCAATAGCACCACAGGCGGTCATTGTTTACCTGGAAACCAATTCCAGCATGGAGATCTCATTTTTCATGATCCATGGATTTGATTTGGCCAACATTTTAGGCTGGATACCCTTCCAGATGCAACCCTCTGGCAGCAATTTATCCAGACTTGGGACAGACACTAGGAATACACTGGCTTGGAGTTCCAACACCCTACCCCATGGCTTGGTTGGCTTATATGATAAGTGCTGATGACAATCTTCTGTGTTTGCGGACTGAATTCTCACACATCAACACAAACTTGCAAAGAGGATAACACCTTCCAAACAGCTGAGTAAACAGCCCTGGATTAGGTGTGGAAATGCTACAGTAAGGACAGATACACTATGTGACTGCTTTCTCACCTTATAAGCAGGCACAGGAACAACTGTCACAGATTAGATAGAAGAATTCCAAAAATAGTGAATAACCTCAGTTATTCTCAAACTGAGGCTACGTCCTAATGTATTTCTGTTTGAAAACGCATCCTTTTCTCTCCATTTTGGCCTCCCATCCACACTGAGACGGCGTTTTCACTCATGGAAAACACAACGTTTTGAAAAGGCTCTCAAAAACACATACATTTGAAAACGGTGCTTTCGCGTCGCAGTGTGGACAGTGAAAACGGAGACTTTATAAAACGATGATGCATGTTAGTCATATGATGCCGTCATGTGACCAATTAAACTAAGATAGCGGAGGGAATTATACAGCAGTTGTTTTGTTTGCTCTCAAATTTGACAGCCCTATTGAAGATTAATATCAGTCTGTACATGCTCCAGATAGCTTTTCTTCAAATTCTTTAACTTTCACTCGCTTTTGCAACTTTGTACTTGCAACTTTGTACAAGGTGGAGCAACAACTCCACCTTGTTGTTAGTCCATTTAACAAACTCGCTGCAACGTTTCAAAGAGCCGGAAAGTAAATAAGCAGCAGACAGAAATAAGGCAGGTCGAATCTTCTTGCGTTTCATGCATGCACAGTACTAGAACCCAAGCATTTTCGGCTGTTTCAATGACGACGCACAACTCTGTGAAAACGACTGAAGACGCTAGTGTGGACGCGGAGCGTTTTCAGATGAAAACGCCGTTTTCAAATCTATCCAGGCTAGTGTGGACAAAGCCTCTATGTCACTGCAAATGCAGAGATGTTTTTCCATAGTTCCTGAATACGAACAAAATTTACCTGGAAAGTAAAATATACATTTTGGCTTGTTTTCTCATGTTCCCATGAATTGAATCCCAGGTTTACTTTGTTGTACTGGCACAATCCCACTGCTGTACCTCACTCTTTGTCTTTCTCCTCAGGTGTAAAGTCTGCTGTCACTATGTCTGACACTGAGGAAGTGTAAGTGCCCACCAATAATGACGCATGCTTCTTCTTTTTTAAACTCACTCTTTATCAAAAAAAAAAAAAACATTTTTTGTTTGATATTTGAAAGATGTGTTTTTCATGTTTCAGGGACAATATCGAGGGTAAGTGACAACCACACAGTTTGGTTCATTTTCATCTAGCTAATAAATCATGGAGTCTCTGTTCGTCTGCCGGTGTGTTTGTCTGTTCTTCACTTACTTTACTTAAGTGATCATCTGATCTACTTCAAACTTAGCAGGTGTGCTACCCATGTAAGTGCACTGTTTTGTTTGAAGTCTTTCGGATGAGGTAAAATCTCATTTTAGAGCCTCAATGCTTGATTGTGTACATTCCTCTGTTATATCCATTGGTATACTGTACACATTGAATAAATACATTTTATAGAAAACAGCAAAATATTTCAGTTACAACATTAATAGAATATGCTACTTTTATTTTTCACCTGTCACACATATACTGAACTTGAAAGTGAAAATAGATTTCACAGAGACACTTGCTTTCCTTTTGTCCCAAGCTACACTGGGAATAATGTCATAAGCCTTTATTATATTGCATTTTGCCATTTAAAATACAAATTAAACATTTCCCCTATGACTGATTCTTGATCAAATTCAAATTTAAATGTGATTATGAAATGACACAATGTTGTTTGTTTGTCCCACCATATTTTTTTTTTTCAATAACTGAAGAAGAGGAAGGTAAAGACAACTGATCGGCCAGACATCACAACCTTTATCCACTGTACTAATTGTTGAGTGTTTGTTTTACCCTTAATTTGAAGTGTTTGATGTTGGCACCAGCCGTGAAATTACTATATACTAACATATGCATAGATGAAATTAGGATTCCAACAGGATTTAGGATCTGCAAAATTAACCTTCCACTTTTTATTCTAGTTATATTAGAAATATTTGGGGTGACAATGCTATTACATCTGAACCTTCTCTCATGTATGTACAGTGTAGAAGAAAAAAAGAAACTCATAATCTGGGAGTACTTGGAATAAAAATACAGCATATTATTGATTTATTAATTTATTTATTCATTCATTAATCCATATTTATTTATCTTTATTTTGTTACTGCAGCATAACTAACATCTAGCTCTCAATCAAATACTTCCAAGTTAAGGGTGACTTCTCTGGCGGAGTGAAGTTTTTACTCACATGGAAGAAAAAATGTTTTTTAGCATCCGGCTATCTACATTTTTCTCGACATGTGACTTGTTTACATGGTCATCTGTTAATGTCAGTACCTCCGTCATTGACCTAATTCACACAACAGCTATTTTTTGAACAGCTGATGTAGCAAACTGCTTGGATGAAAACCATAATGCTTAGTTATTCATCCAAATATCACAAGCAAATTGGGTGGTGCTCAAAGGGATATTTAATAATAGGATGTTATGATATCTGTGAAAATCTTTTGGACGGGTTAGTTTCTAGCTAACTAACAAGATAGAGCTAAAAACTAGTTTAGCAATGTTACCTTAACTTAATAAACATTTTATTAAGTTATGCTAACATTATTTTCATTGATCATAGTTTCCCTACAATACATTTGTGAAACATTTTGTAGGCAGTAAACATGTTCCTAGGGTTTATCATGCTCAGGTATATTAGCATGTGTAGACAAGCTTAAATTGTTCCTGAATAAAACTAAAGGGGTGTTATCATTAACACTGATAATGTCATGATAATCTACAGTATTGGAACTATAATGTAAAACAAGTGTAAAACACCAGTTTTTCTTTTTTTTGAAAATGCCATGACAGTGTCTTTTAAAATATTTCAGAAATGTCAGAATAGTAATAATTCATTAATATCTAACATTTTGTCAATATTAGATTGCAAAACATGGTGTTCTAAACATGAGCTCAGTTATCATCTGATAGCCTATAGGTTTTTACATCGATAACCTAAAATGATCTTTGTGAGCCAGAATGTTTGTTCTTCAGTTATACATTCAGTTATACATCAACAGTTCGATATGGCTTCTGTGTGAAAGGTCAACTGACTATTTTTCATCATCATCTGTTTCTCTCTCTCTTTGTTCTCCAGCAGCACTGTTCCTTGTTCGCTCAACTATCCTCTCTGTAACTAAAGTACTCTCTCACTTTTGGTTTCTAATGGCTCTGTCATGTCTATGGTCTTCATTAACGGCCTTTTCCGACATCCTCCCTCTCCCCGGTGGTTTGGTGCATGCTGTGTGCCCGTAGCCCAGGAGGAGGTAGTAGAAGTAGAAGTAGCCCCTGAGGCGGAGGCCCAGGTAGAAGCAGAAGCAGAGGTAGAGCCTGAACCAGAACCAGAGCCAGAGGTGGTGCAGCAGGTGGTTCATGAGGAGGAAGGTATGTGGCATGGGCAGTCCCGTCACCTTTTTTCTGCAGGACATCCAGCACTTTAAACCATAGGACAGTCAGTCCTGTAACCATCCACACACTGCAAATAATATCCTACCTGACAAGTCAAAAGGACAAACACTATGACTAAAGTTTTTGATTTTATATTTGGAAATATTCAGTTCATTTTTATTGACTGAACAATACAGAGCAAACCCCATCAATCAAACAACGCCACTTGGCGACTGTGGGAAAGAAAAACTCCCTTTTAATAGGAAGAAACCTCAAACACAACCAGGCCTAGGGAGGAGGGGCCATTTGACATGACCAGATGTGATGGGAGGAAGACAGGATGAAACACATAACAAATAACTAAAATGTCCAAAAAAAAAATCCACTTGTGGATTATTATGCACCAGCTAGATTTTGTGGTATGAATTCTGAATGCTCAGTAAGTTGTTCTTAACTCATTATTTTCAAAGTAAATATGCAGTTTATTTTTACACTGTAACGGTGAAAAAACAGAAACACCAATCATCCTAAAGTTTTTTTGTTTTTTTACTTTCCATTCACACAGACATTTCAAATTCCTTCAGAACAAACTGATAATATCTCATCTCCAGACTACATATGTGATTTTTACATACTCTGGAGCACTGATCTCAGTTATGTCAAGACAAGACTAACAAACCACACTTCACCTTTAATCAGATGATAAAAGACTCAGGTGCCTTGTTGGGTTCGATATTTTGGCAGTTGACTAATCTAGTTCCACTTTAGCTTCCATTTAGCCCTTTCCACTGGTGTTGCCTTCTCTTCATAACTGCCCTGTTTGAAAATAAGAGGGTCTGAAGATACCTAGATCAAATTAATGGATGTTTTTAATGCAGAACAGGTTTTTAAATCTTTCGAAAACCAGAATTAGCTTACCCAAGTTTATCCATTGTCTAGTTACCCATTGTCAAATTAGCCACAACATAGCTAGTAACAGTATATCTCCTCCAAATGTGAGATGTGTTTGACTCTTTTGTTTTCTTAAATATAACCATATGTATACATTTAAACATGTTTGCAGGGTTTAGACTTAGGTGAAAACACAAAGGGTCAGAATATGTTTTAGTTCTTGGAAGGTTCCCAGGCAGTATCAGCAATTCAAATTTAGGTGTAGTTTACTGGTGCTTTTCTGGTGCTATCCTTAGATTATACGATTTCTTATAATCTAGGTAACATATCACTATGGGATACTGGTCACAGTCATGTACTTTACAAAATGTTATCATTCAAAAACAGAACAACAAAAGTTGCACTGGCATACTGAAAAATCTTGAGTTTATGAATGCTGTCATTTACATATCAATACATTTTCCACTTTAGTCTTTTTCTAGTGACATATGCTAAAGGGCCTTTTGTTGTAGATACCGCTTTTGGGAGTGCACTGCAGAAAACATGTAGATTTTGCTCTCTAAAATGTCTAGTTATAATTGCATCATCATCAGTGTTAGAAGAGACACAGTAAAACCATTTTTCATTGTCCTGGTTAAGCAATATTGCTGTGTGTTTGGAATATGAGCTGTGCATATAAATCTTGAAAGAGAGGACAAGAACATTCACTGCTTTTACATGAATTGGTTTCCCTTGGTCATCTATGGTCTTCTATCCATTTAGTGTCTCATTTTGTTTTTATAACCTTCTCCAGTATTTTGCATTTTGGCAAACTCGTGTCACTCTGTAAGACCAAATCATAAAGGATGATGGGAAATTTTAGCCTGTAAAAGCAATTTGCAATTTCTTTTCCTTTCTTCAGTCCAGCTTTCTTTTTTTCTGTGTGTATATGTGGAGTGAGACCAGCAAATTGCTCTGTAGCATTTACATTGGGGTATTATGGTGCAAAAACATATTGTCAAGCCCTCGAATAAATTTAGAATCTTTCATTACAGAGTCACTGCAGAAGTCCCTTGCTTTGGTGTACTATTGTTGAACTAATGAACTCTTGCTGTACTGCTTCAATTTAATAATTTTTTGTTCAGCTTCATGGCCCAGGCACAGTTGAGTAAAAATAGTATGGCAACTTTCAATTTAACCATTTTCAAGTAGTTGCATCATCCTTCTGGTAATCCATAGATTGAATATGCAACTTTCTTAGTGTCTGCATAACTGACTGCAATCATTCTCAGACAGATTTACAAAGGTTTTCAAATAATAACGATTTATTTCTTTAGTGTTGAAAGCTTTTCTTAAAACTCAGTTAACATGAACATTCGATATCCAAGATTTGATATGGAGTCAGCTGCCTATCAAAATAAAACTTAAAACAACAGGTGCTTGCGACGTTAATCTAGAATGAATGCATGCCATGATATGGGACTTATGCAGTGGCTGCTGCTGCCTACAGTATGAATATAAACACCCCAATATTGTAAATGTGCTTTATAAGCTGCGCACCATGAAGAGGACAGGAACAGGCTGCCCAGTCCAATCACTAATGGTTTCTGTTCTGCTCTTGCTTTGGATGCTTGCTGCATGCAGAGGCCTATGAAGAAGAAGGTATGTAGAATTGAATTCTTCTCTGTTCTTCTCATTGAACCTGTTCTTTGTTTTCCTGTTGGCTGGGGACCTTTCACACATGTATAATTGTTTTTCTGATCTTTCTTGAAGAGAAAGGCAGAATTAATCAATTCGGTTTAGTCTGTGCATCAGGTGACCAATGTGACCTGGAGGAACGGGTTGAAGGATTCATTAATACTGAGTCATGGTTACGGGCTGCACCACTCATCTGTGCTTCTTCTCTTTTTTGCATGATTGTGTCCTGCCAGGGGAGGAGGGAGATCAAGATGGTAGTTTGCATTTCCTGCTGAGTCCATGTTGCTTTGCCTGTTTTTTCCCTCCCCATGTTGTCCGTCTCTATTTAATTTTTTTATAGTAGGTTCCTGCAAGAAAATAAAATGCTAATCACACACATCCCAATCCCAGTTATGTCTTTACCACAAAAAAGATTAACAGTAACAGTTACAAATACAAAGTCCCTCGTTGTGACAAGTGTGCACTGATGTACTGTATGTTCAGTAAATGTAACTATAAAAGGTTTCTATGTGTTGATTTATGACACCGCATACTGATCCTGATTTGCACTTTTTAAATCATATTGTTTTGATTTACACACTAATGCACAAAAAAATAACAGAAAAGTAAGGTAACACACTACAGTGGCCTCGTTCCTGTGCACCGATGGGCTTACCAGCAAATGCTACATCAAATCAACATTCTTGTTTCTTAGTTTAGGCCTGTGGAATGTAATATAACCTGTGACGCTCTGTCATACTTTTAAAAATAAATAATGGTGTCATATAAGCAATACAGATTTGATCATATTGTAGATTCTTACTTTTTTTTCCTCTATAAAAACCTCAGAAATATAAGGGGACTGTAAAATATTTTACTACTAATCCTAATTCTTTCTTACATAATCTTACATAATGCATAAATGACAAAATTGTAATTTATTTGTTATTGAATATCTCTTCATGCACAGAGTAATTTTCTAGCCTTTACTCTTAACAGCTACATATGAACTCACTGTGTAAATTTCCCACAATTCATGCTGTGTAATTACATTAGGCTACTTAAATCAGAAGCTAATGCACAGTAATTGGGTCACTGTTAATGGAAAGTATTGGACAATTAAAACTCACTCTTATACAATGATCTACTGGAGGTGTGAAACAACCTGCAGCCTCAGAAATAACTCAGCTTGTCCACTTGGATCTTCTTCCCTAATTAACCAGCACTTTAGACACTACACTCTCTCTACATTTATATGTCTAATATTTCAATCTCTCTCCTGTCCCTGTTGTGTTTTTGTTTTTCTTTCTGTGCCAAAAACCCAGAAGAGAAGCCAAAGTTTAAGTAAGTATGCACTATTGTTTGAACCTGAGGCTTTTGCATAGCTAGCATCTGTACATTTATATACTATAAATTACCTTATTTGTTTATACCTCTCATACTTTATTTTACAGGCCCACTGCTCCGAAGATCCCAGATGGCGAGAAAGTGGATTTTGATGTAAGCTGACTTGTTAAAATGTTAAAATGAAGCCAGAAAAGGATTATACATAAAGCTGAACTTAAGTCCTTGTCTCACTTCAAAACTAAAAACCAGACCTCAACACTTTTGATCATTGTACAAAAAGAAGAATCCATTTTAAAGAACCAGGTTTGTTTTTTCTAAAGTAAAAGTCAGTTTAATAGCTCAAGTAGAGTTTTATTTTTTTAATATAAACAAAAATTATAATTACTCAGGTTTGAGTCCATATTTTTTCCCATGGGCCTTGCTCCACCTGCAGTGACTCTGTGTGTGACCAATGGGCCATCCCCCACAATTTGAGTAGATGTACTGGTTCTTATATCGCGCTTTTCTACTCTATTTAAGCGCTTCATACAACATGTCTCATTCACTTATTCATACCCATTCACTCACTGTTTTCCTTTTTTTCTTTTCTATCTAACCTCATAGCGCGTGCTCAATATCTGATGAATGTATTAGATGCAGACTGGAGCAGCCAGCAATTGGCCAGCAACCTTCCAATTATTACACAGTGTAATCTGCCATGTATATAATTTGAATTTATAAGGGTCTGTTGCTACTAACTTACGGTTCTCTAATAGTGTTGGGCTAGCAATCAGCTGTGTCATGTATGATCACAGCTAGTACATGTTTATGAAGGCAGCCTCATGCCGTTCTTGTCTTACAGGATATCCAAAAGAAACGTCAAAACAAAGATCTTGTAGAGCTGCAGTCACTGATCGATGCTCACTTTGAGTGCAGGAAGAAGGAAGAAGAGGAACTCATAGCTCTCAAGGAGAGAATTGTGAGATTGCATCCCAATTATTTATTACAGAATGAACCCAGAATATGTAATGGTATTTTTCTGTCAATAAGCATTGCAGGACCATCAAGTATCTTGATTTGTGTTTTCAGGAGAAGCGTCGTGCTGAGCGAGCTGAGCAGCAGAGGATTCGCGCTGAGCAAGATAAAGAGCGGCAGGCCAGGCGGGAGGTACGCATAAAACTGTCTCTTTTTGATCTGGTGTGAATCAGAACAAAATACAAATCTCTTTTAACAGTTTGGTCACTCTCTCAAGTAATTAATGATTCCAGTAGTTTGGTTAATCTTCAGCAGCAGGCAAGGATACAGATGAAAAAAAGAGTAGTGACACACTGATTGCTACTTATTCAGATTTTCAAATATGCTGCATATCTCACTGCAGCCGTAATTTCATTCAGGAATTTCAAAAATCCTTTGGACAAACTCAGTATGAACAGAAAAGCTGTTTTTTTTCCCTTTTGCTCTGTAATAATCAAATTTTAAAATTCATTCTGCAGGCTGAGCGGATGAGAAAGGAGGAGGCCGACGCTCAGAGAAAGGCTGATGATGATGCCAAGAAGAAGATAGCACTGACAAACATGGGATCGGGCTTAAGCAGCCACCTGCAGAGGGTACCATGTGTTTCACTTATTAAGTTTCAGATCTTTGCTACAGCTTCACACAAAGCAGCCAGCTAAATAATTGTGCAGACTTACAGTTTTAATTGTGTGTGATGTTTCTCTAGATTGAACAGAGAAGAGGCAAGAAGCAGACTGAAAGAGAAAAGAAGAAGAAGGTTCTTGCAGAGAGATGCAAACCCCTGAAAGTCGATAATCTCAGTGATGACAAGCTGAGGTAACAAAAAGGGGAACAAATGAAGGAAACCCACAGAAGATATTTGATTTCATTTTCACTGTTCTTTTCAATTCAATTCAATTTCTTTGATATAGCTCCACATCACAACAACAGTAGATCCTACAATAATTTGTTCTTTTAAAATGTATTAGCAACAGATAGATTGGAACAGCAGCTGACTCAACATGAAGAAGATGAATGTGAGGCGACCGTGGCTCAGGGGGGTTGGGAAGCGCATCTGTAACCGGAAGGTCGCCGGTTCATTCCCCGGCCTCTCTGTCCTGGTCGTTGTGTCCTTGGGCAAGACACTTTACCCTACTGGTGATGGCCTTGCTTCTGTCAGTCTGCTCCAGGGCAGCTGTGGCTACAACCGTAGCTTGCCTCCACCAGTGTGTGAATGAATAGTGGCATTGTAAAGCGCTTTGGGTGCCATGAAAAGCGCTATATAAATCCAATCCATTATTATTATGAATGATTACCATGAAATATTTCACAGATTACAACTAACTGAGCTCTTTATATGCTATATAACAAGTGCACATTTTGAGTAAAGATTTATATTCAAAAATTAAGGCAAATGTCTTACAATTCTCATGTTTTCTTGACTTTCAGAGAAGTTTTATAAAAACAGTATCGTATCTTTACAATCATACATACAATGCAATCAGGCACTGTTAAAAGCAATAACTTGTCAAAAGATTATCTTAAAATTCTCCCAGAAACTCAACCCAAAATGGTAAATGAACATGGTTCTAAAAATAGTCACTGCCTTGCTGTGACACACACAAAGTCAAGCTCAGCCAAAACTCAATCAGATCACAGTGCCCACCCACAGCAGCTTCTGGACATCCAAATCTCATGCAGGCAGTGCTCTAGACTAACTTTTTGCCACGGTTGCACTGGTGTGCCTAACTTCTTTTCTTAGGCGTATCAGCTCAAAAGTTAGACGCACCCAAATTTTTCATCCACTACATCCACTTCTGTCGGGCCAAGGGTACTCACTAGGGCTGGGTATCATCACTGATTTCTATAATCCATTCAATTCCGATTCACAAGGTCCCAATTTGATTCGAATCAATTTTGCTTCAGACAGTCAGAAATATTATAATTCTCGTCATTTATCAGTACTGATACATGTGAGACTTCATCAGAATTGTGAACATCACAGCAGATGCCTTTGTGTCAAAGTAACTGAGAATAAAACACAGAAAAACATGAAGGCAATTTTCCTGGCCTGGCTTTTTATAGCAGATAACCTTAAAAATATTCTGCAATATTCAGAAATTAGGCTTTCTTGTCTGAGGACATTTAAGTAAAAAAAAAAAAAAAAGACAGCGGCCAACAGCGCTGTAAACAATGGTAGACTGGTGGGTAATAAGCAAATGAATAATGCAGAAGACAGATTTTTAGATGGGAAACTGTTCTTAAAGTACACTGAGAGAGAGAAAGAGAGAGAGAGAGAGAGAGAGAGAGCTGTGCTTGAAGTGTGATTGGAAGCGTGGTCGAAGCAAACAGCGAAAGTCAGAGGGAACATTTATCAAATGTGAAGCATAGTTTGGATCTTTTTTTGCTGCTGGTTTAGTGAATTTTGGTTGGAGAGAGACAAAACCTGCAGCTCAGAATCTAGCACAAAAAAAGAGTAAACACAAAGCGCGGACCCACGAACGCTTCAGAATCAGTGAGCTGTCAGCTTTTAGCCCCAAAATATATTTATATTTAGAAGTCGATTCAGGATTGAATCGATATCACTTTATTCAAGCTACTCACCTCTTTCTATCCGCCTGCCCTGCACTTTCAAACGTACACGCGAAAGACTACAAGACTATCTGGACCACGGCCAATCAGAGAGGTCCCGCCCTTGGCTATCTCTGATTGGTTTAGACCACGATAGGGGCATAATGTGTGTCTGTTGTTGACCACACGGAGACTTTCAGAGTTGCGGAGACTTTTTTTTTTTTTACTGAACAGTTGGTCACACCAGTGTGACCTAAGACTTATTTTAGTTGCACCATTGAAAAATGTGGTCGCATTTGCAACCAAATTGGTCGCACTATAGAGCCCTGCATACAGGCCTTGCTATTTAGGCTTTTCTAGTCTGCCCACAGTTGTTTAGCACTGCAAGCAACTTTGCAACCCACTTCCATCCCACTTCCCCTTTTCCTTATGTGTCTTTTTATGTCATCGTTCAGTTGAGTCCCCCTGCTGTTCTCGCAGCCTCTTACTGAGGATGCAGTATTTGAATGTTTAAAATGCTTGAAAAAAACAAACAAAAGAAGATGGATTCAATTTTTTTTTTTAATTCAGAATAGTTTTTCTTTACCATTATGTCAAAAATAGAGCAGCTTGTGGTGAATTTTCACGTGGCACTTCTTTAGTATTGACAAAAAAGCTAAGTGAAAAATTCTTACTCTGTTTGGTAAAGATGAAAACTGCTTTTTTTTTTTTTATTGCTTTAGCCATAAGACTGAATCCTTGGTTTGTGTTTGCTAGGGAAAAGGCAAAAGAGCTGTGGGAATGGCTGCACAACCTTGAGGCAATAAAATACGACCACTGTGAGAAGCTTAAGAGGCAAAGATATGAGGTTGGTAAAGAAATATATGTATTGGTTGCCAAATGTCCTGGTTTGTCTTTTTCACCTGAAGGTAGGGTCAGATATTTTCACATCCGATTAATACCTCTTTTGAGATCATTCTCATCATTTCCTGTCTGGTGTCACTTGTGCTACCACAACAACAACAAGTAGCATTTCAGTGTTCAAACATACAGGTTTTCTAAGTATCTAATGATGATGTCTTTCAGGTTGTTTCTCTCAGGAACCGTATTGATGAACTGCAGAAACAGTAAGTTATGAACATAAACAGACCACATCAGGCAGCAAAACTAAATACTACTAAATTCCCTCTTCTTAGGAGAGTGATTGAGACATACAAGGACAGAAATCTGTTTTTGTAGTAATGTTGCACTGATTTGACCTTTTCCTGACTCAATCTATTAAAAACACTCACAAAGTAGTTCATTTCATTTTATGCTAAATAAAGTAAGTTTATTATTTTGTCCTCTCAAAGGACATGGAGCTTTCTTAATTGACAAAAGAATACGTTTCTGCCTGTGCACCATGTGTTTGCAGATTTAACTAATATAGCAAGCCAGGCGCTTTCTCTATATTTTGCTTTATTATGCTTCGTCCTTGTTCCTTTTGCAACATCATTTGGTTTTGTCTGTAGATTTAAAGTCTGCAGCATCTGTAAGGACATTTATAGGATATACTTCATCCCATAGACTTTTCTACATCCATGCAACCATATGCCTTCTGGTTACTTTTTGAAAGTAGTCATAAAACATGTTTTAGCAACAGAGGGCGCTGTTGACTTAAAGCTTTTCAGTCGTGTTAAGCATGTTTAATTCATGGGCAGAAGCCGCACAACAGTTTTAGATCCCAACAAACTGTTTGAATTACAAAGAAATGAAATTTTATTGTCATTTTTTCTAACCCTCTGCATATTATAAATTCAATTTAGTGCAAGACGACTGTTGTTCATGGTGTGTTTTTGAATTTGAAATTTCAATTCAATTAAGTTTCACAAAATTTTTCAGTCACAAAAAGAGTCACCTCAAGGCACTTTATTTATAAGGTAAATACTGTACAGTAATACCTTTTATTTTTAGAATATACTCTTACCTCTTCACACTAAAAGAAAGGGGGAAAACATGGAGTACAATAAAAGGTTATCAGGAAATGGTTTTACTTGTCTGAAACATTTAGCAAATAGGGCTGTATGTAGCCCTTGAATAAACCTCTGCTTATAAAATAGTCTTTGTTCAGGTATTCATACAGTAACTTCACATTAGCATGATGTGTGTGATATTCATAAAGGCCTACTGAACAGATCTGATTCTTGGGGATTTTTTTGTACTTTGCACCTTGCAGCAGCAAGAAGGGAGCCGCATCACGCCGCAGGAAGTGAGCAGCCCCTCGGTGCCAGTCAGCCTGAGCAGGAGGCATCTTCAGTCGACCACAGCAGTAGCTCCAGTCGCCCACCCGATGACATCCACAGCAACAACAACAAAGCTAGTGCCTGTGTTTACCTTAGTGAGATAGTTTCACAAGGATTTTAGCTCAAGTAATGAAATAAACAATAAAAATTATGCTTTGTTTGTATAAAGAACATGTGGCACTTTAAACAATCATCTGTGTGAATGCATTCATTTCTCCTCTCAGTTTGTCTGTTAGAATAGAGAAAAGAAAGAAAAGAATAGATGAACCTTGTGCAAGTTCAGCATGAAAAACAAGAAAAACTTTTGAAAAACCTTTTGTAATTTTCACATCATATTACTTTTTTCAGCTTTAGGCCAAATTGTTGTTTTTACAAGCAGACTTTAAAAGAAACTTCAGAGACACTGCAAATATCAACATCTTTGTGCTATCAACAGATGAAATGAGTGATGACTGTATGTAAAATAAGGAAAGTCACTCATAGAAACACAAAAGTAGAATTCAGCTCTACAGAAGATTGTCTTTGATCTTTTGGTTTACCTAACAGTGATGTTTTTAAAACGTGAAGATGATTTTAGAGTGAAACCAAAAGTATCCACACAAGTTACACCACCTGCTCAGCACAATTGGAGACCAAAACTAGAAGTAAAAGACAGCTTTAGGCTCTTTTTGTCAGTTGGACTCCGAATGAATAATACTCATGATCTTTGACTGTTGCATTGACTTAAAAGGTGACCATATATCAATGGTGTGTCCCCAAAAATCCAGATGTTGGCAGCTGTCTCTTATTGAAAATGAAGAGTAAAATATAAGGGAAGATGAAAGCTATGGGGTGATCATATTTAAATAAAGGAATCAGAATATAAATATGTCTTTATTTACATTTCAGTAATACATAAATAATATAGAAACATACTGTGTTACGCAACTATTTTAGCAACCATTTGAAAGTACTATATGGTATTATATGAACAGTCAACTGCAGGTGCACCAAATGGTCCTCAGTTATCATCAGCATGTATAAATATCCAACTGTCATCTCTTTTATAGCAGTGCTTTGATTTATCAGCCACTCTGCAGTTTTCGGTTCATCCAGGAGGCTAAAAACTGATGACACTAGACTCAAACTTAATTTGTCATCCACCAGAAAAGTCTTCAACCACAGGAAAAAATACTTTATCTAATTCAGTGAGACGCTAGCTTAAGAAAAAAAAATGTCTTCTATAAGTCCCTAATCTGAAGACTTAAAAAAACCCAAAAAAAACCCCAGGAATATTACACTGTTGTTTGTTTTTTTCTTCATGCCACCTGTGCTCTCCTCCTCCTCCTGGAGGTAGATGTTTTTTGATGAAAATGAGTCCCTACGCCATCAGCTTTAGACGGATTCACAAATGTTGCTGGACTCGGCAGACAGACTGGAGATAGCAGTGCCGGTGTGAGGTGATCCAGGGCCTTGGGGGACCACGCTGTCCCCAGGGGGGGCTGCAGTCTGATCTGTGCTGATCCTCTCTACAATGCTGGACAAACAGTCCAAACTGGAAATGAGTGATGTTTTACTGCTGCTGCTGCTGCTGCTGCTGCTGCTGCAATCTTTAGAAAAGAAACAGGAGAAATCAGTTTTGGTTTACTTGCTTTTGTTGGTTGAATTAAAAGACCAGCTTAAAAAAAACCTAGTGCATTAAAAGAGTTAGTAGCCGGCACTAAGAGAACTACTGATTGTATCAAAAGAGTAAATGGTCAACTCCTGCATAATTCTCCTTTGAACCACATGATGGTGCAGCAAATCAGTGTAGTGTCCAAACTACCCTGTGTTCATTTTTCATGCTAGTGTTCAAGCTTAATAATTATGCATAATTCTAATTTTTATCATACTAGCATAAATGTTTTAGCAGCTGAAACAGTACACTATGCATTAAAAGAAAAAATATATATATATTAAAAAAAGAGAAATATCGGTTTTGTCATCTGTCAAGATAGCAAGAACTTAGAACAATGTGATGTTGGCTGCCATCAATAACTTCACCAAAGCTCTGGTAAAATGTCAGCTTTTGGTGAAAGTTTTCATAAAGTTTTAAAGAGAGTTTATAAAATTACACTTGTGATGTCATTACACGGTAGATTTAGTAGAAAAGTGTGAAGACTGACTGATGGGTTAGCTCACTAACCCTGGACTCAGTATATCAAAATGGTAATAGGATTAAATCTGCCCTAAAACCATTTACTGTGTGTCTCCTCCCGGCTTTCCTGTCTTCTCTCCATTGTCCTTTCTTTTTAAAGGCCAACAAACCCCCATAAAATATATTTAAAAAGAGTAAAAGATGATTTTACTTTAAAACAGAGAAGAAAAAAAGAGAGGCCATTTTAAACAATGATTATGTTTTGTTAAATATTAAAATGTTAATATTCTCGAAGACTGTAAAGGATTGGTCAAATTAAAAAGAGAGCAAACACACAGTTGGAAAATTGCAAACTGATAGCAGTTTTATAAGAAGACAATACTGACAAACTCACCCTCTGCTCTCTGGCTGCAGTACGAAGCGTCACTGTTTTCACTTCTGGCTGAACTCGGTGAGATAAAATCCACCTGAAAACAAGGATCAGACCATGTCACAATCAACCACAAACATTTACAAAAACTGATGGTTTTCTTGATATTTCAGCCTGACTAATTAATGCTGTCTCTGATTGTTTTATTTTATTACAGTAATCAAATCTGAGTCCTGTTTATAGCTAAATTTAGGCACTAAACTGAAATTTGAAACAGCTCATCTACAGTAAACACATAGTACAAGAAATGCATTTGAAACAGCCGTCTCACGCATATTTAAAACTGTGACAAATTAATAACTGCAAAACATTTCAGATGCATTTGAGTCCATTTTGCATTTTGAGTCCATTAAAAAAATTCTTCACTGTTGCCAACAATAAATATCCTCAACAGATTCTTTACATTTAACGAGGCAGCACATAAAGTGCTCAGCTGTTCACGGACTCACCGAGCCATCAGAGCAGTTGGAGTGGGGGCAGGAGGTTCCTGAGTCACTCCCATAGTGTTCGAGCTGCGGGTAGAAGCTATCATCCTGGCTGTTTCTGAGCAGCGCCTGTAGGGACTCAATGTAGTTGATTGCATTGCGGAGGATCTCCACCTTGGGCAGTCTCTGGTTTGGATTGGAAGCTGTGCAGTGTTTCAGTGTCTCGAATGCATCGTTGACTTTACTTAGTCGTCGCCTCTCACGCATGGTCGCCGCTTTCCTCCGGTCTGCATGGGTTGTCTTTCTCTTGCAGGCCTTGCAGGCCCACAGCAGGCAGTGACCTGCCTGGTGGAGGCCCCCAGGGGCCCTCACATGCTGGTCCTTTTCTTCTGTGATGGGGACGTGGTGCTGAAGATGGTCCTCTGACTTCAAAAAGTTGGCATGCATCAACCGGGTGTCAAGTTCATCAAAAAAGTTTAGGTCACTGGTGCTGAAGCAGGGGTCATAGAGGTCATCTGCTGAAGAGAGAACGAAGGGAAAGTCTGACAGATCCATCGGACTCCCTCCGAAAAATCAAAGGTGAGGAGGATGAAAAGGTTTCTTAAAAACTCCTTGTGATAACAGGAAAAACACAATAAAAGTCTCCTCAATTAAAAAGCCATAACATGAAAGGTGTGAAAAAAAGAAGCTGCTCGTTGTCAGTCAGCTGGCCTTTCAAAAGCAAATTAAAAGTGACTCTGTGGAGCTGAGAGTGTGTTTAAAGGGATAGTCTGTGGAACTTCACCTCCCTTAGCTTAGTTTGTTTTTATAAAGGAGGCAGTGTGGAGGCGGGGCATGTTGCGTAAGGGACCAATGGTGTGAGGGGTGTGTCTGTTTGAGAGTGTGTGTGAATGAATGAGTAATGTGAGGTCACTGAGGTGAAACTCAGCAACAATAAGGAAGCAATAAAAAAGCAATCGTGTCCATCTTTACAAATCATTCAGTCTGTTCTGAATACATGTCATGGTCCTAGTTAAGTGATCAAACACATGTGTGAATGGCCATTCAATAGCATCATTACACCTCACCTAAGAACCTTAGTTTGTTTCTGATACCATATCATGCTGTGTATGATACATTTTTATTGTATATTTGTTGTATCACAAATGATACATTGGGTGTTTTTGGCAACTTTTTGTTAAAAACAATGTTAATTTTAGAAAAAAAAAAGAGTTTTGTCCATAACATTTTGAAATTATGGCAAGTTTTGATCATGTTGATGAGATAGAGGTCTCAGAAACTCATGTATCAAATATGATACAAAGGGCATTATAGGGTTAAAAAAATTATCCAAATGAAAGCTTAATTATTATTAATTTGCAACTTCTACAGTTATCTGACAATTTATGAAAGCTTGACACCGACCCTATTTCCGCTTTAAGATCCCAATGATTTTCCAATCACACCCACGTAAAGATGTGATAATATGTTCTTTTTCATTCTTAAACATGTTTGTTCAAAGGTGAAGATCCATGCCACAGTAAATCAGAGAGAATTCCTTTCAGAAACAGTACTATAACATTCAGCTTAATGTTAAAAACAATAACCTACACAAGACATTTCTTGTGTAGGTTATTGAAAAAGATTTTCTGCAATAAACAAGCACAATAGAATACATAGAATAGAGTCGTAATGAAGTTACACTAGACAAGCACAGTGATTTACTGCGGTGTCCTGACAGTCCTGCTGAGCAGGTCAACGTGTCACACAGCCGTCAGGGCTCAGATCTAAGAAAGAAATGGCTCCCTCTGTGTGTGTGTGTGTGGGGGGGGGGGGGGGGGGGGGGTGTCAGTTTGGCCAAACAGGTGAACTATGTTCTTTTTAAAGGTTTCAGTGTACACTGTTGAAATCCCATTATTCTTCTAGACTCATATGAATTGCATGGAGCCTTGTAGGGCCTAGAAATTTCTATATATGACTACAGATACATCCAGTTGAGGTCAGAGATTTAAATACACTCATCATGGGCACGGATATCATGGTAATTTGGGGGTTTAATAATTTATTTTAATTGGGTTAATTAATTCTTTTCTGGGATGGAATGATTTTACTTTAATGACTCTACAAAGATCAATTGGATGCACAAGTTTGAACATTTTTTGGGATTGCTCTCATTCACAGAGGTATAATCCTTTAAATAAATGCTCATGATGACTGTATGTAAACTTCTGGCCACAACAGCATACATTTGGTCACTATCACCACGAGAAAGTCTGAAGGTATGAAGTATGAAACAGACTGAGAGATTTTATTAAAGGCTTAACTGCAAAAACAATAAGGACATTTTAATTAGTGATTATTTTTAAAAGTAGACCTAATCATACCATTTTTCTTGCCTTCAGGGAACCAGTACAACATAATGGGGTGGTACAGAAGACCTCACTTCACAGACTCCTTGCATTAGTTTGCTTAGTGGGAGAGCGTTAATTTTAGCAGCTCATGAAATCGAAGACATGTGCCCTTCTAGCTGAGGTGAGCACTGGTATCATTTTGGAATATCCCCTCTTGCTCTCATGTCCCCCCAGTTCAAGCATAACCTTATGGCAGTGCAATTAAATGTCACTCTTGAAAGTGACAATGTTCATGTCATTGCAACTGGCAAAAACTATATAATAGGAAGGAGGAATTATGTAAATATATGAGAGCGCTTGCACTGAGTACAAATGGAGTTTTGTTTTTTGTTTTTACACAGAACGTGAGAGGTTCTAAGTTAACGGGTGACATTGGCCGTAGACATGAATGTTAATGGGAATTGTCTGTCTCTATTTATTGGCCCAGTAATGGACTTGTGAGCTGTCATGTCTGTCTGGTCTCAGAATACACCTAGGTAAGTATTTAAGAAAATAAGGAGGGGCACACAGAAGCTGAATATTCACAAAATCATGTGCACAGTTTTGGTGCACAGTTTTGTGAGTTTTTCTCCATTGGTTTGGCTCATTTCTTGAAACTCTCTCAAAACTCTAAGATCATTTGGCAAAACACTCTTACAGTTTAGCACAACACTAAAGGTCACCTGCAAAAGCCCATATCTCTTCCAAAACTGTTCACTCAGGCTTCAATCTAAATCCCTTTCTCATTTAAACAGTCAGTGTCTCCAAAATGGCAAAGATCCTTCTCAATAGTTTTGGCTCATTTCTCGACACAGATCGGACATTCTCATCATTCTTGGTGCTTTTGTCAAAATAAACCTGGATGGTTGATCACAACAACATGGTCCACCTGCAAAAGCTCATATCTCACCTAAAATCAACTCTTGAGCGATCGTGGCTCAAGAGTTGGGAGTTCGCCTTGTAATCGGAAGGTTGCAGGTTTGAGCCCCTGCAACCTTCCGACCTTGCAACCCTCCGACAGTCTCGGTCGTTGTGTCCTTGGGCAAGACACTTCACCCGTTGCCTACTGGTGGTGGTCAGAGGGCCCGGTGGTGCCAGTGTCCGGCAGCCTCGCCTCTGTCAGTGCGCCCCAGGGTGGCTGTGACTACAATGTAGCTTGCCATCACCAGTGTGTGAATGTGTGTGTGAATGGGTGGATGACTGGATATGTAAAGCGCTTTGGGGTCCTTAGGGACTAGTAAAGCGCTATATAAATACAGGCCATTTACCATTTAAAACAGTTCACTCATGTGTCAAAACTACATTTCTTTCTAATCTGAATAGTCAGTGCCCCCAAAATGCATCGTCCCTTTGGCATTGTGTACTGCCATACAAAATGTTTAGATGTTTTGTCACTATGGCAGAGGACCAACAATATACAACAGAAAAGAGTAGCCTCCAAGGTTTGACATCACAGATTGCACTCTCACTACCAAGGAAATGATAACCATTTTTTATTCACACGCAAAGAAAGTTTCATACATATGTAAAAAGAAAATGTACATTACAGTAGTAAATTGTATAAAAACAAAATCAAAATACAAGGACTTATTCAGTGGTCACTGTACTCATTCTCCTGCTCTTGGTCCACTGTCTTCACGCTCCTGATTATTTACACGCTGTTGTCCGTCTGGCCACAGATTCTCTTCCACATCACAGCGGATACTTTCTCTTGCAATGCAACGAGGGAAGAAACGGCGTGCATGCCGCAACCATCCCCTGCATTGATCTCCTGTAATGTCGTCACACGCTGTGTCCATAGCATGGAGCAGGGACGGCTGATCCTGAGCATGATGCTCATACACTCTCCACCTCCAAGCAGAGAAAAACTCCTCTATCGGATTGAGGAAAGAAGAGTAAGGTGGTAGGAACCCCATGACCATCATGGGATGCGTTGCAAACCAGCCCCTAATGAGTGGGCTATGGTGGAAACTGACATTGTCCCACACAATTACATAAATGGGTAGGTGAGGCCCTATGAGTCCCCTCTCATTTTTAGGGATAAAATCGGTATAAAGGCGATCCAAGAAGATGAGGAGCTTGTGTGTGTTGTATGGGCCAAGACTGGGGATGTAAGTGGCCACACCATTCTCAGAAATGGCAGCACATATAGTTATATTGCCCCCTCGTTGACCTGGGACATCCACTGTGGCCCGGTGGCCAATAATATTACGGCCACGTCTTCGGCCTTTGGCCAGGTTGAAGCCTGCTTCATCCACGAACACCAGGATGTAAGGGGTCTCATGTCCTTCCAATGACATTATTCTCTAAAATAGAGTAAAGAACATAAAATCAGTCATACAGAAGAGTCGTATACTACAGTTAGACAATTACATGTTCTCCCCCACAGGTTCAATATACTACAGGCTACTACTCCAGTGGTTCTAAACTAGTGATAGGCCTATGAGGAAGTACTGCAGGGGTATTTGATAGAAAGGGGAGTGGGAAATACTGATGACTTACTGAGATGTTACAGTAAAACCTACAGTATTAGATAGATTTGATTGGGGGACAACAAAATAAGGATTGTAATGAGAATTGTATCATACAGTAAACTGCAGTTTTCTGTTGAAATTGTTGAAGTCAGATGATTCTGAAATCAGGTAAAGGAGGTATTGAAACCAAATAAGTGAACTACTGCTTACTGTGATTACAGGTAAGGTTACAATGAGAGACAACCAGTAACTGACTTACATTTACATACTGGTAGCGCAGGTCCTTTCACTCTGTCAGATTTCCTCTCAAATGGTACCCTGTAGATTGGTTTCATTGTCATCTGATGCTTCTTCAAAACCCGGTCTATTGTGGAGATGCTTATTGTGTTTATATTCTGGAATATATGATTGTCCTGAAGGATGGCATCACAGATATGCCTCAATGTGATGGCATCATTTGCCATCACCATGTTACAAATCTTTGTAGGTTTGGATGATGAAGGAGACTGTAGAGCGAGGCACATTAGGCTGCACTCGACGACCTGCCTCTGCCATTGTGAGGCCATGGTTTATGACATGGTCTATAATTGTGGCCCAAATTTCATTCGGGACAGCGCAGTGTCTTCGCGCTCCTCGGCCTCTTCCCCCTATTCCTCCACCACGCATTCTCAGGCCTCCTCCTCTTCCTTGAGGAAGAACTTCCCCTTGTCAGTTTGCTTGGCCTTGTCTATCCATGTTCAGAGATCGGACTGGCTCTGGTCAAGCTCTATATATCTGTGTTTGGCAGCACACAATCATGGAAAACACCTGTGTGTGACACTCCCCCTTCGTTAGTCTAGTTTCACCTGACTGTCAATGACTGTCATCAATTTATCAAATATTCATGGTATTATGTTCTTGACCAATTTTGACAATTGAACAGACAGTTGTGCATGCGAGTACTTATACAATGAAATCATGCTGACATGTTTAGGAGGGAATGATCATTAGACTGAGAATCAACTAAATAGTTTAGATCTACAAGATCTATTCATTTGGAAAATGTGCTAAATGTGGGCTAACTGTATAACTGTAGGCTACTTGTACTTAATCATTTGCAAATATGTACTGAGACAATTGAGACATGTACTTAGGCATTTGCCATTTGATAAAATGAATGAGAAATGCCATTCTGTTGTGAACATTTGCCAAGAGGTTTGGAGGTTTGTCCATGTTATTTTGAGAATGTAATTTCGGTTTTAAGAAATGAGCCAAACCAATGGAGAAAAACTGTAATGCCTGAGGAGGTTTGGAACTCTGCAGGTACTGAGTCAGCAGAGTGTTGGCAACTTTTCTGATTTATATCTTTCTGTTATAAGGTAGCTTTGTACTAAATGTACTGGACTTATTTACACTAGAAATGGTGTGAGCAAATCGCTAACATGAAAACTGATTTACTGAGTTCCACTGCAGATGGAGAAAAAGTGCATATAGATAGATAGATAGATAGATAGATAGATAGATAGATAGATAGATAGATAGATAGATAGATAGATAGATAGATAGATAGATAGATAGATAGATAGATAGATAGATAGATAGATAGATAGATAGATAGATAGATAGATAGATAGATAGATAGATAGATAGATACAAACTGCTGCTGCTACAATTCTGCCTTATAGTCTGATATTAAAGCTTATGAGTAAGGCTGATCTGACGCTATGCAGCTGGGACTGTGCCTGAAAGATTTAACATCTAAGCAAGCCGCCAAACAGATGCCTGGTCAGAGCCAAGTAGAAACTAGTTAGTACCGAGCTTTGAAGATGGGAGAGGCTGAATATTTGGCAGCTGTGTGAACATTTAAAGCCATGGACTAAAAAATAAACAAACAAAAATTTACATTGCTAGTTAACTTCTCACACACTCATTATACTCATTATACAGACTCATACTTAGACTGGCTATTTGTGCACAAATACATGCAAGTATACAAACAGTTAAGGCAATCCACTCACTTTGCATGGAATTTCTGTTTGTATCATCAGATAATAGAAATTTTTATTGAACAAGCCCTTTGAACAAGTCAGATAGAAACAAAGTGACTCATCTTTGACTATGTGATACTCATCTGATATTTTGGTGTTTCTGTGTTTCTGTGCTGAATGCTTTCTTGCAGAACTCCTCCCAAATTTCTCAAAATCCCCATCACGCATGTATGAGTTTGATGCCTGGGAAAAATACTCCTCATTACTTTGTCCAGTCTTACGCCATCAGCTTCTTCTAACACTGGATGTGTGGGAGGCATGCTGATGTGAACATGTAACATTACATGAAATATAATTAACTAACTACACCACCACTACTAACTCCACGGTGTTAAGTATTTTGATGCAGAAGAGCCTGGTATCAAAATGTAGACCTTCTTTATTGGCATTAAAAAAATCATGCTGAACAAAAATGTGGATTTTAGCTTTAGATTGTGATGCTTAAGTGGAAATTGAGTCTTGAATCTTCTTTGTTATGAAGATTTCAAAATGTTAGGGGGAAAATGTGATGTTCTTTTTTTCATGTAACATTTACAAACATATTTCCTCCAATAAACATTATAATTTGTAACTGTTGTAATGCTCTCTCCTTAAGTTTTTTTCAATAATTTGATCATTTGCATTTTGTTAAATTTGCACAAATTCAACCAGAATATTAACCTTAAAGAGTCTTACATCCTAAATCATAAACCCAATTTTTGTTAAGTTTCTTTCACTAAATTATATATATATTTTTTTTTAATTAAAAAAAAATTGTGGAGCATAACTAAATGTATTCTTAGCCTTTTGCTATCTGGCTCACAACTTACTTCAAAGTAAGTTTAAAAATGGGAAACTAGCACGTTTAAGAAACAGTTACCCCATAAAATGTATGTGTAAAAATCCGTTTGCCTTAATTGTTTATTTTCTGTAAAATAATTAATAATTAACCAGTTAATATTTAATCAATTAAGTAAGTGCTATTTCATCAGTACTATCTGATTAGCTTCCATGGAATAATTGTTTTTCCATGTTTTTCCATCTTCAATCTGGATTTTCCATGCTCTTTATGTTCATCTGCTGGCTGTTATACTGGATGTCTCACCTTATACGTACCCTTGTTATCACACTGGGAGCTCATGCCCCATCAGTTTTTACTATATAATATAAGTTGTGTTCAGTGACATACTGCTGTTGGAGTTGATTTCCAGTTTTTTAATTTATTTTGTGTTACAAAATGTGATGACTATATGCATACTTATAAAACTACAAAACAAAACTAGGAAAACTAAACTATATTTTCTTTATTCGTGTAAAGTGTGACGTTGTCAGCAGTGCATGTACTTGCTTAGTCTAGTAGCCATGAAAATAAAAAAAAGAAAAGAAAAGAAAAACACTGCTTAAATCAGCACACCGTCCTAACAGTTTTGTTTGTTGTGGCTGTTGTTTTTTCTTCCAAATGAAAAACAAACAAATGGTAAATCTTCAGTTGTCGTCAGCATTGCCATCAAAGCTCAAACGAGGAAACCATGAGACCTCAATCTGATGGGACAAGTTGGGACACGCACAACGGCCTGCCAAACCCGGATGTGGATTCCAGATGGAGCCCGAGGGAAACCCACAGATACACATAGCAGTTTTACAACTCCTGTTAACAGTAACAGCAAAGTGATTGTCGCCTGGCTTCTGAGAGGTTTCCCTCCTTCTGTCTTTCTTTTCAGTGGAGGGGAGACGCAACAGCTTCAGATCCCTGAAGGTCACGTAGACCTTCAAAGAAAGAAGTTGTCACCAAACAGCCTCTGAAATCATCCGTATATCAGCATAGTTAGGGGAAATTGAGTCATGTCAAGCTGTCAAGCATATGGCAGGCAAAGCTGAAGAGCTATCACACTTTCACTTTATGCACTTGCACAAACACACTTTAACACACTTTTTGCCAATAAAGCAAAATGTGACAAATGGCTAAGTGAACATAGTGAATAAAAGACTTGCTTTTACCAGATTATAGTATAAATGGGAGTGTGGATGGTTTTCTGTCTATCTGTGTTAGTCCTGTGACAGACCTGTCCTGGGTGTACCCTGCTTCCTGCCCTGTGACAGCTGATAAAGGCATCAGGACCTGTGTGAACCAAGCAGCAGAAAATGGATGGGCAGACATCACATTGCACCCTTTTCCTGTTCTCTGATGCAAACAGAGTTGGACGATACTGGATGGAAATATACATTAATTTGCACAAAACTCAATCAAACATTTGTACAGAATCTCGACTTTATGACAGCAGGCTTTTTATCCTGCTCTAACCTTCATTTTTTTATTTGGTCTTATTTCTATTTAACTGACTGGAGTGAGGCATTTACAATTGGAAATGCTCATTTCTATGGTCCCAGAACCTTCAGCAGTCAAAGGAGATATCAATGCGAGTTCTGGTTATCGTTTCTGGAAGTTGCAAAAATAAATCAAAAAGAGAGCATCAACGATTAACAGACTAGGACATATTTGGAAAAGAAAATATATATATATATATATATATATATATATATATATATATATATATATATATATATATATATATATATATATCACAAGCTTCACACATGGCTTGAAGAAGGGAGACATGCTCATGGGGATGGTGATCATACACCTTCCACCTCCATGTAGAAAAGAATTCCTCAATTGGGTTGAGGAAAGGGGAATATGGTGGAAGATCATGGAAGGTCATGAAGCAAGGATGTGTTTGAAACCATTCCTGAACCAGCTGTGCATGGTGGAAGCTGACATTGTCCCACACAACAACATAGACGATGTCTTCTCCCTGACAGGCCTGCTCCAGTTCATTTAAAAAAAACTATCAGGTGTTCAGTGTTGTATGACCCTAGAACTGGTCTACAGCCTACCACACCATCTTCAGATATAGCTGCACACATTGAGATGTTCCCCCCACGTTGTCCAGGGACGTGGATGGTAACCCAATAAGGTTACGTCCTCTGTGTCTAGTTTTTGCCAGATTGAAACCGGCCTCATCAACAAAAATATACTTGTGATGATTCACAGCAGCGTCCAGCTCCATCAACCTCTGTTACAGTAATTGCATGCCAGTTTAGTGTTGTACCTGAATATATTCTGAACGCAGTTGTTTCACCTGGACATTGTTCCTCTCAAAAGGAACTTACAAATGACCAGACAACAATCAGTCAAGTTGAAAATCCATGGACATAATGAATGATTCATTGATTAAACATTAAGATCGGTTGAATTAAATGACAGAAAAATGTATTAAACTGAATAATAAGAGATGCAAATCAAAAATTTTATAGTGATAACATTATGAAAGGCAGTAACTGTGAACGAAACATTTATTTAGATGAAACACTTATTATGTGTAGTGAAAATGATATTTTGTCATTATGTGTATTGTACTAACACAATTGAAAATATGCTGAAATGTTTGAAAAAGGTGCACTTTTGATGATCTGTTGTGATATAAGTACTAAGAGTTTTGAAAATGTACCAATTGCTTGTGAAAACTGCGCCAAACCAATAAAAAAAACCCTGTAAATTCAGCTCAATTCAATTTTTTCCAGAAAGGATGTCTTCACCTGAAGGCATCCTTAAGACAGCCTCATGGTGGTGTTAGGAGAATCCTAGAAATACGTTTAGCAGGATACAAAGTCAGTTTAAAATCATAACCAATAATGTCATGAGCATATTTCTTTTGCACTATTGCAAAACAGTTATACTCAGGGGACGGACTTGTCTGTGTGCCCTTGTGAGCACATCACTATATAAAATAGAGTCTGGTGTGTCACAGTCTTGTAAAATCAGTTCTCAGAAATGTTCTACTTGCTCATAAATACCATATCAGTGCGTTATTCTTCGTGTAAACATAGGCCCTCCCACAGGCACCGTAAATGCTGTAGATGTTGTGTCATAATTGCTATAAGTATTCTGAGTGGGGTGCATACAGTAATTGACCATTGCAGGGACAGTGAGTGACACTGGCTGCAAGTTAACGTGCAGCAGCAGCTGCTGCATCTCATCTGATCTCCAGCTCCACTTACTCACGTTCAACTTCTCACTGCTCACTTAATCTGTGAGGAAAAAGAATGATGTTTTTAAACATTTAATGCACAAAAAAGTTTTTAAACAAGTTTTTTTAAGCACATAATTTTTCCAGAAAGTCTGCGTGGTATTGTGAAACACACTGAGTTATGATTCACCACTATTAAGAGGAAATGAGAGAAATGTGCATGTTTAACCGGTTGTTAGGAAGATTTTAGCTAGTTGAGGCTGACTTTTAATACCAAGACAACTCAGATTGTCTGTGCAGGTATTTCATCTTTGGTAATAAATAGTAAAGTTATAGTTAAACTTTAGTTAATTGTTGTTTTACCGAACTATGTCACTGTTCAGGAGCAATGAAACAATAATGAATTGTGCTTACTAACAGGTTCATAGTTGGATTGTAAATAAACCCATTAATATTATTTAGATAATTAACCTTTAGATAATTATTTAGTAATTTCCTAATTACTGCTTAGTTTTACTTTCACTATCACTAGCTGGTTAGGAAAGGACTGTGGTTTGGGTTAAGGCACTAACACTGCATAGTGAGTGATGAGGCACTGTTGCTGCAACACGTGCATTACTAACACTAAAGGACGCTTTGTGTAGATCTATGGAAGGCCAGTAGCTTTAACTACACAGCAATATTTAATGCTATGGAAATGATAAAGTTTAAAGTTTAAATGATTAGCAATTAAACATTTGTGACAATATCATAGTAACAGGCCCTGTGGTGGATATAATGTTATGTGCGCAGGTGTCAACAGTGTAGTGTTATTGTCACTTATAAGCTGATATAAAACATAAGGCACCAACAGATTGGTAAAATAGTGATATCTTACTTAAAAGAAGAAATCATTCACACAAACTGTAACTCTTCCACTCGTCATGTGCTTTAGTCACGAGAACACATCAGCTCTTCTTCTTCTGTCTTTGTTTATCTCAGAGGTTAAAGGTCAAAGCGGTTCAACCTGCTCTCTCTATCTGTTTTCCCGTTGTGACAAAGCCATCCAGCCACTTCCTGAAGAGGGGACAAATGTCCAGCCCCCCACTCCCCCTCTGGGCCCAGACATCGCTGATATCTGGCCTCGTGATCAGCAGCTCTGTCGTGGGGATGTTTGAGGTAAGCAACCCCTGGGCTGGATGTAAACCAGAGCAAAGCTGCTCTCCGTGCAAAGGCGCGGGATTAAAAGAAGCACTAAATGTTGATAGCACTGATGTATTTTATGAGCTTTTGGCCTCAACCAGTAAGGAATGAATGGGCTAACCAACATGTCAAAGTCGAAATCTGTTCTTTTATTTACAGTTTAAAAGAAAATAAATAAATAAAAGAAAATCAACACCCTTTCATTATACACAATCAGCCAGCTATAAGTTTGTTTCATGTTATATGCCCCTCCTGATATTATTTGGTGAATAAATAATGTTGCCAAGAACTGAAGCTTCATGTGTCACAATCTTTGGAGCATGGATACAGAATTCCTTGGAATGTGATATTCCAAGGAATTCTCAGTGAGATCGCTTTAGTCACTGTATACGATAAAGCGCATCAGATTACTATAATGCACAGTACGTGCTCGTGTTCAGGATTCAGCTTGTGCACTGGAAAACAGCACAACAGAGAGACATGAGGAAGGTCCAGCAGAGCGTTAGTGAAAACATAAGAACATAATGAGGGAGTAGCCTAAAACAATTTAAAAGAAAATTCAGGAATTTTAAAAAGTTTTTCAATGTGGCTGGCTTCTGCTCCGCGGCTGCTGAGTGACCCCTCATCTGGTACTCTCCTCAGCTCTTTCTGGGATTACACCCTTTTTGGCTCCTACCTCAAAGCACACTGTGTTCTATTGATCTTATGTGCTGCACAATAATGTTTAATATTTAGTATTTACTGTCATATTCCCATATATCATTGTGATGTTGTTTATTCTATTACTCTCGTTTTCTTCTGCTTGTTTTCTTTTTTCTTTCTCAACAGGTGATCCAGGTGATCGATATATGTATATATGTATTTTTTTTCTCTGCTTATTCTGTTGGTTTTTGTTTTTTGCCCTTCTCCCCCGTCCCTCTTCTCAGCTGTTTTTCTTTCCCTCTTTCTTTCTCCCCTTCTTTCCCCCAGTCAAGTCTGTCCCGTATTCAGCAAGTGAAAATAAAATAAACAATAAAAGGTGAATCAAATGGACCATTACAAGGCTGGGATGGTCCATTTGGTAAAGTAAATCCGTTGGGCATCTTTCTTCGCCTTTAGACAATAATTCTGATGGCAAAAGAGCCAAACGGGACAGGCAAAAAAAAAAACAAAAAAAAAAGGTTTTTCAATGTGTTCCGATTCCAAGTCTTACATGGGGTTTTTACATGTTTTTGGAAGTATCAGCACTTGTTAAACATAAGTATTTCATCTGAAGTGAATACAGCTTACATTTTAGTTAGTAAATTTTTAAAAGATTATATATACCCTTCTGTCTGATCAGCTGAATATCCCAAATTAATCAGTAGAATATAGAAAAATCTCAGCGATAATCAAAGCAAGCGAAATGGATCAGAAACTGCAGTTAATATGATATAATACTCAAATGCAAACTGTACATGTACTACACCATGCCTGATGTTATTCTCACTAACCTGTTTTTGCTGCTGTTAGTGATGGACACCATGATTTTGTGTACACACACACACACACACACATGTTGGGTATTCATATGGACATCTAATTGATAATGTTTCCCTTAACCCTAACCATCAAAAATGAATGCCTAACCTTTACCCTTACCCTAACCACAACCTAATTATAACCCTGACACTAAAACCACATTGTGAGTCTCAAAAATGCCTTCAAAGTTGTGGGGACCAGGATTTTAGTCTGTTGGTCCCCACAAGTATAGTAAACTTCCAATTTTTGGTCCATACAAAGTTATGAATACACACCCACATACGCACACTTGGAGAGAGAGATCACATTTCTATCAATGGGGACTCACTGTAACCTAAAACCAAGTCTCCACCCAAAAATGTTTTACATTACAGGGACTTTCTATTAGTGCACATGAAACAAGAGGCAAATCACGAGATCACCGTACTTTAAGTAAAATAAGTATACACAGCCGCAGACACACACTAATGCTATGTGTGTTTCTGCAGCTGCTTTGAGCTTGTCAAGCTGACAGTCACTGTACGCCTGATCGCATTTTTCACTGACTGGGGCTCTGCTGAGGACCTTGGTGCAGAGCTGGGAACAATATGATGAGCACTCATAGGTATTTCTGTGGCCATGTGGATGACACGTAATCTACTGTGTTAGTGTTTACTATTTTCTGTATGCTCTAATTACTATTTTTAAAAAGAGTTCAAGCTTTTTGTAGCTGGGAAAACTCAACATTTAAAGGCAGTAAATAACAATAAATTATGAATTTGGCAATTTAACAATTTAGAGTAAGCTGTTAATAAACTTTTTGTTTTAGTTCATTTACTTCAAGCTTTCTTGTGCTAACAGACGTTTAAGTTAAAGTAATGCACATATAAGCTAAGCGCTGCATCCACAGGAAACTCTTTGCAAACAAACAGTGATTCTCTTTTTTGGGGGATACGACTCACTTAATACTGTTAACCCTAGAGGATTTAAAGTTTAAAGGAAACACAACTGCACAGTAAAAAAAATAAAGATATTGTTGAAAAGTGATAGCAGCCCCTCAGATCTTCTATGTATTTATGCCCCTACTGTGCACAACATAATGTAGTATGCTCTACATCATCACTAAATCAGTATTTGCTATAATTTATTTGTTATAAGCTGAAGGCCAGACAAGTACTTTTCTTTGTCATCTCTACAGATGAACTGTTGGCTGGTGTGTTGCTGAGAAATTAAACAGAATGGGACTTCATCCAGAAATCTGGCAATAGCAAGCTGAACACTACCCCTGAAACCAAGTTAAGTTCAGATACTTTCCAGAAAGCATACTCAGTCAGCACTATTTAGTGCTGCAGATACCAGCTCGGCACTGCTTATCAGTTACATGTTTGGTGATGTCAGTGACTATTTTCAGCTGCCATCCAGCCAGCTGGACGTTGGCAGTCGTCAGCAGCTGCGTCACTGCAGGTCTCGTCAGATGATCACTATGTGCCCTTCTCAGATCCTTACGCGAGAAGTGTGGCTCACTAAAATCAGGTCAGTTATGACTGTGGACCAATTCATTTGGTGATGTCTCTTTATCCTGGGGCGATCGTGGCTCAAGTGTTGGCAGTTCGTCTTCTAACAAGGTTGCCGGTTTGAGCCCCGGACAGTCTCGGTCGTTGTAGCTACAATGTAGCTTGCCATCACCAGTGTGTGGATGACTGAATGTGCAAAGCGCTTTGGGTTCCTTAGGGACTAGTAAAGCAGGCCATTTACCATATCCTCTGTTATCCCTGATCATATTTTGTCTCGCACACAGCGTTCATTCACAGGTCACTATCGCTCTTAATAGAGCCACCCTGGACCTGATGAGGCTACATTTGTTGGCCTTTGGCCACTACAGGGCAGGACAAGAATAAAATCAGCTCTTCTGCACGGCATCTGGTTAGAAAAAAATCAGAGCAACGTCTCTTTTCAAAGGACACCTTTAATGAAAATGCAAATGTACATTTGTATGATACAAATCCTCTTTAACTTGAACATCCAGGTGAGTCTGTGGGAAACACGTTAAAAATTTAGTCCACAAAACACATCTCCTAACATTTTCACCGCTTTCACTAAGTAATCGGAGTAAAATCAAATGAAAGTCTGGGATTCAGTTGAGTAGGCTTGTTCTTCAAATGGGCCGAAAGCATTTCCTACTGTTCTTGTCCATTTCACTGGAACAGCTGCGCCCTATCAAACTCCAATAAATAAATAAAGTGCTCCACATACAGCTGGATTTAGATCGGTTAATACACCTCACTAATGTTGATTGAATATATTTCACATCACTGAATATACAGTTTATTGTTATCTTTCTAAAAGTCAAATATCTAAACAGTTCATATTGCAAATTATTATGAAGCTAGTAATTTAAATTATTTACAAAAAAGAAGGCACAGCATTATGGGTAAAATATGAATCTGATAATGGTGACGGATTGCACTGAGCTGAGGACATGTTCTTATTTCCCGATTATCCACATTCCCACTTCTTTAAACGCCCACTACTTCCAGTCATCACAAGCACGCTAAGACAGAACAAGCTCAGAAAAGACCTTTCCCCTCACTGAACACGTTCTTCTCTCTAGACTGGTGGGGAGGTGGCAGTACAGACACAAAAGCAGAAAGTTTCACCCTGCACAGCATAATTTTAAAGGTACCAGCTTCTCGTTACATTAGCACATTTGTGTATCTGTGAAATAACCACTTACGTTAAAAGGACGTAAGTGATTTTGGTTTTAAGAACTGACTCCTGGGCAGGCCTGGGAAGAACTGCCAGTATTGCTGCATTAAACAATGCTGTAAATAGAAAAAAAGAGCCTTTCTGATGTGCTTCTACTACAAGTGATGGCCAAGTTTGAATGCCATAGAAAATACAATTCAATATTTAAAATATTAAAAACTGTAATGCAAACCAGTCAAGTTAGCAACTGCATCAGGCTCGTTACTCTTCTTTATTCACCATGTAATAAGTCACACAATTATCAGCATCCTCACATAATTAATACAGGAAACTATTTGTCTTGGTGAGGAAATGTGGTCTCTTACTTTCAGTAGTGATCTATTGCACAACTTTTAGACACATTGGGGGGGGGGGGGGGGGGGGGAGTCTAGAAATAATTAGGAAATCATCACGATAGTGTAAGGGAAAAATCTTCTGGCAAATGAGAGAAACATTATTTAAAGGAGTCACAAGGCAAATATTTACTCATTTTATTTTCTCAGTGGATCGTTTGCTTAGATTTCTTGTTAGGTTTTTGATTGCTGGACAAAACAAAAGTGATGAAAATACCTTGAGCTCTAAGGTCGTGACGGGGTTTTCTTTTTATCATATTCTCATATTGCATAGACTGAGTATCTAATTAATGATGGAAATCCTCACATTTAAAACTTTTGCCCTAGAAATACTTGACTTGGGCACTGATAAACAGCAGAAAATGAATGGATAATGAATCGATGGAATGGGTTTTTAATTTCTAAATGCCTTGGTCCACAAATGCCTTGGTCTGAAATTACACAAAAAAGCATAATTTTAACTAAAGCTACTACCAACCACAGGCTAGGAAAAAGGTTATATCCTTTACAAACTTCAATAAGTTAAAATCAGTGCTTTTAGAGACCTGCCATTGATTGACTTTTTAATAGGGAGTATTTATTGGCCAGCAGAGCTCAATTCACTGCAACAAAAGAAAAAAGCAAATCAAGAAAACATCTTTGTCAGTCTGACAACACATGCAATGGAAACAACACAACTAAACACAGCAACAAACCTATTTTTGTTCAGAAAAAGGCTGTCCTCCTTTACTTAAACTGAAAGCAGATTAGAAAGGGATTTTTAACGGACAGTTTAAACAAGATGAATGATTATAGTAATATGAGTCAGTGCTCATAACATTTCTTTTAGTTCAACTTGATAATTTAATGAATAGTAAAAAGAAAAAAATGTTTTGAGATTGAAGGTGCTTCCTTCCTTCCAGCTTGTGTGCTTTGCAGCTACCGGCTAAGGAAGGAGACCTGCTTGTCTGTCCTGCAGTTACCACCTCCCTGCCAGCAGAGGCAGCAAAACGACTTCTGTGATCATTTACTACCAACATAGCCACTTATACAATCTCCATAAATCATGCTGAACCTGCTAATCATAGCTCAGTATCCATCTTGCCCAAAATCATAAAATAACACAGCTGACATTTATTCTTCTGTATCTTGTGAGTTTAAATCATGTAGCTCTGAACACACAGTGTATGTGTGTTTGTATTTGCATGTGAGTGTGGGGATGCACTATGTTTAGGACCACTGGCATGAGCAGTCAGTGGGCTCCTGGATAGTGTAGCTGACCCAGGTTGAGTTGCTGCTGCAGTAAAGCTGCACAGAGCGCCGCTGCAGACCAGTCTCTCTGCAGCACTTGCAGAAGCGAGCGTACGTATTGATGTTATAGTTGTAGATGCTGGCGGAAGGACACTTTCCATCGCACGACACGATGTTCACCTGAAAATGGAAGGGCAGATGTCTTTCATGTAGAAGGAGCAGACAGAAGGCCATCAAATAAATGCACAAATAAACTTTGGGAGGGAGAGGCAGCCATGTTAAGCTTAAACATGAGCAATATCAAAAACTATAAACACCAAATACTGAAAATTGAAATAACTCCTGTTGATGGCTGCAAAAAATTTGGTGTTAACTATTCAGATGGTGCACATCAAATAATCTCCTGGAGAAATCATGACCACCACAGCTTCCAGAATACTTTGAGCCAGCCAATGGCATTGCTGCACTTGCATGAACGAAAACTCTACACACACTGCAAGAAATGCAAAGTTAAAATAGGATGCTAATAACAAGCTGCAACCACAGAAAGTCAGACATGAGTGTTTACCGGTCTGTTGCTGCGGCAGTCATTCTTCCTGATGGTCATCCTCACTGTCACCTTCTGACATGACTTTCCGTCTTCTTTGCCTGTTCACACAACAAGCCAGAAGGAATTCATTGGAATGAAGTTAAAAAATACTCATAAGATAATAAGGATGTGAACAAACACCAGGAATTGGGAGGATGAGGACAGAGGAAGGAAGGCGATCAAGAGCCCTGAGAAGCTCAGAAGCTGTTGATCATGCAGAAGTAGTTTAGCCATACATAACCTGAAAGGAATAAAACCGAGGGTGTGTGTATAAGAACTTTGCAGCTAAAAGCATTAATGAGAAAACTTTCCACTCAGGGAGAAATGATCAATGAGACTCAGCATAAACATTCAAAACTGCTGGAAGGATAAAATCTGTCATACATTTATTCTCAACATAAATTAGCTTCGACTAAAAACAAAATAAACTGATGTTTAAACAAATACAACAAAGACAGAAACACGAACAAAACATGAAATCTGCCATCAACACACATAGCATTAAATTAAGATGTTATGAGTGCCATTTAGTTTTCTCAGAATAAATCTCAGGACACTTTCTCTACCGCTTTGACTGTCGCCTGTGTTATTAAGCTGTTGTGTCATTGATCTGGACTAAATGTGTGTTAGTTTGTTTGAAGCTACTCTCTGTAAACTTACATAGATAACTCAATTGAACTCATCTTATTGTTTATTTTAAGATTTTATTGTAAAACCAAATATTTTGTACCCCTAATCCTGCCACCCTAAAATGAATTACTGCTTTTTTGTTTGCACAGATGATACTACTAAAAGGATGAAATGCCACACACAGAAGATTCTGTTTCCCACACAGCTCCCTTTGGAGGGCTGCAGCTATAGTGCAGCAGCATGCAAATCTTCAGCAGTTCAATGAAAAAAAGACCCGCAGCACTCCCAGCATCATCCCACTTCACTATCTAGTGACACATGCAGATATCTAAGCCCGACTACTGGGCCACTACCAACAGTACATTGTTGGCAATCAACAATGCACTGCCCAAACAGTGCTAAATGGGGAAAAAGTTTATTTGTTGTGTACATGTACACATGGGATCAAGGGGTGGGGGGGTGGGGGGGGGGTGGGGGGGGGGTCTGTCCTCTCAAGTGTGATGTCATTTTTCATGTAAACCAATTAGACTAGACAATTGGACAGCATATTTTCTAAAGCCAAGTGAGGTAGAAAGCAAAGAGGAAGCTACATCAATTATGTTTTTTTCCACATGGACTTGGAGTGAGACAACAGATGAGAGGACTTTTCTGCAGAGGGGAGTAGGTGTCAGTCAGACTTTGGGGTTTCCTGTGTGTGTTCTGTTTTTTTTCTTAGAGGGAGTACATTGTTGAATATCAACAATGGCACTGGTAAGCCTTGTTGTTTGGTACCTCTTTCACAGTTTGTGTTAACTGTGGGAGTCAGGGGGCTAACAGGGAAAGGGAAGAGAGGGAATCCAGTACCTGGTGGGATTGGTACACGATGGTAAGCTGCAGCACATAAACCATAAACCCACTTGTATGTCTTCAGTTGCTTTTCAGTGACAAGAGCTTTAATCATTTGGCATTTTAGAGCAAGTCTGTCATTATTTGTACTGATGACACAGAGTTCACTGAAAAGCACACTGACAGTTTTCTAATGTAAATAAACAGAAGACAAATGTAACGGAAAACAGCAGCTGGGATCCAGACGTGAGCCAATTCAGACAATGTGACTGAGGATTTTAGACTGAAACGAGCAAACTGAAGGGCAAACATGTCGGAAACATGTTGAGCGGCAGATGAAGGCGCTCTTCAGTGTCAGCTGCAGGCTACAGCTCTACGCTAACTACACAACTGCTGTTGTGATGCTCTCATTAGATACTCACACGTCTTGCAGCATCCATCCATGTAACTTACAACAGTTCCACCGATCTGAGTGCAGACGAGAGTCACAACGTTAACACAAACACAGAAAAATGTATTTTTCCTCCACAGTTTGGCCAGCACAGATTCTGAACTTTGATATTCTTCAGCTAAACTTTTGTGTAACTACTGAACATGCCGTGGATTTGTTAATCAAACTTTTTAAGTGAGCTACCATTATTCTATAGAAAAAAGTCATCTTGCAGTCTTGCAGTAGTTATAACTACTTTGAGCCTGCTTAAACTTAAATTTAATATGGATCAGCCTGGCTGTCTGTTTGAGAATCACCTTTTTACATCATTATCACACAGCAAAATGTTTTTGATGAAAAAAAAAAGATTAAAAAGAAATTAAAAAGATTAAAACTGCAAGATTTCCCTTCCAAAGGATACATTGACAAATTATAATCAGTCAGTATCTTTTATCTATTTGAAGAAAGAGATGTCTCTTTGAATGTGTGTTGTGTGTGTGCACGCGTGCGTGCGTGGGTGTGCGCTGCATGCTGACCTTTACACACTCTGTTTCATTGAAGGGAGGGCAGCTGAAGGAGTAGGAGATGAGTGTGGGCCCAGCCACAGTGTCTGTGCAGTCAAACTTCATGCAGTTTGATACCCAGGATCTTCCCGGCTGAAAAGCATTGACAACATCAGCAACTGAACTACAGTGAGCAACTTAATTTGACTTACAACAAAATGGGAAAGAGATTGGTGACGTATGATCAGCCTTCTTACTTTGTGTGAGTCCGCCTGAGATCATTTTTAAATCAAAGCTGGACAAAGTTAGGACTAAGGCCAACTTGACTATACTGTCAAATCACCATCGACTAATTAAACTAACAGTAATCAATTTCAAAGATAAGAAAAAATATACAATAATAAATATTGTGTTAAACTTTACCATGATTGTGTTGCTGAGGTTAAACAAAAAACTACATAATATGCTAGCTAGCTAATAAGCTAGCTTTGCTAACTTCAACTCAGTTCCCACCAGCAGACCAAAGTGTTACACAAGTACACATCAAGACTGAAGAATAATGTAAAAGACTGTTTGTATAATATTGTGGCATGTTGGGAGCAGCTAGTTATCTCCCATCATGCCTCGGGTTGTGTTCCCATTCAAGACGATTAAACTGTGTATTTGCATTTGTTATGGCTAAGTAATTCATATGACCGTTCCTGTTCACTGATAGATGTTGTTTTGATAGAAAGACATGTTACACCATGAGTGAGTTCATGTGCGAGCACAGTGTAGCACGGGGAACTGTTCAATAAAGAGCTCCCCCTTCCTGCTTGGGGTGGAATAACAGACTCAATCTCTGCGTGGGTCCTTTCTTGTTAAGATCCCTCAGTTCGCCACAATATAGTGTGTATGTTAAAATAGTTTTTTATTTGGATGCAAAATGTTGCTGAACATCTTTTCCTACCTTATAGAGACCTGTTGTTCCATTCTCATGCTCATAGATGCAGGAAATATTCTTACAGATTCCGCAGCACGTCGACTGGTCTTTGGGAGGCACGTAGATCTGATTCTGAAAAACAAACATGATTACTTTCCTTTTCATTTAAAATACTGTGACAGTGAGCTTTAATGAGTCAATGATCATAACCACTTATCCAAAGATTAACTGTGACAGTTCAAACAAAATTAAAAGCTTCTAGATTCGTGCTCTGCTCTCAGGGGAGAAGTTTATGTGAGGTCAGGGCTGTAACTAGGGATGCTGTGGTATCTGTGACAACGCAGAGTCTGCTAAGTTTAATGTTGCTCTGTGTTTAGTACGTTACACACCAGCAAGAAAGCAGACATAACATAAATGAAGCTAACAGTTTTTTTCTTTAAATCATTTTTTTCTCCTGCTTCAGCAACAAGTTCTGTTTGTGTGCAGCAGTTTATTAGTTAAACTTTGGTCAAGTGAGATGACACAGCTGAAATGTGTAGGTTGCCAGTCCAACATAGGGCTAATACAGTGAGGCAGACAACCAAACATACCTATGAGTGAAGATACCAAGAGAGGAAGACCCCCACCCAAGCAGGAACCTTCCCCCTACTTGTCTGGGGGCAACAGTGTTAACCAATGTGCTTTTAAGTCACAAACTGCCAAAAAATCACAACTTTAGAGTGGGCCATCAAATACTTATCCAGATCACAGTCCATCACTATTCACAGGTTATTTTAATGTGTGAAGTACAGAAAGAAAGTAATATGTTTCCTTGTCATAGGCTCGCTATAGTACACAGACTAATGAGAATTAAAATCCAAATGCGATCTTGACTCTGAGCTGAATTTTGGTGAAGACCCGTTCGGCAATAATTGTATGTTCGATTAAAACTTTCTGGTAGAGAACACTCCCGCTAAAAATCCCATCAAAATATTTTCATCAATTTGACAAGTTATGCAACCAATTCATATGGAATAACAGAAGCCCTAGAATAAAGCTTAAAAAGCTACAGCAACCAATGGAGTCGGGTGGCCTGGGGGTCCCAAATTTACTGTTTTACCATTATGCATTCAGTCTGAGACACATGGTTCACTGGGCTATCTCTCCAGAACAAGCCCCCCCATGGTTTAGTCTTGAGAGTACCCTGTGCTCACCACTCCCTCTGATGCACATTTTAACCACCAAGCTCTCATCAGATATACAAACCAACCCCATTCTTTCGTTCCTGCAGACGGTCTGGAAGAAGGTGGCCTTGCCGTTAAATTTTAACTCCCACCTTCATACTGAGGCCTCCATATGGCTCAATCCCAAACTCTGCATTAATAAGTCTCCATTTCTGTGGGTCAAGAGAAGGATACTTGTTCTTGGAGACCTGTAATCAGGGGAGAATTCTCAAGTTCTTCAATGACCTTAAAGCACAGTTTCAGTTGCCACAGAGTCAGTTTTGGAGGTATTTGCAGCTCTGGCATTTATTGCTCAAAACCTTTGGTCTCCACACCACCTCCAACTATTGACTATCTCAGCTACATCAAAAAAACATCTTCGTGAAGTCTCTAAATATTACTCAGTGCTAATTAAGGGCATGAGTAAAGGGCTAACCGCCCTACGGTTAGCTCGGGAAGCTGACCTTGGTGTGGTTTTTACAGACCAGGAATGGACTGTAATTTTGCAGAATAGTAAAAAGATGTCCAGGGAACTTAGAACTAGACTAATCCAATTCAAATTATTACACCGAATTTACTGGTCACTACACAGATTGTACAGGGTGAACCTCATACAGTCTCCTGAATGCTGGAGATGTCAGACTGGGGTGGGCACATATTGACCCATATGATTTGGAGCTGTCCTATCAAATCAACTGTATGATGGGATATTCCTTTTTCGCCAAGACTATTCGTTTTGGGGGACCAATCACTCCTTAAACACGCTCTGCCTAAGGCTCCTGAGTGGGTACAGACTGCATTGATGCTGGGGTGTAAACTTATTATCTCCCAGTGGAAGGCCCCTTCCACCCCACTTGTCTCTGTATGGCATATTCAACTAGGGAGACTCGCTGCACTAGAACAACTCTCATACAGGCATCTGAATACACTGGAGAGCTTCCACCTGAAGTGGGATCCATATCTGTTCAATCAATCAATCAATCAATCAATCAAAGCTTTATTCGTCACATGCAGGTTGCCCTGCAGTGAAATGGGACCCCCCCCCCCCCCGACCTTACACATATAGCACAAACATTACATGGGGATACAGGTCGGAGATTGGTAGAATCAGGAAAAAACATTGAAATGTACACTACAGTGGGGAAAGTACAAGAGGAAAAAAGAGACCCCTACTCATGCTGTGCTTCCATGGTAGGACAGCATGAGAACAGGAAACAAAAAAACTCCTTTGCACAAAAAAGCACATAAATGTCCACAGCACAACATTGTGAAGACATGACAAGCCACAGGGGTGGGTGGGGGGTGAGGAGTAATCCGAAGAAACACAGCAGCCACCCTGCACAGCGCTATCATCAGAATAAAAGGATCAGACTAGAACTTAGAGTGGGACAGACATTGGGATTCTGACGAAGCACTCTCAGAGATGACAGAGTGTGGCATGCAGCAAGACCCACGTAGTCAAAGGCTGGCTGTGTTGTTGTTGTTTTTTTGGGTGGTTTTTTGTTTTGTTTTGCGTTTTTTTGTTTGTTTGTTTATCTCTTGTTTTGTTTGTCCCCCCTCATTTTGGTTTTGTATTACTGTAGTACTGGTCGGCTGTTATGCTGATGCTATTTTTATGTGATGTGATTTGTATCTACAGTGGACTGTAGTGTTCTAAAAATTCAATAAAATATTAATCACAAAAATAAACTTTCTGGTAGCTCTTCTCATATTTAACACATTTTTAATGAGAAAATAAAGAGAAACAAGACTAACAATGAGGATGGAACCTTAACATAAAGTCAGTGAGATCAAGATCTTCAATAAAAGGTCTGTGCTGGTGTGTCGCGGTCTTACTGGTTGGCATTGGTTAGAGCAGTTGACGCTGAAAGTGTGGAGCACATGGAAGCCGCTTGCTGGGTCAAGGCTGCGGCTGCACTGCCGGCTGTAACACAAACCGTCGTCTCCACGCTCAACCAGAGTCTGACCGGGCCTCAACACTCCTCGCTCTCCAAACACACACACAGCCTCACGCACTAAACACACAGAGGTCAGAGGGTCCAAAGTTGCAGGCTGCACTTACAAGTGGTAAAAACATCTGTTTTAAACACTAACCAAACATTAGACAAACAGAATAAAAACAACATGCCCTAACGTGCACTCTGGCTCAGTTCAGAGCAGGTTTGGTAAGATTAAACTTAAAATGAATTCCTCGTCAGAACGTACCACACTTGTATCTTTTGCAGGCACACTGGTTCTGTGGATCGGCTAGAAAGGCCCGGTCCAGCTGGGCAGCCTCCCCCTGCAGAACACAGACAGAGAACCAGGGTTACAGATTTGTATTAATGCATACAGAATATACAAAGAGTACATTACACAAGGAACCCAAAAATATTAAAACACACAGAGCCAGCAGACAGACACCTGGATATATGACCCATAAAGTCAGGTTTTATGAGCAATAATCTGGAGATACAGTGTATTCAACAGGTTCAGGACTTACCAGGCCACATTTTGGGGAGGCAATCTTTTCACAGGAACACTCTGAAGACAGAAAATAAAAAAACGACCATTATTAAGTTGTTTAGCTGAGATGACACCACACAACACCAGATACTCTGCTTTGTCATAAAACAAATGTAATGTCATTTTAAATTGTGGTTCTAAAAAGATATGACAGGCCTAGTACTGATCTGAAAGAAAGGCTTTGGACTAATTTTATTGTTCCTATCATGGAAGGGTTTTCCCCTCATACCGCATGTTTGGTTGGGACAGCAGTGACCAGGATTGGACACAGAAACCACTGACATCCCAACAGGACACGTGAGCTGAGGACACCTGTAGGGTTCACACACTGTGCACACACAAAGAAAAACATGCAAGTCATTTATGCGTTCTAGCTGTCCAATAGTGGGATCATTTTAACATGAAGTGGATCAGCGCATTTTTATTCTTGGACTCCACTGCAGTGACTTTACATGAGTCATAGTTCAGAACAACAAAGGGTCTACTACACATGGCCTCACTACCAGAGATGGGCAGTAACATTTTAAAGCAACGTGTTACTGTAATCCGATTACTTTTTTCAAGTAACGAGTAAAGTAACGGTTTACTATTGCAAAAACAAAAGTAGTTGGATTGCTGTTACTTTCCTGTAAACACGCTGTGTTACTGCGTTACTACACTGTGATTTCGTTTGTGAGAGTGTCTCATGACAATGACGTACGAGTGTACGACGCCTGTGGCAGCAACAGACGTGTGTAGATCAACAATGGATAATATATGGAGTGCAGGAGAGGGTATGACCATTAAAGCTTGGAAGCACTGACATTGAATTTGATTCCGTAAAAAGTAACAAAAACATTATCGTCCGCTCTACACTCTGCGTTTGGAGAAAACTTCTTTCTACGGCAAAAAATTAAACTTTAAATCTAAGCAAGCACCTAGCACACTGCCACGGGAATGTGAAATTTACAGAGAAACCCCCAGATCCCCCACTGACATGACTGTTGAGGCACCGGGCAGACCTCCACCGATGGAATATGCTGAAAAAATAGAATTGGGCTGAAAGGTCTATTGCTTTATTACGTATTCGTATTTTTAAAAAGTAACTAATTGCTTTTGAAACTAAGTAATCTGTAAAGTAATGGGATTACTTTCTTGGAGAAGTAATGAGTAATTAGTAACTAATTACTTTTTTCAAGTAAATTGACCAACACTGCTCGCTACACACTAGTTTTTTTCTGAGTGGCCCCTCCTAAACAGAATGTTTGAACAGAACATGGGCTTACAAAACAGAGATATTCACTCTCACTGACATCATACAGAACCAAGGGTAGAAACACAACTGTCCAAAACCGAGAGTCTGCAGCCTAAGCTTTTGGCTCTCAGGGATTACTTATGCACACACTGACCTTAGTATTTGAATCTCTAAGCAAGTCTAATGTGTACAGCCGCCTTTGTAACAGTAGACGTATGAGAGAAAATGAGGAAAGTATAATAATTCCCTTCTAAGTAACAAAGAATTGAAGTCGTGTTACAATTTTAAAATGATCCAACTATCAAAAAGCTTAAGATTAAGAACCAAGAATAAAAGCTGAGAACCCACATCTTTGTCACAGTTATATGTCACAGATATTTACAAAAAACACAAGTGACACGTTAAATCAGCCGACCTTAGACCTTTTCACTTTTTTACTCCAACTATTAGCTAAAGCTACAGGTGTGTGAGTGTGTGAGTGAAAGCGCGTGTGCTCTGACCACACTGGTAGGTGGGGCAGCAGCGATCTGTGGTGTTGCTGTCGACAGTCAGAATCTCACCATCCTGGCAGAGGGGAGGCGTCTCCACACAGGGAGCACACACTGTATGAAAACATACATTTGTAACCGCACTGATAACTTTAAATTATTCTCTAATAGCTAAATGTTGTGCCACAGAACAGAGAAGTTAATGTGATCAGTTTTTTTGAACTGACTGCAGATGTGGGCGAGACAGCAGCTGCCTTCAGCTCTGGTTGCAATCAGAATCTGGTCGTCTCTGCAGGTGGGAATGTCTGACTCACAGAGCACTGGATCACATTCTGCAACACAACAAAGAGGATTTGCTTTCTCTTTTTTTTATACTTTTGATAGTTTAACTTGTCAAGATTACAAGAAATAAGACAAATGTCCACCTCTGTGTGCCTACAGGTTGCAAGATTGGTGATAATAAAATTAAGAACATGTGCTCTAGAGGAGCAACAATGACACAGCCCCGAAACAGGAATGGTTTTACAGGTGAAGGACACTGACCTTTTTCCCTCCTCATCTTTTCTGATAGTTTTTTCACTAGTTTTGCATTTGGCTTGGGTCTGTGTCACTGCAGGTAGCATGAGATGGGGTGATACCTAGACCCTACAGATCACATCATCATTTTAATTTTCAGGTGTTTTTGAATTCAGGTCTCTGCAGGCTGATCACACTACCCAGTCCATATGCATATAGATATCCCACATATTTTTTTCCATTGAGATCTGACATGTTTTTAAAGTGTTCCTTTAATTTTCTTCAGCAATGTAGATATGCTTTATACAAGAGGTAACCTAACCTAGGTATGATACAAGCATGAAATTGTCTAATCTAAGGCTCTGTAAGAAAGCAGTGGGTTTTTGTTTGGTTTTTTTATTCGTCTTTGAAAACTGCTCTGCAGTTTTGAATGTGCAATGTTGTCTCTGTAAACTATGACATTTCTTAAGGCATTACAGTAAATATATTATATAAAATAATTCCTTGTGTGCAGTACTTACACAGCACTTAAACTACAATGTGATAGTTTTAAAAATGTGTCATCATCTGTCAGTGATCACAGTGTACATAATAAGTGGTCAACTGGAAACTCACCACAAACATAGTCTGGACAGCAGGAGTCCTGTCTGTAGTATGACACCAGCTTCTCCCCATATTTGCACTCAGGAGGGAGCTGGTCACACAGACTCTGGTTACATACTGCAAAGTTAGAAATCCCATTGTCTCATTAGATAGCTCATTCTTTTTTCTGTTTATTATGTCATAAATCAAAACAGTCTCAGGTCTAAAGAGTAACAGTTATTGATTTGGAGGCTATCTTGCATGTTTCAGACAAAAGCACTTAAACTCACCACAGACTTTTTGTGGGCAACAGCTGGTGTCATCAGCCAGACTGATGATCACCTCCCCTGCTCGACGGCACGCAGGCGCCACCATGCTGGAGCAGTTGTATTCCACGGGAACGATGGTGTCATTGTCGCAGCGGTACATGCAGCAGGCATCCTTCGAGGCTTTCCAAACCTCACCATGTGCACGAGGAACACCACCGCTGTCAGTGCAGGCTGCAGACAAACATACACTCTATTTTAGATACACATGACTACAATGAATCTTTTAAAGCTCAAACAGAATGTGGTTCAGCTGACTGATGCTGATTCAAATGGGAAACTTTCCCAAACTAAGAAATAATTGTATACGAATGACCTTTCACACAGATTTCAATGTAGGGCTATATTCATAGAGTATTTATAGAATTGTGCTTTTGTTATAAGTTGGATGTGCATTAGTTTCTAAAGATAATGAAATGGGTCTGAGAATAGACGACAAGACAGAAGACAAAATTTCAAGTTATGCATTTCAAAGTGCATAGAGTTAATGAGCTGAAATTTTGAGAAAATAACTCAAAATTTAAAGTTAGCTCTGCCAATCAGGATGCTCCATGAAGGTTCATTTCCTTGTCAGCTCCCAATGCTAAACAGGCAGGTCAGAAATGAGCAAACTTTCAAAACAATGGCAATTTATTCATGTTTACTATACATTGGTAGCTCACTGTGGAATCTGCTACCAGGTAAAAAGGTAATGATGCTATTCACACACTTGATTAGCAGAGCTAACCCACAATTTCAGCTTACTAACTCAAAATTTTGAGAAAATAACTTGAAATCTTTTCTCCTTTTTCATAGGCAAAAACAAGTTTCCTTAGACTAAACAGTTGCATAGTTCTCAGCATTTTCTTCTGATCCCATCACAATAATCCAATACACAGACCTTCCCTTCTTGCTTTGTGCTCTGTTGGTAAACTGGGCTCTTACCGCATTTGTCAGGTGGGATGCAGAGTGCAGAGTATGGCCGGTGAAGGAGTGTTCCCTCAGGGCACACACAGCCCTCAGTCAGGCCAGAACACTGATCTGGGTCAGAATCAAAGTCGTGGTTGGGGCAGGACTGAGACGTGCAGGCTGGTAGACAGGCCTGATACCTCAGAGTATTGGGACACACAAAGGCTGCAGGAGGAGACGCAGACATGTCAGTGCCATCAATCCATTATTTAGCACTTTCTCTAAAAACAGATCAATGGGATTAACTGGAGACCAAAATCAAAGCAGAGTTGCTCAGATGGAAGCGAATATAACAGAAGTTGTGACAGCTGGACATTAAACTAAAGTGTTTGCTTGCTACACAACAAGGTTTAATCTGACAACAATCTTACGGCAGTAATTTGGACTCCTCCACTCAATGCAGATATTGAATTTGTGACAGGAAGCCACATAAGCAGCCAGAGCCACACACTGGTTGTTCACATACTCCGAGTCTCGTACCCAAACCTCACAAAACGTGGTGGGTGGGACCTAAAAACAAAGAAAGAGCAATAGTAATATTGTTACATAAGTATATTTGAATACCCCTATTTTGTAATTATATTTGCAACAATCTGCAGTCATTTAAAATGATATTTTTGCTCTTTTGACATCTTCTACTCAGAAATAACAGAAAGCTTCCCTGTAACTAAACACATCTGGAAATGAATGAATGTATGGATTTACATACAAAGGCATGGCAGGGGGTAAAGGCCTGGTTCTGCAGCATGAAGAAGCAGCTGGAGCAGTCACTGGTAGAGCAGTTGAGCTCACGGCGGCGGCTGTGGCTGATGTAACTTGTGGTATTAGGAACCTGCCAGCTGTCGATGAACACAGCTGGATCCTCACTTTCACCCACTGTGGTCCCATTTGCCAAAATCAGGTCGTTTGATGGATCTCCATCACAGAAGCCTAAGACATGCATTTGCATCATGAACATCACCTCAGTCGTGACATATCATGACATTTGTGTCCACAAAAGTGAAATAATGTTTTGATGGTGTGCCGAGAAAAACAGGGTCACTATGCCACAGGTTTTAAACCTACCAGAATGATATCTTTACTGTGTAATGTTAAAAAGAAAGAAATGTTTTTTTTACCACAGAGGCCCATGGTGGGCAGTTTGTTGCTGGAGCTGTCAGTGTCGATGACCATCATCCCTGTACTGTGGTACCACTGTAACTTAAGACCGGCCGGGCTGCGGATCAGGTACATGTTGCCTGTGTCGTAAATCTCAAAGCCGTACTTTTTGAATCGAGGTTTAGCATACCGTGAATTGACATACAGCTGAAAGAAAGCATCAAGAACTAAATGTCATCACGTAGATTTTTATCAGTGTTTTAGCTTTAATCAGAAGCAGAGTATCTCCTACCCTCCTCTGCAGCCTGTTGATAATGATGTGGTTGGATTTATGGGTGATGTTGAGTGCCACCAGACACAAGTTGGTAAAATTCCAGAAGAGCTTTAAAAAGCAAAAGAAACTCAGATGACAGAACAGAAACTTTTGTCCAGATCACTGTCAGAGCAACTGGCATGTGTGACATTTACTCACTGGTGACTGTGAGTCAGCGGGACACTCCTGAACCAGAACACTGACAGTTTCATTGGGCAGCTGGGTCACTATAAAAGAGGCAGCCTTGTAGATGGCAACGCTGTTCCCATCAAATGTGATCACGTTCAGATCAGGGAACATTGTGCATCGACCTGGCACAGTAGGGATACCAAAGAGCACAGTTAAAGATAACAATCTGCCAAAGCCAAATATTTATGGGAGACATTTAAGAATTATCATCATTCAGTCAGAGCAAAATTTAAAAGTGTGGAGCAGATTTTCTTGTAAAAAAAATAAATAAATAATGTGTTTCCTTCATTTATGTGTTTTCCTCACATGGACAGTCCCACTTAGGGCAGCACTTGTCTCCATTTACGAGGATAGCAAAGCCAAGCAGGCCACAGTTTGGAGGGTCGGCAGTGTAAGGGCAGCTCTGGGATTTGTTGAACAGGACGAGCTGGTTGTTGACACAGATGTACTTGGTGCAATCATCAACGATCTCTGCATATGGAGGCTGGTGCAAAATAACAAACAAACAAAAAAAACCAATAAAAATCAAAATAAAGGTTATTTGTTGTTTGTAATTAGGAAAGTAAAACCATGTTTTTTGGCATTGCAGTAACCAGTGAGCAACACTCAAGATTCACGTTCTATTATCTAAAAATATATTTAGTTGCAAGATCATAATTAGTAGATCATAATTGCATAACAGACCAGATTTAAGTGCACCTTAAATATTTAATCAGATATCTAAGCTTAATCTTTAGATGTTCTGTGTCTGAAATAAGCATGCTGTGCTAAACCAGGAAAAACACAAAAAAGGAACAATTCTACAGTCCTAGATATTCAGTCAGGACCACTAGTCAAAAAAGGCTGAAATTTCCCTCTGCAGGAAATATTATATATTATATTTATATAATATATAATATGTTTACAAATATATTATAAATATATTATATTTGTCAGCTTTGCTTTGTCCTGGCAATTCCCTTCCACACAAAACCATGAAGTTCAGGAAAGAGTAGCAAAAATAAATCCAGTGCAGAACAGAGAATACAAAAAATACAACAATTCAGACACTGCATAGAAAGAGAAGCTAGGATGAAGGTGGGTTGCAAAGTGGCTTGCAGATGTGCAGCAACTACAGGTGGGCAAAAGAAACTTAAAGCATGCTATCTGTGTAAAAGAAGAAGCAGATGCAAGCACTGAGATCAGCTGATGTGCTATTACTGCCTGAGTTTGACTTTGTAGCCTGCCTGAAGTAATCCAATAATAAACTGAAATGAAGCTGAATAATAAGTGAGCCCACCGTGCACATCCTTGTAGGTAATAAACTCATAGATGTTGCTCCCTCTGTTGTGTGACTGGTTGTTTCCGCTGGTGTGTGAGGAAAAGCCAGCGCTGGAGATGTTGCTTCACTTGGACTCGTCCGATCAACTTTATCCAGCACAGTTGTTTGGACTTTAATGGCTGATGGACGGGAGGTTGTAGCAGATGTGGGAATACTGAGTTTTTGGGTGGAGCTCACCACATCAGGCACTGGTGTCACCGGTTGGGATGCAGATGGTGACACATCAGTCTCTGTAGTTGTTGAAGTTTCCTCAGATGTGGTTGGCTCTCTGTGGACTGAAGTTGGTATAGCTGTAGATGTTGTGAGTGTAGTTAAAGTAGGAAGAGGCAGTGGAGTAGTTATGGTGGTCGAGTGAGGTTCTGCTGTGGTTGTGTCAGGAGGTTTGGTTGTTTTTGCTGTGGTAACTGGCTCTGCTGATGTTGTGATGGTTGTAGTTGTCACTTCTGATGTAGTTGTTGTGTCAGAGCTTGGTGTGACAGTTGGTGGGCTGACAGTGGTTGATCTGGTGGTTACTGCTGCTGGCCTTGTTGCTACTGTTACCCTAGCGGTGAATGGCCTGATGGTTGCACGCTCAGTCGACGTGGTTCTGGGAGTAATTCTTGTTGTCACAGGAAGTCTGGGTGTTGTCCTGAGGGTGGTCGTCTGTGTGATAATGGTAGTTGTCAGAGTGGATGTAACCCTTGAAGTGGACACCAGCCGGGTGGTGACTTTGTCCAGGATAGTTGTTGTCCTAGGAGGTGCTGTGGAAGTAGTAGTGCCAAGTGGTGATGAAGATGGATGGGATGTGGTTGCAGATGTTGTTGACACCTGGACTCTGTCTGTTAGTGGATGCATTGTCTCTGTAATCAGTTGAACAATGACAGGTCTTTGTGTTGTGGTAGCAACAGTAGGTGGTGCACTTGCAGTTGCTGTGATAAGCTTTGTCTCAGGGGAAGAATGCATAGGCAGGGGTGTAGACAGTTTTTTGGTTGTGGTGGCTATGAATTTTGCAGTTGATATTTCAGGAGGTGTCCTGGTTTGGGCAGTGGTAGGTATCGATGCTGATGTTGCAGATGTTACAGTTGGCTCAGTTGTTAGTGGAACGTGAGGAATTGTGGTAGTTGCAGTGGACGCGACCACATGGACAACAGTTTCAGATTTGACCTCTGGTGTCGTCTCCACTGTGGCTCTGTAGACTGGGGTGGGGGAGCTCTGCCAATGAGAGGGGCGCCAAGGTTCTGAAATACTAATAGTAGTAGGTGGACCGGTGGAGCTATCAGTTATGGGGGATTTTGACACAGGAGTAGTTTCTATCAGGTTTGTTGTGATTATAGGAACTGTAGACACAGTGGATATTTTTGGTATTTCTGGAGGTCTTGAGGTTGCAGTGGCAATTGTGATGGTCATTCTGTCTGTAACCGGGACAGCTGCAGACCAGGAAGTTTTCTCAGTATAGACTGTAGATTTGGACAAAGGAGCAGTTGTGGTTTCAGCCTGTGCTGTGCCAGATGCAGGGGAGTCTGTTATAGACACTTTCTTTGTGATTGTTCTCCAGTCTGTAGTAGCTGAGGTAGAGGGAGATGGTACGTGTGTGCTTGGTGCAAAATGAGTGAGGGTTGTTGTCGTTAATTTGGGAGCCGTTGTTGTGGGCGTTGTCAGGTCTGTAGAGGTGGTGTGCAACATCCTCTCTGTGGTTACAGATGGTGTTATGATGTGTGGTGTTGTTCTAGTAGTAGTAAAAGGTGCAGCTGGTGTGACTAATTCCGTCATCTTCGTTGAAATGATTTCTGGCAAAGCTGTAGTTACTGTTTCCACAGAAGGAGAAGCTGGAAGAGCTACAGCTGTTGTGAAGGCTGTGCTTGGTGAGCCAGATGTGATGGATGTTGTAACTGTAGTTCCTTCCACTGTTGAAGATTTTGTTCTGGTGTCAGTGTGTGCAGAGATAGTTGTACTGGGAACTATAGTTTTTTCTGTAATTACAGAAGTTTCCGGGACCAGAGCAGGACTGGGGCTGGAAGCTGTGATGATCAGAGCGATCCCTGTGGAATGTGTTGTGGCCTCTGTGGTCTGCACAACTATAGGAGTGCTACTTGTGGTTGTCCCCTCTAGAGAGGTTTTGGTCGGAGCTGCAGTGGTGGTTGCTGACTCAGTAGTCACAGGAGTGATGGTGAATAGTGGCTGGAGGGAATCGGTGGACTTGGTGGTAGAAGTGAGCCAGAACAGGGGTGTCGTGGTGAAAGAGGTGCTACTTGTCCTAGAGGTGCTGGGACCAAAGGGACTGACAGCAGAGCTCAACGGTCCACTCATCCATTTTGTTGTACCCATAATAGTAGTGGGCGGAGCCACTGTCACTTTGACAGTTGACAATGGTTCCACCACCTCTGGTCTCACAGGAGTGGGCACTGCCGGAGGCATTGGGGGTTCTATTGTACTGGAAGGTTCAGGACTTGCAGAAGGAGAGATAATGGCAGGTGGTGTTTCTGAGGAGCTGGTGTGCAGACTCGCCTCTGGAACAGTGGAGGTGATTTTGGTTGTGGGAGCAGTGTGTGGAGGAGCAGCAGAGGCAGCAGTAGTGGAGGTGGTGGTATTAAAGGTACTGGTGGAGGCAGTAGTACTTGCAGTGGTTGTAGAAGTGGCAGCTGGCTGTGCAGCAGACGGTGTAACGGGCTGCACAGCGACTGGAACCTTGATACCTGTTCAGCCAATAAAAGGTTTGTTAGAGAAATAACAAGCTCAGAAAAGAGATACAGGTCATTAAGTGGACTGAAACAGTGCAGATGAGTTTGTTCATACTTTTAGCGTTTTAGCAGGGATATCAATGATTAGGTTAAATTTGAAACAACTGTAAATTCGTTTTCCTAAATGTGCAAAATTGTGCATCTAGGTGTATTACTAAAACCATAGCAATATTAACTATTAACTTGATTAACACAGAGAATTTAATAAGCTATATTACCTAACGCAAATATCAATGTAATTCGCATTTTTCATTTTTGTTATATTACTATATTATTGTGTTGATTTTACCTATAGCTTTTCTATAGGTTGCCTATTAAACAACACCTATTAACAAATTGAGGAAAGTATATAAATTTTTATAATACAGACACTAAGGTAAGATTTAAAAATGACAGAACAAAATTTTATGACTAACAGTTGAAACCTTTCAATGACATCCGAACAATATACATATATACCTTAAAAACCTGTTATTAGCTTTATTAGCAAAAATTATCAAGTATCAGTATCAGTGCTTACTAATATTTAAAAAAAACTACCAACTAACTAGTATGTTTAGCCTTTATAAATACTGTTCATCATAAAGTGTTACACAGATACTCACAGTCTTCAATGTACACACACCGATGAGTGACCTCATCCAGGACCATGAGTGGGGGACAGACAGGAAGGCAACCCTCCACTCTGAACAGAAAACAATTGACAGCTGAAACTATAAACTCTGCATCGGTACTCAGAGGCCAAAGCGTTAAGAGCTGTTAACAAAGGACTGCGCATACAAAATACAGTGGGGCAAAAAAGTATTTAGTCAGCCACCGATTGTGCAAGTTCCCCCACCTAAAATGATGACAGAGGTCAGTAATTTGCACCAGAGGTACACTTCAACTGTGAGAGACAGAATGTGAAAAAAAAAAAAAATCCATGAATCCACATGGTAGGATTTGTAAAGAATTTATTCGTAAATCAGGGTGGAAAATAAGTATTTGCTCAATAACAAAAATACAACTCAATACTTTGTAACATAACCTTTGTTGGCAATAACAGAGGTCAAACGTTTACTATAGGTCTTTACCAGGTTTGCACACACAGTAGCTGGTATTTTGGCCCATTCCTCCATGCAGATCTTCTCGAGAGCAGTGATGTTTTGGGGCTGTCGCCGAGCAACACGGACTTTCAACTCCCGCCACAGATTTTCTATGGGGTTGAGGTCTGGAGACTGGCTAGGCCACTCCAGGACTTTCAAATGCTTCTTACAGAGCCACTCCTTTGTTGCCCGGGCCGTGTGTTTTGGATCATTGTCATGTTGGAAGACCCAGCCTCGTTTCATCTTCAAAGTTCTCACTGATGGAAGGAGGTTTTGGCTCAAAATCTCACGATACATGGCCCCATTCATTCTGTCCTTAACACGGATCAGTCGTCCTGTCCCCTTGGCAGAAAAACAGCCCCATAGCATGATGTTTCCACCCCCATGCTTCACAGTAGGTATGGTGTTCTTGGGATGCAACTCAGTATTCTTCTTCCTCCAATCACGACGAGTTGAGTTTATACCAAAAAGTTCTACTTTGGTTTCATCTGACCACATGACATTCACCCAATCCTCTGCTGTATCATCCATGTGCTCTCTGGCAAACTTCAGACGGGCCTGGACATGCACTGGCTTCAGCAGCGGAACACGTCTGGCACTGCGGGATTTGATTCCCTGCCGTTGTAGTGTGTTACTGATGGTGACCTTTGTTACTTTGGTCCCAGCTCTCTGCAGGTCATTCACCAGGTCCCCCCGTGTGGTTCTGGGATCTTTGCTCACCGTTCTCATGATCATTTTGACCCCACGGGATGAGATCTTGCGTGGAGCCCCAGATCGAGGGAGATTATCAGTGGTCTTGTACGTCTTCCATTTTCTGATGATTGCTCCCACAGTTGATTTTTTCACACCAAGCTGCTTGCCTATTGTAGATTCACTCTTCCCAGTCTGGTGCAGGTCTACAATACTTTTCCTGGTGTCCTTCGAAAGCTCTTTGGTCTTGGCCATGGCGGAGTTTGGAGTCTGACTGTTTGAGGCTGTGGACAGGTGTCTTTTATACAGATGATGAGTTCAAACAGGTGCCATTCATACAGGTAACGAGTGGGGGACAGAAAAGCTTCTTACAGGAGACATTACAGGTCTGTGAGAGCCAGAGATTTTCCTTGTTTGAGGTGACCAAATACTTATTTTCCACCCTAATTTACGAATAAATTCTTTACAAATCCTACCATGTGAATACATGGATTTTTTTTTCACGTTCTGTCTCTCACAGTTGAAGTGTACCTCTGGTGCAAATTACTGACCTCTGTCATCATTTTAAGTGGGGGAACTTGCACAATCGGTGGCTGACTAAATACTTTTTTGCCCCACTGTAAATAGAAGGAAAACTAATCAAGGATTTTATTTCTAAAAGAGCAACACTGTCATAATTCTCTTTTTAAACAATATCATGATCAGCATCAGGAAAGTTTCAGCAACATCTCTGAAATAAACTTTAAAAAATACTTCAAAAATTTTTCATTAATATTTAAGATCATAAATTGTATGACGGAGCAATAATCCCACATTTCTCTCAAGTATAGTAATGATGGATAGCTCCCATAAGCGTATTTTTGTTGTTGTTGTTGTTGTTGTCGTCATTACAAGATCTTTTATTGTGATTATAAGATCCCAGTTTCATAATTATGTGATTCCCCCCAAGTTCTCATTAAGTATGAATTGAAAAATGAAATTTGTAAAGTTTCTGTCAGTTCAAACATCAGCTCAGCATTTTCACTAAACATGTATTTGCAAGTAGTCAGGTTGATTAATGTCATACTAGAGTAAAAATAGGATGGCAGTCTGGAAAATCAATGCAATTACAAGTAGTTGTGGCGACCAAGCGTTCACCCAGTGGTTGACTGTGCAACTCTCTGGCCAACCATTTTTGGTTGGAAAGAGATTACACAGAAGAAACTTCACAGTTAACCCAGAGAAAGACAAGCTGCATCGAAACAAGTGAGGCCCAACTCAGACTGACTGCAGTCACTGCTGGATGGGTTGGAGAAAGTTTGCAGGTAAACAAATAGATTGCCATTACGCTGCAATCAATCTGAATCAGTCTCCACTGATGAGCACAACTCGTTTCCAGTGTGTCTCTTTGCAGTAGGGAACTTGATTCAATTGGTAGCCAACTGATTGTCCTCTTGTTATATTCCTAAGTAAAAGCAAGGATCCCAAGCGCCTATGTCATTTTGAGGTTAAATTGCTGTGCTGCAGGAACTACATTACCATTCGTGAAAGTGTTTTTGGATTTCTGTTTCAAATCTATGAGGTTTGGTTGGGCTCTGAATGAAAACAGATTTGCAATTTTTGCAAATTTATCACAGCTAATCAGCATATTATCACAAACAGATTGATCTCATTTAATCACAAACTGATACTAGAATGATGCTATCTTATTGCTGATTTGATGCAGCAGAGTCACTTTGTGGATGCACATGCTTGAAGACCTGGTCCCAGTCTTTGAAGTCTTTAATGTATGCGTAGAACTGACTGTTCAAGCTGATAATTCTGGCTGTAATGTTCAAAGTAAAGGGGAAGATCTTACTGTGGGATGGTGATACAGGCTTCAGCGAACGGGTCGCTGCATGTCTTGAAACAGGGGCTGACGCAGGCGTCGTACCTCCACTGACAGCGAGGAGCTGGTGGGGCGTCTGGGTTTGGGCCTGATCAAAAACACACAATACTTATTAAATGCTTAGTAAGCTTAGTAAGCATTATGGTAATATGTGACAGTTTAATCACCCCTAAAGTTACAATGTACACATGGCTGAGAAACAATCAAAACAAGGATTTAGTATCATTCATTCATGCAAATATCATTCATTCTGTAAATTTACATTATGAAACAAAAATAATGCTCATTTTAAATGTTTCTGTATATTAAACATCACATTTTCTATCTGGACTGACTAGAAAAAGATCAACACCATTAGCATGTCTGTATCTGGACTGGCATTTACTGCCATCAGCAAATGTTGCTGATATATTTTTAGCATCAGTTATTAGCCTCACTGCCCTGTTAACAGAAAATATGAGCAGAGGAGCCAGTAGTCTTGACCCTTGGCACCACAGAGAAGCAATAACGACCCACTGAATCCTTGCCGATACCCGAGTCAAAAATATAAAGCAGCAAATTAACCCAAGGTCCCTAAGGTAAACATCTAAATAAACAGGATGTTGATATAGAAGCAAACTGAACTGAGCAAAGAAAACAAGAGCAGATGTAAGATGTAAAAGTGAGGTCAGAGGTCAAATGTCGCATGATATTTGAATGCAAACTATAATGTGATATTTAGAATCCTTACATAACAGTAAGGCAAATTTTAATGGATTATTAACACGACTCCCTCTACACTCCTACAAAGATTTACCAGAATTCATTTAAAACTTTTTGAGCTTTCGTGTTAACAGACAGAAAGAATATCACGCTTGCAAACGCTGCCAAAACAGTCGAGGTAACTAACATCTCTACTGTGATTTAACTCTAGAACATGCTGGAAGTCTGTTTATATGCAAGTCATGGTTCAAGTAAGTCTTTCACATCAAAAAAGTTAGGTTAGAAAAAGTTGTGCTTGTGAGGTCTTAAGCAGCCAGTTTCCAGTTCCAGCCCTGTCATCATGACCGCATTATTTTTTTTGTTATGATCATAAATAAAAAAATCAGCAACACTGATGATTACTGAGTGTTATGTGATGTGCTGCTGACCTGACAGTTTGAACAGCGTGGCCTTGCGGAAGCTGTCCAAGTGTTTGTATTTGATTAGGTAGAGGCGAGGTACAGCAGCATATAAGAAGAAGCCGGGTTTTGCATGGGACTCGAGTGAGTCATAGCCTGGGATCCAGGTGTTCCTGCGGAGGATGAAGGTGGCTCTTTCCCAGAATGCCTCGCTCTCCTGCCACTTGGCCAACGTCAACTGGCCATTGGGGCTAGCAGACAGGAAGTAGTTTGGCCTGTCAGCTGCCTCAAAGGAAACTCGTGACGTGTCTGAGTAAAAAAAAAAGAAAAAAATTCATAAGTATAAAGAAAAGCTCGCAAAGCAGAAGAGCTACTGTGATTATGTTTTTTAAAGGACAAATAAGACAAGTTGCTTGAATTTACCAGTTCTACTTATGCACAGTCACACTCTGGTGTTAAAAAATCTGAATAAGTTGGGGTGGAGTATTCTTAAAAAAACTGAAGAATTAATTAAAGTGTTTGAGGCTTAAAACGGATGAAAAGTGAAAAGTGAAACAAGGTACATCAGTGTGACTTCAAGGCGGAAGCAGAAACGTGAGCATTGATATTGTCATGTTTTTGAGTGGCAGGTTATTTCAAGTGTAACATTTCTATCAGCTCAGCAAATATCAGCAAACACAAAAAAATGGCTGCTAGCTAAAGGTATTGTATTCCTGATAAGAAACGCAGGACTGGACAGGAAGAATGGCTTTTTTTAAAATCAGATATTGGACCTGTATATGATATGAAGGTGTGTTTTTTCATACTGGGAAACATCTTGCCAAACAATAGTACACTAACTTTGTGGTATTGAAAGGTTTCATGAAAGTACTCTGTTGCACTATGTTGGACTGGTGCACAGTAGCTGCGGTGTTCTCAGTCAGTGTTAGGTTACATCAAGAGATCAAATTAAACTTAAGCTGATGATGCTTAGATTCATTCACTGAATTCAACCTTTATTTCAACTGTTTGCTCTCTAGTATAAATACAGTATAAACAGCATACTGCCACTGTAAGGAACAGCTTTTATATATTATTATTAACACTGAGTTACATACTGTTTAACTCAGTTGTGTAAACCAACAAAGATCAAATTCCTGCTCCTCACATACAAGGTCTTGAATAATCAGTCCCCATTTTATTTTAATGACCTTATAGTACCCTATCACCCTTGCACTGCAGGTTTACTTGTTGTTCCTAGAGTATTTAAAAGTAGAATGGGAAGCAGAGCCTTCAATTTTCAAGCCCCTCGTCTATGGAACCAGCTTCCAGTTTGGATTCAGGAGACAGACACTATCTCTACTTTTAAGATTAGGCTTAAAACTTTCCTCTTTGCTAAAGCATAGTTAGGGCTGGACCAGGTGACCTTGAATACTCCCTTAGTTATGTTGCAGTAAGTGCAGGCTGCTGGGGGATTCCCGTGATGCACTGAGTATTTCTTCTTCAGTCACGTTTCTCACTCACTATGTGTTAATAGACCTCTCTGCATTGAATCATGCTTGTTATTAATCTCTGGCTCTCTTCCACAACATGTCTTTTATCCTGTCTTCCTTCTCTCTCCCCAGCCAATCATGGCAGATGACTGCCCCTCCTTGAGCCTGGTTCTGCCAGAGGTTTCTTCTTGTTAAAAGGGAGTTTTTCCTTCCCACTGTTGCCAGCTGAAGTGCTTGCTCATAGGGGGTCATATGATTTCTAAGTTTTTCTCTGTATGTATTATTGTAGGGTCTACCTTACAATATAAAGTGCCTTGAGGTGACTGTTGTTGTGGTTTGGAGTTGTATAAATAAAATTGAAAGAAAGAAAGATCCTCATAGCAGCACATTTAACATGGCAGCTGAACACAGCCTTTACACAAAGAAAACCTACTGGTACTCACAATAGAAATTATTTAGTGGTGCAGCTTTATTTTCACTTTTTCACCAAAACTGAAGGCCAAAATACAATAGAAGTTTTGAATCCATATTACATGTTCTTATGCTTATCACTTGATTACATTCCTCGGTCCTCTTTTCAAGTGTAAAATTATTTTTAAAGTTTATTAAGTGGAAGAAAATGTATATTGTATGAAAATAATCCAAAGTGCAGCAGTATCTCCGCTCACATGTGATAAAAAGTGAGACTAGCTTTGGAACAAGCTAGTGTCTTGGCTTGCTCACCAGCCTGCAGCTCAGGTTGCTATATTAGCATTTAGCAATCTGATCTCTGGGCCATGCTACCAATGTAAGTCAATGAGAGTCCATCTCCTCCATCAGTGTTTTCACAGGTCGCACTCAAATCATTCCAAACACTGCCAAACACAAAGGAAACAGTGAAAGATGAGAAAGCCAGCTAGCCTGTTTTCAGTCGCTGCAGAGAGAGATTCTTAGTGAAACTCTGATTTTCTCATTAATGTAAGATGACAGGATGGAGAAAGATCATCCAGAAAATAAAATGTCAAACACATGTCTGTTATGTAGGAATCGTGCTTTCATCAGGAAAAGAAGTTCAAGCTCAAACTTTAAATTCAAACACTAGAAGGCACCACAAGGCAGTTTTTAAAGCGCTAATAAGCTAACATTAATTATGACATAAATACCAGCAGTCCCCACCCTTTTTTGCGCTATGGACTGGTTTATGACCAACAATATTTTCATGGACCAGCCTTTAAGGGGTCACAGATACAACTAAATAAAACCAGTACCGGTACAAAAAAAAAAAAAAAGATTTATTCATAACACACATGAAAAGGCCCAGGGAAACAGAGTTAACAATAAAAACGATAAATAAAAAAAAGATAAAAACCAATAAAAAGCCCTGGAAACCATAAATCTCACACCCGAGCCTCAACTCTCGTGGGCCGGTACCAAACAACTAACGGTCCGTGGCCCGTGGGGACCACTGCTCTAAACAAACTTTACACAGCTGCTCTCAGTCTAGTGGAGTTTTTTAACACATGTTTTGGTTTTTGGAACTTTTATGTTCACTATTATTAATAATAAATTTAAAAGGTGTGAGGCAGATAGCATCTGCTCAGCAAAGGCCAACCAAACAATGAGTGCAATAGCAACAGCAATCAACAGCTAAAAGAAGAGAAAACATTGGGTTAACAATTATTTGCTAAAACTTTACAATGATAATATATCGCTGCTGTATTTTCAGCTTGATTGCTAAGCTTTGTATTTTGAAATTGATAGCTGAATATATATAAATAGAGTCTACCACACTTACAGAATAGATATTAAAGTTTGCATTCTTACGCCTTTTTCCTTCGTGTTGTTTTTTTTCTTCCAAGAAAAAAAGAACTGGACTCCTTGTCCAGTCACCAGAAGGTAAAGAGTCAGAGTTGAGAAACCAGACATTACAGATTTGGCCAAAGAAACAAATTTTTTTTAGCTGTGAATTTAACATCAGAGCTCCCCTGTTTAAACAGCTTCCTACTGGCTTTCAGCCAGCATACCTGCGTCTCTTTCATTCAGGAGCCTGCTGTATTCTGCTGACAGGAAAATATACCACTGTGGTATCTACACAACGATCAAACTTTCCCAAACCCACTACAGAAGATCTCTTTCATGCACTGATACCACCAAACCCTACACTAGTAAAGCAGACACAGACTGTTTTCTACATTGAAAAGAAATGAGTGTAAAATAAAACTATAAAGCTTCTGAACTAACCAGTTTCCCACACTCACTAAATATAAAAACACAAGAAACTTCCTTCCTCTTGGAAGTCATAATTATTGTCAACAGTTGTAATTAAAATGCTGACATCATCATTTGAAATAGAAGAAAAAAAACGAAATCAGTTTTTTGAGCAGTTATTATTTTTCCTGCAATGAAATGAATCTCTCTCTGTATACAAAGTAAACCTTTTCATTTTAAACAAATTCATTCACCGTGTGGTCGCGCTCTGCTGAGGCCAGGTGTCATCATGAACAGCGAGATGATGTCAGGGGTGTCGCTGATGTTGCCACGCTGCAGGAACACAAAGCTGCTGGATTTGCTGGCTGCCAACAGTGTCGTCCGATCCCTGAAGGTAAAGAGCCTGAAGGGACCTTTACCCAGAACTGCAGACAGGCATCCACACTTTATTGTAGGATTTTACCTCTTTGAACTCATAATTTCTCCAACAGCCTAAAAACTGCTGTTCTATCACTGCATAATACTTGACTGTGAGTGGTCATTTCATTAAAATAATCAATGTTGCATTGCATATTATTGCATTTTAATAATACATTTATACTTCTTTATATAAAGTGCAGGGCATATCATTTATATATAGAAATCTCCCTCTCTCTCTCTCTCTCTCTATACATACACACACATATATGTGTGTGTGTGTGTGTGTGTGTGTGTGTGTGTGCGTGCGCATGTGTGGAGAAATTGCTATACCTTTGTTGTAGAATTCACAATCGTACGCTGCACGGAAACAAAGAGACTCTTATTAATAACAGGATGAGTACTACTACTATCAATAATGATATAAATACTATGAAAGTAGTACTGAAAGGTACTTTATAAGCACGAAAAGTAGATATTAATTTTTATTAGAGCCTAACCAGTATAGGATTTTAAGATCAATATCAATATATGGTCATTTAAAATGCCCCACAACATAGTTTAAACTTGCATCAAGTTCTTCCCTTTTATAGTTTCCATCTTGACATTTACATAAATTATCTAATTTTACTGTTGAGAAGAATTTATATATAATTAATTATGACAACTATTAATAATAATTTGCTTTTCAACAACCGCTTTTCAACTGATAGCAGTTTAACTGATAACGATGTAACTACAATTAGAACATCATTTTTTTTTTAGTTTTTATGTTTTTTTTCCAGATAAGCTATTGAAGCTCAGTTATTCCTCTGTAATTAATTAAACATACAATGTCTACATTAAAATGTTCAAAAAGGAATGCTTTAACAAATAAAATCTGCAAACGTTAGCAAGAAACACTAGATGGGAATTTTACTCCCTGTGGTCTGACTGACTCACGGCATAGAGAAGGAGAACGCCAGTCCACAGGTACACCCTGGTGGCAGCAACGCTGGGCGTACGCCGCCACACTGGTGCAGAAACACTCGCAGTCGCCTCCTCGGCTGCAGGCACATGTGTCTGCTAGACAGTTCATGTAAAACCAGGTGACATCCACCTAAGGGCAAATATAAGAAATAATTTTTTTACAAATTTATTACAAATAGATGAATTAATAGCAAGTAGAATTTTACCCCTTAATTAAAAAATAAAAAGTCTGTAGTACTTGTAAAAAGCCCAGGGTAGAGACGTTTTGTTACTCACCACTGGGTGGCAGGCTTGGAAGATCTCACTGAGCAGGACAGCACATTGTCGTTTTGCAAAAGGTTCTCTGAGTGGACTGAGAGTGCAGGGATGTCTGATATCTGGACTGTTTACACACTAAAGACGCACACATACACAGGGAGATAAAAAGAAACATTTATGTCAAATGAGAAAGATCAATTCCACTATAAATGAATCACTATTTCAGTTTTCAAATAAACTGAAGTTGTGATGAATAGGCTTGCAAGTTATTGTCCAAGTGAAATGTTAATTTCACAGTTAATTGCCTTCATTAGATCATCAGAGCATGATGAACATACAGGTGATGTTTTGCTCACCTCTGTTGCAGTCCAGCTGTTTCCAAACTCCTGTGGTGTTGGGGAGTCGATGTTGTCAGGCGTTCGCATCTCATTCACTGTCTTCAAGTCAAAGTTCCCACACAATCCGCTCAGCTTCCCCTGAACACATCACATCGCCTCTTTTTAGCCTGTTAGCTCATATGTTGTTAATACCGTCATGATATTACATTTTACTTTATATCATAGCCTCTTAAAATTTGTGACTGACAGTAACACAGAACTGCCTGTTGGATGCTGCTCTGAGAGTGGTGTGTTCAACAGTCTGAATGAAAAAAAATCTGTTAAGTTCTTCAGTGCTTCTGAGATGATTCGCTGTATGTTCCTTTGTGAAAGGAAAGGACGTGCCACGATTCATAGCAACATACCGTCCGACCTTTCACAAAAATAATCAGCTAAACTACAAGTGATTCCCATCATGGCTGCAGATAACTCAGAGGTCACTCAGCTCAATTAGGAACCAGAAAAATCCTAAAATATCAAACTGGTATAACATCAGTTTATTAGGTATCATTTGTGGAGTCACCTTATATTGAAGATCAGCTGAAGATCTGCAAAAAACAAAACAAAACACTGAACCAGCATCTTACCTGCCAGCGAGGTCCAACCTGGACATGCACTGTAGTCTTTCGGTCCCAGAGGACTGTGACGTCTTCCTCTGGGAAATGAATCGCTGTGAAGTACCCAGCTGGCCAGATGAACATTATCTGCTTCCTGTCAATCACACTGGATGGATTCTGCATAAACGAGTGACTGTAGTTAGATGGCAGCTATCCACTGAAAAATCCTTAAATCTTATTCAGAAGAAACAAAGATGACACACAAAGACACTGTGCAGCACATCACTCTGCCCTAGCAGTAGAAATTGCTTTAAAAGTGACTCTTACTGGCTTCCCAGTGTCATCATCAAAAGCAACAAAGGATCTTCCAACATTGATCAGCAGGGACTTCCTGCAGATGATTCCACTGTCAAAACAGTCGATGTTCTCAGCTGTGACACTGAGCATTATATCAGCACTGCTCTGTGGAGGTGAGAAAACACAGCTGCTGTAACAGTAAATGTCTTTATAGCTTAGAAATCTCAGTGTAACAATAGGCTTAGTGTTTATTATTACAGAGTAAAGCAGGTTTGTGTGTGTGTGCATGTGTGTGCGTGTGTGTGTGTGTGTGTGTGTAAGGGGGGGGTCCACTGTTATGGACCAAAAAGTATATCACATGCTCATGTAATGGCTATAATAATCTTTTTCTCACATACCTTTACAAGATAAACTTTACATGCTCCAACGTAGTCGAATAACAGCCCATCAAACGTCCTGTAGTGGCGATCACCGTAAGCCGTGCACAACGATGGACACGGCTGAAATACACACTGGAACGTCCCATGCTGGCAAACACTACAAAGACAGCAATGCCTCAGTGATTCGGCATCAACTTGTTCCCACTTAGTTAGAGGACATTTTTTTCACATCTAATGGCCTCCTTTTGTTGAGAGCCTCAGGTTTACAGAAGGCAGAAAAGTGACCGGTGAATTGTCAAAGGCTGAACTGCAGCTCATTGCACTATTAGGCTGTCATCTACATCTTCTTCCCTGGCTGAGGCTTGAAGAAGAAATGGAAGGATGGGAGAATGACTGAGATCACTGGGAGAGTGTTTCCTTTCACTAGCGATGAACAGTCTGAAGCAGAGAATCAAAGAGTCATACAAGGGCCCGCTCTGTTTTCAAGGCCTTTTTCTGTGCTGTGATAGCAGAGAATTATAGATATCAGGTGGCCACTTTCGATGCTCTGACAACCTCGGGATTCTGAGCTTTCAGGCTAAATCTGACTTTGAAAAATTGGCGATGGTATTAGAAATTTAAGCAAACGCTTGATGATCATATTAATTTGACAGCTATTGTTGGCGAGGCCAAGACCAAATTTGTAAAGCGTGACAAAATGAATTATTGCCTATAGAGAGAAGGGAAATATGATATGTGAAGATATGTAACATGAAAGGAAGATTTTCAATTTTAATGAACAAAATTTTCTAAAAACACTGAATCTGTGGAAACATACCACTGGTAGCAGGGCGAAGAGACTCTGTCACCAGGGTAATACTCTTTTCCTTTCCACAGACAGGGGCATGCAGCGGGCTCAAAGCACTCATCTCCATGTTTCAGCAGCCTGTGGGAAACACCCAACTGTTAAAGGAAAAACACTTTTAAAGCACTGAGTTTATGTAGAATTGAGACCAATGAATTCTGTATGCTGGGGCTGAAAAGTAAAGCCAGTGTTAAAGTGCCTTAAATCAGCATGTTTTTTTCTAATAGCCAGCAGGGATCAAAAAGACTTGGCTGTCAAGCACTCTACTCATCTCTCTGCACACATATCTTGATGTTATAAACATATTCATTAGAGTCAACAAGGAGACTAAATGTGGGTATGCTTCATTGTGTGATTAACAAGTCATTCTTAGTCGCACCTGCCCCTTGCTAAGCTTATTCTTATTCAAAACACCAAGACAGAGTATAAAGATGTTAAGATTTTACAACAAGACTAGTGTGAATCTATATCCTTTTTAATACAAAGTCTCGATAAAAAACAGGAGCACATGACATCTTGAAAGCATCTTGAATTACTGTGGTGCAGTGCTTTGGACTTGCCTTCATCACCACTGCCACTGAAAATGTATCTGACATGTTTAAATGTGAAGCAGTTTATTTAAATGTAAAACCATCTTTCCAACAGCTTAAAATTTGCTAAAACTGAGTCATAACACAGGATAATGATCACAAACACAGCATCAAATCTACAACAGAATGGCTGAAAAAGAGTCAAAATCATAAATGTACATAAATGAATACCTGCAAAGCCCAATAAACTGAAGTGATATTTGTTTTGTTTTTTAAGTGGTTTGCCAGAGGTTTCCTGATGGTTATCACAAGCATCTGAACGAGGTGGAACTTCCTAAAGGACACTTAGTGAAATATTAGTGGGGGCATATCTGATCTTTTATGTATACTTTTGACCCTGTGTGGATTAGAGAAATTTCCAAAGTAAATTCAAACTTCTGTACCCAGGTCTTGCTTTTTAAAGATGTATGCTGTGATGTATTGTGCCATGAAAATCAAACAGATAATCATTAGAAGTCTAAAATTACCATGATATTTACGGATAGGAATCGAGAACCAGTTCTTGTAGGAAACTGGTTCCCAGTACTGCAATTATGTGTGTCAGAGGCAGTCTAGAGCATGGATATGGAAATTTATTCTTATTGCACAAAATGATGAGATAAATGGTAATGTGGAAAACTGCATCCAAGACAGAAACAACCGCATTGTGCTGCTAACACAACTTTGGTTCTTTGCAAGCACCTGCCAAGACTAGCTTAGTCTTGGCAGGTGCTTGCCAAGACTAAGCTGGGTTTAAGAACCCAGAGTGGAAGCTGAGTGAATACCAAACTGAGTATGCAGACCCTTAACTTCAACAGGCAACAAGCAGATGAGGAGTGAGGCTGCAGCCTCCCTTTCTACCTGTTCATCTTTCTAAAGTAGAATCATTGTGGCGATCGCTCACTTGTGCTGTTTTTTTTTTTTTTTTGCTATGTGCGGTCAGCGTTGTATTCTACTATGAGAAAGATTTTAGACATGTGTGTCCTCATTAAGGATTTGTGTTGGTGTGTGGGGTTGTAGCCTCAGGTTTATGTTGCTAAATGGTGATTATGAGACAGTTTCTGTCAGCTATTTACATGTTTACAGAGTAACATGAAAGTACACACCAACAATCACCACTTGAGGAACCTAACCGATGTAAGACTATGCATTTTTAAATTCCATTAACATGATTTTATGTTCATTTTAAGTTGACGGACAAATAATTGTCCAATAATTACACCAAAAACAGTATCTATAACAGCCTACACATATCCGTTTACTTACTAACTTTCCCTGACCCTAACCAAACACCCACTGCCAGCCAGACGTTAATTAAAAATCAAAGACCGCTTACCGTTTACTACCAAATGAACATGATGCACAAGCAGCTCTGCCCCTACCAGAGAGTATGATTTAATTTGTAAAGCACTCATTGAGGAGGGTTAATCACTCCTGAAATCTAAATAGGCAAATCATTTCCAAATGATCATGTTGAATTTAATTTAAAACATCCCTGTATCCGTACAAAATTAACAAGTTTTTACATCTCTATGTGTGGAGTGAAGCTGTGGAATAGACTAAGTGAAGAACTGAAGCAATCAGCATGACTCAGTTCAAAAATATGTTTTTTGCAAAGTACAGGGAGGAGGTAGGGTTTTGATCGGGTGTCTCACCCACTATTTTCACACTGGGGATGTGTATATGTGTGTGTGGGTGCAACTTATATTTATATTTAAGTTATTTATAATTATTATTGCTTTGTTTTCCTTTTGTTTTGTTTGCTTGTCTCTTTTTCTCTGTTGTTGTTGTTATACTATTTAAACATGTTCAAAATAAAGATTCAATTCAATTCAAAATTCTGCATCTAAATAATCCAATCTCTCTGAAAGCAGTGTTTTTTAACTATTGAAGAACAGTGACCTAAAGGCATGCTATCAAGTTATAGCGTTGTCATTTTGCCAAGAGAATAACAGAGGTAGAGCCAAAGCAGGTCTGCTTCCAGAGCAGAGAGATGCCAGGAACCCAGAACAAATTTCAGGGGTGGGCGACTGTGGACTGTAACGCTCATGTTAGCTACATGAGAAAACCAGACAATTAGGATTCTCAGAGATAGAGAAAGAAACAGTCTTTGTCTGCAACCATCCATTTGCTTTCGTCTCTGCAAGACGAAGCTGATAAGTATCTTGTAATATCCATGGTTGAGCTATATCCACTGGCGAGGCTGCCGTGACATACTGAATAGTCTCGCCACAAACCTCAGGTTCATCTGAGTAGAGTTACACCACAGATAAAACGGTGCTAACAGCTTCCTTTATCTGGCAGCCAAACTGCTGTATCAATTTCTCTGATCAAAGATATGAAAATCATTTATTGTTCTGACCTATGAGCACATTATGAATAAATTCTCATAAACACAGCCCTCATTTTGAATTTCATTCTTTCGCGTGATGTAAAGTGGACTGAGGAATAAGTAGTTGAAAAACATGATGACAGATGAGTCAAACAGCGCAATGGCTCGACTGCAGTCTGCCTTGCATTGAGTGTACTCCCAAGTGTTGCACACCAAGTAGAGACAATAAGCTGAAAATTATCCCTGACGGTATGCAGCCTATGGCCTAGATTATTAATGACGTTTGCAATCGTAAATTACATTCACAAGATTAGCAGGTGAATTGATCCGTTTATTTGGGGCAGAAAATAATTTAAAGAAAGACTGATGTTTTTCTTTTCTACTCTCCCGGAGTACTCAAAACGCTGTATACAACATGCCTCATTCACCCATTCATACAAGCACTTCTAAACACAAGTGCAAACTAAAGTACATTCACACATCGTCATACTCATCATACTGATGAGTATGACCAGAAAGCAATTAGACCCTCTGATGACGATGAACGCATCAGAGGGCAACTTGGGGTTAGTATCTTGCCCAAGGATATTTGGCATGCAGACTGGAGAAGCCAAGGATCGAACCACCGACCTTCCAATTAGTAGCTGATTTGCTCTACCACCTGAGCCACAGCCACCCTGTGTGTGAGATCTATCACACACAGATCAAAACATGCTGACATGATGACCATTTCACAGTTAATAAAATGCATAAAATAATTTCTGCTACAAATTGCCTCATTTTTTCAGTACTGGGGCGTCTTAGTGCAAAGTCTGGGATGAGGAGGATATACTTTACTACATTTTTACATTTTGCAAGTAAATAATTTTTTTTTTTAACCAGATGTTCCCCACTTATCCTAGACACTAGCTCTTTCAAAAGGCAGCAGACCTGACAAGGTATATCATCTTTATCACCTAAACTTGTTTTTGCTTACAACACACTGAATCATCTCATGAGTCTAAACTAAAACAAAACCTGTAACCAAAACCAAATTCCAGCAGGCTGCATGTTTCTGTTTTGCACCTGAAAGTCCAGGTTCATATGAGTTCAGCTGGACTAATTGACACAGAAGGAATGAATGAATGGTCTACATTTTGATCATAAACAAAGTGTGCCATTGTGAATGCAGACACAATGGATTCATCTGTCTGCACCTCAGCTAATCATTTCCCATTAGAGGTTTTAAAGTCCCGCTTCAGATGAATACCTTGCAGTTGACTCTGAGTTTAGAAAGGGTTTTTGTATTTTGATAGTCATTTAAGTGTAGAGTTAATATAAGAAGAAGAAGAAGCTGCTTATCATTTGTTGACTGCTTTAGTAAACACAACTAAAGCTGTGGAGATATAGTTAATATTATTGAAATCAGAAATCTTATAAAGGTTATTATTTCAATGTCCAAGATGTAAATATGACACTAGGGTTTGAAGAATTAATTAAAAGTAAAAGCTACATCTCAGGTCTGGGGGTTAGGGTTAGGGAAGATGTGTTTTTTTATTTGTCCTCAAATTCATCATTTATATAGAAAATAAGCTGCAATAAATTTGGTATGTACCAGTTTCAACTGTTTTAGATTTTTAAATACTCTCTATATAAAGATTTGTGATTTTTTTTATTGCATGTGACATTTTATTTTTTTTAAAGTGTTTATACAAACCTCATCGTGCTGTAAGCTCAGACAGTTGTAAAAGCATAGTAAATACCAACATCATCCTATAAAATACTCAAGAACTAAGTTGTTTAAGATAAGATAAGATAAGATAAGATAAGATAGAACTTTATTAATCCCTCGGGTGGGTTCCTCTGGGAAATTCGACTTCCAAAAAGCACAGCAACGACCGAAGTTACAGTTACAGTTACCGTTTGAAAACGGTACAAAGAAATGCCAATGCATCTCAGCCCTTTCAGGTCAGAGACAAGAGAATCTGAGAAGGTAGATAAACTAACTGCTGAGAAATGCTAACAAAGATTAGTCAATAAACAGACAGGGGTAAGTTTTGAACTGAATCCTGGTGTTTTCCTCAAAACAGCTCCTGTTTTGATGCTTTCACTGGGCAAAAAACTATTCATCAGATTCATCCTTTACACTATTGGTATTAGTATTGCTGTCCAAATGCATAGTGAATTTGAATATTTACATAATATACAGTGTATTCACTGAATCCCACAGTGTCTCATAAAAAGGTTGTGCACAAAAATTCCCAAATGCTCAATGTTCACAATTGAAAAAAAGCTATTACTGTTACTCATCCTATTAATTCTATTCTACCAAAGATGGCTTAATTTCACCAGAGAACTTAGCCTTGAGATATTGTTCAATTAACAGAAATAAACAGGTCCGGAAACAAAGCTCACATTATGCTTGTGTCTGCTAGCAGTCTGCTAATAGCTAATAGCAGACTGGTTGATTAAGTATTTCTGACAAGCCACATTTCTTGATTGCATCTGTAACGAAGCTGCTAATAAGCTGCTATCATTCATTCTGGTGACTGGTGATGAAATGTGAAAGACTAGAAAGACAGCCCCCAGTACTGTAGACCATCATGCATTGCCCTGAAAGAAAAATTACAGGTGGACGAAAGGCATGAAAGCAGCACTTTTCAAAGTGAACAGCCACAAAGTATGTTCTAAATATGAATTAGAAAATAAAATTGCATATTTTGTATTTATCACACAAATGCACATATATATATAAGAGCAATGACATTAATATTAACAGTACGGAGAAACTCACCCTGTAGAATTTTGCCAGTTAGCTCGTAACCCTAACCCTCGACAACTTAAATATCAATACTGAATGAATTATTTTGAATACCTGCTAATGCAAACACAATGCTAGCTAGCTAAGACTAAATTTAATGTTTGCCAACATTAATGCTACCAAAATACAATATTAAGGTAGTTAAATTTTGCTTTTTAAACTTATTTAGAATTTTTGGGGGAGGGTGTGGTGAGTCATGTTAACATCACTGATTTGTGAACTCTATAAATCTTTAAAATAAGAATCATAATAAAGGTTTCTTCTGTAAAAACAACCCTTGATTAGCAGAAAAACAAACAGGCTTCTATGTAGCAGAATATGACTCCAGGCTGATCTCATACAGATCAGTTGATCTCCCAGTGAACCTTAAAACTGTCTCACTATCACTACACTCATTAATACATCTGTCATCAAGAAGCAGAAGGGCTGAATGAGATTTCTTTGTGCCATATTTTTTTAACTCAGGTTTCAGTGACTTTTTAAACACCTGAGCTACAACTGGACGACAGATTTAGAGGTTATGATGTTGTTGACACCCAAAAGGTCAGTTTGCTCCATGTAGTGAACAGGGATATCTGAATCACACCAGTGAGGTCAGCAAAGGTGACTCAGGGTTCAGATGACCATTTTTGCCCCTCTCCGACCTTTTCACCGTATCACTATATTTCAGTAGGTTTGCTGAGATAGTGCTCTGAGTAACAGGCAGAAAACCCAGACTGGTGCTATTTATAGAACGGAGCTAAAGTAACCAAGAGGAGCTTCAATGCAAGGCCAAATTCCAGGAAGTCGGTTCAACAAACTCTGAGTCTAACCACAAACTCCGAGCTGATTTACTCTGAGATCAGCAACTCACAGTTTCCTCTTTAAGAAAGTAGGATGATCAAAGTAAGTTCAATCAACTCTGAGTATGTTGACCCTGAATTGAATGTGTTTGTAGAGAAAGAAAGCAATCCTCAACAGAGCTTCAATACTAAGATTCACCATGGCAACGATTAACTAAAGAACAGATCCCCTTTTTATCCAGTGAACCAAGGCATATGCATTCAGGTCAAGTATAATGTCATAATTTTACATTTAAATTTGAAATCTAATCATCTAACCTGACAGGAACACGGGTGGGTAGGCACTGAGGGTAAAAAATATGGAAAAACAAATAAGACAGAGAAATGATGGATATTAGTTAACTAGATAGCAATATACTCTGGGATGGGTCTGCCCTTTTATTGAATAAAAAAATACGTTTGTGAGAACTTTTGATTGTTTCCTCTTTTTTTTTAAATTAGTCTAATTGTTCAGTAAAACTTAAGGCTTCTATTATTTCTGCCATTTATGCTTCAAAATGAGATTTAGAGAAAGACTATGCTTTAATTTTCACCAGTTTAACCACTAAGAATTTAAGCTAATGGCAGTCTTCACTGACATACATTAGGGTTATTTTCTTGGAGAGACAGCAGATATGTTTTAATAATAATAATGGATTGCATTTATATAGCTCTTTTCGAGACCCTCAAAGCGCTTTACAATTCCACTATTCATTCACACACTGGTGGAGACAAGCCACATTTGTAGCCACAGCTACCCTGGGGCAGACTGACAGAAGCTGCCATATCGCGCCATTGGCCCCTCTGGCCATCACCAGTAGGTGAAGTGTCTTGCCCAAGGACACAACGACCAAAACAGACAGGGCTGGGGATCGAACCGGCAACCTTCCGGTTACAAGATGAGATTCCCAAGTCCCTGAACCACGATCGCTCCGTTTTAATGTTAATGTTACCGTTAGTACTCATTGTAATTCCGTCAAAACAAGTCTTGAATGTAAAGTTTTTATTTATATTCATCATATAATAAGAAAAATCTAACCTTGGTCTTGTTTTAGCATTTTTTTGACTATATAAATACACATAGCACAGTACAGTAGTACTTCAGATTATTTAAAAACACATTTAGACAATTAGTAGTTGTTTGAATTATATTTTTAATGGTTTTTCAGTGGTGTGGTGGTCGATGGTGGTGGATACAAACAAGATGCTTAACGGTCAAACATCAGCTACTTTGATATATTTTGGGGTCATGTGGGTTTAGTGAGTTGTGTGAATGGGTGACAAAAATGAATTGAGACAGGTCAGTTTGGAGCCTGATCATCGATGCTGACGTGATATGTACAATATATATTTATTTAAAGTTTATTTGTTCAGCATTGTCTTGCTGATGATCTTTTGTAGTACATGTTAGTCCAGAACTATATAGCATTCACCGTTAATGGTGCCTTCACAGATTTACAAGTGACTCGAGTCAATGTTTACAAAAGCATCCCTCTATACAAGGATGTTGGTGTTTGATCTGTATATTGGCAACAAACCAGATGGTCTCTCATTTCAGTGGTGTCTATGTTTTCCAAATGTAAGACTTTCATTGGTCAGATAGTTTTCCAAATCACCTTAAGCGATAGGTTTTATTTTTTCTCAAATTAAAGCTAGGGCCAAATTCTCTGACAATGTCAGAAAGCCTAACAAGGTCAGTTTTATTTGTTAATGGAAATCCTTCATAAATACGTGATTTGAGGTTCACAGATAGAATCTTTGATTGTCTTTTAAGAGTTACCATTTTAGCGCTACACTGTTTCATTGTTCTTTTGTATACTTATTCAGCTCTTCTGCTTTTACATGAAAAACAAAGATTTTATATTTTTGACAGTTCTAAAATCGAGAAATATAATCCTTCTGTTTGCAGGTGTAGCGCTCTCATCAATCAACTATATAATCTATGCAAATATGTCATAAGATGCGACATCCTTAAACTAACCCTTGCCTGTGCGTATTGTAATCAGGATGACTCCTGGTTGATGTCACAGAATGAAACCACTTAACCCCCCTTTCAGGCTGACAGCCAGAGAGGATTAAAGGGGTCAGATGACTGTATTCTACCCATAATGTCTGTTCACCTCATCTGTTGGAATCCTGTCCTTTGTCTGCCACAGAAAATCTGCACTTTTCCTTATGTCACATCAACAGACACTTCCACAAGGCTTATATCTTTAAATCTATAAATGTAAAAATTTCCCCAAAAAAACTTAATTCCAACTTATACATTTTACTGGTCTGACCAGTAGATGAAGCAAGGCAGTCCCCCCCCCCAAAAAAAGGAATTAAAAACCAGGAAAATTCATGTATTAGAAGCCAGCAGGGAATTAGCAAGTTCAACCAGAAGATGAGTCAGGTTAACAGAACAACTGGGCTAAGTTTATCTAAAACTGTCCACACAAAATGAACAGCTACGTCTGCTTATTACTTTATGTTGGGAAACAAATGGTTATAATGAAGTGCTGACTACATGTATCACACAAGCAGCATCACCAGGTATGGGAAGGAGGGGGGTGGAAGACTATTTCAGGCTTCTGTGACATTTTAAGAAAGTTTAATCAACCTGCAGCCAGTTTCTCTGTGACATCAGCTTCAGTCAGGTACACTAACAGCATAAGATTTCATTAAGTGAAACACTCATTTCTTGACCTTTACTGCTCAAGAAAAACATCTTGTTCCTTTGCTCAATCAACCTGATACCAAACAGTTAACTAGCATAACTACAGTCTGCTATGTGTGAACTTTTCAAGATTCTGTACCACTTAAGCAGGAGTTTGGAACCCTTTGTTTTACCTCATTGTTTTACCCTGATATGAAACAAAAATGTTAAATTGTTACATTCAGTCTCCATCTTTAGTCTGACCATACTTCCACTCTGCACTGTGACTAAAGACCAATGCATGCACAAGAATCTCAGGGTTATTACGAGTGGAGAAGTGTGAATAATCAGTTTGATCTTTCTATTTTGAATTCTGTTATTTACTAGTTTGTTGCTACAGATCACACATCCCAGAGAGTCAGCTGAATGAAAGCAAATAAATTTTTCCAGATACCTTTTCTATTTTTTATATTCAATTCTCTATTTTTCTCCTTTTCCCTTTTTAAATTTGGATTCCATAACGAGAGTAGCTTTTGTTTAAAATTGTGAAATGAAGAATTACAATCAAATTAAAATAAAATGGATTTTAAAAGTGCAGTACTGTCCAATCAAAAGGAGTTTTTTTACATTATAAAGCAGCCATTACCTTCTATGTATAACTATTCACCAATGGACAGAATACATTTGTACTAGCTGTCACTCACCCAGGCGGGCAGACACATCCAGCCAGACAGGGCTCGTGTGATGAGCAGGTGAGGTTGAGCAGGTAAGACTCACAGGTGCGCTCACAGGACACACCCCTTCCCGGCAGGAGGCCATCCTCCCCTTCTGAACAGTTCTGGTAGATCTGACCTTCTGGACACAATCTGTCTGTAAGTAAAAATGACATCACAGATTTTTTGTAGATTTTTGGTGTCACTTTTAAACTGACAGTGAAGAAGAGTGAAAAATTAGTTTGTTAGGTATGAATGCTGAACAACATAAACACATCAATGTTTTAGCTCATGCATTATTAATCTTCACTATCAAAAAAGGCACTTTTTCACATTTTCTTAGGACTGTAATTTCTCACAGTACTCACAGTATGAAAGTTGATATGACACAAACATATATATCCACTGACTATTTTTCTTTTGGCTACTTCCTTTAGGGGGTATCACAGTCAGTCACCTGCCTCCATCTCATTATATCCCTAGCATCCTCCTTTGTCACACCCACCCTCTGCATGTGCTCCTTCACTACATCTGTGAATCTTCTCTATAATTCGTCTGCACATGTCCAAACTATCTCAGCCCTGCCTCTCAAACTGTTCAACCTGAGCTGTCCCTCTGATGTATTCATGACTAATCCTGTCCATCTTGGTCTCAAAAACACTCAACATCTTCAGCTCTGCTACATCCAGCTCAGCTTCCGATCTTTTTGTCAGTCCCACTATCTCCAAACCGTACATTATAGCAGGTCTCACTACCATGTTGTAAACTTTCACTCTAGCTGCGATCCTTCTATCACAAATCAGCCTGACACTCATCTAGACCCACTCCACCACACTCGAACATTCTTTACTTTTCTTATGTCTGTTGCTTTGGATGGTTCAACCCAGGTATTCAAACTCATCCAACTTCATTATTGCTCCTCCTTGCATGTCCATCTTTCCTCCTGTCTCCCTTCACAAATATATTCTGTCTTCCTTCTACTAACTTTCATTCCTCTTCTTCACAGAGCATACCTCCACCTCTCCAGACTCTTTCAACTGCTTCTTACTCTCACTACAGATCAACATATTAGCTGCAAATATCATCCACAGACACTTCTATCTGACCTCCATCACAATTTGTAATACCACCCCCACCACTGCATACCTCACGTTGTCTCACTGTCCTTTTAAATGTCCTGCACTATCCTCACATACTTCTTCTTCTCTTGGCTATAAGAAAGATCCACAAAGACACAGTACAACTTCTTCTGACCTTCTCTATACTCTCCAATAACAAAGCAAACATCACATCTGCAGTGATCTTTCCTGGCATGAAGCCATATTGCTTCTCACTGATCATCACCTCTCTTCTTGACCGAGCTTCAACATATACACGGTAAGGTTCATCCCCTTTGTCACTCTGTAGTTACTACAGATCTGCACATCACTCTTGTTCTTTAAAACTGGTACCAGTACACTTTTTCTCCATTGCCCAGGTATCCTCTGATTCTCCAAGACTGTATTAAACAATCTGCTTAAAAAGTCCACTGCCTTCTCTCCTAGACATCTTCATTATTCCACAGACATGTCACATTGGCCAATTGTCTTTTCACTCTCCATCATCTTCATACCTGCCCTCACTTCCTCCTTACTAATCCTCTGCACTTCCTGATTCATTAACTTTCCTCCATCTGTTCTCTCTCTCATTTTCTACATTCATAAACTCAAAATACTTCCTCTATCTTCTTAACATGCTCTCTTCACTTGTTACTACATTTCCATATCTATCCTGAATCATACTAACCTGCTGCACATACTTTCCAACTCAGTCTCCCTCCCTACTTAATCAACGCAAGTCATTTTGTCCTTCCTTGTTTTCCAGCCTCATGTACAACTTATTATAAACACTTTCCTTTCCCTCTTCTCTCTTTGCTGTTCACCCAGCCTCCCAAACTTACTTCTTTACTTTCTTCATCTCCCTGACTATCCCACTTTTCTTTGCTAACCTTTTCCTTTTATCACTGTCTTGTACTTCCTCATTCTACCACCAAGTCTCCTTGTTCTCATTTCTTTGTCCAAAGGACAAATGCCTTCTTGGTAGTTTCCGACTTCAGCTATACCCTTCCAGTCATCTATAACTCTTCCCTACCATCCAGCTCTTGTCTCAATATCTTTCTGAACTCTGAGCTCTAAACTCCTCTTCAACTTCTATTATTCAATTCTTGTTTTTGCCTTAAGATTAAAAAAAAAGATCAGATTAACAAAATCAAATGGACTCACCTGTGCCTGTTTGTGTTTGGGACACCAGTCTACCATTCAGACAGAGCCTGCAGGAGGCACAGAGAGACATTACTCACCTTAATGATGGCAACTGGAGAAAATTCATAGAATTTTCACATATTTAAAATTAAATACAGGTTTGGTACTTTGGTGATAATGTCAATATACTGCAATGTATGTAGTTTCTGTTATTTGTCCTCTTACATTGACTTTGCTCATTTTTGGTAATTTCCCTAATATGAGTTTCACCAAATTAGAAATTTAAAGAACAGATTTATACTCCCCAGGTGATTCAGTCTTTCTCAAGGTGGAAATTATATTAGCTTTCTTCCACACATTGTATTGTTTCACCAAAAAGGTTGCTGATTACAGCTGGTCCCTATACAATTTAAACAAACAGCCTGTGTTACATTACTTGACAGAAGTCTTCTGATGTTGGATCTCTGGACAGAACTTGCAAGAAATCCAACATCATCTCCAACAGGAAAGAAATGTTCCTGTTTTGTTTTTTGTTTTTTGTGGAACTCTAAAACGTAATATTTTTAATATGCAGGGAAGAACCTAATAAGCTCTTGGCCTAACTTAAAGTAACAATTTGAATTAAACAAAGCAATTTTTTTCTATTTTGAAATTTTTTTAATTTTCTGGAGTCTTTTGTTCATTCAAACATTTGACTTGAAACACTTGATTGAAAAGAATATCTCTAGAAAAATATAAACTTTTCTTACACAGATTTTCCTTTTACGTGGTCGTGACTGACAGGAGGTAGAGCTTTTTATTGAGAAAAAATTAGGAAATCTGAACCACAGCAAACCAGAAACTTTAGACTCCTTTGTTCTGAAAGTAAATTCTGCTCCTCAGTACTGCATTATTTTAACTGACTAAATTAAAGGCAGTTCCCAGTGTTTTCTGTGCTTTCTCTAACTGCTAACTAAACTGCCTCATGTAATATCAGTAATGTCACAGTTCATTGTTACAGAATTTATTTACAAAAATAAAGCCTGACACTCATAAGTCTAGACTGAAGGTAGAAATGAAGGGGAGGAGCTTACTGAACGCCTGCTGAAGTCATGATCACATCTCCTGGTTCATAATCTGCTCCGAGGAAACTGCAGGGGCACTCGCTCCTGGAAAAAAAAGAGACAACCTGACTTGAACTTGTGACAAACCTAAATGGACCGACTTTGGTTCCCCCCATAAATATACATTCACTGCTTAATTTTTTTCCTTACCAATGTTAATTAAGGAGAAGTGGAGGGGAGCAAAATAGACCAGTCTTACTTGAAAAAAATACAGTATTGTATGATTTATATAATATACATTGTGGTAATTTATGTTTAGCTAAGGCTAAAAGCCTTTGTAACATATAGGCCAGTGCCACACATCAGCTTCTGTACTACAAATTCTTTCTCACTGGTTATCAGATATCTGTCGTCCCCAGCCCGAGTGGGAATGAAAGGGGGGTTTCACGATGAATTCCTTGATGTAACTCTATCACATGGTAAGTAAGGCATGGCGCTGCACTAGGATGTAAAAACCTGGGACATTTAAGAGGAATTAAGCTGCATGTCTTCTAGGGCAGAGCAAGCTAAAAAGGAGAGCACAATTACCGAGGTCCTCTGGGTCTACAATGTCTGCAGCAAAGATACCAGGTTTTCTACTTAGAAGCTGACCTAAACTTCAAAGCAGATACAAATATCACTTTGAGTGGATTGGTTTGGTGGAGTCACTCCAGCTTCACCACCCTCCACATCAGCACAGCAGGTAGTACTGAAGCTGCTCTGGGTATTAAGTCCCACCTGCTTCATCATATAAATATTTCATCATTTTTTTGCCTTTACATACTTCTACCTACGAATATCACTTCCTCGTCCTTACCTGTGCACACAGGTGTGTGTTCGGTGATTGTAGAAGGAACCCAGAGGACAGACGCAACCTTCCTCACACTCCTCGTCACAGTGCTGCGGGACAGAGAGGGAGGAGCAACGGCGCTGGCAGGAGGACACACAGGTGCCGTACTGCATGTTGGCAGGACAGGTGACAGCTGCAGGGCAAGACAGAGTTCAGCAAAGACTCAGACTCACAGTCAGTTTGGCCTTTTAATGGGAATTAACTTGATGATGGCGTCACTGTATTCTTCATCAAGTTATCAAATTTAACAACAAAGTGTAGAGCTACTGATTGGAGCAGAATGATGGTTTGTGTATGACTTTTTTCCCCTCCAGGGGAAAAAAGACATACGTCTGTTAATTCATCATTTAAAACTTTAGTTTGTCCAGTCATCTCTAAAGTGTGTGACATGCGAGAGAGCCAATAAAGGCAAGCTGAATGGACAGTGCAGAATCATTTCAGATTCGTGACATCAGTTCATCCACTGAGTAACGTTCAAGAAATAGACCTGATATCTGTTGTCATCCATAAAACCAGTGAGGCACATGTCATTAGTGTGCTCCAGTATTTAAACAAAGAATGATGTTTGTTGTGGATCTCATTAAAATGCACTCACGTTCTAACTTAATGACTCACACTGGAATAAAAATAGGATGACAAACTCCTGTGGTTGCCCCGTGATTACCCTAAACCTGTGGGTGACCACTTTGAGTGTAGTTTCACCTTTCAAGACATCCCATACCTTCTTTGGGAAAGTTTTTGGTAGGAAAATTTTCCAAAATTACTCCTAAGCTGGCACTGATACTGTTTGATCTAAACTGATTTTTTTTTCCATGTCATTCCCTAAAAGATTAAACTTCCATGAACAGTCTTGCCAATAACTCATATGACATACTGACATATATATTGAAATATTAAAATGTCCTCCAAGCTGAAATTTGAAAATCATCTGTGACCTTGAACGGTGAGTTGGGAGAAATATTTGGATTTGATATTAGACATGAAAACAAAAAATATGTCAGAAATAATTGCTAATTTTGACATCTCTGTAGCAGCAGGTACATTCTTGGACAAAATATGTTTGGCGTGAATGTGACTCACCACAGTCAGATATCTGTGATCGAAAGTCAATGATGACGGAGAATCGACGGCAGTGGCGAGCATAGTGGGCCAGCGACGAGCAGAGGCAAAGCGTCCCACACTTACAGGTATCGGAGCGACACTGCTGATGGAAGGGTGTTGGACTGAGGTACTCATGACAGGCAGCAAACAGATCCTGATTCAGCACATCACACATTTCTGAAGCATAGGTCACTGTTAAAAATAGTTTAGAAATAATTCAAGTAAGCAAGTCTTGCTCTCTGTGATTCTGATGTCATGAATCAAATACAAACCCTAAATAAAATATTTTTAAAGTTGTTCATTTATGTCATAATCATTGTAAATTCACTGGATAATACAGATAAATATGTGTGTAAAAATATAAGAATAAAAGTAGAAACTAAACTGATTTACACCTTAAACAGAGCTTGGGATACATTTTTACTGTGATATTAACATCAAAATGTCCAAACGTTTTATAATAATACATATGTTTTATTTTATAAAGCACCACTTACGCAGTTTAACATAATAAATGTTATACGACTGAGTAAATATGTTATTTTTCTCTACTGAAACAGAAAAAAGGAGGAAGAGAAACTGACCAGCCTGCTGGTGTGTATCACAGGGATCAAGCTGAGGCGTACTCAGGCTGGACAAACACGCAGACGAAACCTTCCAGGCATTTCCAAAGAGCTGAGGAGTGCTTTCTATCATACCTGATGGAGATCTGAACCAAAACCAAAGCAAGGAATCAGTATGACAGCACACAGATAGAAAAAAAGTCATTTTTATAAAGTGAGTCCAGTGCTATCGTGTGAATGAAGAGTTGCCTTTTGATTTTTGTGGTTACAAGTGTTGTTGTGTTCACAAAATAACATTCTGATAATATCAGAATCAGAATAATTATTAATCCCAGAGCAAATTATGTGGTCACAGTTGCTCAAAGACAGTAAGAACAGTAACCAACTAAATTAAATTAAATATTACAATATATTACAAGTTATAAAATATAACAAAATAGCTATAATTATAAATATTACTGAATGTTACACAAAATTAAATGTGTGTAGTTGACATTGAGGTGCCCCTCTTATTATACTGACTTTTCTCTGTAGAGGATGTGACATCAAGAGTGTGCACTGTGACATCCACATCGACCCCATGGATTGAAACAGGGGTCACTGAGCATGGCAGGAGATTATATATTATTGTAATCAGTCCTAAAAATCTTACAAACATGGTGTCTTACTGACTTACTGAATCTAAGTGGCATTACATTGACCTTCAGTAACACTGGAGTTGTTTTTGACCAGGATATGTGCATATTAACCAAATATGTAGGACTGCCTTCTTGCATTTATCTCTTGAATTAGAATCATCCCGTCTCAGTGATGCTGAAAAAGTTGGTTATGCATTTATTGCTTGTAGGCTGCATTACTGCAATTATTTATCAGGTTGTCCTAAACACTCACTGAAAGCCTTTAGTTAACCCAACATGCTGCAGTGAGAGTACTGACAGGGTCTGCAAACAGAGAGCATGTTTCATTGGTTCCCCGTTAAACCCAGAATCAAATTAAAAAATCCTGCTCCTCACATACAAGGTCTTGAATAATCAGGACCCATCTTACCTTAAAGACCCAATTACACTGTATCTTCCCAACAGAGCACTTTGCTCTCAGACTGCTGGTTTACTTGTGGTTCGTCAGGTATTTAAAAGTAGAACGGGAGGAAGAGCCTTCAGCTTTTAGGCCCCTCTTCTGCAGCTCCCATTTGAATTCAGAAGACAGACGCTATCTCTACTGTCAAGATTAGGCTTTAAACGTTCCTTTTTGATAAAGCACATAGTTAGTGCTGGATCACGTAACCCTGAACCCTCCCTTAATTACACTGCAATAGGGGGCTTCCCATGATATACTGAGAGGTTCTGTTCTCCTTCATTCACTCGCTATGTTTATACACCACTTTAGTTCATCTCGGGCTCCCTCCCCTCACCCCAGCAGGTTGTAGCAGATGGTTGCCCCTCCCTGAACCTGGTTCTGGTGGTGGTTTCTTCCTGTTCAAAGGGAGTTTTTCCTTCCCACTGTTCTCAAGTGCTTGCTCATAGAGGGTTCTTTGATTGTTTGAGATTTTTCTTCTTTCTTTCTTTCTTTCTTTCTTTCTTTCTTTCTTTCGTCAGGTCTTTCCCTTAAAGCTCTTTAAAACTGTTGGTGTGATTTGAAGTTGCATACATAAAACTGAATTTAAAGGCATTTATTTGAAGTGAACTGCATTTTTTAAACTTTTAAAGAAAATATGTGCAGTATTAAATACACATTTTACTTGTACTTCTTTGATCCTTCTCTGAAACATGCTGGACCTGGAACTGATACGAGTACAATAGCAAGCTAGAAGCGACTGACACGGGAGTCCCACCTCCGCCCAAGCCACTATTAATCAGATGGGTTTCACCCAATTCTCTTTGAAGTAGAATAGCTGCCTGCAGTTCTTTCTGACTTACTCCTCTTCTTTTTTTGCCACTAACTATGCAACTAAGTGTCTGAAATGACTGCAGCTGCAAAGCAAAGCAAAAACAAAACAAAAGGTTAAAATTGTGCAAGTCATCACTTTAACTACAGTCTTTTAGTAGTGCTTCAGGAAAAGTGACTCCTTAGCAGCATACGGGCACTTCAGTCAGTAACTGTGATGTATATCCATTTACAGCTGTTAGACAACATCCGCCCTTTATAGTCAGCCATTACGATACGGTACAGTGGAGCTCCTATTCCGCTAACAGTAAATTCCTTGTTGAAGTGGCGTGTCCAGTTGGGCGCTCATCTAGTCCCCCTAAAAGAGCTGATCATAGAGCTGGGCTTTTGATGCTGAGCCGCCGACCAGTGTGCATTACAGAGAGAGTAAGTGTGAGAGGGAGAGCACTTCACCATCACCTCCCTCTTTGCCTCTGAAACAAGAGCATGCACTCTCTCTGTATTATTGGAGGAGGGGTTAACCAAGAGCGCAAGAGGGATCAAAGGTCAGCCAGCACACACTTACAGGAAGTCGTCTTGAATGTTGCCATTGAAGGTGCCGCACAGCCCCACTGTATCATCCTTCCACAGCTCATCCGTCTGCAGGTAAAGGCGAAACTCCTTCCAGCTGTACTGCAGACGCAGGCCGAACGCCGTCCTCACCTGGACAAACATTGATGATAGCTCCTGGATGTGGAAGAGGTCTGCAGGAGATATATATAGGACATTATTTAGCTCAAAGCTGGTGGTGTGCAAAGCTTGTTCTTTTACTTTATAATTTTTCCCCAAACTATGGATCAAGCTACCAGTGTACAAATCTTCATCTTCCTTGCTTTGTTCCTGGTACACTTTTACATCACTTTGCAAATTATCACTATAGACGGGGCATCAGCAGCACTTGTGCACCAATACTAATTAATTAATTGATTAATTAATTGTAGTTACAAACTCTATAGCGGAATCTTTAATAAATAAAGCATAATTGAGTAAGAATGACGATGAAATTTATATCACTCATATCCAAACACATATTTTAGTGGAATCCAGCTTTTAGGTAGGTGCCAGTGTAGACTGTACAACAGCCTATATCCCAAAAGTATGTCATTCATAATAAAACAGCCATTTCAGTTAAAGCTGTTTGTGGAATTTTATTTGGAACTTGTTTCCTTTTCTTCTTTATGTGTATAAGTACAGTTGTATAAAATGAAGGAATGGAAAATCTGTAACAGAACATAAAGAGCAATAGCTATTAGTGTTTTTATTCATTCAGGTTCAAAATATCAGATCACTCTCAGACGCTGTCAGATAAAGCACACAAAAGCCTGTTGACTTGGTCTGAGCATTACTCATGTAAAATGAGTAATGCTCAGAGGAAAGACATTTTGTGCAACACAATGTAGGAGCTAACCCAGTAAAGTATTGTGAAAAATTTTCATTCAATAGCACAGCTGTCATTCAATCTGTCCCTGCCATAACCCACAGAGTGCTGAATAAAGTCGGGCCCTGGATGAGAACAATGCTGGAAGGTGATAAAAGATGAGGAGGTTACCATCAGAATAGGGCAGGGAGATGCGGTACTGTCCAGCAATGAAGACCTCTCCAATGTGACTCAGAGTAATTTCTGTTCTTGGATCTTCATCAATTACCAGGTTAACTGACTGTATGCAGGCCCCATCCAGATTCTGCAAATGAGACGAGATGGTCTGATAAAGCGTTCAGACAGTTTCCCAAACAGTTAAGCAGAATGAAATAATGGGAAGAAACACACTCAAATAAAGCACTCTTCCTGAAAAAATGAGGGAAATATAATAAAGAGAGAGGGCTTTAGTCTGTTAGACAGGTTGCTGGTGTGTAGTGATGGAATAAATACCCAAATCTATAAAAATGGAAAATAATATTCTGATTTCAACCTAAGGAAAAGTCTGAAGTCGCACCGTAGCCCCTACAGAGGGTACTATGCATAACCCACCCTACAATGATGTTAGATGGAAAATTTCCACCATTACTGGTAGTTTAATCTGTAGAAACAAATCTCTGCATATGGACATGCAAATTCTGAAGGAAGGGATATTGGTAATCGCTATTTTTTTTGTTGATCAATCACACTTTATCACGCTTTTGTTGCATGCAGGAAAGAAAATGGAGATGCAAGAGACCTGCTTTTGTTCTTATTATTTACCATTTACCAGTATGCATATTTCCTTTTATTTTCTATGAAAAGCTACATATGTAGCAGGCAGAGATGGGCGTTACGAGTAAAGTAAGGGATTACTATTGCAAAAACGGTAATTAGATTACCGTTACTTTCCCGTGGGAACGCTGTGTTACTGCGTTACTAAAACCGTGATTCTTTGCGAGAATGTCTCACGACAGTGACGTAAGCGAGTGCGCCGTTAGAGACAACAGCTGTGTGCAGATCAACAATGGATCACATATCGATTGTGGGAGAGAGTATGAGCGTGCAGCGTTTAAAGCGTGGAAGCACTGACCTTACTTTGAGTTTGATTCCATAAAAAGTGACAAAAACATTAGCGTCCATCATGCGTGGGAAGAAAACTTCTTTTTACAGCGAAAAAAACCCCTAAACTTCCAAGCAAGCACCCAGTGCCCTATGAGGTAATGGGAAACTCACAGAGAAACTCGCGGATTCTTCAACTGACCGCAGCACACCTGCACCAGGGTAAACCTCCGCCTACCGCAGTCCTGCTTTACAGGTGAAAATAGAGCAATACAGCAGGACCACTGAGTCTTTGACTTTATTTATTTTCTGCTGTGTTTTACTTGCATCTATTTGAAAGAGTGAGTGTAAACACAAAAAATATTTTATTTTATGTGCTGGAATGTGTAGAAAATAGGTTTAAATGTTAAACTAATTTATTCAAGTCAGAGAATGTTGCATATAATTAAATTTTTGCTTGATGCATAAAGTTAAAAGATTAAAACTGATAAAACAAGTTTAAAAAAAAGAGACTTTTCCATTTGATTACATTTTGTATGATGGATTATGTAGAAAAAGTAGAATTGGGCTGAAAGATCTATCGCTTTATCACCTCTTCAGGTTGTAAATCGTGTTTTTAAAAAGTAACTAAGTAACTAAGTAATTAATTACTTTTGAAAATAAGTAATCAGTAAAGTAACGGGATTACTTTTTTGAGGACGTAATCAGTAATTAGTTACTGATTACTTTTTTCAAGTAACTTGACCAACACTGGTAGCAGGCTACTGCATACTCATTTAACAAAAACATTAAGGCTCAACTTTAGTAATAGATCCACAGTTTAAAAGCTTATCAGATAATAAAAAGTCGCTAATAATAGAATCAGGTGACAATAGTAGCGAACAGTCTATATGGTATATATGGAAATAAATAATCACAGGCACATGGAACATGCTCTGCAACTCACTGTGCTGATCTGCTGAAATAAATGAAGACACTGTATTTCTTTATCAACAGGGTTTTAAGAAGGCTGGAATGAATGGTTTGGTATGTGAGTTTTAAACTGGCGACTATGTTGCCTGTTCTGTCTGGTTCCATCACTCAACACTGGTGCCAATAAACCTACAATAATAGATTTTTGTTGTTTCTTAAGGGCAGCGGAAACAAGGCTGTAAATAAAGCACTGACATAATATAATGACCCTCTAAGCTGATGAAACTAGCAACTGGTGGTTTCTTTCAGCCCCGCTGCAACTTTTGCAACTCCTCTCCTAAACAGCACTGTGAGAACAGTGGCAGTGAATCAGACCAGCAAAAACACACACATGAAACCAAGTAAGCTTAAAGAATTTCAATCAATCAATCTTTCAGACATACAGGTGACTATGCAGTCCATTGTTAATGTCAAAATGTTTCTTATAGCTATAATGAAGTCATTTTAATTTTATGTGACAGGACAATTCAAGTGTTTTAGGAACTTTCAATGCACAATTATGCAAAACAATCACATAAATACCAGGCATAACTGGTGACAATGGTTATAGCAGTTGACATCTAACAATACCCACTGACAGATATTCCACTCCTTGGGCCAAGCCTTGTTAAAACAGAAAAGTCTTATTTATTATAATGTATCAGCAGATTGTACAGTTTGACTATAAAACTTAATGGAGCTATAAAATATAAATGCTCAAGGCCATCACTAATTCACAAAATCACCCAAGTTACTCTGGCTCACTTTTATTTCAAAAGTAAGGAAGTCTGAGTGAGACAATAAACAACCTGCTGCTATGAATCATCTCTTTCATGAATGGCAAAGCCCCGTAACCAAAAGGTTTTATCATCCCTCCTACTCTTCCCATCATTCACCTCCTGTTTTTGCATAACCTCCTCTCTGTCCAAGCCCCCCACCCTTCCAGTGCCCACTTCACTACAAAGCTGTCCGCAGCTCTGTCAGTCAGGCTAGATAAGGTAATCCTGTTTAGTTGGCTGTTAGAGGTCTCGGGCCTTGGCTCTGACAAGTGGGACATCTCATATCTCCCATCACCTGTCTGCTCAGCAGCTCAAAAGTCTGCCGGGAAACTGAAGGCTCAGAGATGAGGGGGAAAGAGACGAAGCTCTCAGTCTTTTGTAGGTTTTTCTTCATGATCATTATCGGCCAGAGCAGTTGTAGCAAGGCTCTAAAACAAAAATGACCTGGACTGAGGGGAGTATTATGATCTACATGAAAGACAAATTGCACGTATTTGTAAGCCGAGCAAGTGAATAGTTCTGATTGCAGTAGGTAAAGTGGGGGAGTTGTGCAGTCTGTCAAATAGGTAGGAAAATGTAACAATCATGTCAGAACAAGCAAGCAGATGATGTGTAACTCACAGCTCCACAGGCGGTGTTCTGGATGGTTACTGTAAACTTTGCTGAATTGCGACTCTTGGCGAGGACATACTGGCATGTTGCAGGAAAAGTATAGATCCGTCCATCAAAGGACTGAAAATACATGTCGCCTGTCACCGAGCACTCGCCTGCAGACAGAGTGGTACATTTACTGCGAGTGTCCGTGTGTGTACTTCAAACAAAAGTTAATGCAAATGTATCCCGTTCCATAGCACTACTATAGCAATAAATAAACAGTCCTGTACATGTTAATCAATTGACAGTTTATGTTTTTCTCTCTGTGTAAATATCACACCTCGTCTGTTTTTGGTCCACAGCTATTATTGTGAGCTTTCTCCAGCCTTGCTTTGTTCCATATCTAATATAACTGCTTTGCACTTGGTTTTTACAAGGAAGCTTGGTTTTTCTATGCACACGAACCACAAACTTTATTTCCCCCTTAAGTATAAAGATTTTTTTTCTTCCATTCTACCACAGCATTCTTCTGCATATTTCTTTAATTTGTGTCTCTTAAAATCAACAAGTTCAACCTTTAATAACTTGCTACCATTCTGAAAATGTCAAGAATTATTGTTCCTCTTGATTCCATGAGTCCATGCTTTTTTTCCCCATTTCTAACAAGGCAAAATCTGTCCTTCTATTAGAACTTTTGCCTTAGTCATCTTTCTTTTTCAAAAATAAGCATATATTCCAACTTTCTTTTCACTGTCCAACAGGGGCAGGTGTTTTATAGTACCTTACCAATAAACTCTTCTCTTCCCTTAGTACACTGTCTATTCTCTCTTCTCAAAAATAGTTTTCGCACATTACTTAACAATGAACCATCAAAGCCAGAAGTGTTTTGTAAATGCACTAAAGTGACTAAAATCACTCACTAATTACTAAAATTATCCATTTAAAATTTATTTCTTTAGACTTTTGTACTTGGTTTAAGCCACTTTGGCATGTATGACAGCCTCAAGTCTGTTTGGGAATGATTCTCCAACCTAACTCTCACAGTCCCCATCAAACACTTTCATGGAATCATTGTATAGACTGAAAGTATTTAAGTCTGAAATCAAATTCACTGAATCTTGTTGAAAAATTTACTAGTCGAGTATATCAATAAACATTTCCCACAGGGGAAAGGGACAAACCTGGGCAGCTGTAGTCAGTGCAGTTCCACACTCCACCCACGCATGCACTGAAACAGAAAGCAGAGACGTCCACAGGTGGCTCTGGGAACATGAAAGGCTGAGCTAATCAGCAGGATCACTGAAAGAAATTGGACTCACTGCACTCAGGTGGTCAGATCTGAGAAGATTAAAAGGACTGTATGGGGAGCGTAGGATAATATCTTGTCTTTAATACACAATACTGCAATTTTTTATTACACAAGGAAAATCAAAGCTGTCACGTTATGAAGTGTTGCCAGAGATGTTATTAAAAAACTGTAAAAATAAAACACGCCTCACTGTTCCCTAGCTTTTTATGGGATGAAGAGTATTTAAACAGACAAACCAAAGACGTTTAAGTCTCTTCATCCAGATATTTATGATGGCATACAAGGTAACAGAAGTGTTACCACTGCTCACCAGGTGTTGCATTCCTCCTGCAGCGTCTGACCAGATGGATAAAACATACCGTGGTACTCACAGGGACAGTCAGAAGGCATTACACAGCCTCCATCCTCATATATTAGACCTGGGGACAAAGATTAGAGATTCAGATTCAGACTTCAGATCATCTGGGGATGAAAAAAAAATCATAAGACTGATAAGACAGAAAATGCAAATAATGTGTTAAAAGTAAAGTATAGGCAATATAATAACAGTATTTTTTATTATTATGAGATTTATGTTAAGGTCATTACACAAGACAAACTATAAAGATAAGGAACTATTTTGAATAGGAACATAAGAAGCAGAATCTCAACAGACACTCACCATCGGGACAATAGCATCCATCCAGGCAGGTGAGCTTACTGTCAATACACGTTCGCTCCAGGTTGCAGGACTCCGGACAGCAGCTGATACATTCCCTGTGCTGCAGTCCTAGAGAACACCGCTTCACTGGTCACAGAAACAAAACACAACACATACGTCAAAGCTTTAAGTTTGCTTCTGTAAAGCCCAATTACTCTTGCTGCCATGATCACTGAAATACAGGTTATAAACTGAAATTTGAACCTGACACGTCTGCAAAACATAAACAAATGTGCTCAATTAGCACCTTTTCTAGCTAGCTGGTGTTCATTAGCCTGTTAATAACCTGCCCTCCAGTTAACTTCCACACTTAAATATTCTTAATTATTTTACATTAGATAGCCCTTTATAACTATTCTACTAGTATAAATTATTTTAACCCAGCATCTGTGCCTGTAAATTATTCCACATTCATATTTTGTTTTATCTACTATGTTCAGGTAAATCCCTTTTTTATAAATCTTTATAAATCATGTTTTTGGACTTGACTTTTTTTTTTTTAACCTTGTAAATATATCATTTATCATCTGAAATAAAAAATAGAACAATTTCAGCTACAAGTAAAACTAAATGTATCATTTTTCTTCTGTTCGTCCTGGCACACATTTTAAAACACCTGGAAAAACGTACCACACTGAGGAATGTGCTGCCTCCACTCATGCAGTGGGTGGTCAGCATGGGCGCATGCCCGGGCGTACTCGGTGAACACCTGGCATACCACATCACCATTGGGATCCGACCTTCAACAGGGTAAAAAACAAAAAGGAACTCTTTGAGAAGAGCCAGGAGAGGTGTAGCTACAGAGCCAGTTATGCTGAAATGAGACTGTGCAGCTCAAATAAATAACTACTCACCAGCTGCTCTCACCAGTTTCCAACTAGCATACAAAATTAATAAATAAAGCTATATAGTTTTATGCTTATAGTTGGAAAATTGTAGTGTAGCTACGTCAGTCATGACAGTGATGATTTCAGACCAAGTGAATCCTGTCATAAAGTAAATTCTTTCTTTAGTTCTTTAGTTGTAGGAACAGATTGCCATGGCTAATGTTACTCTCAGAGGGGGGTACGTTCAGGATCATGGACGTGAGCCATGAAAGACACAACTGAGTGTCTTTTAGAGTGGGATCATTTTGAACGAGTAAGTAACCAAAGTGCTCACAGTCTGAGGACATGGATTGAAATGCAAAAACTAAAATGTGGGTACATAAGGATATGTGCAAAAAAGGGCTCTCCAACCACCTGTACAGGATGTTACTAATTTTTAGATAATGTTACGTATGTGTCAAACTTTTATGATGTTTTGATTTGCTTCAGAATTAGTATCAGTAATTCAGAACAATGACTCTGCTGTTCATGACAGCAGAGTCATTGTTCATGACTCTGCTGTCATGACTCTGCTGTCATGAACAATATCAGCAGAAACTAAATAAATGTTTCTTCTAATTTTAAAGTAGGAGAAAGATTCCACACATTTCGCAAGGATAAACTATGGATACTAATGGTTCATACCATATAATTTTGACAACACTCAGATTTTTCCTCAAAATGAAACCCTTCCAACAACTAGATCTTAAATCGGTTGCTCTTACATGCAGAGGTCGTTGGAGCAGCTGGCCATGTAGGACAGCGGACTGACAAAGTCATGGCAGCTTTGAAATGGTGGATCCAGCAGCATTGCACACACCTCCTCCACCTTCTGTCACCACAAAACACATAAAAACACTTTTTTACTCATCTAGTAGGTAATTTTCTCAGTTTCATTTCACTCATCTCGCAGTTGCTGTTTTATTTGACACCTTACCAGTAAAACATGAGATTCGACTGTAGCACAAGGTGAAGGGAAGCCAGAAGGCACCATAGGACATCTTTCCTCATGTGGATGTGTCTCTACCCAGCTATTCCCAAACATTTCAATTTCATGAGTCAGCACGCCTAAGAAACAGATATCATGTCTGTTTAATTATGTCAGTAGTTTTGCCTCCTTTACACTTCTTCACATCTGGAGTTCAGTTGAGTGTTTTAAAAGAAAAAGTGAGCCGTGTCTTTTCTACTTCATGGTTCAAGGATCACCATCAGTTTTAACCTTGACCTTTCACTTTTTAGCTGAATGTTAAACTTATAACCACTGCTTACCAGTCATGGCTCAGCAGAGATGGCAAAAGTACACAGATTCATCACTTAAATAGAAGTACAGATACTTAATTTTTTTCAATAATCTGTTTCATGGACATAACTTCTTTACTCAAGCAAAAATTAAAAAGTACAGACTCTGAAATTAAAAAAGTATTAAAAAAGAACTAGCTCCTTTTCTATTTTTTGCCAAGTTAACTAAAACTCATGTCATATAAATACTGTAATAAAAAGGAATACAGACTTCATCTCTTATAATTCTAATGAACGTACTCAACTTGTATTGTATGTGTCATGAAGAACAAAAGCAGATAAAAACAAAGAGATTTTTTTTAAAAAATCTATCTCTATTTGCTGTTGCCTGCATTGTAGAGGGTGGCTTTGCTTCCTCGCCTAAAGAGAAAAATTTGTATACTCAAGGGTTAAATTGGAATTCAACTGGTGTGAGAAACCCTAAGATCAGCTGCTGCTCTTTGTGGATTTACACAACTGAAAGAGACATAAGCAGATGCTACATGAGCAATGAGACTGAAAATGATCTCACCATAGCTCATCTTCAGGTCATCGTGGACGTCGGCATTAAAGTTACCACATAAGCCGCAGGTTCTGCCCACAAACTCTGGACTGAGCTTGATGTAGACAGAGCCGCTTCGTCCCTCCCATGCCAGCGTGAAGCCGTGCTGCTGCGTTACTAGCACGTACTGTGAAATCTGCTCCAGCTGCAGGTCGTGGATGTGATGAGGCAGCTGCAAACTAAACACAAACAGGGCGATTCCAGTATCATATAAACACCACCTTACCTGAAGAGATGTAAAATAAAACATACAGAGAGAAAGCAGCTAACCTTTGGCCTTTGAAGGTCACATTGGTGGCATGTAGCCTGACTTCTCCCTCCCATGGCAGGAAGAGGCTGACAGATCTTTGGCAAGTGTAGGGGTCTGAAGTACAGGCCGGGTCGTTGTGGACCTACAAACAGAGAGGTGGGACATTAATTTAAAACAGGTGTGGGTTCATTACGGATCTGCGCACAAATAAAAACTGTGTCATTGAAAATGTCACAATTTTCATGTTATTCTTGGCCTGTCACAGAATTCTTATAATGCACATTTAATTTTTTTTTCTAGTCTAATTCTTTTTTAGAAACTGTCCGGGGAATGAAAATCAAGCCAAGTTATATATTCTTAGCTTGTTGTAAAACAGTAGTAAGACTCTCCTCAAGTCAGATTTACCTCAACAATACAAGATATTTGTAAATGAATTTAAGCTACCTATCCAAGGAATCAGCCTTCATTGCGACATAGGTCGACATAGAACTTACAAGGAAAAGTTTTGGACCAAAATGCACAAACCTTTAGGGGTTTCGTTCAAATCCAGTGCTGAAAATAGTCCATAACAAATGTATTATTTGCACAAAAAAAAAAAAAGAAAAGAAACTGAATCCAGCTATTTTAAAAAATTACATAGAAATAGCATTTCATTTACATTCATTTAGAACCAATGGACCAAATAGTTCTAAAAAGCAAAAGTATTTAAAAAGCTGAAACGTGATCCTAAAAGTAACACACACACCTGCCACTTTGTAACATTTTTGAGTGCGTCATTTTATCTGCTACAAAGGAAAATGTCATCTCCTCTCCTCGTAACATGCTCTGTTAGGATTGCTGCACTGTGTTTTCATATGTTATCATTACTGAACTTCATTATTTAATTAATCCAAACTACATTTGGATCTTCTAATGTCCCCTGTTTAGGTTGGTTTTTCCCTACACAGATAAGGTATCTGTTGCCTGTTCGGGGGAACAAAGTCCTAGTCTGTTGCAGATACTTTCAAGGCACAGTGGGTAATTGCAGCATTTAATGGTAATTGACTCTAATAACCAGATAGCTTTCACTAATGTTCAGAGTAGATCTTTTCCTCAGGCTGAGTCTGAAAAAAAAGAATGTGTTTTGGGGCAGGAGGCCACAGAGTCCAAATTTTCCCCAAACTGGAGGCAGGCGTTGAACCGAAAACTACTGGGCAGCTGCTCACCTGGAGGTTTTATTTCACCCCAGCCCAGGTCCATGTGGACGACTCACCTGGACAACAATGCTGGCCTGGGTGGTTTCCTCACAGTCCCTCAGTAAAGTATAGGCGCACCGGCCTGGGAGGTAGTAGTAGAGGCCGTCAAAGGTCTCAAAGTTGTACTGACCCCACGTCCTGCATGTCATCTCCCTCTCAAAGCCAGAATTTGGAACTAGGAATATAAACATGAAAATTTCTCTTTTCATATCACTTAATTAGCCATTAAGACACAGAAATGCTACAAAACACCCTAACAAAGCTTTTCAATTTAGCACCTTTTAGTATTTATTAGTGTTGTATTTTTGTCCACTTGTTAAATGTACAGTACTGTGTAAAAGTACTGAGTCACCCCTTTTCCTTTTTATACTTTGCTAGGAAAATGGGAGATAGGTGAAGCAATGCAGTGAAAGATGCACAAACATACACGGAAATAAACTATATAAGGCAAAAGCAGGCATTTTGTTATGTTCTCTGTCAAGATTATCCCACGCTGCCTCAATAATATTGAGGTGCAGACATTGGGGAGGCCAATCCATGACTGACACGTTACACTGTATGTTTTTTTATCCAGGTTTTCACTCCAATGTCTTTTATGGCATGCAGAAAAAAAAGGCTGTTCACAATCAGTGAATCAGAATCAATAGCTTCCAGATAGTATTGGATGGCAGAGCAAAATCTGACAGTAATTTTCTCTATTCATAATTCCATTAATTTTGACAAGATTCCCAAACCCCAAACTATTACAGAGCTTCCATTATACTTTACAGATTGCTGTAGACACTCACTGCTGCACCTCTCTCCTGATCTTCTCCATACATACTGATAATGAGCTGAACCAAAATGTCAAATCTGGACTTCTGACTCCATCAGACCTGTTAACACTATTTTTCACTCCAGTTCTTGTGTGATTTGGCATACCTCATCCTTTGATCCATTTCCCTTCCTTAAGATCAGCTTCTGACAGCCACCCTACCACTGAGACCATTTCTGATCAGGCTTCAACAGTAGGTGGACATCTGGACAGCAGAGACCTGAGGGAGGCCTGAGATGTCCTGTGTCAGGTCTCTGCTGATTTTTTCCTTTCTTAGGGACATTACATTCAGTTACTGTTTGTCTACTGTAGACACTATTCTTCTCTACCACTCCTTTTATCCTCCATTTGAGTTTCCGACTCAAAAATCTCTCTGAACTGAGTGAATGTGTACTATAAATTATTTTTAAAAAGATGTAGAAGACAAAATGACTTGATTTCTCTTTTTTTTAGGGGGGTGTATATGTTGAACTTAAGAGAAACAGATCGGTAACTTAAATTTCTGGTACAGGATAGCTGTACAAGATAGCATCTTAAACATCCTCCCTGAACTGCTCTACAAATTTCATTAAATGACCTCTAATGCTGTAATAATAGGCCTTTGCACTTTTATGATACTGTATTCAACTAACAAGCTGGTTGATCGTTGCATGTGTGTGAATGTTAGATAGAAAGCACTTAAAGCATAGAAACAAGTACTTGTATGAATGGATGTGAATGGATGAATGTTGAAGGCTGTAAAGTGCTTTGAGTGCGAAAGTATAATCATCTCTGGATCTCTTTCACAACATCTCTTTTGTCTGGTCTCCCTTCCATCACCCCCATCCGATCAAGGCAGATGGCCGCCCCTCCCTGAGCCTGGTTCTGCCAGACGTTTCTCCCTATTAAAACAGTTTTTTCTTACCACTGTCACCAAAGTGCTTGCACATGGGGGTTTGCCTGATTGTTGGAGGTTTTCTGTATTTTTTGAAGGGCTTTACTTTACAATATGAAGCACTTTGAGGTGACTGTTGTTGTGATTTGGCTTTATAGAAGTGAAACTGAATTGAATTGAAGTAGAGTAGAAATCCACTATATAAGAACCAGTCCACTTACCAATTTAAAAGAGTGTTGTCAGGGTTTACCTGTCTGACATCTGTGTCCAGTAGCCTGATACAAGCTGCAGTCACATGACTCCGACTCAACACATTGTCCTCCGTTCAGGCAAGGAAATGCACAGGGCTCCCCTGAGAGAAAACGAAAGGACAAGCAAACAATTACACTGTTTCTCATCAGACTGGAAACCTGAAAGAACGACTCCATGAATAATTTTCATTATTTCTAATAATGAAAATTATTATTATTAATCAGGAACAATAATATAGAAATAGTGTTTTTCCTTTCTCATAAAAGCTATGTGTACCACTGGTTAATTTTCCATCCTAATAACCACTACAACTGAGTTTAAGTGTTTGTCTGCAAGGTATATATTTAAGGAAGTCACCATCTGCCTCTCTGCTTTCACGTGGAGTTGTGTGGCTCAAACAAATGTTCCAGTCACTGAACGAACCACCATCCCCCAAATGATAGTTTTTCATCCTCCAATAAAACCATCTGCTCAATGGCCTTCCATGCTGTCTGCCTAGTGGGCCATGTCCCACATTAACATAGGTAAAAGTCATAAAGGAATCAGCCATGGGAGGGGGTCCAATTAGTCAAGCTGCTTTCCTCATGTTCATTCTGTGGGGGACAAGTACTCATTTGGCTCATTTGTTGCTCCAAATGTACACAACATTACTAGGTTTCGATTACAAGCTGTAGCCAGGGAGGTAGAGGAGGTCATCTACTGACTGGAAGATTTGTGGGTCGATCTCTGGCTGCTCCAGCCTGCATGGCAAATATCATTGGGCAAGATATTAACTGCCAAGTTCCTCTCTGATGCATATACACACACACACTTTTGGGGTTGTTTTCACTATTTCTTTACCACAAATATGACCAAGAAAATGGCATGTGCACTGAATTTGACCAGGTTTCTCCTTTTTAACAGACTTCTAAAATGTTTTTAGAACCACATTTGAGGAAAATGGTATAAAGAGAAATTGTTATACTGAAGTTCTCCCTCAAACATTTGTACATTCATCCTTCAATCATTAATAAGAACTTTGTGAACCTACCTGGAATCCTACGAAACGATGACCCCAGGGCTTCCTTCACCTGCCTCGTCAGCAGTGAAGTATTAACTGGATGCTGGTCTGTTGAAATGGCTCCATTGTTGGTTTTTCCAAGTAACACTGAACCAGATTCATTTGATGTTACTGAGCTGGTCAGAAATTGTTCATATGGTGCTGAATTTGACCTTGAGTGATTATTAGACGGTAAACTGTATGATAAGTATTGTGAAGTATTTAAGGTGAGCATGGTCTGATCATCTGGAGTGTCTAGCGACTGATTTGACCATTCTGAGACAGCTTTTAATTGGCTTTGTGTTGTCTTGCTAGATTTTGTACCTGTGCCTTTTAATTGATCAGATATGATCCTAGTGGGTGCATTAATAAAAGAAGAATTCTTGGCTGGTGTGGTGCTGCTTGGTGATTGGCTAGAACTTGTTGTGCTGGTTAGCCAGATTAACTTGTTAGCCAGTATCTTTTTTGATGATTTTTTAGCTAAAGATGTCCTGCTTGTTGATTGGCTGGTTGGTGTTGATCTGCCTGATGACTGACTAGGTGCTATCACTGTAGTCATTGATGGTTCATTTTGTGACTTGAGTTCTTTTGTCACAGTTGTTGACTGGCTGTATAATGTTGTGCTTCGTGGCAATTTGTTGGATTTTATCGCAGAGGATGGAGATTTTTTATATATTGGTGTGGTTGTTAGTGGTTGGCTGGTTTGAGCTATACTGCCTTGAGATGAGCCAGCTGATGCTGATCGGGATGATGATCCACTAGCTGGTTCCAGGCTGTTTTGTGATTGGTTAAATAGCGCTTTCTCAGCTGGAGATAGACTGGCTGTTGCTGTGCTGCTTGATACTTGTTTGGTTTGTTCTGTTCTACCTCGTGATGGGCTAGTTGATGCTGGCACGCTTGGTGTTTGAGTGGCTAGTATTGGGCTGGCATGTGACTGATAAGATGGTGTTTTCTTGGTTAGTGACTGACTGGATGGAGCTGTGCTGCCTGATGAGAGGCTGTTTTGTTCTGTGCTGCTTTGTAGGCTAGTTGATGCTGTGCTGATTGGTGATTGACTTGTTTGTGCCAGGCTGCCCTGTGACGGCATAACTGATGGTGATGGGTTTGATGATTGACTGGCTGGTACTAGACTTTTGTGATTTTGTGATTGGTCAGATAGTGTTTTTCCAGTTGGTGATTGAGAACCCAAATGATAACTGAATGGTGCTGTGCTACCAGGCAATTGGCCGTTTTGTGTCATACTGCCTGGTGAGTGTCTTTTTTGTTCTGTTGTGCTTTGTAGTAGACTAGTCGATGCTGAGCTGTTTGGTGATTGGCTGCCTGGTGCTGAGCTGGTTTCTGAATTTTTAGATGGCACTGACATTGTTGGTGACTGATTGGATGAACCTGTATTGACTGCAGAATTGTTTGCTTGTGCTGTGCTACCCTGTGAAAGGACAGCTGATACTGAGTTTGATAACTGACTGGTGGGTACAGGACTTGTTCTTGATTGGTTAGATAGTGTTTTCTCAGCTGGTGATTGACTGGATGATACTGAGCTGTTTTCTGTTCTGCTTCCGAGTGATTGAGAAGGTGATGTTGATGTGGTTGGGAATTTGCTGACTGTTAGAAGGCTGGTTTGTGAGTGTTTGGATGGTGCTGTCTCAGCTGATGATTGACTGATTGGTGCTGTGTTCCCTGGTGATTGGCTGGAGGACATTGTTCTTGATGGTGTTTTACTAGGTGGTGCCGTGACTCCAGATGATTGGCCAGAGCTCATGGTCCATGAGATGTTTGGTGTCCTTTCTGAAGATGATGTAAGGTTTGACACAGCAGCCATGTTGACCAGTGATTTACTGGAGGCAGATATGTTGGTTTCTAATGTAGCGATTGTCATCTGGAGGTGCTTCAAGGAGAAAAAATTGTATCAGCAAATATTTCATGCAACAGTTGCTATACAATAACAATAATAATAATAATAATAAGTCATACAGCTTGAACCTGATCTAAAGTAGCAATCTTTCAAATCCTCTTACAACTAAATATGTTACATCTGATCATTTTCATATTGGAACTCAGTAATGTTTGGCAAAGAAATAAAGAGAGCAATTTCAGCAAACTAAAATAAAGTCCTTGTAATGCTTTGCTGAATTAATTCTGTAAGTTTAATATCAAGCTAATCTGGAAAACGAGTACAGGTCTCAGGTGACAGATTAATAAAGATTTGATTAAAATGTAAGATACCTAAAACTTTTACAATTTAGTGTTTTGTTGAAGAAAAATTCCTCCCAGAATTAGGCTGGATGTTGCCAAACTAGAATCATGATCGGCAAGGATGGAATTGAGGTGGTAATGGGAAAGGAAGAGGCTCTAAAGAAAAGACCTGTCATCCAGCTTTCATTAACGACTGCTCTGTGACTTACAACAGTTTTCCTTTCCAGCTCAACAACCCAACTGACTCCCTTTTGGTTGTGTCTGTTTCCTCTTTTGGATGACCTCTATTGTCTAAAAGTATTCGCCCCTTTCATTTCACTATATCGATGTGTGATATGTGAAATTAGAAGGCTGGTAAAGTGTTCCCAAGAGAGTAAAACACTGGGGGAAAACATTTGATATCTGGAATGTTTTGGCATGGCGATTTCCATATTAAGATAACTGGATATTTTACAAAAAAAACCCCACCTTAACAACAGGTTTGGTTTTAAAACATTCTCATTACAGTGGCATTCCAAAATTATCAGTCCAGCCTTGCTTCCACACTTTTACGTGACTGGATACTTGAGCTCTGAAACCCAGCCTTTCATCTCAAAGAGCAGGAACAAAGCAGGTGGCAAGGGTGATGTGTAAGGGGGGTATAAGGGGTAACTGACTATGAATTATTAATCAGTGATTAGTATCAGAAAAACAAAGAGGGAGTACTTCACATATGTAAAAGCACTATGTCAATATGCATATAACAATGCACTGATTAAACTAAAATTAGAGCAGTTAAAGCTGCTCTAATTTTAACAAGGACATTATATAGAGAGTAAAAAAAAATACCTACAACATTTTTTTTAGCATATTTTGTGCTACTAATTGCTTTGCTCCTTTAGGGGCTCCTATAGTTTGGACCGGATTCTCATGAACCAAAGGGAGAACAAAAGAGCAACCACATTCAGGCAGATAGCGGCTCTGACAGAGGAAGAGCAAGACAACAGAGCAGCTTCTTTATATTCCTGCTGGGACTCCTTCGCATGTCGAGGAAGCAGGGAACAATGCACACTGTTTATATATTTTCATATATATCTCCACACTGAGTGACAGCCTGAACTTAGCAGCTTGAAATGCTTTTTTTTAGGCCGTCCATGAATACAGACATCAAATTTTGGGTAAAACAACAGACTTCTTGGATTAAAAACAAGTTAATTTTTATAATTAAAAATTAAAAAGTCATACATTAAGATTCTGCAATAAAACTAGAAATATGTTGCATTTCACATATATTCAACTAACTTATACTTAAGCAAACAATCGAGTCTTTTAGGGAAATTAAAAGTGAAAAACGTAAACACTGTGTATAAATTATGGGAAGAAGCACTCCCATGTGATGACGATGGTGATGTGAGCAATGCTGATTTTTTTGGGAGATATCTGGCTGTGTGTTTGCCGCCCGAAGCAGCTCCATCAGCATCAACGATCAATGCAGCTGCCTACCTGCCCTCCCTGGGAAGCGGTGTCCCATTTCTGATGCTTTATCCCGCTGCTCCCGCTGCTGGGACAGAGAGAACAAGGAGAGGTTTGTTCCCACTGCAGGTTTCACCCCCACTGACACCACAAACCCACCACCAACCAGGAATCACGCAGACCACCAAACAACCTGGTGATTGACCAGACTGTCATGCTTCTCAATTAATCGATTAAAGCATCATGAAATGGACAGGTTTCGATGAGCTAAAGCAGATGTTGTTGTTTTTTTAAATCATATTGTTTTTTTATGTATGGCCTAATGCCTCAAAGCCAGCATATACTATACTACATATACTGTATAATACTCACACACAATACTCAAATACAATTTTTAACATAACAACTTATAGTTAATATATAAAACTATGTGGGCTTTAATGCAAATATAATCACCAAAATAAATCCTTCACATATAATATGTAAATTATGAATATGTGACAAATAAACATTATGTAAACTACTAACTAAATGCAAGGAAACAATTTTTAAAAATGACTCACTCATTAAATTCATCCCAGTTAGAAATGTTCACTCTTTCCACACCCCAGGAAAGGTGCGCTGAAATTAGAGGGGAAATGGGCAAAAATAAGGAAAGACAATAGGCTGTGACCTTTTTTAAAAAGAGACCAACTTTAATAACTAACTAAATAACTAAGTAAATAAATAAGCGTTTAAACTGCAGGATGTAACCTGAGCTGCCGCATAAAGCACCTGTGGTATCTAAACTTTTCCTATACAAACAGGATGTGACCGTGTTGGGACTCTGTCTCTTACACTCAGAAATCACACTTCGCCTTCCCGCGGCATCAGGGGTCGCGTGCGTGCTTCCCGGTGCGTAGGACTCACCTTGATAAATGAGGATAAAACACGAAGATAATAAGTGAAAAAGCCTTCTCCGTCTTAAATAGGGATCCATTCGTGTTTCGCGGATCCGCACTCAGTCGGGTTTGGACAGCATCACCTGGTGAGAACCCTCCGGCTGGACTCCCGACTCTCCCTGTGCTGCTCCATCCGGCTCATCCCCGAGCGGTCCTCGGCGCGCCTCAAAAACCGCTGCACCTGCTCATTAGCATAAATTATGCACAGGTGGGCGCGCGGGGGATGGAAGGGGCTCAGTCAGAGGGCTTTGATGACGCGAAACTGCTGTCTGTAAGTAAAACCACTGACCAGCCACCACCCTAACTAGCAAAACTATAAACTACACGAATGCTTGTTTTTTGTAAAACATGCTGAATTCTGTTTAAAACTGAGGAGGAGAGAATGGCAACCACGAAAACAACTCCCCCCTTGTGGTTCACAGAACAGCAGGCGCCAGGGTGGGAAATTCCATATGGTTATTTCAATTTCAAAAAATAAAAAAATACCAGGACTAAATGGATTACATATGTCTTAAATGTCCTTTACTTCAAGGAGGGAGGAGAAATTAGGGTTAGAGGTGGGCGGACTGATACAAATATCGATAGCATCAAAACCAATGCTGGTATTGGTATTTTATTGATACTAACAAGACTGATACTTTGTTTTTATCCTCTAAGTTTTTGGGGGGGTTTTGTGCGTCGCAATTCAGTATTTATGGGGGGGGGGGGGGGGGGGGTGTTTTAATTTTGTTTGTTTGAAACAAAATCTACCTCAGATATGCGCTATGAAAAATGTTTAAACCTTTTTATGTTGACTCTCACATCTGTTTTATATATATAACCTATAGCACATTTAAACAGTGGACGTTGAACCAAACTGTTTCAGGGCACATTTGCATTTCAAACAGCTGAAAGGTGTGTTGTATTGTGTTAACTAATTTTTATGCACAGTAAAAGTCACAATGATTTAGTGGTCATGAAAATGTGTTCAGAATTTGCAAATTGTTGATGATTTATGTAATAAACCATGACATACAGCTGCACACATGAGCCACCTTATAACAAATATATACCAAATATATCAAATTCTGCAGTATCTCACAGCACTAGTGGGAATAACGATGAATATGGTGAATCACTGGTGTTGAGAGTGAGGTAGGGATTAACATGTACATACGTCTTCCTACTCCATTTCAAACTTTATGATTGAGTTTATAATTCATGTCATTTAGAGATTGTTTGTTTTGTTTGTGCACATGTATGTATGTATGTATGTGTACTTGTATATGCAAGTATGTGTGTGCGAAAATGTGGTTCGTTTTATATATTATATATATTAGTAATTTCAAAGAAACACTTCGGATCCAGTATTTTTCTTCTTGTTGATTATGATGTTGTTTCTACCTTTTTATTATTTACAAAAATGCCAAAGGTAATACAGTTTGTATTTTTGTACAAGCAGGGTGATGCCCAAAGATCTAAACTGGACACGTGGAGGACAGAAGAAGGAGTGGCAGAACTTTAAAACCATCTACTGCAGATGAACAGCAACTGAATGTAATAGGGGGGACAGAATCCAGCAAAGACCTGACGCAGAACCTGAGTGATGCATCTGGCTTTTCGTTGATCCACCTACCTTTTAGAAATGGTGTCAGTCAAAGGGTGATAAATCCATCCATCCATCCTCTTCCGCTTACCTTGTCCTAGGCTGGAGCCTATCCCAGCTGTCTTACAATGAGAGGCAGGGTACACAATGGCCAGTTCGGTTATGAATCCAAATATGACATTTTTGGTTTGAATCATTTTATGTACAAAGGAGATCTAAACTGGACAGAGCAGTGAGTCTCTATAGCCATCTGTAAAACATGTTGAAGGCTCCGTCGTGGTTTGAGCGCAGCAGCCAGAGGTGTTGGATCTTATTAAAATTGATGGAATTAGAAACATAGAAAAGTACAGTCAGATTTTGATCCAACATGTAATACCGAGTGGAAAGTGTCTGATCATAAACAGTTTTATTTTTCACAATGATGATGATTCCAAACACATTGCCAATGTGGCAAAAGCATACGCAAATAGAAAAATACACAATGGATTCATAGACTGGCCTTCCCAGGGCCTGAACATCAATATGACTAAAGCATGTACAGCACCTTCTACTCTCCCAGCACTGTATGTAACATGCCTCATTCACACAAGCACTTCTAAACTCAAATGCAAACTAACCAACATTAACGCTCCGATGAACACATCCGAGGGCAACTTCGGGTTAGTGTCTTGCCGAAGGATATTTGGTATGTAGATTAAGGAAGCCAAGGATCGAACCACCAACACAGCAAATCCAGCATGTCCAAATTAACACTGTCGGATTTGATTTCAACACTATTAAAGTGTCTATATGGGTCCACACCAGAGAGTGTTAATTTAACTCTTTTTGGAGAGTTGGTACGTTAACTCTGATTTAGTGTTAAACACCAAATCTGTCTGGAGTTGATAATTTAACACTTGGTGTTAAGAGTTTATATATTAACTCTCAAAGAGTATTTTAGTTTAACTACGTAAGAGTTATCTTCTAATTCATTCTAAAAAGCGGGAATTTTACTGTTCTGAACTTCTAGACATTTCTTTTGGAAATAAACATTTACTAAAAAGACGCAATGGTTTTTGAAAAACATTTATTCTGAACTGTGCACCACAATTTCAAAACATTATCTGAAAGATGTAACAGTGTACATGTTCTCACTTTCATTAGAATTTTGTTTATCAAAAGGTCTGACATGGTAAATGCAAATAACAGCATTCTCATCACTTATTTCTTCAATACAATATGCATGTCCTTCATTCATCACTTTGTGGAACTTCAGCGCACTTCTGCTCTCCCCCATATTCCATCTTCACAAGCATATCCTGTGCGGAGATTGAATAAAAATTTGTTGACACTAATTAATGGCACAAATAATCCAGTAAACAATTGCAGCACAGTAAAAAAAAAAAAAAAAAAAGGAATCCTCTTTGAGTCATTACTTGTGTAAAGTATTTTCCCAAAAGACAAGGACACAGGCAACAGGTAATACTGAACTAAATGTAAAACCGCAACCTTTTTCATTTTTACCTAAACCGTGTGCACAAAACTCTGGAGGGATCTATGCTAACGTAGAACCCAGTCAGGACGCCTGCTACTGCTTTTTGCTCGTTTGTTTGTTTTTATGGGCGATCGTTTTCAGGCTTCAAGTAGCACCATTATACCAACATTTCACATTCTAGACATTGTTTTAGGTGTATTTGACCAAAAGTTTGACTGAAAATTCACATGCAAGCTTTTTTTCAAGGCTGTGGTATTTGCCCGCAAACAATACCTTTCAGCTAGCTAAAACAGAATATTATGCTATCAGCGAGCAACATGGCTAATGCCTTTCACACAGCTTTGTCTCAACTCCAAAGAGCCACAGAAGTAAAAGCTAATAATAATAATTGAAACAATCTTTGAAAAAATGACTTACCAAGCATGGCAAACAACTCAAATATGTAGAGCAAAATGTTCTGAAACGGCTTCACTTCAGCTTCGATTGGAGCCGTGCTGGGGGCGGAGTCTGTGAATTTACTCTGTTGGTGTCATAGCCCCTGTAGGAGTTCAGAGTTAAGAGGTCAAGAGTTAATGTTTCCATTGTAACACCTCCAGATTTGACATAGAAACACTCATTTTTAACACTCGATTTTAACTACTATCATTTTACACCTCAGAGTTACATTAAAAGAATGTGACTCTGCTTAGAGTAAAATTAACTCTACTTTTGCAAGAAGACTATTAACACCAAAACATTTAACACTTTTGAATTTGCTGTGAACCTTCCAATCAGTAGCTGATCTGCTCTACCACCTGAGCCACAGCCACCCCGATTTTTTTCCTGTTTATTTGTTACTTCTGCACAGTACTCTAAAACAATCAACTGAATGTGGTGTGTCAATATATATGAAGGTTTTACAGTGTACATTTTTTTTGTGTGAGAGAGATTTTTGTGATACATATAATAACTCCCATATCACAGATTAAGTCAGTCAGGTTGGTTACCAGAGAGGAACTGGGAATTTTATCCCTGAGAGGAACAGTTGACATGCACTGAAACGGGCTACTTCTCCAAACAAAAGATTTAAAAAGTCACCTGATATCAGACAGACTTGTCCACAGTCTGAGTTTGAAGACAAATACTACAGACAACATAAAATCAGACCCAGCAAGGTTAACAGTAAATGGGCAATGTTGACAATAATTAATTGGCAGCCTTAAATCATTGTCTACTCAAGAAAAATAAAGCACTGGGGAAAAGAAATGTACAAATATATGCGCATATCCAGAATCCACGAAATGACATATACTAGCATTAAATTAGATCTGTGACCACGTTTTCAATTTGCATCACATTTACAAGAAATCAACTTAGCTCTTTTTTAAAGAACTCACCTATTTTTTTCTCTACTGCCACCTGCTGGTAAGAAGGAAAACTTTGCAAACTAGATAAATGGATAAGTAATATGCTTATTCTTAAATATGTAATATGCAATGCTGCATTGTGATGAAAGTAGTATCTGGGTTCAGTTATGTTTTAAAACATTTAAATGAGCAACATTTGCCGGGAAAGTGTGCTTTGTGAAGCAAAACCCTCTCTCATTAGGAACAGGATGACGTAGGTGGGAACGAGGCTTGCGAGGTTCTGGAAGGTCTGCGGTAGAAGACGAGGTACAAACAGCAGCGCATACTGTTTAGCATTTGATTTCAATTCTTTAAAGTAACTAATTGTAGGCCTATAAAAAGAGAGCAAGAGAGATTTTCATTACAAATCTGAGTCGCCAAGTTGATGTTGTTAAATGGTCGTTTGTCCAAGTAGCGCTGCGTGCCCCGAAAACATATTTATATAAACATACATATAAAATAAAATAAAAAGAGAACATTTATGAGGCTTGAGAGGTTTGATTTAAAAAAAGAAAACTGACTCAGACATATGAGACATAAAAAATACTTTCGTTGCATTGTTGTTTGACTGTGAGCTAGTGGTTTTTTCCTGCCTTCACACAGACCCAAGTCCACATTCTGTACAAACCACACTCACCAGACAGGGTAGCCCAAGAAGTGACTGATGACAATGGCTGCCACCGCCCACCAGCGCTGCTTCTCACAGGCATCAAAGAAAACAACGTCCCAGAACATGTGAAGCAGGATGATGGCCATTGTCATAAAGGCTGAAAGAGACGTGCAATTTTAACAAATCATGTTCTACATATAAATCTAATATAGTTACACTTTTAACGGCGATTAGTTTTAATGCAACATTTCCCATAATGCCTTTTAATAACACCACACATAATACATGGACATAATACATTTAGGCTGTGCTCTGTATTGTTTCAGCTAGAAGTCCAAAACTCTGAAAGACATACAATTTGTTTGTGGCAGCTGGCTCAAAAGTGAAAGAAAAAAAACAAACACACACACACAATCATTTATTCTCCAAAGTAAAATAAGAATCTCCCTGTCTGGACTCTGGTTCCAGCAGTGGAAGTAGTTCATCTTTGGCTGGACACCTGACCCTCGAACATCCAGCGGGACACAAAAGCCTCAGGAGTGAGACTTTTGATATTGTTGAGGTGACCCCGGTGTCACTGGCTGCACAGGCTCATATTTGCATTTGAAAGTTGCCTTTTCGGCAGAGGAAACGCTTCCTGAATCTGTCTGTCTGTTGTCTAACTTTTTTTTTTTTAAAAGGCCTTTGACTGACCAAAACCCTCTGAGACCCCGGTGAGCTTTGTGTAGCCCAGCCTGGAGGTGTCTGCTTTCATAAATGGAAACATTACCTGAGGAGCGCAGGAGTGGCAGAATGGAGGAATGTTTTAGGGTGAAACATTAAAAGGTGATTTATCATTTTTCTTTTGTGATTAGTCCTTTTAATGACATGAACATACCCACTTTAACAGCTCCTCATCTTTACAAACAAGCAAACTGAAGCATCTGAAGCAAGAAAGGCTTTTTGCTTCATCCCTCTCACATTCACTCGCTCACACACGCACAGACATGCACTATATCGGAAACCTGGCGCCTGCTTTGTCTCCTGTAGACTTCTCATTAAAGGTCCAATGAACTGACCTACTGTTTCTGTATAAACTTAAAAGAAAATGGCTGCTGTCTGGTCTTTCTTATTACTTTTTGATTATTTTTGACCAAACAAGGCTAGTTAAACACCCTCTGATGTTATTATACATGTTAATGTTCATTACTTTGAATGCTGTTTTCAAGTGGTATTTCCCACCAGATTCTCCTGCGAAACAGAACCAAAGTTTGAAATCTTTAAATGACTGTATATATAAGTAGTCTAAACCACTGCACAAGTTTAGTTTCAGACAATTTATTTCTGCTCTTGGCTCTGTGTGATGTCAGAGCTCTGGCTGTGATCACAAAAGCCTCATTGGCTCAAACTGTCTGTTTAATATGAGTAACCAATCAGGGGGGAGGGGGGGTGGGAAGCTGGGTTAACGCAAGGGGGAGGAGCCAAAATCCTTGTTTCAGACAGTAGATGAAGTACAGAAATTGGTATCATGCAAAGTTGCTCTAGTAGAGTGAAAGAAAAGAAACAAAGAGGAGAAATTTGTCATAAAATATCCTATTTAAGCAGAAATCTTTGGTGTGAACATGTGCTTGGTTTTTGGAGTTGGCAGTAAAGGAAAACTGAAAATCTTTAGTTTATTTTTATACTAATCAGACAATTTTAAATATATTTTACACAGTCACTAGTGAATAATCATGGGCACCTGTAAAACACCTGTTAAAAAAACAATAGCTTAATTAATCAATTGATATAAAGAATGACAGGAATATCATTTTTTATTATTATTCCTTTAGTCATTGAAGTATTGTACACACTTAAAACCTATCCAACAATGGTGATAAAAGGAAATGCAACCTTCTAGAAATAAACAAGAAATTTAAAGTTAACTTAATGCAGAGGGAGAGCTGAATGTGTTTTACAATATGAAGTAAAAACTGAAAGTGAGCACACAATAATTTCTTTCCCCATTTCTTGGATATAACTCACAAAAGAAACACTTCTCTTTGAATTACAGTAGGATTAAACAGCATGACATCATGAAGGTAAGAGTTATTGCAGGATTGTTGTATCAGTTTCAGCCTGGTGTACCAACTGACCAGCTAACAGGCTCATCTCCACCTATAAGACTACACCAAATCACATTTTGTCATGTAGCAAAGTGCCAAAACAAGGCAGAAAAGTAATGAACTCAATGCAAACATGGATACAATTTACATCTCTAATGTACCTCCCATCCTTGGGAGACACAGCAGACAGAATCTACAAATACAAAAGATGATCAAAAACAAAATCAGGCACAGAAACAAAATGTTTGTAAATAATTCTTTATCCTAAATCCTTGCACTCATAAGAACAACCAAAACACACAAGGACAAACAACAAAAGAAACTATTTTGTTTGATTTAGATTCTCTACTTTCTATTTGCTCAAGGGTCTATTACGTCAAGATTACTGACTGACTGATGACTGATTACAAACAATTAGTAATCATTAGCAAGTGCATTTAGAATCAAACGCAGGTTCATATTCAGACCACAGACAGCATATCGCACCTTGAAGAAAGGTTTTAATATTTACACATTAGGGAATTCAAAAATGCATAATTATATACACATTTTCTTTAGAAATAATAAAACACTAGGAAAGATTTGAAGCATCTGAGAGTATGTATAAAGAGTGCTGCTGCTTTAAGCCCCCAATCTAAAGTATCTTCTGTGGGTTTGTTTTTTCTTACAGTGCAGACCACAAAAAGGGCACACAGTTAGCCAAAATGGATATGTTATACTGTTGAATAAAAACCTTTTCCAAGCTGGACTGGAATCAAAACGATCTCCCATCTTTGTTCCCACAAAACCTTTTAAATGTTTTAACGCTTAAGATGATGAAAGTCTCAAATCAAATAGCAGATTTAACAGGGTTAACACTCCTTCCTCACTGTGTCCAATGTGTGTGTGTGTTTGTGTGGGATCTCTGTGATCCTTGTATAAAGAGTCCTGCACACTGCTAGGTGTGCTGCGTTATCTAGGCCTGTGGTTGGCAAGAAGCAAGTCCTTGTCTTTGCAGGTGAGGCAGAGTTTGAGGTTCTTGAGCGAGCCGCCGGCGGAGTAGAACGCCCAGACACCCATTAGGAACAGGATGACGTAGGTGGGAACAAGGCTTGCGACGTACTCAGGGTTCTGGAAGGTCTGCGGTAGAAGACGAGATAAAAAAACATCAGTGGACACTGTTTAGTATTTTATCTCAATTCTTTAAAGTAACTAATTGCAGGCATATAAAGAGAGAGCAAGAGAGACTTTCATTACAAATCTGAGTCGCCAAGTTGATGTTGTTAAATGGCCGTTTGTCCGAGCACCGTCGTGTGCCCCGAAAACATGACTCTTATTTACTATAAGATACTATAATATACTATAATAAAATAAAAAGAGAAGATTTATGAGGCTTGAGAGGTTTGATTTAAAAAAAAAAAAGAAAACTGACTCAAGACATTTAAGACATAAAAATACTTTCCTTGCATAGTTTTTGACTGTGAGCTCTTGTTAGTGTTTTTTCCTGCCTTCACATAGACTCAAGTCCACATTCCGTACAAACCACACTCACCAGACAGGAGACCAAGAGGTGACTGATGACAACGGCTGCCACCGCCCACCAGCGCTGCTTCTCACAAGCATCAAAGAAAACAACGCCCCAAAACATGTGAAGCAGGATGATGGCCATCGTCATGAAGGCTGAAAGAGACGTGCAATTTTAACAAATCATGTTCTACATATAAATCTAATATAGTTACACTTTTAACGGCGATTAGTTTTAATGCAACATTTCCCAGAATGCTTTTTAATAAGACCACACAATAGAACATAATACATTTATTCTGTGCTCTGTATTGTTTCAGCTAGAAGTCCAAAACTCTGAAATACATAGTTTTTTTGTGGCAACTGGCTCAAAAGTGAAAGAAAAAACAAAAACAAAGACACAATCATTTATACTCCAAAGTAGAATAAGAATCTCCCCGTCTGGACTCTGGTTCCAGCAGTGGAAGTAGTTCATCTGGTGAATGACTGTGTGTGTGTGTGTGTGTGTGTGTGTGTGTGTGTGTGTGTGTGTGTGTGTGTGTGTGTGTGTGAAGAGAACGCAAGAAAGAAAAAGGTTTTACGAATCTATGGACTCGCTCAACGGCAGAAACGTAAAGGTTTTTGACAATAAAATAAACAACAAACAAAAAACAAGTACATGCTAATTGTTACCTGAGGACAGGAAGTAGTGCTGCGAGTCTCCATGGATCCCCACAGTCCCCGGCCCTGCTGAGTCAGCCAGGATGTTCACCACAGAGAACGCTCCGCTCATGAAGCCGAAGCCGAGACCTGAAACTGAGACAAAAGAATGAGAAGACAGCTGAGACATAAGAAAGACTGTGCGATGCTAATCCCAAAGCAAATTCGGCACTATGCAAGATGAATGGCCTTGAGGCGACTTATGTTGTGATTTGGCGCTATATAAATAAAATTGAATTGAATTGAATTGAATGGTCCCTTATCACAGGAATTACATTGTAAAAATAACCCGCGATAGGTGAAGTCCACAAAGTAGCCAATTTCATTTTTTTCACAATTATTATAGATGTTTTAAGGCTGTAACACTCCTCACTAGACACTTTAGACAGTTTTCTCAGACAGGCATGAACATTTTTCTCTCTTGTTTAAACACCCTCAAAATTCAAACCTTCATAGAAAAATAAGTCCAGTATTGTAGAATGAAACCAAAGATCAAACCCTGTTTCAGGTCCAGAACATGGGAATAGAGCAGCTGCCAGAGAATTCAACATTAATGAATCAATGGTGGAAGAATGACTTGAGTAAAGTTTGACTTATCTGACTGTTTTGTTTTACTTAATGCACCTCATAATGCAGTGTGCCTTATGGTCCGAAAAATATGGTAACTTCTATCTTCCCTTAGCATGTCCAGAAGTCCAACTTTTTGTGCTATGGTTACCATCTTCCTCTGCCTTTTGGGTGCTACCACAGGTGCCTTTGACGGTGTAAAACGTTTCATTAACATTGTTGTGTTTGTTGGGGAGAAAATTTACAAACATACAGTACAGTACTTCAGAGTCACACTGCAAGCGATCAAAGATTTATGTAAATTCGACAAGCTGCAGACATTCTGTACTGTACAGGAGACACAGCACAGAGGAGATTGATTGACAATGGTCTACGGCCAATCAGGATGCAGAACACAATGTGCTGCTTAAAAAAAAACTGCAAAATTGCACCAAAGAAAATCCACGAAACAGCGTACCGCATTATAGCTAGGGACCACTAGGGCTGTTCGATATCGTCTATCGTTTGATTTTACGCTATCGTTTGTTTCATGGTGTCGCCTAATAAAATGTTTACGGCAATATTTTTTTCATTGTTTTGATGGTCACTGTTGTGGCTATATTCATTTCTTAAAGTTCTCTCTTTCTCTTATATTTAATATAACCACACTACGCACGGACAAGCGCCTGTTTTAATGCTTTGTCGTTAGCAACAACGACGGTAGCACCATCGCGTGTCCGCTTGTTTATGTTTCACATAAACCTTTTACAATAAAGCTCGAGATCCTGTTGAGACTTTTCAAAATAAACTGAATCATGTGAAAGAGCAGATTATTTATGGATGAGAAGTAAAAAAGAGCCGCCAGGTGCTAAAAAATAGACCTTAGACTCAAACGTTAGAACAGGCTTTTCCCCGCAGCACGCCGTGTAATAAATACAAAGAAAACGGCGGCCGTTACAACTTATGTCTAAAAATGTATAGTTTCATGCATCGGTTAAAACACTCGACTCCAGCTACATGACGCGCAGCTGGAAACACTTCCCGCAAGTCGAGCTGCCCGAGATTCACAGAATTTACAGAAAATGTTACATTTTTGTGATTTATATCGTTATCAGGACGATGGAATTCTTATATCGGGATATGAGATTTTGGTCATATCACACAGCCCCACTGTACAGAAAATACTGTTTACTGTAAACCGCAAGCAAATTTAAACAACCTGCATATAAGAGATCATGTCCAAAGTGTGCTAGATGTTCATTTTTAACAATTTCTTTAGAAATGTATTGATGCTACTTGATAGCATCTTTTGTTAGAGCCTAGTGGGGAAGAATGAGCACTTTCACAGTTTGTGCTCATATGATATACGGCCAAAGGTTTCGATCCACACCTCTTAACATCTGAATACAGGTGTGTAAAATCAAGCATCTTTCCATGAAGTCTCGCTTTACAAATGTTTGTGAAACAAGGGGTCACTCTAAAGAGCTCACTGAACTAGAGTGTAGCAATGTAGTAGAATATGATCATTGTAAATAGTCTGTTTGTGAAATTTCCCCATAGATATTTTATGATCACTAAGTGGCATTGCAGAGCTCCAATCCTCCCCATTAAAACCACTGATATTGACATCAGCACAAACACTGTGCTGGAAGCTTCAAGGTATGGGTCTATATGGCTGAGCAGCTCCTATAGCTATAATATGCATGTGGTCCAGTGCTTTTGTCCATACAGTGCATTTGCCATTTTTATGCTAATGTTTCTTGTATATTTAAAAAAATTTTTTACAGAATAGTACAAAAGTGAGTTTTAAAACCAAAAACAAACAATGATAAAGCTGTAAAGAGGTAACCAGTGCTCAATGTTCTGTCTTCTGGCAGAATCGTGGGTGAATGAATATGCTACCAGTAGGTGATATGAAGCACAGAAGATGATGTGCAGACTAAGTGTACCATAGGCCAGCTGTCGGATGGAGATGGGCATGGTCTCCTCCTGGCTGAGAGTGAGGAGGCCTTCATTTGCTTTCCTGCAGGAAAACACACACACAGAGTTTTGGTTCTGAGTCTCACTGTGTGCTACAGAACATGAATAGAAAATATGTCAGTTATGAAAGTATGTCATTTAGTGGAAGATGATCTGAGATGAACAATGAAAATTGTACAAGTTCACACTGAAGAGTGTGAAACTGAGACAACTGAGACAGACACTCATCAAGGGACAACAACGATACAGTGCAGAATTCAGAGGTCATGCTTTAATATTTCTTAGTTAAATAAATAATAAATAGTGAATACGTGTTGAGGAAGTTGAAGTATGGGCTTTCAGCTCTTCTAGTAAGAAACAGTTCTCTGGAGTCACACTATATAAAGTATAAAACAGTTAAACATGGTGGCGGCCACTTACTTTAGTAGCTTGTAGTAAGCGAAGCGGAAGGTTTCCTGCAAGAGCACAGACAGCACCACGCCAAAGATGAGCAGGCCTTTCTGCTGAGCCGCGCTCTCTTTATTACTGATCTGAACCGAGATGAACCACACCAGGGAGGAGAACAGCAGCGACACCAGCCAGAAAAATGCCCTGAAAGAATGAGAACAAAGAAAACAGATATTACCCACACTGCTATCTCAAAGCTTCTGGGCTCACAGCAATTCCAGCATTGCTGTGAGCCCAGAAGCCTGACTCCTTTATTTTTTCAACAGTTCTATTTGCGAGGGTCAGCCAATTAAATGAAAGTAAAGGGAGGGTTAAGAAAAAAATACTTCCAGACTGAGGAGGAACTGAGGAGCAGCACCGAAGTGATAGCACAATCAGGATTATCTTGAGATACCAGAGGACTATTTAGTTACTTTTACTTCAAATAGCAAGAATTAATTGACCATAACAAGGAGACAAAGTGTCAACGAACACAAACGTAACGTCACGGCACTTTTACAAATTAACCGGTAAGATGTATGTTATCAATCAACAACCACAATTATGATCACAAGCTTATATCTCACTTAGGTCAAGACCGTATCTGAACCCTATAACACTACAATAGCAATGAATTATTTCAAAAGCCAATCCACCATAGTGCTAACTAACTACGTGTGTGTATACAGCCACCTTTTACTGACATAAGTCGTCAGCATCCTCCAATATCTGCAAGATCCATAAGAAACAAAACTAATAAAAGTCCCTCAGGCTCTCATTAAGCTAGCTCTTTCCTATCTTTGGGTGGCTAATATCAGGCATTGCTGGGGCTTTAAAACTTTAAAAGGTCGGTGTATTTATGAAGCTGTGTAAATCGGAATGTGGTGACGTATGGCTAAAGAAAAAAACCAGCAAAGTGTAAGACCATAATACCAGAGAATAGAAGCTAATGATAGCACATCAGCTAAGAAACGAAACGATCGGTTAGCTAGTAAGCTAACACTGTCTAAAGGTTGGGATTTATTCAATATAACGTGGCAGTAGCATCTGTAATTACCAAATTATTATATATTTAAGTCAATTGCCGTCCGTTATGACCAGTGAATGTTTAACTCTCACCCTGCTATGAGGAAAATGACTCTCAGCGGCTCCCGGGCAATGGTAAACAGGAACAACGCGATGGCTGGGCCGAAGGCGATAAAGGTGCAGCCGAAAAACACCGCCGCTGTCATTTTGGTTCTGAGGAAGGGTAATTCAGCGTCTTAAAGCGGTTGGTTTTGCTCTATTTACAGGTATTTATCTGGAAATATTAGAAAGAAAGCAGCCCTCTGTTGCCAGTACTGATTTACTTCCACAACCAGTGTATCACAGGGTTTTCGTGACGTCGCGTATTCTCACGTGACCGACAACCCTACCAAAAAAAAAAAAAAAACTTTATTAATAATGAGCTGGACGGATTTAGAAAACATTTTTTCAGCTGCTTTTCAACACTTCTGTCTCATTTCTTGCTCTTGGAATTCATAAAACGAGTTCACCTCGATTTATACGCATGCGGAACATTCACAGCCTGTGCTCTTTATCAGCCTGTTTGCATTTGTCAAATTACATTCATTAAATACATCAGAACACCACTGGATTTATTCTTTTTTATTTATTTAAAAAAGGGACTTCTGGCAAATCTTGGCAGTGGTGAACTGCAGAAAAAACATGCTGACATTTAAGGCTCTGTATCGAACATCTTTTTTCTTCCACCCATGCCAGTTTTGTCTTTGATTTTTTTTACCCCAGTCGCCCGTTTGCTTCTCCTAAGAAACACATTCAAAGGAAAGCAGTAACAAAAAGTGAAGCCTTTCATGTTGCGTTCTGATCTTACTAATTTTTTTCAGTGAAGGATGCTACTATGTGCTCCATCTGCCTAATATAACATCAAAAGCACCTACCTCGTCCTTCACTTCCTTCTTAACCTGCTTAAGGCTGGCTCTCAGGTCCATGGACACTTTATGTTTGGAGCCCAGCAGGCCAGCCAGCATGGCATCGGCTGACATCCGCACCTTTTTCAGGACTGGCTTCTTAAACCTCCCATTCAGATACTGAATCTTCAACTTAAGGTCATCAACCTGACATAGAACACTGTTGTTCAGACATATGTGTTTTGGTAATAACAACAACAAACATTTTAGAATAAATTAGAATAAATTTTTAAAAAATTATTTTTAAACTAAAAAAATGTCACTTTGATTAAAGATCTTGCCAATACAGAAAAAATGAAAAATGATTTTGGCAATTACATATACTGTTACTTTAGGGGAGCTGTGGCATAAACCTTACATCGGGAGGTGTTATAACTGTATAATTATATATACATACAGTATATATATATACTGTATAATAATTATACTGTATAACTGTATAACTTTATAATGGCAGAAGAAGCTTCTGAATACAACACCTTGTTGGATTTTGCCACTTTGACCTCCATGTTGTATCGCTCCTCATCCACCAAATCAATCTGCTTGTGAAGTTTGCAACACAGCTCCTGGAGTTATGATAGATAGAAGGAGTGAGAAAGTTTATTTGTTTGTCTGTTTTTTCAATCATAAACACAACACACTTAACAGCAGTGTACTATCCTGAACATTTTTCTTACAAAGCAAGTTTTCTATCATCTCCAACTTTCTATAGTTGCTGGGTAGGGGATGGATACAGAGGAAGAGTAGAGCTTGCACACTTTCATTTTCCGGTGATGTTATGGATGTTAAAGGCAAGTGCACCAGAACAAATACTTTCTCCTCTAAAACCAAACTACAGCTTCCATAGGTGAACAAAAAGCCTGCTAAGTTAATCATCAGTCATGAACAAATTCTCCAGGTGCCGTAGGTTTACCTGGAGATCCTGCATACTGCCAGGAATGAAAAGGGCTGTGCAATTCTCTTCCAAGTACTGCATTTTCTCCCTCTCAGCTTCTCGGGCTTCCTCTTCCAGCATTTCTTGGCCAACTTGCAGCACCAAGCTCTGAGAGAGGGAGGAGAAGATGGCAGAAGATGACTATCAAACACAGTCAGGCCGTTTTGATCAGGTGAGTTTGTAAATGCACTGTGCTTAAATAACACATTACTGCTAGTGCTTTCCTTTCCCTTGATTTGTTTACAATAAAGAGGTGCTTCCTTTACTGAACAGCCAAACTGAATCCTCAAATAAATTTTCAAGGAAACATATACTCACTGCCCACTGTACACCTATCTAGCACTGAGTCTGAGCCCCTTTTTGCCTTCAGAACTGCTTTAATTATTCGTGGCAGAGATTCAACAAGGTGCTGGACACATTCTGGAGAGATTTGTGTCCAAATGGACATAACAGCATCACAAGGTTGCCAGCTGCACATCCATCACATGATCTGATGACTTCAGAGGCTATTTGAGTAAAATATTCAAATTCATGTTTAATGAAGCCTGGCCATCGCACTCTCCTGTTGGAGCACAGACAGGAAGAAAGGAGCAAAAACTCACACAGTATATCATTAATGACTTAAACAGTTGATATCAAAGTTATTACTGATTTCCAATAAGTATTTAGTTAATGCTTTAATACTATACCTGCACTGTTGGCTGTCTAACCTGAGTATCTTTCATTTCTCTGAGCTGTGACATCCTTAGAAAATGAATCTCCACATCAATATCCCTAATGGTCATGGGAATATTTTACACTTTATGATCTCTGATGATGACTAATATTTATACCAAATTTAAATATGTTGATCTGACTAATATTGCCAAATCTGTGTTCATTTCACAGAGCCATTATGTGATATATTTATACATCTTTTATATCACATTATAGGAACAAACTTCCTCAGTACTTATAATCACAGATCAAACTTTTCTCATTGCCTTCGCATTTAAATGACCTGAATCAGATCATTATTTCATTTTTGTAACCTTTATTTTCTAGTTTTATCCATTTCTTTTTATTTCAACTCATGTTTGGCTTCCATTCTTTTGATTTTTTCCCCTGTTAAATCCCACTGAAAGGTATCTTTTCAATCCTGCCTTGGGATCCTTTTTTTAAGGTCTTTCATGTTTTAGGTAAAATCACTTTGAACTGCCACGAAAAGTTCAACATAAAAAAGTTTGAAGCTTTAGTCCTAATCCCAGAACGTGTTGGCATTATACATTTTGTAATGAAGGTGAATTAAATTGTGATTGCTCAGCATACAGCGATTATAAAGGTTTTCTGCAAGGCAATGTTTGACTTTAATTGGAAAAAAGGGAAATACACATTACATTTCAAATTAAAAGCTTAAACACAAGCAAGAAAATATGGTTATCCATACAGAGAGACAAGTCACTTTCACTATACGATACAAAAAAAAACAAAGGAAACCAAAACAGGCTTTGAGGCATTTTTAAAGTTTCAGTAGAACTTAATAATCTCAGTAAGCAGTCAACTATTCCACAGTTTAGAATTAACAATTACATCTGTATCTGTACATGGGCACAATAAATCAAAAATGCTGACAATGTCTGGCTGTGAATATAGATACTTTCTTACTATATCTTGTACTGAATGCAATGATTTGAAACGGTGTGACAATAACTTCAAAATAAAAGCTTACAATCACTGAGAGCATCATGGGAGGGAGAGAAAACACACACACACACACACACACACACACACACACACACACTTTCCAAATCAAATCAAATCAAATCACTTTTATTGTCACATCACATGTGCAGGTACATTGGTACAGCACATGTGAGTGAAATTCTTGTGTGCGAGCTTCACAAGCAACAGAGTTGTGCAAAATACAATAATGTAAACAAGCAAAATACAAGAATGGCTACATCTGAAACTAATAAATATATGTACAATATATAATAGTATATGCATTTCTGGATGTGTATACTAAATATTTTTCTACGTGTGTGTGTGTGTGTGTGTGTGTGTGTGTGTGTGCACATATTTTACAAATTAAATAGAGTAAACAATAAATAAAATATATAAAATAAAATATACAGAGTGAGACATGTACAAAACAGTGGCATTACTGTACAGTATGGAGTGCATAATGTTAAAGTTCCAGTAGTGAAGCTGAGGTGTCTATGAAGTGTTCAGCAGTCTGATGGCCTGATGGAAAAAGCTGTCTCTCAGTCTACTGGTACGGGACCGGATGCTGCAGAACCTCCTTCCTGATGGAAGTAGTCTGAACAGTTTATGGCTGGGGTGACTGGAGTCCTTGATGATCCTCCCCGCTTTCCTCAGGCACCGCTTCCTGTAGATGTCTTGGAGGGAGGGAAGCTCACCTCCAATTATCCGTTCAGAGCACCGCACTACTCGCTGGAGAGCTTTGCGGTTGTAGGCGGTGCTGTTGCCATACCAGGTGGTGATGCATCCAGTGAGAATGCTCTCAATGGCACAGTGATAGAAGGTCCTGAGGATGCGGGGGCTCATGCCAAATCTTTTCAGTCTCCTGAGAAAGAAGAGGCGCTGCTGCGCCTTCTTCACTGTTTTATTTGTGTGTACTGACCACGTAAGATCCTCAGCCAGGTGTACACCAAGGAACCGGAAGCTGCTCACTCTCTCCACAGCAGCGCCGTTGATGGTGATGGGGGTGTGTACTTCTCTGCACCTCCGGAAGTCCACTATCAACTCCTTTGTTTTTGCGACGTTGAGGGTGAGATGGTTGTCTTGACACCAGTGGGTCAGGGCGCTGACCTCCTCCCTGTAAGCCGTCTCATCACCAATAGTGATAAGACCCACCACTGTAGTGTCGTCCGCAAACTTCACAATGATGTTGGAGTTGTTAGTGGCCGTGCAGTCGTAGGTGTAGAGTGAGTACAGGAGAGGGCTCAGTACACACCCCTGTGGAGCACCAGTGTTCAGTGTGACGGGGGATGAGGTGATGCTGCCCAGTCTGACCACTTGGCGTCTGTCAGACAGGAAGCTAAGGATCCAGCTGCAGAGGGAGCTGCTCAGTCCTAGATCCTGCAGTTTCCTGTCCAGCTTCGAGGGAACGATGGCATGGTAAATGGCCTGCATTTGTATAGCGCTTTTCTAGTCCCTAAGGACCCCAAAGCGCTTTACACTACATTCAGTCATTCACCCATTCACACACACATTCACACACTGGCGATGGCAAGCTACATTGTAGCCACAGCTGCCCTGGGGCGCACTGACAGAGGCGATGGTATTGAATGCTGAGCTGTAATCTACAAACAGCATTCTCACATACGTGTCTCTCTTCTCCAGGTGTGACAGGGCAGTGTGTAGTGTCAGGGCTATGGCATCAACAGTGGACCTGTTGTGGCGGTATGCGAACTGTAGAGGGTCCAGTGAGTCGGGTAGTGCAGAGCAGATGAAGTCCCTGACCAGCTTCTCGAAGCATTTGCTTACGATGGGGGTCAGCGCTACAGGTCGCCAGTCGTTCAATGAGGAGATGGTGGAGGATTTGGGTACAGGGACGATGGTGGCCATTTTGAAGCAGGCTGGGACTACAGACTGAGAGAGGGAAAGGTTGAAGATGTGCGTGAACACTCCAGCCAGCTGAGCCGCGCATGACTTGAGGACGCGGCCGGGAATCCCGTCCGGACCAGTAGCTTTGCGTGCGTTCACCTTCCTGAAGCACCTCCGCACATCCTCCTCAGACACAGTGTGCGCACTTCCCGGGATATATCCAACAATTGTTTGAAAATTCGGACTTGCATTGTCCTTGTACAATGGATGCCAAAGAAATAATGTATTTGTTGTCACAAAAAAAGGTAGAGCAGGAACTTCGAAACAAGTTTTGTTTTTGTTTGTTTTGTTTTTAAGGTGGGGGAATATCTAGCATTAAAAAAGTAATTCAGGCTGATAGTTTTGTGTGGAAACATGCTTATGTAAATAAACGACAATTATTTATATTTGAAAAGTTTATTCGCGTTATTTTTCCTACATTTAGTTGATTCTTTGATTCTTTTTGATGCTATTAAATGAAAATAAATCGCTATAAACTAGAGCTGGAGATCATGTGACGTGATCATCGTGTCGTATTGCTTACTAGAGTAAACAACAATGTAAAAACAATGGGTACACTGACGCTGTTACTAAAGGAGTACAGTAAAGCTTTATTTATTTATTTTTCAAGTGACCGGAAGTTGTGTGTTTATTTCGGTAAATAAAGCTCACCGTTACCTCGCTGACCGGAAGTGATGTCGTCATGTATTAGGACTAGCTTGACAGTGCTGTGAAGATGGCGGCGTACAGTCGCGCTCAGCTGCTGCTGCTGTTGTCGTCCGTGTGCCTCTGCAGTTTCGGCTCCGTCCTCGGCTTGAAGGCTGCCAGCGGCCCGGCCGAGCTTCACAACCCGCCCGTCCTGAGACCCGCTGATCCGCCGGCGAAGGATGCACCTGCAGCCGCAGCCGCTGGGGCCTCACAGCCTCGAAGGGCGACCGGTTGGAAGCTGTCGGAAGAGGAGGCCTGCCGGGAGGACCTGACCCGCCTCTGTCCCAAGCACACCTGGACCAACAACCTGGCAGTGCTGGAGTGTCTGCAGGACCGCAAAGAGGTAGGCGCCCTCCCCACGGTAAAGTGTTCGGGTTCAGGTGAGGTGATGGGCATCTGCTGGGTGTGTCGCCCCAGTGGGTTTAGTCACCCCGGTTGTCAGCATGGCTGTGATGCAGAGGTGAACATCTGCACCTCCATCCGTGTGACGCTCCGGGCAGCCGTTTAAACACACTTTTTCTTTTAGTACGTCAAAAATCCACGATTTACCCGACATCCACACACGCATACAGAGATAGTGGCGTATTTAGTGCTTTTAAAACTCTGTGTGTGTGTGTGTGTGTGTGTGTGTGTGTGTGTTTTGTTTTTGTTTTGTTTTTTAACAAAAGTGAACAAAAAACGTAGTTCCTTCAAAAAACGAAACTTGAAGGTCTTCAAGTGCTAAGTGTAGATTTTATCCCAAATTGATATCGACCTGTTAGTTTTCTCTTACTTGCTTGTGGTCAGTTGATGAGACTGTGTGAAAAGCCCCTCATCCTGAAAATCTGCTCACTTTTTTATGTTTAAGTAAATTGTGTGTTTTTCAACCTAGGAATGTTCACACTTCAGCACAGAGGCTCTTGCCCTGTGGCCCCAGGAGTAAATAAAAGGTATCCCCTGTAGTAATCCACACTACTCTGTCTGTGTGGCCTTAACTGATGTTCCATGAGCACAATCAAAAATCATGTCTGCTGTTATAAATGCTTATAAACTGGTTGTGTTTAGGCTGTAGGCTGAAGAGCAACTAGCTAAATGAAACCTGATTAGTCTTTAAACAACAAATAGATTAATCTCTACCAAAAATATCAGGCTTAATCTGATTAACTGTTTAATCATTTTTTAATTTATTCCACGTGACATCCCGAATGAACTTCACCCCCTTCTCGACCTCTGCACCTGGCAGGGCTGTCTCAACTGCATTCTGTAGTTTAAGGGAGAGGTTTTAATGTGCTTTGTGCTTTTACCACCCCTCTTTCCACCTCAGTGCAGTACTTATTAACCTGGTGAGGTGTGAAGTGTGTGGTGTGAGTGCAGTCATCCAGCTGTCAGGTGACTTGCCGGCTGAAGTTAAACCCCAGTTAAACATGATTCCTGTCTTGTTTCTTTGTGCCATAGTGACGAAGAATACAACCAACTTTCACACTCTGTGCCTGTTTAAAGATTGGCCGCCTACATGCACAGATTCTCTTATTTTTATCTAATTTCTTTCCATAAATAAACAAGCAAGGGACACTACTACAACTAGAGATCAAATTATTTGTTTGTTAATCAGTAACCGCTGTGGTCTTGCAGTTCTTCAGTCTCACTCTTAATGCGTCCAGTGAAGGATACCCTCACAGCCTGCTTTATTACATGACCATATGATAAACATACAGTGTTTATAATAATAATAATAATGGATTGGATTTATATAGCGCTTTTCAAGGCACCCAAAGCGCTTTACAATGCCACTATTCATTCACTCTCACATTCACACACTGGTGGAGGCAAGCTACAGGCAAGTTTACAGTCTGAATCTGATTTTTTCCCCCCAGATTGTTATCTTGCTTTCTAGGTCAGTTCACTTCTTACCTATTTAATTATTTTAAAAGTGTTTCCTCATGCAAAGTGTCCTAAGCTGCACTGCAGCTATTAGAAGTGATTGTTCAAGCAAAGTCTCCTGCCTCGTGTCATTTTTAAATTGAACATCTTTGGGTAAAACACTAAAGCACTTCTGAAGAAGTCACCCGAGCTTGTGACGTGACTATAGTACATTTCGTGATGGTTTTAGTTGAAAAATGCTTTAAATTCAACAAATAATTATACATACATACAGCGATATGTTTTTTCCTTTATATTGTAAATGTTTGCTTTTTTGTCTCTTCTTTAAAAAAGTTGGATTCAAATCTAAAGAAAAATATATCAGTTTGATTAAAAGGCTACACACACACACACACACACACACACACACCAACTTAAAACAGGGTCAGATTACTCATTAATCTCTTCCTGATAAGATCCTTTACACTAGCTCATATTTATAAAACAATCATAAAAATTTTAAAACCATATGAAGGGTTTTGGAAATACTGACTTGAACCATGTTATTTTATTTCACTTGGCTTTTTTTGTGGGGGTTTGGGATCACAAATTTAGATCTATTCCAAGATTTCACATGTATCAGATATTTTAAAAGGAACAAAAAATTCAGCGGCCCAAATTGAGACCTAAAAATTCAGCATATAAGGAATTTGTTCTGTCATTTGTATCGTACTAAATTCCATTATTTTAAAAGTACAAGCAGAAGACATTTCTCTGTTATGCTAGATGTATAGATTGTGTTCACTTTTGATTTACTTTGATGTTTAAGTTATTTATTTAATTTAGTTTTATGTATAATTGTTTTTCCCAGTAGGAAATTTGGTACACAAAGCTGAGAAAAATGCAGAGTAATAAGACATTCCTGCAATAAATTCTCTCTTTTCTTCATAAAGTTTACGGTGAAATGGTTTCAAAGAGGAGCTGATTTAACTTTCTGTCATTTCAGAAAAACGCAACAGCAATTTTCCTCGTATAAAAGCACTTTGAGTGCTCAGTTAGAGTAGAAAAGGGCTAGATACTGTAAGAACCAGCCCATTTACAATAATTACCCCACACTTTGTAGTTTGGTAACATTCAGGAAAGCATGAGAGCCTCTTGTATTGCACTGAACATTTAGCTAGGTCTAGCAAAAAGGAAGGAGGCTGGTAGAGAATCTACCTTGTTATTTATATCCACACTCACTGGTCACTTCATTAAAAAACATCTTGTTAATATTGAGTTTACATCCCTTTTGCCTTCAGTGCTTCCTTAAGTCTTTGGGGAATAGATTCAGTAAGTTGTTGGAAACATTCTTCAGAGATTTTGGTCCATATTGACATGACAGCATCAGTTCCTGCAGATTTCTGCACATGAATGATCTGCATTTCCTGTTCCATCACATCCCAAAGGTCCTTAGGTGGATTCAAATCTGTTGTTCATAGAGAATGTTTGAGTCCAGTCAAAAAAGAAACCAGTTGAAGATGATTTGAGCCTTTTGGCATGCTGCATTATCCTGCTGGAAGTAACTATCATCTGATGGGCTACCATTCCATTACAGCATCACCATCACTGTTGATACAAGGAAGAATGCATCCATGTTTTCAAATTCTGACTCCACCATGAAAAATCTTGTATTAAAGACTCATCAGACCAGGAAACTTTTTCCAGTCTCCTATTTTCCAATTTTGCTGAACCCATGCAAATTATATTCAGGTTCCCTTTCTGACAAGAACTTGGTGTGGGCTTCTTCTGCAGTAGCCCATCTGCTTCCAGGATCAATGTGTTTTTTGCTCAGAGATGCTCGTCTGCATACCTTGCAATCACATTACTGTTGCCTTCCACTCAGACTAGAGCATGGCACCAACAAGCACACCACGTTCAAAGACACCTCAGTTACCTCTCTTTCTCATTCTGATCCTCAGTTTGAACTTCAGCAGGCTGTCTTGACCCTTGCTACATGCCTAAATACTTTGCGTTGCTGCCATATCATTGGCTAATTAGATATTTCCATTAGTAAGCACTTTAACAGGTCTACCTAATCAAGTGTCTGGTTAACATAAGTTGGCCAATATACAATATAGAGCAAAATAATGAAAAAAATATAATTTAATGCAATAGAAAATGACACATGTTCACTGATAGACTTAATACATTTAAAAGACATTTTGTACAGTGATAATAGATTTCCATGTCTTTTATCAACCTCAGTCATTGTCACAAATACAGCAAAAGCTTAAAGTATCACCACGTCAGTCTCATTTTGCACTGTACTCCACAGATATACACAGTTACATGGTTCTGTATAAATAGATAATGGAGGACAAAATGATGATGATAAAAGACTTAACATATAATGTGTTCATAGCCAATAAGAAATTATAATTGCTTTACATTAAAGAATATTTTAAATGAGCTATCTTGCAAACCATTTGTTACACAACCCGTACTGTCCCTGAAAAAAATTTCCCTTGTGAGTTTTTTTTTAATCATCATGTTAACTTCATCTGCTCTTTCACTCACACACACCACACACACACACACACACGAGACACCTCCTCCAGCAGCCCTGAGTGATGCCCTCTTTACAGAGATAATTACATTGCTTTGACTCTATAACAGCTGTGGCCTCCCGAAGAGGTAAATGGCTCTTATAAATCTGCCTCTTCTCTAGAGAAACACACACACACACACACACACACACACACACACACACACACACACACACACACACACACACACACACACACACACATAGTGGCAGTAACAGGGGCAGCTGAGCAGCATGAGCTTTCAGTACACCCAGTTTGAGAATCTATTTGTGGTGGTGTAAGCCCTGAAATCTGACAGCTGATAGACGTCTGAGAAACAGCAACACAGTTATAAAGTAACAGCAAGTCACTTTGCAATAGCAGAAAGAAGCCAGGGATATTTCTAGAGCTGTGGTCATTAAGGCATTGTGACAAATAATAACTATGGGGAGATAGCGTGCCAGGATGCTGTGTAGCTATGGGTAGCATTTGCAGTCCTACAATTCTTTTTTTACTCAGTGTTTCTGCTTATACCGTAGTAACATCGTTGTCCTAAGTGCAATGTTCAGGATTTAAAGGAAACGCTGATGTAGTCACAGAGAAAGAGGCTACCGTTGGTCCCGTCAAACAAAAACAGCCCCAGGCGGGTCATTAATACAATGGACAATTAAAGCTGTTTATGTTTAAATTGATGATGAAGTATCTCTAACTCTGATAGACTGCTATTTCCTTTACATTAATTTGGATGGTTTAACAGGGCAAAAGCCTATTCGGTGGTGGAGGTGTGATGATTTAAGCTTGTGTTTTTATGCGTAGGCACCTTTCAGTTATTAAGTCGATCATGAACCCTTTTGTACACTGTAATATTCTAGAGTCAAATGTGAGGCCATCTGTATGACAGATAAAGCTTGTTCCAAACTGACAAGTTCTCATCTCTTCTTGGGGCTCCTAGTGTCAAGTTGTAAGCATTGCCTCTACAATGACACATAAAAAGATCTCTAAAAGTTTAGTTGCGTTAAGGAATTAGTGATATCTCTCGGTGTGTCCATCTCCATGAGTAGTTTCTGCTGTATAGTTATTTCAATGACTTAGTCGCAGAAAAAGCCAGGCTACTTTTAACATGTATAGAGTTGTACATGTAGAGTCTTCAGTGGAACACATCAGCCCCAATTTGTTTTATCTCTCTGCCCCTTACCAAGGCACAATTATCCTTTCCACTTCAGTTTGATCAGTCTAGTTGATTAATATGGTCTTTTTTCAAAAGCCTTTGATGTGAATGGATCAGCTCTTCATTAATTAATAACTCATAGTATGACTAGTTTTTTTTAGTTTTTTTTTTAATTTGGGAACCCACCAAGGGTCTGTATCCTTATTACACTGATTTCTTTGTGTCTGAAGCATTTAGTGGAAATGAGAGTTTAAAATCAAAAGAAGGCCTTTTGTCGCTGTTCCCGTGGGCGCAGCAGAGTTATCACAAAGTGCTTTCATGTCTTTTTACAGCAAAGTGATGTGGAGATGTAAGAAGAGCTTCTGCTGCTGGCTTTTGTCTGATAGTCAAGGATGTTGTGGGCGAGTCTATGAAGAGCTTCTGCTGCTTTGTTCATATTAAACTGCTGCGTTTTGGAGAAAAAAAACATTACTTTGCTCAGCGCTTTAGGGCAATGTTGGTGGTATTTTTGAACTGTTCTTTCTGAAGCTAAAGGGACAGTTCCAAAAATGCACTCTATGTATTTTCAATCTCACTCAGTTGCACTAAAATCCTACCTTCGATTTAGCCATGGAGCACGAGTCTAGGTTTTACATAGTAGGCGAGTCAGTAGGCACATTTCTTGTCTGCACTGCTTTCCTTTATTTTTGCAGAGGTTGGTTTTACAAAAATGTTTTTTCCGAGATATTAAAAAACCCCTTGTTGAACAAAAGTGTAACACCATCTAAATTGACTAAGGCAACAGAACTTCAAAAAATGAAAGGCTATAGTTTATCTAAGCCTTATGTATATTGTTCTGAAAAGTGGCTGACTGAAGTTGAAATAGGGTTGATATTATGTAAGCTAGTGTTAGCTCAACGTTTCTGCAAATCGTACTTGGCCCACCTCTTTTTGTGGCTACTAGAGCACAGATTTATTCATTTAAAATCATCTTTCAGGATAGCAACATTAAATAATTTTATATGCAGATAGAAGAATTCTACCTTGTGATAAAAGTCCTAAATTGTACAAAGTAACTTTACAAAAAGCGAAAATTTAGCTTTTAGGCCACATTACTTACTAGTAGCAAAATTTACCCGAGTTTCCAATCAGTTTGTTAATAGTTCAGTTCCATCTTTTCTTAGATGTCATGCTAACATTAAACTACATTGGGTGAAGATAATAAAAGATAATACAAATATAGCTTCGCTCCTTAAGTGTATATATTGATCAACTTAATTGACCTATACCAATTATTAGCACCCGGCTATATATTAACCAATATTATCTATTTGTTGATTTATTGGGACCAACATTTATAATGGCCAATAACTAAAAGTAAAGAAGCAATGGGAGAAACACCCGTCAACCATATTATGAGTGTTGATGTTGCATAGTTTTCTGTCAGAGGGCGCTATTCTGTATTGGAAACACGTTTACAAGTCCATGAACACAAGCATAGCTGAGCATAGTGTAAATCAGTAGTCAACAACTTTTGATAGTAAAACAAACTTTATTTTAAAAATGCATATATTAATTAAAACGGTCTTAAATTCTTAGATAACTGTGCATAAACAAATTTTAGGGAAATCTGTTTTTATGTGTCTGAATGAAAAAAGCGTTGCCCAGTATATCAGATTTTTAAATGACCAAATCTTGGTGATATAAAATCAGTCTTAACAATCGTCATATAATGAAAATTAGCAACATTTAACTGGAAACTCTGCCTATACTCACATGGCCTTAGGAAAATGGACTGCTTGCCAACAAGCTCAACAGTTTTAAAGGGTTTCAGTGTAACTAACCGTGCCTTTGCTGAGTCTTGTTGTTGGTTTATTAACCAATGCATGGTGCAGTAGGTTCAGCATATAAATATAACTAATAAAACAAAAAACCTTCCGATACCTCTAAACACACTTACTATCTTATTATATCTAGTTTGTTCAACCAGTGCACAAAGAAATACAAGCAGGTGCTGGAACTTTTTCCTTTTATCTCTGGCTATGGTGCTGCTTGAAAGTTGGAGTTTGTCAGAGTTGGTTTTTGGTTCCGATGCGTGTTTAGGTTAGGGTGTTGCCAAACTTGGAAATCTCATTGTTGCAGCATGTTGACAAAATATGGCAGTAAAAATACCAAGGTAGCCCTTAAAGCACAAATGACTATTTGTGTCTCTCTGATGGAAGCATGGATTAAACTAGAGTGTTGAAAGATGTTTAAATCTACTGAAGCGCCTTGAGGCGACTGTTGTTGTGATTTGGCGCTATATAAATAAAATTTAATTGAATTGAAGATTCACATTTCTCCCTCTTTTTGTCTTTCTGCAGGAAATTGATATTGCTCCTGACTGCAACCATGTGAGTATTTGTTTTAAAACACACAAATTCACGCAGAACTTTTTAATCAAACAGTACAAGTGTGAGACAAAGAAAGATATAACAGAGGCGTGCCTTCATACTCGGCTAATGCTGTCAGGCCAAATCAAAATTTTAACCAAGTCTGTTTGGCTTAAAGTTAACTCACCAAGAAATCAAATGTGATAATTAGCCTTTTGGATATGCAGGGTGGTACATACCTGTCCTGCTTGGACTGCTGGAATTATTTCACTGCATCTGACAGATTTTTAAGTCAAAGTTACTGTTATTTGCCCCTGCTGTTAAAGAATTTAAACCAAACATATTGAAATATGTAATTTCAAAGGTTGACAGAACATCCTAACACACACAGCTGTGATGTACCAACTGCTGAAAAGTTTACACTTAAATTTTTGGCTGAGTTTACGAACCTTTGTCACCTGAGGACTCTTTTCCATCCATGTCTCGTGATCACTGCGTTATGCCTTTAATTTATTCATAACAAATATTTGTAACATTTATGTCATCCCCAACTACTGCAGATATAATTGGTTTTAGTTTTGTCCTATTTGCTTAACTCTATACTTTTCTGTATGCTCTTTCCTCTCACTCCTAATCAGTCATGGTAGAGGTCTGCCCCTGCCTGAACCTGATTCTAGAGATCTCTTCCTGATAAATGGAAGTTCTTCCTCACCACTGTAGCCAATTGTTTTCCTTATAGGGGATCATTGTAGTTCTCTCTCTAATATTTCAGAGGTTTAACCTTACAATATAAAGTGCAATGAGATGACTGCTTGCATGAAATATATTTATATAATATTAAAATGCATATAAAGGAGTGAACATGGTAAACGTTCTGCATGCAAGTATGTTAGTATGTTTATTGACTCAGGGCCACAACCACTACTGTAAACTGGATTATATTATCTTAGAAATATGTCTTAATATGTCCATAAATAGTAAACAAGTAGAAATGTAGAATCTAATACAATATCGGTCTAAAAAGCAGTCTGTGCATACTAATTCAATTCAGTATATTTTTTGGAGCAGTGTCACAGACCTGCATATTTTAATGCACTGTACAATCGGAGAGATTATTGGAAACATTTAGAGAATTTAAAATAAAGCAGTCTAATTATCAGCGACCGCTGACCATGATCCTCTCTTCTCTGTTTAACAAGGTCCTTTCACATTCTCTTCCCCACTCTAAATACTAGCTTTGAAGAACCCACAGCTTCCACACTGCCAGCTGATGACCGTCACTGACATCAACGCCGTCTAACTTTAAATTAGGAGTTTCTCCTCTTTTTGCGTTAAGAGCTTCCGAAAGCTCGTCTCCGTGCCTTCTGGATGATAAACCTTCAATATTCAGAGTTCAGGGCTGCTAACAGCAGGCAGTTTTATGAAACACCACAAGGCTTATGGAGCACTTGGACTGTCTTTATTACAGCATGGAAAGCACTCGCTGCAGTTGACATGTCACACGCTCACTTTTTCTATCTTATTTTCTCGGTGGACCGACTTTCAGTAGCTGTTGTTTGTGGATGCTGCAGCTGGAACCCCTCTGATAAGAAAGTGATACACAGAGTATTAGAAAACAATAAAAAGAGCACATTGGAAGGTCTTATTTCTGTCATTAAAATCCTTAAAAAATCATCAGTCTTCAGGATGGGGACTGTCTGATCATTCAGGCGTAGTTCTCTCTGAATAAACTATTCTTTTGTAAAATCGTTCAGGGTAGATTACTTAGATTTGGACTATTTCAACATCACATTCACAAAGAAACTTTGTGAGTTTAGAAGCTGCTTTCTCAAGAGAAACTTTTAACAGTTGTGCCTCCTCCAAAAATAAAGAAGAGAAATTATCTAATTAAATGCAATGCTTTATACGACCACCACAAACTCTTTGCTACTAGTTGTAGTTAATGAGTTGGCTTTTTTTTAGTCATGTTCACTATGTTTCATTTCTAATTAACATATAAATTGGATTGTAATTGAAATCCTAACTTTTTTTTCCTCAATCAGCTTCTGTGGAACTACAAACTCAATCTAACCACAGATCCAAAGTTTGAATCTGTGGCCATGGAGATTTGTAAGAGCACCATCACTGAGGTCAGTCTGCCTTTGACTCTACAGGGAAGTTCTAGGTCTGTCCTTTGCTCTCCTCTGACCTGTCAAATGTTCTGCACCTTCAGATAAAGGAGTGTAATGAGGTGGAGCGAGGGAGGGGCTACCTGGTGTCCTGCCTGGTGGATCACCGTGTTAACATCAGTGAGTACCAGTGTAACCAGTATATCACCAAGATGACCAGCATCATCTTCAGCGACTACAGGTTGATCTGTGGCTTCATGGACAAATGCAAAGAAGATATCAACAGCCTGCGCTGCGGCAGCATCAACATAGGACACAAGGTCAGGACTGTGCAAATATATGCAGAAGTTAATAAATCATAAAATGGAGTCCATAAATCAGGAAAGGTTCATTTACAGGCTTTTCGGGTTAAACGACAAAAATAATAAGGTGGCGTAACCAGAGGAAACCCACCTCTCCAAGTGGCAAGTGCAGGCTATTTAGTGCTTATTATAATACACAAAATCTCCATTTGTATATGATGTCCTCCTACACAGTCCACAATTGGCGCACAAGTACATCTTAGGCCTACAAAGGTTCTTATCAATATTACATATTATATTGTAATCATGTTGCCTAGTAACCCCCAGGAAACGGGCTAAACTAACCCTAAGATTTTTAGCATTTATGCACTTGCAACACTTGTTACTGTTATTTTCAAACATATAAATAGTGTCGAGTCTTGTACTGTACCCACGTTACATTGTGTCCTGTTAAGTTCCATTTGGTAAAATATAGTTGGAAGTTTTTGCAAATCCCATTAATTTCTTTCTCGTTATATGGAAGAGAAAGTCAACCCACTCTTTGGTCTGCAAGAATTTTGTAAGCCAGCTGGAATCAAACCAGCAACCGTTTGCTTGCCAATGGAATGTGTAAACCACTACATTATGACACCATGCCTATAGATCATCAGCATATTCAGAGTGTCATTGCCCTCTCTCTGAATCCCTGATGTCTCTTTACAGGACATTCACTCCCAGGGTGAAGTGATCGCTTGTCTCGAGAAGGCGTTAGTGAGGGAGGTGGAGCAACAGGATCGTGCTCATCCAATCAAAGAGGAGTGTCAGAAAGCGATCCTGCGGGTGGCGGAACTTTCCTCAGATGACTTTCACCTCGACAGACACCTTTACTTCTCCTGCCGAGACGACCGCGAGAGGTTCTGCCAGAACGTAAGGAGGCTCTACCGCTGCTTGCATGATGTTCATGCTTCCGGTGATCAGACACAAACAGTTAATGCATTCAGAAAATATGGAAATTATACATGAACTGGTTTCTCTTGGTTTCCAACTGTAGAAACACAAGCTGTGTGGGGCTGGCAAATCCCTTTAACATCTCAGAGCGGAAACCCTTTTCTACTTTTCTCCACAGATTCAGGCAGGAGAAGGGAAAGTCTACAAGTGTCTGTTCAATCACAAGTTTGAAGAGGCCATGTCGGAAAAGGTACAACCATCTCATTTATTCATCTTGTTCCTCGGCGTGGCTGACAGGGCTGCACGATCGTGATTGATGAAACTCTGTAGGGCTTTTGAGTAAACTTTAGTGAATTTGTTTGGTCTCTAATAACCTTTCTCCCCTCCTTCGCCTTCAAAGTGCCGTGATGCTCTCACCACTCGTCAGAAGCTCATCTCTCAGGACTACAGAGTTAGTTACTCGTTAGCTAAAGCCTGCAAGCTGGACCTGAGGAAGCAGCGCTGCAGCCTGGACACCAGCCTGCCGCGTGCCCGTGAAGCCCGACTGTCATACCTGCTCCTGTGCCTTGAAGCTTCTGTGCACCGTGGTGAGTGGTGGTGTTGTTGTTGGTGGTGGTGGGGGGGGGGGGGGGGGGGGGTGTTTAGAGAAAAACTGGTCATTAACTCAGGGTTGCAAAAATCTTCTTAATATCAATCTCCTGTATCTAACACTAGATTGACAAAGCTAGAAGATGGTGAACAAAGGAGGAGACCAAAATATAACTTAGAGTAAAGATTGGACTTAACCCTTATGTGGTGGACTTAAACTCTCTATATAGAATTTATTTGGAATATATTGTTAAATGAGACCTTGAAATCCCAGAGTAGCCAAAAAGTAAATGAATACAGCTTTAAGTAAAGAGTATTTCTTTTTTTATAAATATAATTGCAAACATAATGAATAGGGTGTGAAGTTATCTACATTTCATGTGCATTCATTGTTAATTGTGTTAGTAATAGGTGGTTCTTGTGCTACGCAGGGCATCCGGTCAGCGGAGAATGCCAGGGGGAGATGCTGGACTACCGGCGGATGCTGATGGAGGATTTCTCTCTCAGTCCGGAGATCGTGCTTCACTGCCGGACGGAGATCGAGGCCCAGTGCTCCGGCCTGCACCGCAAAGGCCGCACACTGCACTGTCTGATGAGAATCGGTCGTGGTGACCGGAGCAATGCCATGGACAGCGTCTGCCAGAACGCTGTAAGACCATTGCATGAAATAATCAGTCCTTCATTCAATCAGTCATCATGAAATAAAACTGCAAATTTAGTTATCAAAAATGTTGTTGTCAGTGAAGAACATTCAGATTTTGTATTGGCTAAATACTTCACGAACAGCAGACACGGTACTCTGAGTTGTCATGTCATGTCGGGCAGAATTTTGTTTGATCAGATTTGCAGTTACTGGGGGTTGATAGGTTGTCAATAAAATAATGACAAATAAATAAAATCCAGTTTCTTGCCATTAAATTTATTTCCTGAATATTCGAATATTATTTTTCCTCACTGCAGCTTCAGACTCTGATCCAGTCTGCTGATCCAGGAGGCGACTATCGGATCGACCGGGCTCTCAACGAGGCCTGCGAGTCCGTTATCCAGACTGCCTGCAAACACATCCGCAATGGAGACCCAATGTGAGTTGGTTACACACGTGCACACATGCAACTGCTTTCAGGTTACGCTTAATCGGAATTTTAAATGATAATCAGATGATACTTTTTAAATGTAGTTTTTATTAAGACTTACATAAGTACATAAGCATTCATATTTTCACTGCTGCTGTTACCGTGACCGAGTACAACAGTGACACGCTGCTTTTTTTATCATAAGAATATTAAAAAAGGAACCAAAACAGACACAAGTGCTAAAATTAATAGTCTTAATTACCATGACCACGATTTAATCGCGTATGTGCTTAAAGTTAAGGGGAGCCGCACTGTGTTGAAAATTACGTAATTACCATTCAGCATATTGTAATTCAAGTAGTCTAGAGGGAGCTTAGACTCAACTGCACCTTCTCTGGCTTCTGCTTTTCGGCTTTAGAAACTGTAGCATGAAAGATTGAAAATATCCATGTCGCAGGTAAGATACAGTGCGGCGATAGCTGAAACGTAGGACTTTAACCTGGCAGATTGGAGTTTGATAAAAACAAAAAAACAGCATATGTTTATCCCATAGGCATCACATGTAATTGTTAACGTTTAAAACAGGGGGCTTAAAACAGCAAGAGAGACCTGCAGGAGAAGGACGCCTGCTTTCAAAATCTGCCTTTTTTCATTCTTCGGATTCCCTGGTAAACACTGATTCATGTGCTGGTATGTCTGTGTGTGTCGGTGTGCAGGATTCTGTCATGCCTGATGGAGCATCTGTACACAGAGAAGATGGTGGAGGACTGTGAACACCGCCTGTTAGAGCTTCAGTATTTTATATCCAGAGACTGGAAGTGAGTGTGCCCGCTGATGCTGATGGGAATGCGACAAATCGACATTGTTCAGCTGTAGAACTTTCTCTGGTGTTTAAGCTTGTTTTCCTGGTTTATATTAAGTCCAGCTAGATACTTAGCCTCTTTTTTTCATCAGCACGCAAAAGACGTTGTTCTACAGCTCACTGAATTCAAGCATGGTTCTCTAATAGGGTGAAGTGCACTATGGCAGCAAGTCAACTTGTGGCATTTGTTTCCTATCAATTCAGTTCCAGTTCAATTCAATTCAGTTTAATTTATATAGCACCAAATTACAGCCGTATTCACCTCAAGTTGTTTCATATTGTAAGGTAAAGAGTGCTAAGGTGCACAGTGGGTAAAAACCACCAGCGCTCTGCTAAGGAAAAAACTGTAGCATTGCAAACCTCCTCTGGCATTAACATCAGCGCAAAAACTGAGTGCTGGGAGCTTTGTGGTGTGGGATTCCATGCCCGAGCAGCTCCTGTAGGTGTAATGCGCAGGTGGCCCAGTAACTTTTTCCATGTAGTGTATCAGAAAATGTGGCAGGCTGATGATTTTGGGAGTAGTGATGGGTAACATGAAAAAAAAAAAAAAAAAAAAAAAAAAAAAACAGCTGAAACTGTACAATAGAATGACTTGAATCAGCAGGAAACAGGACTTGAAGGAGGTCTGTTTTGTGGGTGTGTTTTAGTATCCATTAAGCTTTTGTCTTCCAGACTGGACCCCATCCTTTATAAGAAATGTCAGGCTGACGCCGCCCGCCTCTGCCACACACACGGCTGGAACGAGACCAACGAGGTGATGCCACCGGGTGCTGTCTTTTCCTGCCTCTATCGCCATGCCTACCGCACAGAGGAGCAGGGAAGACGGGTATGTTGACAGCAGAAGCAAACACTTTAGACCGCACTAAGCTGTTTAGGTATAATATTTTGGTTGGTTCAGGGTTATATTTGGTCATAGCAACAGGCATAACTCTGTTTTTTAAATTTAACAGGCGAAATCTGAAAAGCAGGTAAGAACTCTGATTTTACCTAAATCAGCTCGTACTGATCCTGGTGAGGAGTTAACTGGATGATGATTGTAATGGTGATGGTTGGAGCGAGGCTGAATCAAACTGTTAACCCCGTGGTGGCGCTAGAACAACTCGGGGCATGATCAGAGTCAGTCTAATGTCAAACTTTACTTCTATGGAACTTCAAATGTTTAAAAGTGTGAATGATGATGTGTCTGCATTAAGTTATGAAAAGTATCTGGAACTTTTGGTCTTAAGCATCTTGCCGACGCTACAGGAACCTAAAATTAAAAGACACCCAAACTAATGCAAAAGTGCTCTTAATTTTGGTATATAGATGGTAAAAGCAAGTCCTTCAGAGGACAAGAGCACATTTTAAAATCCATCATGAAACTATGAAAGCTAATCTAGGAGCAGGATTCAGTTTAGTTGTTCACTCTCGTGACACAAATTGCTACTGAAGTGCTGGCTTGTACCCTTCTAAGTCACAGGTTCAGTAGTTCAAATGATGAACCCTGACTGCTCTGCTTTGTTTTGAAAATCTGTATAATCACTTTCTCTCTCTTTCCAAAAAATTAATGAGTTGGAAATCCACTTCGCCCTGATTTTGAGTAATTATACTGATTATAAAGAAGACCCTTGACAGCTTGATTTGATATAATTATATGGTCTCAGTAATCATGGTGTATGCATGTGTCACAAACCTTCAGTGTGAGCGCCAGTTCAGAAAAGTGGGACATTTTAGCTGTTTCACACATCCACACAAAAGAGCCTTTACTACGTGTGTAAATGCACAGTCATTTGGCAAGCTAAACACGCTTGGATTAAAACTTGAAACTGTTGAGCAGCTGCAGGAAAACAAGTGGTGCCACTAAACAGATAAACACTAAAGATCAATATTTGTCATGAAAATTAATCAGTTTAAAAAAATAATGAAAAAACAGCAGTTGAAAAGTAACTTGGCGCAAAAGAAAATGCTTCAAATCGTGCTTCATATTCAGTCCATGTTGTGATGATTTAACTTCCCTCGTGTTTTAAAAGCAATGCATCCAGATTGGCTCATGGTTGAAAGCGCTGTCTTGAAAATGCTGTCCTGAATGATGCGTTTTTTCTACAAATGGAGAAAAGTTCTGCTTCGTGATAGAGTTTTACTGTAGGCAGCATGAAACGTTCCACAGAGATAAAAAGCCACTCGAGGTTAGTAATGCGTCGTGGTACATTCAGAGTCTGCGGTGAATGGGGATGGTGACCTCAATCAATGCAGGCTGTGTTATTGTAAATCAGTACATGAGTAACCAGGAGAATTCAGGTTTTTAAAGATTTTTCAACTGCTCAGTTGAGAGCTACTCACACACACACACACACACACACACACACACACACACACACAACGGGCCCTTTCCAACACCTCGTGCAGACCCACACAGCGGAAATCCACCAGAAGCCTCTCCCACCCAACGCGCCGCTCTCCTCCAGCTTATATCACCTCTGGAAGGTAATTGGTGATAAACGAGGGCAGACGAGCAGCAGCTGCTTCCTGAGGGAGACGGCAGGGGCAAAGAGAGACAAGGGGGAGGGGCAAGAAAAAGGAGGAGGAGAGGGAGAGGACAACACCACACCCACACACTCCCACAGCCTCACGGAATGTAACAGTTTTTTTTAGCTTTTTCATCAAATTTCCTGAAAATGACAGATTATTGAAAATAAGGATTTACAAGATGACAGAGGGGATTTCTTTTTGGCTTCCTAGCTGGTATAGCAAGTCTGGGCTTTAATCTCTTGGTCACCAGGTAGCGCTGCAACACAGTACTTTAGTGCAGGTCATATGGTTTTCCTTATTTTGTGTTGTATAGTTCTAAAGTTCCCCAAAAAATTCGATCAGTACAAACAATCCCAAGCTCAGGGTTCAGACTGCTACTATAGAGTACTATGCAAAAGCCTCGAGCAGCCCTTATTTCTTCACATAGTTAATGGGAAACTGGTCCAGTAAAGTATTATAAACATAAATGGAAATTCATGGCCACCTTCTTCAGTCAGTCAGTCTAGTCTTTGTGGGCAGTTCTCTCAGGTGCTTTGCTGTTTTTTTCCCCTTCTTTAAGGACATGACTTACTTATATTGTTTGTCTGTTGTAGATATTTTTTTAGGTCTGCCACTAGTTTCCTCAGCTTTTTGAGGGACACGTTTCACACCATTCCGAGACAATTTCAAATTGGCCTGGAGTTAGGTGTAAAAACAGTCCTCTGAAAACAGACTGTACAAAAACTGGATAAAAAATGAGGGGAAAAGCAGCAGAAGTCAAACAAAGATCTTCTGAAAGGCTGGAGAACTGTTGCTCCGGACCATTTTTTTTTTAAAAGTAGAAGAAACTCACTTTGGATGCAAAATACAAAGAAATGAGGGGTGGCTCAGGACTTTTGCACAGTGCCGGCTCTGTATGATCTCAGAGCAACCAACCGCTGTTTAAATCTTCTGTTTGTGAGAGGCATCAGGTAGACGATGAACTGAGAGGCTACATCAACACCCAGTGTAAGATACCCATGTTTTTAACTATGAATCATGCATAATACCCCCTTTTAATCTAGTGAGCTACATATAGCTTACAATTTATACCCCTTTGAAACCCATTTAATCTACATTTCATTTAATTTAATTAACTAGCTATCCATTTCCTCCATCCAAAATAACATGATAATGATAAAAACTGGAAGTCCGGGTAAGGCCCCAACCAGAGAGAGACTAACTGAGCAGACTGAGAATGTAAGCAAACAAATAACAAACCAACTACAACGCCAAACATAAAACCCTGTAAAGGGTGTTCTCTGCCAGCAGGGTCTGTGCAGTTCTGTTGGGGAAAAAAGGCAAATGATTGTGACAATAATGTTCATTATATATCAGAACCTGGCACTTACTAAACTACTTAATACACATCCACACGTCATCATGGGTCCTCACAGAAGAAAACTGTGAATGGGTGTGTGTTTCAACCTTGTGACCAGTGATGTATGTGTTTGTTTGCAGTTATCTCGGGACTGTAAGGTGGAAGTTCAGAGGATTCTCCACCAGAGGGCGCTGGATGTGAAGCTGGACCCAGAGCTGCAGAAACGCTGCATGACCGACCTCGGCAAGTGGTGCAGCGAAAAGACAGATGCTGGACAGGTGAGCACACAGCGGCCGTTACTGCTGCTTATATCTGTTAGAGTTCTCTGACGCCATTCTGGCAGCCTGTGGTCTTTGATGTGCACACAGTGTCATAAATCCTGTGGCTGGAAAATACTGGGACTAGTCTAGTTCACATGTAAACCGGCCTATAGATGCAGAGGTTCACACATTAGGGGCTGCCGCACAGTAATGGTTGAAATGCTCTTGTTCTTGCTGCTGAATGTGTGCCTCTGTCCAGGAGCTGGAATGTCTGCAGGATCATTTGGAGGACTTAGTTTCCGGCTGCAAGGACGTCGTGGGCAACCTGACAGAGCTGGAGTCAGAGGTTAGCAAAGCTAAACCGAAAGCAGGCAGGAGCTGTTAGAGAAACAGTGTTGACACAAGTGATTCTTGTCTCACCTTCACATTTATGACCCGTTGCTGTCTGTTTCGTTGTTCAGGACATCCAGATCGACGCTCTCCTCATCAGAGCCTGTGAGCCCGTCATTCAGGCACACTGCCACGTGAGCATATTTGACTTTACCTTAGGACACGTGAGGGAAAAGTGGTGGCGGTAACCTGTTGCATGCCCGTTTGTGAAGTTATGTAGAGTGGGTATTGTGTCAAAGAGACTTTAAAACATTTTGTCTTCAAACCTCAAATGCTAAAAATCTGCAGGGTACGTAAACATATGTTTCAGTTGCTCACAGTGCTTTTGGTCTTGTTTTTTTACTGTGTTCATGCCTACACATGGGTTGGCCAACACTAATGCATTCTTTTCTGTTGCTTGCATTAAAATAAATGTTATTCAGTGTGGTTCCTCAAGAATATACACGTTAAAATAATCAAAGGAACACTTTTTATTTAGACTATAGCATCAAGTCAGTGAAAACTCTAGAATATTGGTCTGGTTAGTTTAATAGCTCAGAGGGTTGTTAATCCAGAAGAGAGACAATTACTTTAGAGAGCTGGACAAGAACAGATACCCATCAACAGGATCAGTATCTGTTCTTTTGTGTAAGAAGGAACGTTTTTTTGAGCCGTGTATTTATTTTCCGGAGTATAGTCGGAGCATTTTCATTTATTCCACTGAACAACGACACTGTGGTGGTGTTGTGCGTTGTTGTCCCTGAATGTCACGTAAATAGAAAGATTTTGGATGTTTGCATTGTTATTTGTGTGTGCAGGATGTAGCTGATAACCAGATCGACACAGGTGATCTGATGGAGTGTTTGGTTCAGAATAAACACCAGAAGGAGATGAATGACAAATGTGCAGTTGGGGTTACACACTTCCAGCTGGTGAGTGATCATGAAATTCTGTTTTCTGTCTCTGTTTCTCTCTTTACTCTGTGATACCAGTTTCTTTTTCTTGTTGTTCGGGGCGATCGTGGCTCAAGAGTTGGGAGTTTGCCTTGTAATCGGAAGGTTGCCGGTTCGAGCCCCGGCTTGGACAGTCTCGGTCGTTGTGTCCTTGGGCAAGACACTTCACCCGTTGCCTACTGGTGGTGGTCAGAGGGCCCGGTGGCGCCAGTGTCCGGCAGCCTCGCCTCTGTCAGTGCGCCCCAGGGTGGCTGTGGCTACAATGTAGCTTGCCATCACCAGTGTGTGAATGTGTGCGTGAATGGGTGGATGACTGGATATGTGAAGCGCTTTGGGGTCCTTAGGGACTAGTAAAGTGCTTTATAAATACAGGCCATTTATTGTTCTTGTCTTTGATTTTGAATTTTATCTTCAAAGAGCTGATAGACTCAGAGAAGCTTTAATATTTGAATATTGTTTTTGAGTTACACAATAGTGACAACAAGAATGAAATAAATGCAAATAATTGTAAAAACGAAAAAAGGATAATACTATCACCATAGTATCCCTGTGCTTCTCTCTCAGATTCAAATGAAGGATTTCCGGTTTTCCTATAAGTTCAAAATGGCCTGCAAGGAGGATGTTCTGCGCTTGTGTCCAAACATCAAGAAAAAGTGAGACTCTATGACTGCTAACCAATGAGAATAGTGCAAAATCTCCTTGAGGTTGAGCTTTAGTTTAACATTTTAACTGATTTAATTGGACATAAGTGACTCTCTGTGTGACCCTGCAGAGTGGATGTTGTCATCTGCCTCAGCACCACAGTGAGGAATGACACGCTGCAGGAGGCCAGGGAGCAGAGGGTGTCTCTGAAATGTCGTAAACAGCTGCGGGTAGAGGAGCTGGAGATGGTACCACACACACACACATACGCACACATGCAAACACACTCAGACTTCTTTCAGACAGTCTGCCAGCCACAGTGTTACCTAACCCCTAACGTATCCATGACAACACAATGTTTTGCTTATGTCATTTGATCTCAGCACTTTAAACTTAATTTTAGACTGTATATAAAAATGGACATAGCATCCAGGTATAAAAAGTGAAGCCAACATAGAAGTGTCTTCAGCCGGGATTATCTTTAAATTTGGTTAATTAGCTAATGACTGTAAACTTGCTCCTCACACTGTTGCCAACATGAAAGTGTAAAAATGTACAGACAGTTTCACGTATTTTTGATGGATGGGTCAATAAACCTGCAGTGTGGGAAAAAGTCAAAAGCCTCCTTATTGTCAAAACAGTGGTGACACCTATTAGCTAACATTGAAACATATATGAAACACACAAGTAGCTTAATAGAAAAAAATAGTGTTGCGCTAACGAATATAGTTATTGCATTGACATGTTCCAACAAACAGATTCAATTCAATTCAATTCAATTTTATTTATATAGCGCCAAATCACAACAAAAGTCGCCTCAAGGCGCTTCATAGATACAGAGAAAAACCCAACAATCATATGACCCCCTATGAGCAAGCACTTTGGCGACAGTGGGAAGGAAAAACTCCCTTAATGCGCTCCATCATCTTGAATAGATGTTTTATGTATGTGTCTAGAGACCAGCCGCATACGTTTTACACCAAAGGCAGAGGAGAAGAGAACTTGTAGGTGCTAGTGTGGCATAGAGGTAACATGACCGCAAGCCTCCTCTTCATTACCGCAAGCCGAATTTCCTGACCTGAACTCAGGGCTCTAACATACAAAAACATGAATAAACGTGCACATTTATTGCCGGGATTGCTGCAGTTACTTATTAGCAACAGGTTAGACATGCAACCTTCCAGATAAATAGATGTGAACTTCACTGACTCGTATCGGACTCTTTACAGTTTTACAGCCTCCACAATTCACTAACTTAATGTTTTATTCAATATGGCTAGAAACCAGGAGCTGAGCTTATAAACCTATAAGCTGGGAAGTGTTTACTGAGGTCATAGAGAAATCCTTCTATACAACTGGAAGTCTTTTTGTAGCCATGGGAGTTACCCGAGGCCCATCTGCATTAACTTCACTTTTCACAAGGAGGATAAATCCATCTTTTTACTATGTTCATAGTGCAGCACTGGTGACTGGAGTTTTACTGTAATATGAAAGAAATCTTGCAAAGTTGATCTTTCCTGGTCAACACTGATCGGGAATGTCGCTATAAGAAATAACTTTTCTTATCAGTATCTCACGATAAGAAACCGCTACTTCCGGCTGTTCAGTGGTTTAAACACTAGATGTCCTTTATGACACAACCCAAAAGGGACATGTGTCTCCATCTTGAATCAGACTAGGGATCTTTTCCTCATTAAGGGAATGTGTAAACTACGACACTATAGAACCACCAAGTAATGTTTAAGTCCTACAGTTTATAGACCAGCATTAAAGTTAGTGTTTCCTTAAGCATAAGTTTTTTTAGGATTTATAAAACTAGACAATAACACACTACTGTGTGAACTGTGATACAGAAAAGCACCACGGGACATTTAATCTGTAAAACCAGGTTCTACTTTGGTTCTACTTTTACTTTTGTCAAAAATCAGTTTTGTAAAAATTTTTCTAAGAAAAACACTAAAGTTTCCTTTTTTTCCCTCTCATTCAGTCCGAAGATATTCGGTTGGAACCAGAGTTGTACGAGCCCTGCAAGTCAGACATCAGTCGTCTGTGTCCCAACGTAGCATTTGGTAACGCTCAGGTAGGGAATGCAGAGTGTTGTGTAAGAATAGAAGCATTGTATTGTTCTTTTCTGCTGTTTGCCTCCACTCTTTATCGTTCTCGTCTTCACTCGTCCTGGCCCTCTGCTCCTACTCAGATGATTGAGTGTCTGAAGGAGCAGAAGAAGCAGCTCAGCCAGCGCTGCCACCAGCGGATCTTCAGACTGCAGGAGGTGGAGATGAGCGACCCCGAGCTCGACTACCAGCTCATGAGAGTCTGCAAACAGATGATCAAGGTGATGGAGGCAGGAAAAAGGGAGAGGAGATCGTGGGGAAAAGCACTGGGACTGAATTCTGTCATTGTGGTGCTGTGTCTTTGACTGAGAGTTGTGAAACCTCACTCTTTTATTAAAGTTTTTTCTCATCTATACCTTTGTGCTGCAAAACCTGCTGAAATAGTTTGATAGGAAACTTCTACTGATTTAATTTTAGCAGTGGTTTACATTTTATAATCTTAGCACATATTCTTTATATAAATTGTAAACCAAAAAGTAGCTATATGTTTAAGAAAGATTTAAAGGAGTAAAAACGTGAGTGTTTTACAACCTGAAATGAGTAAATGGACTTAATTCCTCTTCACAGATGACCCACGTTCTGGACTTCCTGTGATTTTGCACACATTTACCTTTCAGTTACTTTTTCTGCATATTTACTTTTATATGTACAGTTTTACAGCCTCACATTAACTGTTTAACACAGTGTGACTAAACTATGGCTTTATGGTCTTTTTGGAGTAATTGTCAGCGTGTTCCTAGATCTCATTATCTGTACAAACACCATTACTCTCTCCTGCAGCGGTTCTGTACAGAAGCGGATGCCAGGAATGTGCTCCAGTGTCTAAAGCAGAATAAGAACAGTGAGCTGATGGATCCCAAGTGTAAACAGATGATCACCAAGAGGCAGATCACACAGAACACAGGTATTCACACAGAACCACACACAACCACACACAGAGTCCCGTAAAAAAGACCGTAGCGTCCTCTGTCCTCATCCTTGTCTTCCTCCCCCTTCAGATTACCGTCTGAACCCAGTGCTGAGGAAGGCATGTCGAGCCGACATCCCAAAGTTCTGCCAGTCCATCCTGAACAAAGCAAGCGAGGACGGTGAACTGGAGGGTCAGGTCATCGCCTGCCTCAAACTCAAATATGCTGACCAGGTTAGAGCACAACTCTACTAAGGTCGTGTTTGTTTCAAAGATACAGGCAGACATTGTTTTTGCTGTAAGTTGTAGTGTATGCCTTTCAACAGTGTTGTGAAAGACGAAAATCTATAACATGGTGATTGATTGTTGTGAAATTGTGTGTTTTCTGACCGGGGTTTGTTTTAGAGATTGTCTTCAGACTGCGAAGACCAGATCAGAGTGATTCTCCAGGAGTCTGCGCTCGACTACAGACTGGACCGACAGCTGCAGATGCACTGCTCAGAAGAAGTACGTGCTTACACACACACACACACACACACACACACACACACACACACACACACACACACAAAGACAAACAAATGAACAATTCTCTCCTCCTTTTTTTTCTCCCTCTGCAGATCTCCAGATTGTGCGCAGAGGAGGCGGCTGCCCAGGAGCAGACTGGTCAGGTGGAAGAGTGTCTGAAAGTCAACCTGCTTAAAATCAGACAGGAAGCCTGTAAAAAGGTACGTGTCCACAGTACAACATAAGATGAACTTGATTATTAGCATATTTCTGTTGGTTTTAAAATATCATGGACATTTTGCAGTGTGTAGAATACTGTACTAGTACAGTATGTTTCAGAAGGCTTCAAAATATGAAAGGAGCCAAAGTCTGAACACACAAATGAAAACTTTAGCGTCACTGTGACTGTTGCTTCTAGATGATCTCATTATTTTCATTCATAGTATCATAGAAGAAGGAGGGAAAACGGCTGAAAACTCTCATTAGCTAATTTGGCACACTTAGCAAAAAAGTCTAACATTAGCCACCAAAAGCTACTGGTTACACTTTCAGGTAACCTTGTATGTTTTTGTTTTTAGGTGTGTTTGTTTAGGTTTCACAGCAACAAAAAAAATGCTCACTGAATCTTAATGTAAAAACTCACATATCCCTTATTTGTTTGTGTTTGCAGGAAGTCCTGAACATGCTAAAGGAAAGTAAGGCAGACATCTTTGTGGACCCGGTCCTCCACACAGCCTGTGCTCTGGACCTGAAACACCACTGTGCTGCCATCACGCCGGGCAGAGGACGACGTGGGTGCTTTCACACAATCTTTCTTCTTGTGCAAAACTGTCAGGCTGGTTAGATGGAGTCAAGAAAGTATTCTAATCAGAGTCCGCTTCCCAATCAATGACTGTTTACTAATAAAGTTTGCTTGTCCATCTTTACCTCAGCCTGAAAGGCTCATGGGGTATCATTGTTGTCATGCCAACAAAAACTCAAGAATCAGGCAACATAGGATTTTCAAATTGGTACCACAGGTGCTTCTACTAGGAGGCTGAGGGGTTTGAATGTCTTTCACTGAGATTCTTTTTACTGTGTTTGGTCACCAAAACTAGATTTTTCTGTCCCTCTCCATGCAGAGATGTCGTGTCTGATGGAGGCGTTACAGGACAAGAGAGTTCGCCTTCAGCCTGAGTGTAAGAAGAGGCTTCAAGACCGCATCGACATGTGGAGCTATGCTGCAAAGGTAAACATCAGTAGTTGGATTACTGTGACAATTGGGACTAGAGCTTCCACCCTGATGCCAACACACAGGTAGCATCAGAGGAAGAGTTGTTAGGTTGCGTAATGTAGTTGCTGTGAGTACCTCAAAACATTTGTGCACTAATCATTCTATTAATGTAAAGATACTTCACTCTATCCAGGCAAACACTGACGCAAGCCCCCTCCCTCTGTGCTATAGGTGGCACCAGCAGAAGGCTTCTCAGACCTGGCCGTGCAGGTGATGACATCACCCTCCAAGAACTACATCCTGTTCATGATCGCACTGAGTGTGTGCGTCCTGTTCCTGGTGGGGCTGCTGTGCGGTCGAATCACCAAGCGAGTGACGAGAGAACTGAAGGACCGATAGAAGACTGAGCACCCCGATGCTTCCGAAAGAACTGAGCCCTTAAACCTTTCCCTACCTTCCTCCTCCTCTTCCTCCCCCTCCTCTCTCAGATGCCCGATCTGTAACCAGCCAGCCTGCACAGTGCCAACACCAGTGCCCAGCTCTGGACCCCGTTACCCCCTCAATGAATCCTAAAATCTCCCTTTGGACATCTCCAAACTCTGCGATAGCACCGGCTGTCTGATTCAAGTGTTTTTCCTCAATCATGGTTTTTTTTTTTTTTTTTTAAACAAATCTGCTTTCGCTGACGATCTTGTTTGAGGTTCTAACTAAGCGCTGTTCTTGATGTGACTGAGGGCTGTTGCTTCTGGGGCTAGAATTGCTCTCCCACCCCCCACCCCCCGGTTCAGTCCTGACGCTTTTATTTTTGTGATATTTAATGGCGACTGGAGCATGCAGCGCAACAGGAAACCGTTTCTTTGGAAGTGACTGCAGCAGCCTGAGTCGTTCAACTTTGTGGTTGAATTCTGACAAGTTCCTGTTGCTTTGAAACATTTTCTCATCAGTGACAAAGTCCCATCCTCTCTTCCTTCATCTGGACCAGTTCAGATCCATCTCGCTTCTTACTGACTGGAAATGAAGGTCCAGCTGCTCTCAATATTGTCATTGACTGGATTGTCCTGCGCACATGGTTTTAAAACTTAATTTAAATGCTAACTTCATTGCACTTTTGTTTGTTTGTTTTTTAACATTATGCCTTATTTATTGTCTGATGATGTTTTAGTTTCTTTTGAGTTTGATTGATCTTTTATGTTTTTTTCCTGGAAATCCAGCTAAATACAGATTTTGTAGTCTACAGTGAGACATGCAGAGACGTACAGCTGTGTATGATGGAGCTTTAAAAGTACTAATTGTAAAAGGTTTAAAACCTTCCAAAGTTAACTAAAATGTCGAGAAGAATGTGAAGAAAGAATTGCTATGACTTAGAGATGTCAACTAGAGCTGAACTAGGACTGGACTGTACCTTTCATGCAATACTCATTTTCACCATAAGATGGTACTTCTGTTAAACCATAGTAGCGAGGCAAAAAGCAAAACCTCTTGAGGAAATGAGCAGGTAACTAAGGCCTTTGTCATAGGCTTCAACACCAGTCAAAGACTTTCTGGTGAATGGTTTCTATAGGTTACTGGCAGTCACAATGAGGTCCTGGCCCAAAGGCTTACTTTGTGTTGCGGTCACTAGCAGAATGCTGCGATTGCCCAGAGTGTTTGCCAACATGTCTGCAAACTCTTGATAGCTAACCACAAAGTGGTAGTGAAACTTAGAAAAGTGTAACACAAACAGGAAACTGAACCCATTTATCTTTAAAGTAAAAGTTGTACGTAACCATTGAAACCAACACTTTTCAAGACGCAACATTTACGTCTTGAAGGTGATTGATTTCTGTCTGTGGTCTGCGTGACACTCTTTTACATTTTACAGCCACTTAGTTTAGGGAGTTTAATATAATATAATATAATATAATATAAAGATCCTTGAGGTGACCGTTTTTGTGATTTGGCACTATATAAATAAAATTTAATCTTTAAAAAAAAATTGCGACTAGTTGGGGAGTGTTTGCAGACTTTTGTACAAACTGTACAGCACTGTATGCCTCTTTACAACCAATTTCATCTAGTGACAGCAACATACAGGAACAATTCCCCCACTAAAATCTAAACTTCAACAACAGAACACGTCCATCCACATTTCAGCAGAGCTGCTGGTAAAGCACTGCCCTGTTGTGGTCAAAGAAATCTTTTTCAAAAATTTGTGATGCGGTTGAATGGCATTGGTGATGTACAAGAGAACACCATTAGTTACTCACTTCCATTAAAACCACTAAAGATGGATGTTGCCCTTCGTTTTGTAAAATCCTGTTTTGACTGGAGTATTTTAAACATCCTCATCGTCTTGGCAATTTGAAACCAGACATCATGAGACGTCATCCCCTGTGGACTATTAGCAAAGTATTAGAGCTGATATTAACTAATAATTTCAGTCAATATTAACTATTTACCGATGTATTGGTATTGGCACTTATAATGCTCGATAAATTAAATGTAAAGTACCAACAGGAGAGAAACCCTTCAACCATTTAACTAGTGAGTCTTTTGAGTGTTGATATTCTGTAGTTTGTCCACCAGAGGGCACTCTGCAACTTTGGTGTTGACAGCATGTGTTTGGAGTGCCACAAACACAACAACCTGCTGGCCTGAGAAAAGTTGGGAGTGTAAACAAGTATATAAATAAACTACATGCAGAAAATGTTAGGGAAATTTGTTTATGCTTTGTTTATCAGAAAGAAAAATATCAGCAGGTATATCGGAATATCAGACTTTTAAATGGACAATATCAGAATTGGTATTGGTCTAAAAAAAAAAAAACTATCTACAAAGAATGTTTCCACATGGGCTTCCCTTTGAGACCATCTTTTATCTACAGTCTATCAAAACCACAGTGGTTTCCGGTGCTGGGTCATGTCTTAAACTTAAAACATGAACCAGCACTGTCTAAAACTGATACATTTAAAAGTAGTAGTGATTTAAAAGTGTATTGGTCATGGCTGCAGTGGGTGTGTCCTTTGCATCATAGAACCTCAGAACTGGGTCATTCCTACCAGGTAAAGGAGACGTCCGGTAACTTTTCCACCCAAACGACAACTGATGAGCAGCGTGAGAGTTTTATGTAGTTCTCCTAATGTAGATTTTGCATTAAAGAGCTCAATCAAAGCTAAATAATGTTGACATTACATCAAAATCCCGTGACTATGAATCATTGAGTCTTTTTTTTTTTTTTTGAGCCATGCAAATCATTGCTTTGCAGTTAAATAACATGAAAAGATCCAAACATTTAGCCTTTTCTTCTTAAAAACAGTAACAAATGTTAACTTTTTCACTTTATCTGATGTAAGTCACATCTACATAGCCTCATTTATTAATTTCTGAAAATATTTTTCGACATTAACCAAATTTGTTTTTAAACAAATCCTTTGCAGCTTTTTGTGGTGAATTATTTCCCATCAGTGATATAAAAGCAGTCACAAAGATGAATATTTCTGATTTCTGCTCATTAACAAAAAGTGAACACACTCTGAGAAATGGGAAAAATATCTTTTGGCAGGAGATCACTGCTTTGAGCGTTTCTCAACAACCTTTTTGTTTCTGTGTCTGTCTGAAGTCAGATGTTGAATAAGAGATTTGACAGAAAACTAAAAACCGCTATCAAAACCAGTTTTGTACGGAAGTCTCCATGTGGACAAATTTCATCGCTGTGCAGTTTTGTTCTTCTTGGAATATGCCATGTAGTATGAAAATGTAACATCTATCATTGTGAGATTTGATTTTGCTGTACAGATAAAATTAGTTGATTTAATAAAAATGTGTGCAGATTTTCATATCCTTGCCTCAGACAAAGTCCCTTTTTAAGACCAAATAAGTTACAGCTCTTATATGTTTTGTGTTTAACACACAGTCACAGCTGAAGAAGCCTGCACATTCCAAAAGGCTCAGAAACATGCTTTATGTCTTTATCTACACCACACTGCATTTCCACAGTGGGTCTTTTGTCCTGTCTCTCTTCCCCTACCCTCAGTTGTTTGTGACAGATGACAGCCCCTCCTTGAACCTGGTTATGTCGGAGGTTTCTTCCTGATAAAAGGGAGTTTTTCCTTCCCACTTTCGCCAAAGTGCTTTCTCATAATGGGTGGTATGATTGTTGGGTTGTTTGTTTTTTATTGTAGGGTTGTTAACCTTACAATATAAAGCACCTTGAAGTGACTGTTGTGATTTGGTGGTATAAATAGATTTGAATTGAATGTGAGTGAATGAAGACCAAAGATAAACATGTCCTCTGTGGCCTAACCCACTGCTTTATCACTCATTATGCCTACAGCAAGAGCCGTACATGAAATGTCGGTCACTGCTGCCCAAGAATAAAAATTTATTACATGTAGTTTAAAGTAAAAATCTGTTTATTTGTAACTTTTCAGTACTAGGCATTACTCAGACGAATGTTTACTGACACAGAAGCGTCCTCGTGCCTCTGCAGAAGCTGACTGCTGTGACGCAGCAGAGAGAGGCTCATCCTTGCTCATCCTCCAACAGTTGACATCCAGTGTCAACTGTTGGAGCTGATCCTTCTGCTTCTAAAGAGCAGAGAGAGAGAGGGAGAGGGCAACAAGCCATTTCACAGAGACCTTTGAAGATGTGCCAGTTTACCACTCACAAGCCACTTCACTAGCACTGCATCAAGTGCTTTGCAGTCCGACTGGCAAGAAGTGAAAGCAAATAAAAATAGGTCCCTGCTGTATTCGTGAGGATAGTACATTTGAGTACCAAGTTGGAACCCCTTTTGCCTTCAGCCTTAATTGTGGCATTGATTGAACAAGGCTCTGGAAACATCTTTAGAGATGTTGGTCCAAGTGCCCACTCTCTTCTGCTTCCAGCTCGGCTAAAAACCTATCCCAACTGTAATGGGGATACAGCCTGTCAAGTTTGCCAATCTGTTTCAGGAAGGAAGTCAATCATTCGCACAGACAACCAAAGTAAAATCACTAACCTACACACAAATGTAGTACTTAAAGGGAGCCCAGGACCTATTTGCCGTAAAGCAATGGCGCTAACCACCCCACCTCAGTGTTAACCCACTCCCACAGCCATGTCACATGTGGTTGACTGATTACATATTTGTGTTAAACAGCTGAACAGGTGTAGCTAAGTAAGTGAGCACCGAGTGACAGCCAGCTCAACAACAGTCATGAGTCATTGCAGGATGCTGTACAGCAGGGGTTAGGAACTCCAGGCCTCGAGGGCCGGTGTCCTACGGGTTTTAGATATCACTGTGGGTCAACACACCTGAATCAAATGATTAGTTCATTACCAGGTCTCTGGAGAACTGCAAGACATGTTGAAGAGATAATTTAGTCATTTAAATTAGCTGTGTTGGATCAAGGACACATCTAAAACCTGCAGGACACCGGGCCTTGAAGCTGGAGTTCCCCCACCCCTACTCTACAGCATCCTACTTATGTTTCATCTTCACGTGAGCCACAGAAAAAAGACATCATTACAGTACTCCTAAATATACTTTGAATTTAATTTGAACACTTCTTTTATCGTGGCATTTTTGACAGGTTAGAAATGAAAATGGGTTACACAGGATTTTTTTTTTTTTAATTTTCCACATTTATGTCCAGGTTTTGGATCTTGGATGTGTTTATGTGCACTTATCTGGCACTGTCCTGCTGCAGCTTCACTGAATGAGAGCAGGGCATCGCAGTCTGACTGCCAAGAAGCGAGGCCTGTCGTAAGGGCGACACTCCAGCTTGTGTGGCAAGGACTGTTTCTGCTCATGCATTTGTTTCTGGAAGATTATATTGTAGCAAAGATTAGCTTTAGCCTTTATTAATATAACCTTTAACAAGGCTGTTGCTGACTACTGTCTGTGCCTTTGTGGAATTCTTTTTCCTGTAGATTTTGAATGCCTGTAATTTTAAGGTTGCTTTGATGTTTAGAGACTGGTGAATAAAGTGTATTTCATAAAGCGTAGAATCAGATTTTTTTTTTTTTTTTACCTAATTACTGGTGATTATTCCTGATAACTCTGCTCTGGAAGGTTTGTCTGGGGCTCCAGGTGACTGCATTAAACAATGAAAACATCATCCATGGAGGGAACCACATAATGCTCCAGTGGCCGTAAAGGGTAAAGCAGAAGTTTAAAAAAAAAAATACTCTTTTGATCTGAAAGTAATACACTCAGACCGGTTTGCAGGATTTTACATGCAAAGCTTAGTGTTGTCATGACAACAGGGACAGCAGTTTGTGTTCTAGTTTCATTGTATAAGATGTATGAAGACACAAGCTGATGCTTCCCTGTGCTGAATTGTATTTGCATGTTTCCAGCCAAAGCAACAAGAGGTTCAGCAGTATGTGCTGCTGAAGAACCAACTTGTGAAAATGGGAAATCTCCTCAAAACTGGCGTTTCATCCCAGTTTTCTTTTCCTACATTGTTCCCTTCCACTCAGTTTCCCATTAACATGATTTGACACAGCACTCCAAACAGCCAGCCTTCTCAGCAATGACCTTCTGTGGCTTACCCTCCTTGTGCCGGTGATAAGATACTCAAAATGGAAATGCAATACTCTGAGATACTGGAGTTCTGATATTTGGGAGCTTTAAGCTATAATATGAGCATTTACCCTTTTGATGAGCACAAAAGATGTTCTGTGAAACATTCAGCTGTAGAAAGCTTTTTATTGTTGCTTCTCCCTGTAAGTACTGTATATGTATATGTTACAATTATGGAAAGAAAAAGAAAGAATCCACAGACCAATGTAGTAGATCTAATATCTTCTATTTTAGCATCTATGTGGGTTAGCTGTAGCAGGGATAAGATTAACAGGGAAAGAAGAGACTTCCTTGTATGTAAGACACAAATTTAAACATGAAAAACCCCCAAACCTGACATAATAAAAGAAAAAAAAAACTTATTACTTTTTTGTTTTTATGTGTCTGAGATGATTTTGCATTGTGATCCCAGCATAGCAAATCAGACTAGCAACAAAAAAACATGTATAGATTAAAAAGACCCAGAGGTAACAGTCGACGTTACTGCTTTGGCTTTGGCGGCAACTGTTTATCTGCAAACTCGCGTGACTTAATATGAAAAAACAAACAAACAAAAAAAAAAAACAGCTGTCACATAAAAAAAAGTGTCTAAAAAGTAACCAAAGCCCACAAATATCAAGCTAAATGAAAGCCAATCAAGTGCTGCCTGCATAATTAAATTTACTGTAATGTATCCGAAGTTTTAAAGGTTTTTTCCATGTTTAGAAGGAGGCCATGAGCCCATTATACAGCAGACAGCTGTAATCTCTCACTCAGAAAGCCGGGCAGCGTCGCGCATTTGCAGGCTGTAATTCCTCGATCAGAGTAGCGCGGTGCTGCACATATCCAGGGTGCAATTCAGTCAGACAGTAGGGTGGCGCTGTATATTTCAGACCTTATCGACTAAGGCACAGTCAGTGTTTAACTGGGTTTTGTCATTTGAAACAGCAGCAGTCACCGCAGCTGAGCAGAGAAAGCTGTGGAGTTCCTGGTGATGGCCCCTGGATGCTGGATCCAAGAAAACTCAAAACCTACACTGAAATCTTGTGAGTGAGCCAGCTGTAATGGCTGCTGCTCACCTCATCTCCACCCAGTCTTATTCTTTTTGGACTAAACGTGTGTTGTCCAATAAAACATCCCTTTAGAAAACAAAGATATGACAGAACAAACATGCATGTTTACAGTTTGTTTGGCAAGCCTCTCGATGCTTCTCTGCCTGAAGCTAAAGCTTCTACCAATCGACTGTGCCGCTGACGTCTTGTTGATTGAACAATCCATCACGAATAAGGAAACTTTTGCACTGGTTGAATTTACAAAAACATGCTTACATTTTCTTTTCTTTTTTCTTTTTTTTTTTTTTTTTTTTTTACAGTCAGCAACAAAAAAAAACCCAAAACAACCCAGGCTGTTTTCAAAAAAGGCGGGTCTACTGTTCAGCACTAACACCTTTTAATTAGTCCTGGTATCTTGATTGCAGCGTTGCTATTGGGTGGCCATAGAGGGGGGGCCATCAGGACGCAATGACGTGCACGTAGTTGGCAGGGTAGAGGCCAATCTGGCCATTGCTCAGCTGTCCTTTACACCAACCCTGCTCGTCCTCTTCTCCCAGCTTCAGTAGCTCCTCCCCTGGAAGGATGAGAGTCAGTTTGGCTTTAGTCACGTTCATTTAAATGAATAATTGGATACTGACTGGATACGCCTGCAAAATACAAGCAAAACGCAGGACTTTGGCCTCCTGTTTAAAACAAGTTAAAGACAGGAAGGTAAAATCTCCCGTTTCCACAGCTGTGAAGACCCTTATGGCTCTCCACAGCTGTGATTCTGATCTACAGTACAGGATTTACAGAAGTGCAGTAACGCAGGATCTTTCCCCAGCACATCAATTTTCTGTAATTGTGCCTTCTAATGGAATTTAAAGGTTTTGTGTATTTTTTCACTTTATTGTATGTTGTAATGTGTTCAGTAAAAAGCTCTTGGAAGTTCGCTTGTGCGATACAAACAGGCTGGCTCTGACTCCCCCAAAAGTCGGGGACGAATCTTTCATGGAAATAAAAACCTCCCTACACAGCTGAGCTGAGCTGGGTTAAGCTCAGTGGTCCCATCAAGTCCCGTTAGCTTGGTGAGAGTTACTATACACCACAGCAGCTTTAAACCTCTGTTATGTTTAACAACACGTTAAGCTTCATCTCAATTTTTCTCATTTCTGCACCTGCAGCAGAATGTGGGGGTGGGGGTGGGGGTGGGGGGGGGGGGGGGGGTGGGGTTTGCCACTGGAAAAGACCAAAATAAAAAAAAAAAGAAGAAGAAGAAAAAAAAAGAAAGAAAAGAAACTTTTTGTGTTTGTCCTCCAAATATTTGCAGATGTGCTTTACAGATTTGTAAATTTCTTATGTTTCTTATTCAATGTCAACTTGCAGTACACGATTTTCTTTTAAGTTTAGGAATTTTCCAGTGAATTCATGTTCAGATTTTGGAGATATATTATATACCTACATATTAATTTTGGGGGTCTTTTTGTCCGTCCCCTTCTTTCTTTTGATTATGTCCATTATTTATCCTCTATACTAAACGGAGTACCATTTGTCTGGTATACAGCAGCTTCTTCCCTCTTGACTGCGAGGAGTGTAAAGAGGAGGAGGGACGCAGCAAGATTTGTTACACCCCCGCTGTGAGGCTTTCTCCCAAACATTTTCTGTGGAGTTGCTTTAAATATAAAAATAATTAATGTTCAACCCCTGAGGATACACGGTACACACAGGTAGCCTCAGTCAAATTGACCTAGAGAGCAGTTGCAACCCCTCCGACAACTTCTGGTCACTAAGGAAAAATGTATTTGCCAACGAGTAGGCAGGTTGGCAGAAAACATTTCCCTTCAAAGTAAAGGTTGGACTACATGTTTGAAAAGGCAGAACTTTTTACTTTGAAGGTGAATGTTCTCCATTCCCAGTTAGCAGCAAACTCTTCAGTTTCATAGCTGCTGGGAAGAGTGGTTGGCGTCTCCCATACAAATGACTAATGACAGCAGCAACCTGCTACCAGCCAAAGAAATGACAAGGAGATTTTTGCTGTAGCACTGTATGCCTTTTTACAGCTAGTTTCATCTAGCAACAACAAGCACCTTTTACTTGCCAACTGGTCTGGTGATATTTTTCGACCACTTCCTGCGTCACTGACCCTGAAGTATTCCTTTCAAATCAATTAACTTAAAACAAATCAAACAAACAGAAGCACACATCCATTAACTATCAACTCAATATTTTGATATTCATTATTTTATTTCCTCTTCATTTACATTAGTCGTTTCTTTTTTGGGCATTTGGCTTTACTCAGCTTACCAGACCTTACAATTACAACCAGATTAGTCACTGAAAAGCTACAGTAATGCACTGTTAATATTTAGATGCATGTAGGCAAAAAGCTGAGCGTTTTATTTTCACGTGAAAGCTGGAAAAGGTAATTGTTCTACAAAATAAAAGCATTCCTGTGGGGTTCATTAAGTCTAATTAAAAAAAAAAAAAACCCAAACAAACAAAAGCCTGAATGTTTTCATTTCCAGTATCCAGAGATATGTGAGTGCTTTCAGCAAGCTTTGTACATACAACTTTTGTAATGACGATCCAACTGAAGCCACAGAAACATGGAAGAGAGTAGCACAAATCTACCCTCTTATGCTCAGAGAAGTATGCATGTATACTTCTTTCTGTGGAAACTTAGATGGAGTCGTTCATGCATTAGTTTTATCAGTTCCAAAAAAGTAAGATGTAATGTGTGTGTGTTTATGCACCACTCTGTATTACACTCTTACTGCATTTGAGGATCAGTGTCAAACATCTTGTCTGGAACAACATGTTTGACACGAGTATGTATGTAGTTCTTAAGATGAGGCATCAAGGCAGAAAAACTAAACTTTTAATTAAATAAAAACTGTAAATACCAGCACTCTTCTCTGTGATGCCTTCCAACTAAAAAGCATTAGTAGGGGTTAATACCTGCTTTAAAGCTGAGCTCATCGGCTTCCTGGCCCGTGTAATCATAGAGTGCTTTGACTCGCACTCCCTCTACCTGCTCTTCTTCCTCCTCCCCGACGCCATTTACCGCCACCTTCTTTGGACTTTCATCATCTGACCAGTCTGATGAATAATCTTTCACCCTGTGAGAGAAGAGGGATAGAGGCGTTAAAAGTCAAGCTTGAACTTTTCCATTTGCTAAAAATAACACGAACATTTCCACAGACATAAGTTGGTAATAGGCAAATTTTCCCATTTTGAGTTTCCCCATTTTCCTGGCTTACATCACATGACTGAATTGAGGTGTTTCAGCTGCACGGCATCTCCTGGGAAACACCGCTTTTATCATCACAGATATAAAGGGAAGAGTAGCGCGTGGAAATGTCAGGCTCACAGAAGTCTGAGCTTGAAAAGCACCACATACAGATGTAAAATGTATGTATGTTATAGAAACACACACGCCTGCACACACATGTAGACTTGTAGAATACCCAACTATCTAGTCCAGTGATGTCTCAGCTTACCAAATGGACATTACACCAGTGTTATTATTAGAAAGTGGGAAGGATGGCTAAAAATAAAATAAAAAATTGTGACTCTTACTTCCCTCTTTGTTGCTCTGTACTACATCCCTTCAAATGACAACAGCAATAACAGCTACACTGGAAAGAACAGAGCTCAAAGCAAAGTGGTTAGGAGCCTTCCCTGTTAATTAAAAAAAAAAAAAAAAAAAAAATCTCTTTATGCTTGTCTTAAGACACCAAAAAATACATATATGTGGTACTGTAGTCCAACTAGATTTGTAGTACTGATATAGATTTTTCTTTTCTCTCTTTCTCACTTTTTCTTTTTCAAAAAACAAACAAACAAACAAACAAACCCATTATGGAGTACATAAAGATGAGCAGGTTTGCAATTCTTTTAAGGAAACATGGCTGTCCTGTGACATTCACACCGTCATGTTTCCACCTTTGAGACATCACACCAAATTAAATGAATTTCCAAGGCCAAGCATTCACTCCTAACTGTATTGCTTTACATGTTGACCTGTCCCCAAACGGTGGGTGAGGTCGGGGTTGCGTGTCCCCAGTATGTGACTGTATTTAAAAAAAACAAACAAAAACAAAACAAAAACAAAAACCACATTTATGTCCTCGCAACATGAGCAATACACGTGTATGCGCACACACACACACACACACACACAGTTCTAGCTACTAATTAAGAGTGTCATCTATGTACAGGATGTTAACTCCTCAGGGTGACTACAAGGTAACAAGGAAAGTAAACCACATGCTGTCTTCTACCTCCGTCTCTGACACACACACACACACACACACACACACACACACACACACACACACACACACACACACACACACACACACACACACACACACACACACACACACACACACACCTGTGAGAGACATAATTGTAGTCTTGTGTTTAGTCTGCAATCAACAGCCCACAACATTCCATTTTAAAACTTCACAAAACCAACAAGCACAGCTCTCTCTTTAAAATTTTCTTAAAAAAAAAAAAAAAAAAATCAAGAAGTGTGTTTGTTATGTATTGATGCTGTGTATTCATGTGCATGTGCACAGCAAACACAAGCTCTTTATGTTCAGGTGGAAAAATCTCTAAAAAATTACTGTATTGTTATTTTGTTCCAGTTGCAAGCACGTGTAGCGAGGTAAACGGCAAATGAAATTTAAGACACTTAATTTGCACTTCGCTGCATATGTGGTCAGATCACAGAAGTGATTACAATCCCTCTCATGTGGGGACTCCTGCAGACAGGGCAGATGTGGAAATGTATCTGCTAGAGCAGGGCGATATGACCAAAAATATTTATCAAATTTGCGATAACGATATAACTGACGATATAATTGACACTAGACAAAATACTTTACAACTCCACAACTTTATTAGTGCAAAAAACCCCATCAATGTATTTTCACTTAAACAAGCAGCTGTTTATGTGCATTAAAGTTATATAAAAATTTAACAGTGCAAATGCAAATTCCTTGCTGACAGTTTAACCAAAAGGCATTTCCAGTGGAAACTGGCTGACATATCCTCAGCATAACTATGTATAATATCCACAAAACTTAAAAAGAGGTTATACACACACAATACAGTAATATTATGTTGAAGCACAGTACGTATCACTCTGCGAGGCTCCTGCCTACAATAGCCGTAATGCTCCGACAATCCATCAAGCGGTGCGGCTTCGTACTAAAACATTTGAAAGATTTTTCAAGCGCCGTGTACGACATAAAATCATTTCGAGGTCAGTAAACACAACCAGAATTCATACATAAGGCACACGGGATTATAAGGCGCACTGTCGACTTTCAGAAAAATCAAAGGATTGATTTTAAGTGTGCCGTATTTTCCAAACAACACGGTAATAACGACGTCCCGCTAGCATGCTCTACCAAAAATAGTGCTTTGTTGTGTATCTGACGGACGCAAGCCAAACCAGTTCCACACCACTGAAGTTGCAGCATTTTTACAAACCAGTTCTGGTTCATCCGTTTCATTCAACGATCTACTTTCGCTCTTCTCATTCTGCGTCGCCGCCATGTGCGTATGTAAACAAAGGCACTGCGCATGCGCGTTTTACCCATATTCTATCGCGATATTTCATTTTCCTATCGTTGCCCAAAATTACACCGGTATTACCGTGAACGGTATGATACAGCCCAGCCCTAGTATCTGCAGCTATTCAGTAGAAAAATGAAAAGCAAGAACTACTTAACTAGTCCCTGATTTTGTCAGCGGTTTCATACTGTTACAAAGGGAGTTTTTCCTTCCTACTGTTGCCAAGTGCTTGCTCATCAGGGTCAGCTGATTGTTGGTTTTTTTTCTATGTTATTGAAGGGTCTTTAACTTACAATATAAAGCACCTTGAAGCAACTGTGGTTGAGATTTGGAGATATTGGGGGGAAAAAATTGAAAGCACAACATATAAAGCACATCCCAAAAATCACATTTTAGAAATATTACCGCTGCTATTATCGTATTTGGCCATCAGAACCTGCACATTTGATTTTTAACCAAGTCTCCTGTATCATGGATAGTTTTCATAAAGCCAAATTGTTTCCTGTCATCTCTGGGGTTTATTTGTTGCAAAGTTTAAAAAAAAAGAAAAAAAAGGGAGTATTGATTCCATCAGAGGTCATACCAATAATAATTTATTGGTTAGTCAGCAACTGCTAAGTGCATGCTGTACTTGGCCTTTTTTTCACATGGAATATTTCACTCCCATTTCATGGATTCACCTCACCACCAGGTTCAGCTTTATGGTCTGTGAGTAGACATTTCGACTATAGGAGGTTAAAAGATTACGTATACTGCTTTGTGAGTCAAGCGCAATTATCTCCACAGATAGCTTCTCAACAGAGCACAGATGTTGGAGTTTATGATAACATAAACTCCAACATCATGTCCACAGTGTCCTCCTACCTGCTGGTGTCCAGGGTAATGGGACTCGGTGGGACATTGTCTCCAGCAGAGGAGACGATGTTGGTGAGGGTCACCACGTTCTCCTCAGAGTTTCCACTGTGCATCCTCTTGCTGATGGAGCGACTTGCCTCTGGAGACCACTCCTGCACACAGACACACAGTCATTTACTTAAGCTTACACTGACTCAGGTCTTTGTCTCTTTATCAGTTTATGTCGACATAAGTGACACAAGTTTAATGAACACTCTGTTGATGCATCCACGGGAGTCAACAAAAGCCAGAGCTAGGCCTTTAAAGTATGCTGCTGTTGCATTCAGTTAAAGAAAGGATGATGATTTAAATGAAAGAAAATGTGCTACACTGCAGTGTTATGGATGCACGGATATGCAAATGGTTTGGTTTTGCAAAGTCAAACCAAAGACGTAGACGAGATCAGCAGTGCTGTGTGTTACAACACTTGTTAAGACTTCATCCAAAATGCGTTTCTCTTCAGATTCTGTAAGAAGCGCGTCAAATAACAGCTAAAGATCCGTGGAAGGATACGACAACAGCACCGGTGCTTTGTGTCACTGATAACGTTACCCAAGATGCAGCAAATTTTTGACATTACATGGTACTACTTGTCATTGTTGACCGTTTCAATTCAAAAACTGCTAAAGAACATAAGGCGTTATCTTCAGATCTCTTCTTTTGTCAAACCCACAGTGCTAAACTCAAAGGGAATCAGAGAGCTGCTGAAACTGACAAATATTCATATTAAAGATGCCGTATCAGAGACTCTCCGATTTTTAATGGACCTAAGAGATTTAAAAAAATGATTGTCTTTGAAGTCCAGAAGTGCCTCATTAGTGTTGATGTCATGTTCTTAACACTTATCACCCAAGTTTTAAAATACAGACAATTATATATTGTAGTTTTACAGTCGAATATAAATGAGCAAGAACAATGAAAACCACATAGAGACACAAAGCTATATGAAAATATAATCACAACACAAAACACCTGAGAGTTTTAAATGTGAAACCAAATCTGAACAAAGCGCACTCTTAAAAAAAAAACAAAAAAAACAACAACAATTCATAAGTTTCAACATGAAGCCCTGTCAATCTTTAGATCACACCCAGACCTAACGCACTATCATGTAATAGCAGGGTGCTGCTTGCAGGCGTAGGCAGCTGGGGATAGACTTGTTAGTATTAGCTCTCTTCAGAGGAACCTTGATCAGCAGGAGGTGTGTGTTCAGTGAGATACCACAGATATAATTAGACTTCTTGACAAGTGCTGTGTATAAGTTTCCCGTCAAGTGAGGCCATCGTACAGCTCCTCCTCGCCTGATCTTTACGCAGTGGGGGAATCGTGCTTGGAGTTATGAATGAATATAGTTAACTGAAAGTCCTCGCAAGTTCAGACATGTGTGTGTGTGTGTTGGGACAAAGGCTCTCTGTTCGCATGTCAGCGGCACTGTGGGAATGCCAGGAGATTCCTCAGAGGACAGAAAAGACACTTATCCCTGCCAGGATCTTCCACTTGCTTACTTTTTGCAAAGAATAACTGAGGAAGGTAAAAAAAAAAAAAAAAAGTGTTTACTTTGTCATCACTGCAATAATGTTAACTTAATAATCTTAAAATGCAGAATCCAAAGATCAGACTCATTGATAACGCTGAAAATGTGCATGTGTGCAAAACCTAGGAACTGAGAAAAACAAATCTATATAAGGAAAGTGGAGAGATCCCTCCACCAGGACAGACAGACGTCCAGCAGATGTCAAGCAGCACAGCCGATGTACTTTACAATTACCAGCTCTGGCAGCTCTCAGACTAAACCATCTTCAGCTGTGTGCTACCACTCGAACGTCTCTACTAAAGCAGTAACGATGCTTCAGTTTTTATTAACCAAAACAAAAAACATACTTCAGAGAAAAGCTAAAGTATGTTTGATCAAACAAATGGATTTGAGATCATCCAAAAATCTGTCAGACTTTAAGTAACTGTGTTGTTCGCATGTTACATGTAGTCTTTTCTATAATTTGAAATTCAAAGCTCCAGGTCTGGAACAGCAAACATAGCGGGGCAGTGTGCGGCTGCCAGAAATAAAGGTGGAGGATGAGAGGCAAGAATCCAGATAATGTAAGAAGAGGCTCTGCCGAACCACGCACAGAGAGAAAATAGGACAGTACAACATTTACAATGTGTGACTCAGGAGCAGACAGCAAAGACGGTGGGGAAGTACGCAATATGTAACATTCTGGAGACATGTAAGAAGTCACTGTTTCTCTCTTTTGTGTTTTAAACAGCGAGATAAAAGGACTTCTTGAAACCAAACTACATACAGACTACCGACTTCAAGTGCAGTTGCCCTACACTCCTAAATTTGCAATGCATATTGCAGTACCTAAAAATAATTACACTTCTAATAATACTGCTAAAACTGGTAACAGCTGTCAGTTTTCAAAGAAAGAAAAAACAATTTACACCGATCAGACAAAACATTACAAGCAAAGACAGGTGAAGTGAATCACAGTGGTTATCTCTTTACCATGGCACCTGTTGGTGGGTGGGATACTTTAGGGAACAAGTGAATATTTTTTCCTCAAAGTTGAGTGTTAGAAGAAAAATGGACAAGGATTTGAGTGAGTTTGAGAAGGACTAAATTGTGATGGCTAGATGACTGGGTCAGCATCTCCAAAACTGCAGCTCTTATGGTGTGTTCTCAGTCTTCAGGAGTTAGTATCCATCAAAAGTGGTCCAAGAAAGAAACAGTGGTGGATGGATGTATGACCGGAAGGTCGGCCCATGTGGTCTAATCCAAGACACAAAAGTTAATGTTCGTTCTGAGAAACACCTGGCACCAGGATTCAGTATGTGAAGAAGGCAAGCTGGCAAGCTGGCAGAGGCAGTGTGATGCTTTGGACAATGTTCTGCTGGGAAACCTTGGGTCCTGCCATCCATAAGGATGTTACTTTCACATGTACCACCTACCTAAGCATTGCTGCAGAGCATCTACAGCCTTTTATGGAAACAATATTCCCCGATGGCTTCTTTCAGCAGGATACTGCACTCTGCCACAAAGCAAAAATGGTTCAGGAATGGTTTGAGAAGCACAACAATGAGTTTAAGGTGTTTACTTGGCCTCCAAATTCCCCAGATCTCAGTCCCATTGGTGATCTGTGGGATGTGCTGGACAAAACTATACGATCCATGGAGGCTAACCTCAAAACTTACAGGACAACAGGATCTGTTATTAACATCTTGGTGCAGATACCACTGCTCGCCTTCAGGGCTACTTTGGCAGAAAAAAAAAAAAGGACCCACACAATTTTATGTCTTATTGGTGTATACTCTATTTTTAAAAGAAAGGAATAATGAGTAACTGTTTCATTTCCACTAAAATACTCCAAATGATGGTTCTCCTTTGTATGATAAGAATCATATTCTATAATTAGGGTATTGTAGAATACGCTAATCTACCTTTCTTACAATGTAACTATTATGGACGAATGCAGAATATTACAGTATCCCAAGGGAAAAAACAACATGCCTGGGAAAACACAGTGTACGTAGTTTCTTTAATTCACGCCAAAACCCCAGGACCATGGAGAAAATTTTGGACATGTAACCCTGGCTGTGCAAATTAAACAAAAACTCAGAAAGTTTCCTTTAGGTTATTCTTGTTTTTTGAAAAAGAATTTACATGAAACGGTAGTTTCATTAAAAACAAACAAACAAACAAACAAACAAACAAAAAAACAATTTTGTCACATATGCTAAGCAGACTACAGAATCCTGAGACTCTAATCTGAATTCCTGCACAACAATCATTTGCACTGTTGTTTGTGTTTTTCCATATGTAAATATTTGTATTTATTGGTCCTGTCTGCAGCACTGAGGTGCAAGTTCCATTCCACTAGCAACTAATCTGTGTGTGTGTGTGTGTGTGTGTGTGTGTGTGTTCGACATTCCTAACCCCACTCAGCTTTCAGTCACAAAATGAGGCTTTCACTGGAACCCTGCTTAATATTCAGTCCGTCCCCTAAAACACACAGAGTCATGTTTCCATCTCCTCGGGAATTCAATGCAAATCACTACAATGTCCTTTAACAACCCCTAAAAGAATCATTTCCTCAACTTTAAATGGAGTCCTCAAACTCAAAGTTAATGATTTACAATATTTACATAATGAGTATTTAACCAAACTGAGGTCAAGTCCCGTTGAATGTGACCGTTTCAACAGATTTACGTTCCGACAGCACGGATAACGCACACACAGATGTAGATGACTGCACAGAAAAAAACAAAGCAAAACAAAATAATTCATGCGCGACAGGGTGAACAGAGTTTGTGTTTTCACACCTCAAACTGGGGCCAGTTCATGCTCATGCCCGGTCCGTGGGTGTTCCTCCACCATCTGAGGTCTTCAGTTTCGTTGGCTGCACGAATGGTCTGGCCCAGGTCCTGGTACAAAGCTTTGAAGCTAATGGACAGAAAGGGAGTGAATAATCACATTGATTGACACTCTGTCATCAATCTGCAGACCATCTTTCATCTGACTTTGCAACCTGTAACGCATGCTTAGGGACGCTTGTCATTAACCCTGCTTCATGCTGCACAGGTACAGGGCAACGAAATGCAGTTTGCATCCAAGCACTTCTGGATGGATGCAAACTGCATTTCGTTGCCCTGTACCTGTGCATGTGCAATGACAATAAAGTTGAATTCTATTCATCAGGAAAAGACAGGTTTCCAAGTTGGGGATCTTCTAAAGTCATAAAAGATTACTTATTGAAGCAGGAAGCAGTTGTCAAAGAAAACAACAGACTGTACTTGCTGGTTGAACATGGAGAGAATTAAAATCGACACAGTGCATTTTGAATTTACAGTAGCAGGTTCCTGATAGGTCCTGTTTACTCACAGGGCTGGGCATCGAGAACCCTAGAGCCGTCATTTAAAGGTGGGATTTGAGATAAGACACGCTGCATACTTTCTAATCAGCTTCATCAGCACTGAGCTGGTTTGTATACACTCAGATATAACATGAAGAAAAAAAAAAAAAAACAACAACATCTCTTCATCTACATCCAATCTTCCAAAGGAACAGCTGGTAAGAGGGCAGCTTCCCCCCCCCCCGACACACTCTCAAAGTGTTTTTTAATTTTTTTTTTTTTTTTAAAGGATCTCAAACTTATCACAGAGATGGAACATGGTTTTTTGGGGGGATTTTCTTTCCACTCTCTGTAATATGTGCCAGGACGAACCATCTAGTGAACACACATTTTGCACCAGTAGTTGAATATTATCCCACCATGTTTAAAGCCTTACTGACTAGTGTCACATGGAGGAGGTGGGTGAAAAAGTATTCCCATTGGTCCTTTATAAATTAACTCATCATCCAACGTGGTCTGCAGCCTCTAACTGACATAACACTAAAGGCTTAAACGAAAGCATACTGTAAAGGCTGTGAGTTATATGATATTATACAATTTCATATTTATTGTAGCTGCAGGAAACATGCTCACTGTGGGACTAAAGAAACACGTGTTCAGGCTTTTTATTTGATCATTCCGACTCCTCAAATCTTTCTTAAGTAATGTTTTATATACACATATATATCAGTGCTCTGGAATAAATACATGGATACCAGAGGAAGTCTCTCAGAGTTTAAAAAAAAAAATACGTTCACACAGTGAGAAACTGCTCTTCAAAAGAGCAGTTTCTTCAAGGGTTAATTTGCTCAATATTTGGACAGAGTTGGCTGGACTTTGCCATGGTAACCATTATTGGTAAAGTTGCTTGTTTAAATAAAATATGAGGTCAACAGTTAATGGACAACAGCAAGAGTTTTCCATTAACCCCTGTGTACATACGCACATGTTCAGACCGACATCCGTGCCTTCGCAGCTCTGCATGCCTTCGCTGTGAGTCATGGATCGCTTGATTCGTGATCCACGTAATTTTGGATAAATAAATACAAGCATGTGGATTTTTCCTTACCTGTCTTTGGAGGATAGGTCAAGGTGTGTATGGATGTCGAGCAGGACATCTTTAAAGAAACACAGCCTCTTGCGCTCAGCCTCCTGAGTTAAGTCGAACACCTGCTCCATGTCCTCCATGTAGCGGGGGTTACAGCGGTTCAGCTCCTCCAAGGCCTTGGAGTAGCGCTCCTTTACCTGCCGTAAACACACACACACTGAGCTACTGCGTAGTAGTACACCAATGTGTGTTTTGTTAAATGCACCATTTCAATTACACTTCATGGTCTTACTCAGGTGCATGTGCCTTGCATGCTTCGAGTATATGTGCAAGACTGTCTGTTCCAAAGAGCAGAATAAAAACCTTTGGAAAGCAGCTATAAAGCTCGTTGTAGTTTTATTCTATTTTAATAATGAGACATTTCAAGCTTTATTCAGAATTGCATTTTTTGTTCAATCATTTAAGTGAATTTATTTTATCTAACATTATTTTATTTATGGATTTAAATCAGCTTCCAGTGTAGTTCAGATGAATTAAAATCCTAAAGCAAACTACAAGAACAACTGAACAGGGTGTTTACCTCTCCTGTAATAAAAAAAATATTCAAAGTGACAAAAGAACTCAACTTTTCCATATTTCCGGATTTATCTAAGAGACTTTGAATAATACTTAATGTCAAGAGTGCAAGAGTGACCAACTGAATTCTGGGAGTTTCTTTTTATTATGCACACAGTATGAACAGCTCTCCATCATTAGTAAGTATTATTTACACTGATAACATGCTGTTGACTAGAACCCACCATAATAAGACTGTCTTCTTCTTCTGTGAACTCTTGTAAGAACCCACTGAATAAAATGTTTAAATATCTTAATGATTACATAAAGTGTGCAGTGATTAAACACAGCAGATACCAACACGGGGCGCTGAGACTGGTTGAGACAAGTGATTGAAGACTGAAGGCTTTTTTGGATGTATTTTTCTTCAAGCTGTGAATGAGTAATGATATTGGATTTCATTTCCTTGTTGAGATCAACATTGCTCAAGAGGTCCTTGGCTGCCTGACAACGCTGTGCGTACTAAATGAACACGTCTCAGGATTTCCTTCGTTTTTTTGTTGTTTGGTTGATCATTTCCCTCTCCGGGTCCTGGAGCTACTCCTCAACCGTTGGGTTTGTTACAAGTGGAAAGTCGAGGAGACAAGTCCGGTCATGTTTCAAAGTTAAAAAACATACACAGGTATGTTTTTCTGGAGTCAGACACACCCAGACTGGTACAAGAGGAGCTATGTATGGGACTCTGTTTATATGTACGTGTTCACGTGTGTGTGCATCGTACTTTCTCGGTGTCCTGGTTGCAGCGCTCCACCCGGGTTGTGTACTTGCGAACTTCCTCTTGTGACTTGGTCGGGTCAGCCTTGGCGTGCGCCTCCCTGTTAGCCGCCGTCCACTCCTCTTTCCTGGCCTGATGGTAACTCTTCTTAGTTGACTCCACCTGGACACACGCACGTGTTAAACACTTGCTATAAACTCAGTAAAGACTAAACTTCAATTTTTTCCAAAAATGTACCCGTCTCTCCTCATTGACACATCAGATGTAATATCAGACTCACTCACATCCATCCAACAACTGTGATAATATTACCTCAAATACAATCACCTATGACGTAATAGCTGCATTCAACCACTGTGTTATCTTATACGACAATCTTATAAAAGGAAAAAGAAGGAGGGAAGTTTATTCACCGACACTATAGTCAAAAGAAGCACTTACTTTGCCATTTCGCATTTAAGTCCAATTATGTCACTTTTTGTTGAGGAATTGCTAAATTCCAGTCTATGAGGGTCTGCAGTAGTCCCAAACTTATAGTGGACTGATTCCACTATTTTATCTCGGTCCTGATGCACAATGGTCACTGTGAAGATGGCAAGTGGCTGTGAGATCCCCGTTTTTCATGCAAATATTTTAACAAGACTACAAGTCACACTGTCACAATAATTGTGTCTGCGCCACAGTCTCCAGTTTTCCATAGTGTGACTGTAGCATAAAGCAACTTCATGTGTGACATTTGCTAAGAGGATGTGTAGACAGTTGCTGGCTTTTGTTTTTATTAAAAGAAACCTTTCAACGACAACTTTGTAGACACTGGCCATTTGCAAGTATTCACTACAGTCACGTCATCTCCATTAAATCCCATTAGTGTGTACTGCAGCCACTCACTGATGCAGACTGCCCTACAGACCAACGTCAGAAAATCTACTGAGGCCGCCCTCACCTCCTTCAGCTTACGGACCCAGGGCTTCTGAGCTTTGCGGAAGCCATCATCCGCGTCCTTCGTCTCTCTGAAACCTCCCATCATTTGCTTGTGAAAGGCCTCTTTTTGCCAGCTGCGTACTTTCTCGCTGTCCTCACCCGCCAGCTGCTCCCGCAGCTCCATGTGCAGCTCGCTGAGTCGGTCAGCCGCTTGCATGAAGGCATGCCAAGCCTTCTCCAGTGTACCATACTGGGGCCCTAAATAAACGTGAGAAAGCGCCCCTTCAGGTTATCACTAAATAAAAATCACTCGTCCCCATTTGTCTACATGTTTACAAAATTAATTGTAGGTCAGTGTTGTGAAACTTCGCCTGTGGATATTTTGATGGGGATTTCCATAAACATCGTGAGCTTTGCTACCAAATTAAAGATGGATGACTTAATTTATTAGATGATGAACAAAATATTAACTTGTAAAAAATTTAGCCAGCTAAATTATCATCTTGGTCATATTTAAATAGAAATCCCAAACATATCCCATTTATATCATAAATGTCACATTTGGAATTCCTGTGTTTGTTTGTTTGTTTGTTTGTTTATTTATATATATATATATATATATATATATATATATATATATATTAGGGGTGCAACGATATTCGTATCGATATTGAACCGTTCGATACAGTGCTTTCGGTTCGGTACGCATATGTATCGAACAATACAACATTTGTAATTTATTTTATCAATTTTCCTTCTGACGATGCTGTCTGTGTGGAGCGCTCAGTGAATCTGTGTTCGACTACTCCGCCTAGGCTGCACTGTCGAGCGCAGATCCACTGAGCGCTCCACACAGACAGCATCGTCAGAAGGAAGAGCACAGGGCAAGCTAGCGAGACAGAAGTTAAGCTCGCCTTGCAACAGGCAAATTGACCCTCATTCAGATCTGGCGTTTGGAATTATTTTGGTTTTCATGTGACGTATGACCCTGAAGGTAAGCGAGTCATGGACTAAAGTAAAACAGTATGTTGGATGTGCCATGCAATGCTCAATTACATTGGTGTGAACTAGTGTGTTAGCGCAGTTAGCTCGTTAACGTGTTGGCCGTCTAGCCCCATGCACGGGGCGATCGGCGGTAGCTCGTTAACGGAGATTTGCCGTGTTGTGGCGTTAAGGTCATTTCAACGAGATTAACCTGAAAGCACTAGTGGGAACACAACGAATATGACTGCACATTTACGCCGACATCATCCTAGTGCAAAGACAAAAACAACAAGCATGCTACTAACTTTAGCCGAGTCATTTAGACAGCTGTTAGCACATGATTCTCCTTATGCTGCTGAGAATATAGCCCAGAAGAAGCGGATAGTATAGCTTTTATTTTGGAAAGAGCCATTTCTCTGTAATAAACTCTCTTTTCCAAAGATGAGTGATTCCTCAATCAGATACAGGGCTCGCAATATCGCTAGCCCGACGTCCCGGAGCTAGCGATTTTTTCAGTCGGGCTACCAAAATCTATCTCTTCCCTGCCCGTCGGGCTATTGTAGGAAAAATATATGTCAATGCTTTTGCATTCTTTCAGAAATGTAGCTGGGTAATTATGTCATTGGCATCGGTGAGCCACTGTCAATATGTGACATATTGAAGTCGCGTTTGAATTTGCGCTTGTTTTTTTGCTTTCACTTTGCAATCGTGCGAACTGTGTATAGAGAGCGACAGCACTGATCTGTGAGTGATGATAATTTGTGCACCAATTCCTCTGACATCGTCTTATTAATCGTTAGCTTACTATGCAAACATGACAAGTGAAATCTCCCGCAGCAAGCTTAAACATGTGAGAGGTTGATCGCGCAGAGAATCGCTGAGCTTATGTGAGTGCGTGTGTAAAAGCATTTCAGTTCTGCTGAGCCAAATAAGACAGGTCAGGGTGAAGAAGTGACAGCCAAATAAAAGCTTACCACAAAACGGAGAAGTTATGACAAATCAGACTATAAGGCAAAAAGAAAGTGCAGCTTTATGGTTTCATGGACAAAATAATTTCTGTGGCTGCAATATGACGAGCTAAATAACCAGGGCTGCACATAAGTGGTCCGCAGGTGCGCATTCGCTGTCAAAATAAAAAACGCGCACAAGGGTTAGGGTTAGGGTTAAATTTAAAAACTGTACTTTTGAGTTAAAATATATATTTATAATTTTAATAAATGACAAATTAAAAATGCATGAACATTTTTTTTGTATCGAAAAAAATATCGAACCGTGACACCAAAGTATCGAACCGAACCGTGAATTTTGTGTATCGTTGCACCCCTAATATATGTATGTGTGTATATATATATATATATATATATATATATATATATATATATATATATATATATATATATATATGTGTATGTATGTATGTATGTATGTATGTGTGTGTGTGTATGTATATATATATATATATATATATATATATATATATATATATATATCTCGTCATAATTTCTATCCAAATGTGGTGACGTCTGATGGAAACTAACTGGTGGCTATATCCACTCTTTTATAAAAAGCTAGCATTTAAACTAACCTTTCTCCACAACAACCCTCCACCTCTTGGCCCAGTCACTCAGCTGAAGAGCGTAGTGCTTTTCTATCTTGGCTCTCTCCTGGAAGCAGGTGACTAGCTCATTGCACAGCCTGTGGCCATCGTCAATCCGCTTTACCGTCCTTTTGTAGTTCCCCGGCTGCAGAGACACACCAACGAACCAAACAGGAGCGAGGAAATAGAACAGCGTCAGTCACTCCCTGAGTTCTATTCATGTCATCGTTGTATCTAGACATTAGCAACAACAGTTTGGACTGAAGCATATTTGGTGGATAAATGATATAGAGATGATCGAAACTGAGATTAAAAAAACAAAAAAGGGGAGACAAAAGGTAATACAGCCACTGGAGATGAGAGTGTGTATTTTTCCCAACATGGAAGGCTGTGAAGAAGTCAGTCTTCGGTCTTTAGATAAAAGCATGTAATGAGACCCGGCTGACTGACACACTGACTTATCTGGCTGCTTCGGCCTCTTAGTTATTCTGCATTCAGGTGCTGTTGATCAGCTAAATAGACATGTTCATGTGCTGAACACATTGAGCCAGGTGTTGATCCTTTCACAGGCTAGAGTTGGTGGTGTTAAATCGCAGTGATTTGGAAAACATTTAAACAGTGAAAAACATGAAAGGTTGAAAATTTTAAAAAAAAATTCAAAAAGGATGTTTTTTTAATTAGAATTTTCAAAAAAGTTGAAAGACGGGCCAGAAAAGACTGGTAAAGTTGCGTAACCCCAATAAGAAAAAAAGCAACTTGTTGGAAAGCTCACAACTTGTTAGGTTAATTAGTAGCATGAGTGGGTAGAAACCTGTGTCTGCAGGCTGAAACACTGCAGCTATAATAAGACTCAGACTATAAAAAGTTAAGTGTTGTTTTAAGTTTTGTAGAGCGGCTGATGTACGACAGCAATTAAAGTGTTACTACTGTACCTCCCAGAAGCTCTCAGAGCTCCCCAGCTCACTTAGGTCTCCATTAGAAGACATCTTGGGGTCGGCCCCACAGCACAGAATGATGGCGGCTACAGAAGAAACTGAGGAGGAGAAAAACCCGAAAGAAGCATGAAAGAGAGAAAAAAAAAAATGTAAATTAAATTTTAACAGGTTCACTGACATGATCTTGTTTGATTCCAAGTACATCTATGCACTTCAACTTTCTACTCCAAATTAAAAAGCCCTAACTGGAAAAAGCCTGGTTAACCAGAGTAACAGCGGCCGACACTTAATTTAAAAACAATGAAACTTTAAAACATAATTTTTAAGGAATGAGTCTACCTGCTCTATGAATACGTCACAGCTCATTTCATCTCTCTGTATATTTATTCTCGAGCACCAGTTGGTTTGTTTGCCTAGTGACGCTTTCTGGGAAATCCACAGCTCAGCCCTCATCTTGGACTTGTGACAAGATACGGCTGTTTCACACTGAGACTCTGATAAACACTGATGTCCTGGAGACGGTGTTTCACCCTGACATAATCATACACTTCACTACAAGCATAAATCAAGTACACACCATCATTATCCCCAGACCAAAAGCCTAATAGAGGAAGCAAAATGACCTTTTTTGCTTACTTGAGGTCACCTTTGAAAACAGCTGCGTAAAATAATTTTTAAAAATGTTTTAAAGCTGCAGGTGTTATCATGGACAGGAAACAGGAAAAATAACTTAAGCAAACACTGAAGAGATGTTAAGAGCTTGAAGTCCTACAGTTACATGACAAATGGGACAAACTGCACCTCCTAACTTATAATCATGTAATATGATCGAAAGGTCAACAAGCGCAGTCCAAGGCTGCATGCTTTCACCTGTCTGAAAATTCATGCAGGAAGTGAATCTCTGGATCCAGATTAACTTGCGATATTTTCTCGAGAACATCACAACCAGGTTTCCCCATTTTTTTCTTATGTCATATTCATATTAATTTGTCAAAATATGATGTGAAATTTAAATTTTATTAAATAATCCTGCTGACACGGACACATTTAGACAACCTCCTTGTCAAGAGGATCGGTACGGAAGAGGATTGGGGCCACTGGGGAAAAAAAAAAAAAAAAAAAAAAGAATTCTGACTTTAATCTCAGAATTCTGAGATTAAAGTCAGAATTCTGAGAAAAGTCAGAACTCTTTTTTTATTTTATTTCCAGTGGCCCTAATCCTCTTCGGTAGATCAGGAACATTTGTGGCCATTCAGGATTTCCTTAGAAGATGTTTCTTAAAAAGACGCGTCTCCTCTTTTTCTGGGGTTATCAAACCCAGTAGTCTCCAGTCTTATTGCTCCACTGTAAGCAGCTCTACAGTTTCAGCTTCTGGCAAACTGCAGCTCCCCATCAGCTGACACAGAAAGCCAAAGAGTCCTCACTGCTCTCTGACCTCAGGGCTGCTCTGCTCAGTTTGTTTTTTTGCACAGAGCTGGATGGTGTGCGTCCTACAAATGCCGATACCCTGTCGTGCGCAGTCGGTCCACTCCTCTTTATACACAATGGACTTCTTTCAGATGACAGGAAGCACAACATTTGTACAAAAATCAAGCTAATAAGAAAGGAAAAAATAAATAACTTGGTGAGTTGACATCTATATTTGTTTGGAGGACTGAGTACTGTAGTTTCAACCTGCAGATGAGTTGACTCGTGTGACACCAGTGGCAGGAACGCACATGATACCAACTATGTGCATCTATGGCCCATCCCAATGCACAGAAAACACAAACAGGGAAACTAATTAACAGACTGTTGCTTTGTGTATTCTCACTACAAACAATCCCTTTTTGTGAAATACTTTCTTAAAAGCAAAGCACGATGCACAACTGTGCAAAACCAAAGAGCAAACCTGCATTTTAAATTCAGCTGCAACTGAACTCGAGGGGATTCATTTTTTACATTTTGTAGCTCTGCAGGAACTCTACCAACAGTTTACTGTGACCTGGCTTTCCCATACATCCACTTCCTCCGTGTTATCCTCCAATTGGACAAAACCCTTTGTCAAGGCCAGGCGGTTTCCTGTTGCAGATACAACAACTTGTCAAACACACCATTACTCGAGGCCTAGCGGCTCACTTAACCTCAACACAAACTCAAATCTCACCTCTTGCTAAAAGCTAAAAGATTCGTGTGCCACATTTTGGTCTGCAAGCAGCTAATGCCAATGTAATAACTGATACACAAAACATACATAACCTTTCAAACGGTCAGACCAGTCCAAAGAGTTTAGACCATACCCATCTTTACAAACATTATAAACAAAAACAAACTCTATGCATTAAAAATGAGAAGGAGCATGGCATGAGGGGTTCAAAGTGGAGAGGCCCTTTACCACACTACTTGCAGCACCCATTACCCAGGGCTTGTGGGTCAGACCACAGACATCTTCAAATTTAAATTCCATCTGGATCTACAAAACACTAAGCAGCAATCTCTGGGGTACAAGCCTCCGTGGACAGTTTCCTCAGGGTGTTTTAACTGGCAGGTGGACACCTGCAGGAGTCAACTGCTTAGTTTACGAATCAGAATGAGTGCACTGGACCTCCCCACCCTGTCTGTGGTGTTTTTAATGGAAGGATCTAACACAGAACGTGACTTGCATGTTGCAGTCAGAGTTTGTGGATACAACTTGTTGCTCGATCTGATATTGCCATGTTGGTGCCATTCCTGGATCAACAACACTAATATTAGTCCAGACTCAACAATGCAAGTGACCAGTCACACTAGTGATGTCACAGTTTTGCGATGTGGAAACATCATCCCATGACACATCAAAAAATAACCCTAACTATAGCCCTATAACCATAACCACAATCATAACCCAAACCCTGATCCTAAACCCCCTAAGTTCTGTAAGTTGCATCTTGCAACTATAGCATGTTGGAGTTATCTGTACACCTGGAGTGGCCACGGATTACAAAACACCTTCTCTGGTAGTTCCCACTGCAATAGAAAAGTATGAACTCAAAGAGCTTTATTGTCAAATAAAATATTGTATTTTGATACTTAAATTAAAGTTTTCGTACAATGCAGCTGAATGACATGTTGGTGTTAAAGTTAGAAATAAACACAAAGAGATCAGTTGTAAGACACAACAATGGGGAGATGTAGATGAAGAGAAAGGGCTGCCAATAATGAAGCCTGATTTCAATAAATAACTGCCTCTTTTCTAAAGACAAGTAAAATAACTATATAAATGAACTGTAACTAGTTTAAAGAGATTTTTCCCTAAACCGTTTACTATGTGCATCATTTTCTAGAAGTTTGATCACTGTTTGAATATTTTCTCTGTGAGACCATGCTCTACAAGTTCGACTTGACAAGACTGAGAGGTTCCGGATTATTTTTCCTCCTTCCTGAGTCTCACATTGTTCACTCTCACCGTAAATAACTCCCAATGTGTCAGTGCTGGGAGCAGACCAGTGCTAAATTAGGTGCAGAGTACAACAGTAGCCTTGGTGAGATCTGCAGGGAACAATGTGGGAGTGAACATAAATTAGCTTTGCAGTTTTGCCAGTTATGCAACAACAGAGTAGCAAGCCTTCACTTAGGGCAGATATCTGAGTTAACTGTGAATAAAAAGGACATAGCTCTCATATGTAATTGTAGGTGTGTCCGACTGTGTGTAGGGGGTGTGGTGTGTCTGAGGAGAGTGACGTTCCAGATTAACCAAAAGCTGATGATCCAAAAACACACCGTAACACCACACCTCCCACACATTTAATCCACATCAGGCAGTGAGTGAAATCAACAAAAGGATAACCGTGTATATGAGTGTCACTGCTGAGTGTTAAGTATGTCAATAACAGCAGAGGCATCTGCCACCAGCGTGCTGGGACATGAGGCACTATGTGAAAATGGACTTGGCCCTGGATTGCCAATTACTGCTTCTTTGGAAGTTCAACAGAGGCTTAACCAAAACAGCTTTATGATGGAGGGCATGACAACATGACAGTAGTCAATATTGTAGAGCCTCAAAATGGTTGTAGAGCTTGGAAAATTTTGGTGGGAGGACTGAAGAGGTTATTTCACATGTTTACAGGTTGACACCAGAATTTGTGCAACATGCTCAGCAGATAGTTGGTAGAGATGAGGAGCATTTTGAAATACATTTTAGTCCAAAAAGTTACAACATTCATGTGGTCTAAAGAGAACTGCTTTTAGGTAGGGGAGCACAGAGCAGCCTGCTAATAAAGGCTTTTTATATTTTGCTTCTAGTGTTTTAATACTATGCCCAACCTTGTATCATCCAACAGTAAACGATGATTTGAATCAGTATTTTATTCCTAAATGAAACTTTGCCAAACTGTTAATCACATCTAACCAGTGTGTGTATTTTAAACTCAGCCCAAACTTTAAACTAGAATTAACCTAAACCATTTATGTTTCTGCTCTTTCACTTCTCTTCTTTTAAAATACACACACACACACACACACACACACACACACACACACACACACACACACACACACACACACACACACACACACACACACACACACACCTCTGATTACCACTGGGACCACTGTTGCCTTCACCTCCCACATCTTCTCTAGCTCTTCTTAGTTCTTGGCAGGAACAATCTTCACGTGTTCCTTCTTCCCGATGTTGCTATTACTTGGTATAGCTAAATCTATTACTATAATCCTCTTCCTCTGCTTGTCCATCACTACTATGGCTGGTTGGTTAGCCATCACCAGTTAGTCGTTGGGCATTTTTGCATAGCCTTACATGGGGTTTTGTCTGGTGTTGGCGACCCCGTCTTGTGTTCTTGTGCTGCCATGATTAGTGCTTCTGTGCTGTCTTTCAGTTCATCTTTGTTCAGCCATTAGTAGAATTTCTTGATATCTGCCACTTCTTCTATCTAGCGCTGGTAGATACCGTGCAGGGGCCTGTCCTTCCGTGACAGATCCTTGTCTTGCTCCTCCTTTCCCCCCCCTCTGGGGTGTGTATGAATATGTGGATGTTAATCAGTTTCAGCTGCTTTGGCGACTAGGGTCAGTGTCACTACTAGTAGTGTGAGGCGATACCTAGACCCTACAGAGGTTGCAGAGGCCAACTTAGTGGCCGAACAATCACAATGGCACATCAATACATGCCATTTCTAGAAGGTTTGCTGCCAGAGTTACTCTAGGAGAGCTGGACAGAGCCATAAGGGTCTTGAACCATCAGCAGGACTGATATTTGTTCCTTTGTGCAAGGAGGAATTGGATGAGCACTGCCAGAGCTACAAAATGACCTCCAGCAGGCTACTGGTATAAATGTCTTTTGTTAAATTTCATTTCTAAAACTAAGTCAGACAGACACAGTGAGCATTGGAAGGAAGATCCCATAAAGTCTCAGGAGCGTGTCTGTGTCTGTATACAGCAGTCACACATTACCCACAACCTACATTAAAGGGATTAGACTGTTTAGTCTAAAGCAGGCAGACAGACAGACATTATTAGCTGGACACAGTAACCTGTGCTGAACATACCATTACTAGGGATTGGTACTAAGAACTTGTATTATACTGTTACTGATTCTGTAAGTCTTTGGGTAGTTGTTTACATCTGAAGCAGTGCTTGTACAACAAAGAGTCACTGTAGCTACCTGGTGTATGGAGGACATGTTTCATTTCATGAACAAAATAAACTTCAATCCATAGAGGAAAAAGATGGAAAATTCCACATACCTAACATAAGACTTTCTAAGTAATTTCCTGTGATTGGTCCATGAGGATTTAGAGAGGTCATAGATCCTGAATGATCCATGTCAGATGAGTGTGTTTGGTTTATGTGGCGAGTTCATTTGACCCCTTCATCTGGCTGTGGTTGTGTTGTTTGAGAATGTTTACTTGCTTCTGGTCACTTATCGTGAACTTGGGTTCAATCCCCTCAGTGCGAGCCAATTCACAAACACAGGGAAAACAGACCAATTCTGCTGAACTGCAAACAGTATAGTCCGACAGTGAAGAGGGTTTTTCAGAGGTTACATGAGTAGTGAGTTTGTACACCCACAAGACAACAAAATGTGTGCCATATGCTCTCAAACAAACAGATTTGTTTATGATAACTGCCAAGAACTTAGCTTCTACTCTTTCTGATAACTTGCTCAGATGACAGATTTTTTTTGTACACACACACACACACACACACACACACACACACACACACACACACACACACACACACACACACACACACACACACACACCATTACTGTTACAAAAGTGGAAACCCATATTAAACATTAATCAAGTAACATGCTATGAGGTTTGTGTGTGTAGTTTCTATGAGCCAAAAGTTCACTATAATCCCCTTTTCAACTCGTGGATTGCTATCAAAGTAAAAAAAAGACAACAACAAAAAAAAAAAAACAGTTCTGGCAGTGAGGACATAAGCCCCACCCACCTGCCAGTCAAACCCTTTGTTTACAGGGTGCAGCCAATCCCAAAACTAAGGGTAAAGAGAAAGAGATACTAAAACTGTTTATTTCAGATAACGAATAAACTTTGGTGTTTTCCCAAGGCACAGTACGAGTTAAATAAGGATTATTTTGAACAGTAAATCATGCAAAGCTACTCTGGTAGAGTCTAAGAATACAATTTGGCTCTGCTTTATAATAGGGCATAATTACTTCTGGGCAGATCCAGGCGAGTTGTTCCCTCATTGAAATGTTTTGAAAGATGTCTTCCATCGCAGCTGAAAGAATGTTTTGTCAGAGTGGCCTCAGGCTCAGTTTTTCGTTTAGTTTTTCCATTAACCACCTGAAGGAATCCAATCCTTGATCTGAAACAGGGCAGCAGACCGTCAGGCCTGACCTGCACAGAACAGCAGGACTGTTGAAAGAGAGCAAAAGTGATGGGAGCCACAAAGCTGTTAAAGACTGAAACACAAGAGACATGAGTGTCACAAATGTGACAGACGAGCAATAAGATGCATCCGCAAGATGAACACTGTTCTTGATAAGCTTAGCAAATTTCAAATGTGACTTAAGACAGATGTTTTTGAACTACTCAAAACACAGAGCAGCTAGAAATAGGTTTACCACAACATCACACACAAGAACTTTTTGATGTGGTTTCTACAGCACAGCAACAAAACTCATAAAGCATGTTAGGCCGGTTTGTCAAGCATGATGAACCAAGCAGAAGTGCACATGTGAACAAAACATGGATGCAGTCAGCCAAATAAATCAATCACATATCAAATGACACCAGCAATAAAAATCTACACCTCAACTTCTCCTTGTGCTTCTGTCCTAAGGCATCCGTCTCACCACACAACTCTTAAACATCAGTCATTTTATCCTTCAATCCATTATTTAGAGAACAGGTCTGGTTCATCTTTGATTACTGACAAAATGGAGGGGAAAAAGAGAAAAAGTGCCACAAGAACAAAAAGGGTCCTACTAATAATAATAATTTTTAAAAAATTCTTAAATGTGTCCCCATTTCTGGAAAAGGTTAACTTGTGCCAGCAAGAATGAGTTTAATCTCTTAATGAATCTCTGCGACATGCCTTTCTTTCTTACTACAACTTTTAAATAACTTTTGTCAAAACTTCTCTTTATCATCTGGCTCATATACAAATGCGATGCATACTTCAAAAGCTTGAGAGCTGCTACTGCAAGCAGTAACACTACCGCTGCAAAATACAGCTGGAATTGTTGCTTGAAGGGGTGCCAGTTGCTGTTGTTTCAAGCGTCCTGTATTTCATTTGAATCACTACATTACTGCAATAAATTCATAGATGATTCACAGATGCATCACATTGTCCATTCTCAGTGTTTTTCATTTCAACAGCTTGAAATCCATTCTGGTTCTGAAACGGCGCTAAGTCAGAACTAGCTACAAACCAGCACTGAAGAACTTGCTCGATTTCCTATTTGGATTTAGTCCGTCTTGGTCTCCCCTGTCTCTTCAAGTAATCCCAGACTGACTTCACGATGCCAAGATCAGGGCAGACCATCTGTTGCTGGCCTCTTTGTACTTCATGTGGCTAAGGGGTAAGGTTGGTAGGTAGGTAGGTAGTGTATTGTTTGAAGAATTTCAGAGCAAGCCGTTATATTGTCCAACTAATATTTCAGTGTGGACCAATGCGGTGGACCAAAAGTTTGACGTTACCATCATATATGTATAAAGTAAACTTTCAGAGTGACTATATATTAAACTGATGTGATGAATACAACACTTGATTCTGACGGGGTAGAAGAAAAAATACATGGACTGGACACACAGCGGTTACAACTGACATTCAAAGCACAACAAACACAAAAAAAGTGGCAGAAAGCACTAAAACACACATTTAATCTTTCAATTTTATCAGCTGGTACATTTAAGCTTCACTTTTTAGCACACCTCAGACTTGTAATTTAACATAAATCTATGAATAGTGAGTGATAGTTAAGTTGATTTTTTATTTTATTATATAACTCTATCGTAAGTGCTGCCATCCACACAGGGACTCCTCCATAATTTTTTTCATAGGGGTGGCCATATGGGGCCACTAAAAATATTGGTTGCGCCCCTGCATCCATAACTTCTTCAATCCTGTCAGTTAAATAAACACCATTTCTAAGTACCCTGATATACATTTAGCTGAGCTCAGTGAGCTGTGAAACAGGTGACTGCAAATTGAACCCACTGATAAAAGGCCAACATGGAAGTGTGTGAACTATTTGCCTTTAGAAAGCAGGGGGCTGTCACACCGTGTGCTGCAGGAACAACAGTCAAAACCACCTGAAAAAGCCTATGGAAGAATTCAGGGTGTCCACAGCTCATGATCTGCTTATCAGTTAAATTAAAAATAAGATACCAGTGGAAACAACACTAACAGTGCCAGCACCGGGACCCTTCTTTCTGTGCTGGGTAAAACAACAGCAAATTGGTGTTGGTGGTATTAATAATAACAACTGTAACAAAAAACATTTCCCAGGGGTCACAAAGATTAGTAGCCTTGCCAGCTAATTCATCACATCCCTAGCTACAATAACTTCTGTTACAAAGCAGCTGTTTTTTTTTTGCCTTCGTTTCTTTTAAAATCATAAACACCATTATACACTTTGATGAAAACCCAAGAAAGTAAGAAAGATTAGATATCTCTAAGCCTAGACCAGACTGCTCATTAGTTTTTCCTTAGTTTATTTAATTTTTTATACAGAGCACCTCTGTTGAGAAGCACAGCAATCAGTGACAAAAAATGGAAAAATCATCTCATCCAGTACACAATCTATTGACCTGTGAATCTAATGTGTCCCTGCTAAAGAGGTGGGTGATGGGAAGAGAGAGAGAGACAGAAGGAGATTCTGGTTGTTGGTTTTTAGAGAAGTGGGTCAGACTAGTGAGGAGGAGGGGAAAGAGCAGCTGAGGGAGGGATGAGATAGAGAGGCAGGTCCAGACCTCATAAGCCCCACTGGAAAACTCATGGCCACTAATCTGATTAATGTAAACCAACAGTTTCCCTGCAGCAGTGCCAGGGCTATATGCTCCTACACATGAAGCCTGGGGAGGCCCACGCGACCACTAGTCTGAAAGCTCGTCTGCATTCCAGCTACGTCTCAGTATGTGAGATTATGCACTGTAGGTTCACGAGGACCCGGAGGCTTTAAACCTCTAAAAAGAGGAGCACTTGGAGATTCTTCTCTGCTCCAGTTCCTGCCAGCAGCTGGCTGCATATGAGAGCCTGGGAACTAGCTGTGTATCAGACCACTGCTGTGTGATTCTGAGCAAAATGAGAGACTGTTTAAAGAAAGAAAATGTTAACCATGCTCACAGTGATTACATAATAATTGCTGTTGGCAACAATAAACCACAATATGGGATACTCTGAAAGTCATCACGTTTGGCTTTAATAAACAACTATCTTTAGCTTGAAATGGCTACTGAGGACAAATCAGGAAGTCAAATATTTCTCTCCCCCCCCCAAAAAAAGTCTGAAACAAACAAACAAAAAACTTATGGAACTTTTCTCCTTACAGTGGAAATTTACATTTGGAAAAACTAAAAGGCAAAACTGGTCCTAAAAGCAAGCCCAGACTTAAAATGATTTCCCTTTATAGCTGATTTCCACTTATGACAAGTGTGTGATGTTTGAGTATTTATACAGAGTCGCTTAAATTAAACCCTAGACTAAAGGAAGATAATGGCACGGTTGTTTTAAGTGACAGATGGGTGCCGTTTCATCATGTTTAGCTTTCAGTTTAAAACAATAGTTGTTCAGCCTGTTTTTTGCTTCACAAGTTTGTATCACAATGAAATGCAGATTTAAATTATGCTAGCTATTAGCGCTACTTAGCTGCCCAGCTAAAATTTCATGGTCATGTCAGGTTTAAAAAAAACAAAACAAAACAAAAAAAACCAAAACAAAACACAACAGCAGCCCCCCCCCCCCCCCCCCCCAAATGCTAATCTCCCTAAAACAGGACTTTTCACTTTTTAAAGACAGTTCTAGATGCTTTCTGTTCATGTCAGTACTGTTTGACTTGATAAGAAAATATCTTCTCAAGTCATTCGTGTGAAGGCATTAAAATGTACAGTTTAGCACAAAGCCTCTAAACATGAAGGAAACAAGCGGCCATGGTTGTCACTAACGTTTGGACGGTGAACGCGGGAAGTGTTCAGCGTATTTCTCTGTCAGGCTGTCAGACTGCTAAACAACTTAACAACTTCTGCTATACCAGCACACCCATGACTCCAGCAAAGAATAGCTTAAGTTTGCATGTGGCAACACTAAAGAGGCATCTCCACAAAATAGGAATCATTTAAAGAAAGGTGGGACAAGAGGTGGTTGACTCTTACGCAACTTTTAAATGTGTAGTTTAATTTTTTTGTCTTCACTCATTGAGCTGATGCGTTTCTAATGTCTTCAGACTTAAAGAGATATTGTGGAGCTTTGCAGGGCTGCAAGCAGATACCATCAACAAACTGAGTGGATTATGTGTAGGAGTCGGGTGGAAGCTACTGACAGATGAGACAGAGAGCAAGCGCAGCATGTTAAATGTTACAGGGGCACAATGGGCATGATTATGAATAGTGTATATCCAGCACACAAACCACACACTGTTCCCATACGGAGCCCAGAGCGACAGCAAAACTTACCTTATGAGAGACGAAAAAAAGAGATGGACAGATGTCCAAACAGAAGACGGCCTCCGTCTCCGCAGGTCTGAGAAACACAGAGGGGCAGGAAGATCCCACTGGGGCAGAAGCAACAGCAAAGGGAGAACACACACAGAGACAAAGAGAGAGGGGTTTGTTAGCAAAGCAGCAAGCAGTTAGTTAGCTAGGCAAGCTGCCTGTTATATCAGCCCGGTGCTGGCTGGAGGGTAGCACATTCTGGGAGTCACAGTGAAATACCACACAGAGTGTGTAGTTGAGGGTTAATGAAGCAGGTAGAGAGCAGCAGCCCCTGTAAAGGGAGGCCAGAGCAGTTAACTCATACCTCTGCCAGAGTACCAAGTTAGCAGCAGAGTGGCAAGTTGTTAAAAGAACACACCAGCGATTTTGCTTTGTTCAGACATACACTGTAAATTTCAACTTTTAAAAAAAGGTTTTTCCACCTTATAGAGACTTGAAAGCCTTTAAAAAAAAAAAAAATTTATAACCCTGTGGTTAGTTGGTAACATTAATTACTACTTTAAGGAGAAAAAAAACATACCAGCCTAACACAAGGCTCTTTTGTAGAAGATTTTTCGACAGCAGCAAGCAATCAGAAAGCAAAGAAGTCTAATTATCCAAACAAGCAGGACTAGCTCTGTTTTGTTTAGTAACTCAGGACATTTAATCTCAGTTGTTGTGACATTTGTGATACAAAAAGTTGGTTATCACATCGACAGATGGTTGCAGCGACTGACATGCAGTTACTCTCTAAACCGCTCTGTTCTTTTAATAATCAGCAGATAAATCTAAATCCACATTTAGCCACAGCTGAAGATCGCTGGCACAGAAGATTAAACCTTTGTGTCGGATTCTCATCAGCTGCCACAGTTTGTGAACCCATTCATAAAAAACACAAAACAGTGGCTCTTTTTGGGTGCTTCCCAGTATAACTAGATATGTGACCAAGTTTCACTTCTGATGACAAATGCTTTAAGAGTCAGAGCTGAGAGCCCCATCCTCACCACTAAAAGCACAAACAATGAATACAGCTGATTAATTATGAGCACAGCTTCAAATAATTCACTAATGAGAGGTGGGATAGTAGTGTGAGGGCAGATCAAGCATAACTTCCAGTGATGGTGAATCATTTTCTGCTTCCACCAACCAGTCAAACGATACTTTATGGCCACGTCTCTCCAGATATAATATTTGAATAACTTCAGTAATTACTCAGAATACAATAGCACAAATCAGACTGAAGAGGTGAAAAAAAAAATCTAAGATCCTCACTGCCAACTAGACTAAAAATGAATCAAATCCATCATTAGAATATCGATTGGGTCAATACTGTGATGAAACCGGGAAATCGTCATTTCTTATCTTTAATCGATAATCTTGCCCCATCAATGTGTCTGTTGTGGTTCTACCCATTAACCTAACTTTCCAGATTTACGGGAATCATGCACATACACAATTATCTGTACAACTGTAATATTCCTTGTGAGTTCAGGTGAGTTCAGCTGTAAATGTTGGTAATTTTGATGAAAAATATTAACAGCGAGGAACCTTGTTTTTGTATTATGGTTCAAGAAAGACATGAAAACCTACAGAAAACGGAAAATGCCAACTGAGAGGATACAGTTCTCACTTTAATAGGTTTTAAAGTTATGCACTGATTACAAAGATTATAGCAAGAACACCTAAAAAGTGCATGTATCCTACGCAGCACTGTATTTTAATTTTCACTTTTGTAAGAATTGCCTACTCTAGTAAGAAGTACCTGCTAGATCACAGTAGATACACTGTAAAATAACAGTATGTTGTCAAGTCTAGCTGCCAGTACTGTTATTTAACAGTGTTCATCCAAACCAAAACATCCTGTAAGTAGAAACAAATAGCCACACAGTTTGATGAAAGCATAGGGGTTCTCCATCTCGGGGAGGGGTCAGCAACCTTTACTATGAAAAGAGTCATTTTTAAGAACAAACATCACCGTCAGCAATTTGTGTGCAAAATGCAATCATGCATTTTGGCCACATTTCGCTTTCCCGCTCACTGACGGCAGTCCTGTACCGTCTGACAGCTGCTGCCTGCAGCCCGAGGCTCCGTGTCTAACCGACAGCAAACCATGTGACGCTTCTCTGGCAGTGAGAGGCAAGAGCAGAAAAAACGAAAGCAGATCACAGAAAGTATGGCGTTCCAGAGACTGAGTCAAAGAAAAGGACAACTCAGCCTTGTTCCCACACATACAGCTGTTCTCCCAGCTCACTTCTAACCAGACCAGAACCACATCACGGAGGCCATCCTGGTCTAAAATAGCCTCCGTGGCAGCTCCCTCCAGCTCAGCACGGAAACATAAAGCCTGCAAACGGGACGTAGGCCCTGGGAGTCTAAGCTCAATCTGTTGCATGCTGCAGGCAACACGACCGAAGATTAACCTGTTTCCCCTGCTGTTCACATTTGACTGCATGGAAGCACGCTTTCTAGAAAATTCAACCCAAGCATGAATGAATGCAGCTACAACAGGGTTTGTGAAAACAGAGCTGAAATGATAAAAGAAATCATCTATCAGCTAACAGGTTCATGCAACTTTCTTGATAAGTGATTCATCCTCCTGGTCTGCACGATAGAGCCACACGGAAATATTTCTACTGTCAACAAACTGACCTGCACTCTTTGCTTTTTGACTTTTTTGGGGGGGAGGTCATCTTTTCAAGGAGTATGTAAGAACAAGTGATCTGACAGACTGGGAGGGAGTGAACAGTCTTTGTTGACATATCTCCTGTTTCCAAGAAATTCAACTTGTTTGGCAGGAGAGAGCTTGAAGGTGGGGGAGGTTCCTATAGCCTCCAAACTTTCTTCAGAGGCTCAGAAACAACACTTCATTAAAGTCATGAAGGTAAAGCAACAAAATGTATTATGATTTTGTTGCTCCTTTCTCCACAAGTTACTTCAAATCTTAATTCTCATGCTGGCAGATCACTGACACATTTTAAAATGCCTAAATCATCTTCTTTTACTCGCATGGACTTAAGTATAAATCAGGTTCTTATACATATGATAAGCACTAGTAACCCGATTCCTGCACTCTTTTAGTGCAGGTTATGTTTACAGATGCAAATCAAAGTTTTTGGAACAGTAAATCTGACAACCATGTAACTGTTTCCCAAACTCAAATTCTCCATGCTAAGTTGACTTGAGCCACTGTATGCATATTTTTTTTCCTCATGTAAAACATTAAACATATATATTTAACTGTTTCATTGCTAAAATTCTGTTGCTTCAGTCCTGTGGTTTGTCCCTAGTATAACTGGAGGAGCGCACTACTGGCACAGTTGTAAAGCACTTTAACAATGGACAAACTGAAAGGGGAAAAAGACTGCATAACTACACCTGCCATTGTCTGCATTTCTGTTATAACACTTTGCTAAAGCTGTGCCTTGCAAGGGTCATGTGTGTTATTCATGTTTTTTTGGGCTCACTTACAGGTACTAATTAATATGAGCAACAACAACGGGCAGCAAAAGGGCAGAATTATAATAGCACAAAGTTAAAAATCTATTTAAATTACTACATGGTCTTAGCAGGTGGGGTGCTGCGTAAGTAAAGTAGAGAGTTTGGGGGGTTTTCTGCCCCCTGCTGGTCAAAAATCACCTGGTGCCGCTTTAAAGCGTAAGCTTACACATTTTGGTTGGGAATACGAAAAATGGCAAGTTTAATAGTCACTGCATGGATGTTTACATATTCATTACAGACGGTGTATTTCTGATTATACTTAGAGCTAGATTAATAATAACTAAAACTAGTCTATGAAATACACCTGGAAACATTTTGGGAAGACAAAAAGCAGACAATAAAACAGCAGCACTTCTTTCCAGTTGCTTGCATTGGGCAGTTTTCCCATCGCAAAGTGTTCTGTGTTCGGGGTGTGAACATGTGCAGACAGCAGGCAGGTGAGGAGCCTTACCTATTTCTCTCCGAGCCGGAGGAACAAACCAACACCAGATCCCCCTTGAGCTGCAGCCTCTCCCCTACTCTTTCACCACCTCCTGTCACGCTAACAGTAAAAAACAAAAACAAATACTCCTTTTTTTAGGCTTCCACAAAGTGCGACATCTTGCAAGTTGTCTCTCAAGTCGTCCGTCGACCTCTCTCAGCCATTTACACTCCTCCAGCCACAGCACTGTTTCAACAAACTCCCATAATAACGGCGGGCTCGGTTCCTGCTCGGCTCGGTTAAAAAAAAAAAGAAAAGTAAAGTTATAGCCTGCACGCTGAGAGAAAGGGAAAAAAAATAATGATAACGCTAATTAAAAAAGGAAAAGGAGCGCGTTTGTATTCCCTGGCAGGAACCAAACGCCGTCTGTGCTGGTAGGTGTACGGACGTGTCTTCCCCCCTCCGGTGCCTGCTGGCGTTTCTGTGTAATCAGATGCTGCTCACCACAATATCCATTCATCCTATTACAGGTTAACCCTTCACTGTCTGCGGGCGGCTGCATGCTGCCCTCCAGCGCTCTCACACATCCATCGCAGACTCTCTGACCAAGGCACTGAACACATAAGCGCAAACCACGCCCAATTACAAATACAAATATTCACATTTATTTAATAAAAAACAGCTTTGAATTTAGAACATTGAAAAATAATTTTAAAATTTTATTACCGTTTACATTTTCATAAAATGACTTTTATATATACATTTTAAATTTTAAATCTCCAAACTTATACACAAATACAATGTACAATCGGAATATTACCAACAGTATATAAATATTTTGGGGATCTGTGCTGAATGGTTTACAAAACCTTCCTCCCAGGTGGAAACAGGTTTCATTATAACTTCTGGACACGCACCTGAAAACCTGCGACTCTGAAAACAGAGGATGGCTGTTACGAGAATCAGTGTGATAATGAATTTTAAACGTTGGTGTCCATTCCTGTATAGTTTTCCTTTCGACATACTGCATATTTGTGGCCCGCATTCAATTTAGATTTGACGTTTCTCATCTATTTTCTTGACAAACAGCGCCATCCTCAGGAGCAAAGCATAATCCCAACAACACAGGTGTGAACAGGTGAGACAGAATTCTTAGCAGTCAGCTCCCAAACAGCAACTGAAGTGATTTCATTGATCAAAGCGCATTTGAAAATAGACAAGCACGTTTCTCCATCAGCAAAAAAAATGATACCACTTGAAGGAACATTAAACCATGCCACAAAGTGTCATTTTGTTTTTTGTTTTTTTAAATATGACTTTAGTTTAATTCAAAAGAAAGCAATGCATTATTTTAAGGAAAAATAAACACTTGGCTGATTAAAGCTGATCTTTCAGTCGACATTTCAGCAGGTTTAAGACAGTAGGAAAGATGGCAGTCAGTGGCCTGGGACCACAAAAGTGCACATGTTGAAATAAAGCCCCATCAGAGAGGAGTCAACAGGTGAAGGCAGACTCCTCTGGATGTCCTCACTGCTCCTCTGCTAACAGCACTCTGAAGTTCTTCAGCTCCCTGACGCTCGTGGAAATCCTGCGCAGGATTCAGGAGGACACAGTTAAAATAATAAGTACAAAATAATGAAAAAAATACTCCAGTATGTTTTAACTAATATTAAACCCAGTTTCTCTGCGAATATTATATTGTAGCCTCAATTTACAGAAAATTTAGGCAAGTTTTGCACTATTTTGATTTCATGTTGAACATATTTGTTTTAACTTTTGTTTTAAATGAGTGTGAATTTCCAATAAGATCAGTACTCACTTATGTAAGTTCCTATTATAGAGATAAACTTGTTCTAAAGTGACAGACTTAGGAGTTTGATATTGATTAAACTTACTTTTGTATTTACACACAAAGTAAGCATTTAGTAACTCAAATATCAGTCTAAATTTCCTGATAGCTCAAGCACTCAGCTCAAGAAGGAATTCGCAAAGGAGATGCATAGAAGGCTTCTGAATAATAAATGGCGCATGCTCATTTATCATATCCAAAAATCATTTTCAGGTTTTAAAAGTGCTTCAGATACAATAATAAACTAACGCGCAGGCAACAAAAGCTCTCCAAGGAGCAGAGTGGGTGTGAGCTGGAACTAAGGAGATTTTTTTAAATATGGCACATGTATGACTTGATGTCCACAGCCTCTCTCTCTGACCTTCCAAAGGCATTGAACAGGGAGACGATCTCCTGCCGGCTGAGCTGGAAACTGGGTCGCTGGTTACTGGATTTGGGCAGAGCTTCAATCTGTCGCTCTGAAAACAAAATCTTCAAGGCTGTGCCTAATCCCTGGGTCTGTGACACAAGAGAGGCAGCGATCAAAACAAACAAAAAAATCAAGTTCATCTTTACAAAAGAAGCGCTACAAGCTAACGAGAGGCACTAAGAGGAAAATAACAGGTACCTGCAGTTTCCCCCACAGGCGACACTTAAAGCACCCAACACAGTCCATGATCCTGGAGATGTTGAGGAAGGCCAGTCTGATATCCTCCTGACATTCACAGAAAACTCAGGTCATTTTAAATCTTGAAAGTTACCCACACAAATTAAAACTGCAACTCCAGTCAGTATTACTGTGTGTTTGCAGCAACCCTGCGTACACAAGATCACTCCCAGCAGCTTTGTTAATGCGATAAAAGGTTTCAAAGCATCGGCTTCCCCGTATCTCTGTATCTGCATTCACTCTGCAGCTAGAGCATTTTTTGATGCATCAATGTTTTTACAGCACAATTTCACGTAGAGTTCTAACTGGCGTGGCTAGAATACAACTGAATGCTTTTATGCAGTTAAACCAGAAGGTTAATTATAAATCATTTTGAATTTTATGAGCTCAAACAATCAACAATATGGGTGGGGAGCATTCTGAAAATATTAATTAACATCCCTGTGAATATGTAATCAGTTGGTGCATTACGTCCACAATATCAATAACTTAACAATAACTTCAGCAGAGTTTGAAACACTTGCTGACCTTCAGTTTGGCTGCTTCCTTTTCATCCCCAGCAAACAGAGAAGCCTCATCAAAGTGCAAAGGGAAAGATCTAGAAAAGAGGAGATGAACGTCATCAAAACATTGCATGGAAGTCCGTTTTTATTTTATTTATACAGCGCCAAATCACAACAAAAGTCGCTGCAAGGTGCTTTATATTGTAAGGTCGATCATACAATAATACTACTACTACTACTACTACTACTACTACTACTACTACTACTACTACTACTACTACTAATAATAATAATAATAATCTGCCGTGACCGGTTGCAGTAAAAAAAGGAAGACAGGATAAAAGACGTGCTGTGGAAGAAAGACAGAGATTAATAAAGAAAGAAGTGTGAAGTGCGAAGAAGTGACCAGAGTTAGTACAGTGTTGTATTATTTAATTTGTTTTTAGCTTTTATTGTTATTTCATTTGGACTTTTTGTTATTAATTTAGTGTAGTTTCAGTTAGTTTCAAGAGTACAATTTCTTTTTTCGGTTTAGTTTTTATTGTTTGAACTTGTTTAGTTTTTATTAGTTACAGTGATCACTAAAAAGACTAAAACTGCAAGGAGGGCATATGCCAGAGGCAAGATTTGGGGATATTGGTACAGGTGTAATAATATAAACACGCTGAACTTCTTGAAAGCAGTTGACTCACAGTTTATAATAAACACACCTATCCATGACTTATCAAGCAAGTTATAATGACATTTGTATTTCATTTTAGTTAGTTCTCAAAATCACTCCAGTTAGTTTGAATTTTTTCAAAAGTCTAGTTTTTATTTTATTATTATTTTTATTATTAGTGAACTACAACACTTTCTCACATCTAGTTGTAGTTTTCAGTTTATTTTTAGCTAACTATATTAACCTTGGCAGGGACTGTGATTAAACTGTTGGACTTTAAAAAGCATTGCTGTAAAACCACAGGTGTCATATGTCAGAATCTGTTGCCTACATTTCCCAGAGTGCAGAGTGCTAACAGAGCTCACTTCTTTCTAACACCACCCATCCACATCCACATGTTTACATTCATATCCATTTTGTGATGGTAAATGGTAAATGGCCTGCATTTATATAGCGCTTTTCTAGTCCCTAAGGACCCCAAAGCGCTTCACACTACATTCAGTCATCCACCCATTCACACACACATTCACACACTGGTGATGGCAAGCTACATTGTAGCCACAGCTGCCCTGGGGCGCACTGACAGACATCACTGACACTGACAGTGATGTTGTCAATAAGCTATTTGACTCGTGCCAATTTCACTCTGGAGCATGACAGCGAGGGCAAGCGTACGGCCAGAGTCACAAGGAAAACTTCAGCCACGAGAAGTACAAGGACTCTTGCAGAAGTTGATCTGACCATCAAGTTGCCCTGATCTCAGCTTCATGGGTCAAATCCACAGCAGAACTAGGGCAAGATCTTCGAGCTGCACCTTGACAACCTGAGTGTAAATCTATATCAAATCAGGCATTTCTAATTAGTGCACTTTGAGTGAAATTAACTGTTAAAAAACACAATATGGTTGATCTTTCATTTATAGAACATGAATACTAGGTATCAAGAAAAAAAGGGCATGCTGTATTATACCTTTATTCAGGGAAAGTCTAACAATGATTGGTGTGGTCTGAGACCAACCTGGCCAGCTGCAGGATGTCCAGCAGCTGCTCCTTGTGTTTCTGGTCCTCCTCGGGTCTGCCCGTGTACAGCTGGAAGGATGACTGCTGGAAGAACGGCAGAACTTTAGCCAGTGCTCGCAGCTCTATCAGGTAAAGGAAGTAAAGGTTGCGGAGCCTCTTGGGCCCTTCGCCGACCGTCAGCTCCGAATCAAAACGCTGTCTGAACTCCGACACATTGTGACCCCACTTCTTCTGAAACCAGCTGTCTGAAGGAAAGAAGGCAATAAAAGTGAGTGTCAGTTATTTTGACTCTTCAGACAAAAGGAAAAAGAAAATGAACAAGGGCTGTTTTTTTTCTGCCTCACCATCCAGCAGATATCTGGCACTCAGGTGTACGTTAATGCTGGCGTGCAGACCTGAGACAAGCCGGAAAAAAGCCCTTTTCTCCACACACTGGCCTGAGAGAGAAAGGCAGAGAATTTATCGAAAACTCGACAAAAAGAGAATCTTAAGGTGTAGCATCAGCTTACCTTCCAGCCAGCTGTAGAAGGTCCTCGCTGCAAACAAAGTACGTGTCATCAGAAATGGAGAAAACAAAACAAAACTGCAATTGTTTTAGAAAAATGGTGAGATATAACACTGAAGAATTCCTACCTTCACTTCCTGGGCTGCTCTGGAATGAGGTGGGATTTAGTGGTCGTTTGATAGTATATGGTCTGAGAAGGACACATAAAGGTTTCCTTTTCATTACAGGGTGGTCACAGTGGTGGATGTTGATAGTAAACATGGCAACATGATGTCACTCTATATACAAATCATCCCTGTGAGCCAAAGCTCAGGCTTCAGACTATTCTGATGTCAGAGGATATAGATGTCCCTAACATGGTCACTGCGGACACCTCTATGGCTGTGGGCATTGAAGAGCCATCCGCCTGCTCCTCAAAACTTGGCTGAAAGTGAGCTAAAGCAATCAATTTCAAACAGGAGATGAAGTAAGAGGTAACAACCTCTAAGTCCCAGTGTGAGATAACTGGGGATTATTTTTGAACTGTGAATCACGCTAAAGTATAAACTACAGTCACTTATTTTGTGGGCTCTGAACGCTTACTTGAAACAGTTCTCCTCATAGATGCTGTTCCAGATCTGCCAGGCCTCTGGTCCTTTGTAGCCTGTGAAGCGTTCTGGATTCAGCAGCAAGTCGACATACTGGGAGTCTGGTGACTCTTCATCTGGAAAAGAGCGAGCCTTTATTCAGCTGCAAGTCATTATAATGAAAACATCTTTTTTTGTCAGCCACATGTGACAGAATGTAGCAGAGGGTGGTGGTGGAGGGGATTTATTCAGGAAAGAGGAGTTACCCACTAGCATTTCACAAAGGTTTTGGAGAAATGGATCCCTATGTTTCATTACATTTTCTACATGTTGCACCATCTTCTGTGTTGTAATTGCTTGAATCATGTTTCCTAAAACTACTCCTTGGAGTATGTTTTATAGTCAGTCCTAATACTGCTTAAACATAGCATTACATTCCCTAAAAATGTCTCTTGTAATCATATCCCCTTACCAAAAACAAGACATACTATCTATTCTTTATGTTCCCTTTCAGTTATGCTAAGCTAAATAATCTGTTATGTTTCCAAAACATTTTCATTCTTTAACTTTGTTGTTGACGTACACATGTTGCCTTACAATCTACAGCATTTGACTATCATATTTCTGCCTAGTGTCAATTAGCAATTATTTTTGGTAATCAAAATGTATCAAATTTGCTTCTTCCTTCATTCAGCTGGACTGAGACGTACCGTCAACCACGCAGAAGCGTTCTGCTTCGTCGTCATATTTGTTCCAGTCGAGCAGAGCCTCTCTGGTCTCAGCGCTGGGAACAAAAAGGAGAGCACTCAGTTGGCTTAGTTGTGCTCAACCTCAGTGTGGAGGTTCATAGGTCAGAAAAGAAAGTTAAATCCTACTTTGGTATCCCGCTTGAACGTGTTACCAGAAAATAATTTGAGTTATATATTAATGATTTTGTTCCCAATAGCAAAGATAACGAGTATGGTTCTTCAGGTTAAAGAAGCAGCTTTCACCCGAACTATGCCTTGTATGCTCACCACCCAACCGCCTTCCAGACAGTTTCATCCAATGCAGTGCACAATTTACTCAAAAGAACAGTCTGAATAAAAAATGTCAAAAAGTCACTTTTAGAAGAAGAAAAGAACTGAGCAAAATGAACGAGACTCACCTTAATGAGACATCTACAGCTCCCAGATGCTTCGCCTTCTCACACTCATCCTGCTGCTCGTTCACTTCTGCTGAATACTGAAACACACACACACACACACACACACAAACTTTAAATTTACAATTCTATGAATTACTGAGAAAATCTGAGGGGCAGCAAAGCTATATTCTATCAAACTTGCTGTGATGACTCATTAACAGCAGGAAGCTGAAAGTGAAAGTAACAAAACTGCTAACTGCTAACACAATACAGCAGATAAACCTGTTCACTTTAATGCCATGATGTAAAAATGTGATTTATTACATTTTTTTATAATACATGTCGAGCATTAAACATAGAAACGTTTTTTATTGTGGCAAAAAGGTGCTCTAGTGCACTAGCAAATAAAACTTTTTAGAATCCCATGACCTTTTTGTTTGTTTGTTTTAATTTTAAACATTACATCCTCCTGTAAAACCCACAACAACAACAAAATTAGTCTTTATAAAAAGCAAAATGTGCTACAGTACAGTACATTACATTTACAAAACTGTCACATTAGCAACAAATCCAGAAATATGGCCACACTGTGAGGATTTGTAGATTTAATGGATGGTATAAAATGTTTTTGGCAGCTGAGCAGCAGTGTGGATCTGTCTCTAAGCTAAAGGTAATAATAATAATAATAATAATAATAATATGGTTCAACTACGTTCTGCATCAGTGAATTTTTTTTAAATCTCAAAACTCTGAAGAAAATAAATGAAACCTTGACAATAGTTTCAATGAAGACCAGTTTTTTGTTGACTGTGTAAAGGTTTGATTAAATTGTGCTGTAGAAGCAGTCGTGACTCTTGTAAAAATTGTTAATGGGTGAACGGAAAGATGGACGGATGCTCAACGCAGCTAAAGGTCATCAGGTCTTCAACAGGATGAGTAAAAAAAGAAAAAAATAGATAATTATGGGAAAGCGTGTCTTTATGCTGAGTTTGGGGGAGAGCTGTGAGGGGATTGCCATTTTGGATTTTCTTTTGTTTTTGCTTGTTTTCTTTTTGCACAAGTGACTCAAGCGATCCCTTTCACAATCTGAGAGAAATCTCTCAGGCCCTCTCTAAAGAATGAAGAAGCAACGCTTTTTTCCATAGACTTCATGGGATATAAAAGATGGATGTTCTGAAATGTAAAGGAAAACTCGGCAATGAAATAGAGTTATTTGCTCAGATTATGCTTTTTCTCACACGTGATTTTTGACATATAAATAATTCCATACAGATTCCTGCGTCTTTTTACAAAACACAAAACAAGATGCTGACAGCAAAAAGGTTCAAGGCTTTACAGCAGCTCCTCTCTAACCCATCACAGTAGATGCACTCATCAATTAGAAGCTGTCTACACTATTTTTCCCCTGTAACTGGAAGAGACTGCACTGACTCGACACACATTGTTAATACTGAAGAATCTGCATCACCTCTTAATAACTGTATTTGAGTCGTCTGGCATTTATTTTCATGTCTATTTAAGCTTAATTTATAACAGTATTATAACAGTATGTTTGCACTGAAGCACCGCAGCAATTTCCTAATGTTGTAAACCCGCTCAACATTTGGCAATAAAACCCTTTCTGATTTCTGATTTCTGATTTCTTAAGTGATAAATTGCACGAGGGTGTGTTTACTTACTGTATGACTCCAGTTTTGATTCATTTCCAAAGTGACATTAATCCTCAGTAAACTTTACATATGGAGAAGGTAAACTGTTGTCAGATTTGATTAAATAAATGGGACACAAATAAAAAGACCATCTGAGTCGCAGCCAGTTTGTGCCACTTACTGATCCTGAGATACTCACCTTGTTGTGGGGAGCGGATCGGAGCCCCTCGGGCACCTCGTTCTGTGAATAGACAGTTTCAGTCAGTCTGATGTGACCATTTCTCCTCTTTCACCTGGAATTAATAGGTAATCTTTGTAGTTTTTTTTTTTTTAATGATATTTAAATCTAGTCCACAGGTCTTTGCATTTACACTTGGTATTTAAATACACAACGGCTGCACCCTCAATTTAATCTTGATATGCAAAAGCAATTAGGTTGGTTCACAAGAAACAATGCCAATGCGCGGCTCTATCGTTATGAGTTATACAGACAGTGATCAGACATTAACAGCAGGTTGAATGGGGGGGCGTAAAAGTCTGTTTACAGCTGCTATATGAGGGTTAAACTCACAGGAGAGCAGGGCTGCACAGCACAGTCCCTCAGACCACACTCATTGCTGGCAGTCCAGAAAGGACACGGTTTATTCAGATTCACCTGCAGAGGATGGAAGCCAAACACACATTCAGAGTAACAGACCTCACCCACAGATGTGCGTATACGTATGTGTGGTGCATGAGTTGTACCTTGTAGAACCTAAAGTAATCAGACTCAAGAAGACTCTGGAGTTTTGGGAACAGCTGGTCGTTGTTGAAGCGGTCGATGGTCTCCACATCACACGTGCAGTCATCCAGGTCGCCTGTCACCTGATGTAGAGGGAACAGGCAAACAGCTGGTTATCCAGTGTACAGTGTAGTATGCTCCTGAGAGCAAGCCGAAGTAAGATTGGAAAACACTGTAAAGAGTTTCAATAGTAGACTGTACTATTTTTATTTATTTTTATTCAACAGTCATTTTCCTTGTGGGGTCAATAAAGTATAGATCTGAATATCAATGTAATGTGTACACAAGAAAAATTCTTAAGTAATCAAAATATGAGGGGAATTAGACCATAGCACCTTCACTGTTACAAAACATGGGCAGGTTCCTCGCCTCCAGGGTGCTCAACTACAAAACTTGGTATTTATAAGCAACAACATCAGTGTGACATTACACAGAAATAAAGAAATTACTTACTGCCGATGCACATTTAATGCAGGGGCCTAGGCCAAACCACAATTGTTTTAACAGAACTGTATTGTTACTGATATTTTCACTGACGACAACAACAACAACACTAAGCAAATGTAAAAAACTCATTAAAATGAAATCAATACACAAGAAGTGAACTCCAGTTACTTGGTACTATCAAACCAACTTGACTTGGTTGTTGTTGTTGTTTTTTTGTTTCCTCCTACCATTCAAAATGACTTTGAGGCCATTGACTCACAGTCTGGAATTTTAGGGTAGCCATAAAAACCGACACTCATGTAAAATGAATCAGTACAAGTTACCTGTAACCCGGTCAAATAATCCCACCAATGTAGGAAGTAAGTCAGAACCGCGTCCAGCACTCACCTGACAGAAACACCTGCACTCTGCGTATCCGGACACCTCGAGGAGAAGGAGGAGGGGGACGATGACCACCAGTTTCATGACGACCCTTCTTGTTTCCACGGACCTCTGCTTGACAAACTGCAGCTTCTCTCTGTAGCTACGTGTGAATGAAAGCAGCAGCAGCAGCTGTGAGGAGGAGGTGATCTGCTGTCAGCTTCCTGGTTATTTCCTCATTTCCAATCCGCTACGTGCAATACGTGACGACCCGACCATCAGCAGCAGCAGCAGCTTTAATCACGTATCATCACACCGACATCACTCCAGTGCTGCCAGTGTCTCCTCTTTTTAAACACTTTGGTATTTGTAGGTATTTAAACGCAGGGGAATTTTTGCTTCCTGTTCGCTCACAAAACCATCCGACTGGAACTCACAGCGAGGCTCACATGGAGGCGATTCGCTGTTTTTTTTTTTTAGATAGCCTCAGGAGAAAAAA